>NC_091284.1:84840814-85501314 GCF_032444005.1 Ranitomeya imitator | reverse complement strand
CCAGCCAGGACTTGTCTCTGCAGGAAATAACAGTTATCTAGAGCAACACTTGCAGAGCATATTATTTATTTTTTCCCAACTTCTACACTACACCAGATGAAGAAAAAAGGCGACATAGTGTCGCTCTGCACAGTAATAGGACCCCTATTAAAAAAACAGTATCCTCAAAAATAAAATATATTACTGCAGTAATAATATTCCTTAATTAACCCCTAAAGTAATAATATCCCACATCTTGGCCCCCTTGTTTCTCATTCCTGGCTCCAGCCATATGCTCTCCCATCCTGCCTTCATGTGTCTCCATTCTGACCCCATGTGATGTCCCATCCTGCCCCATCTGTCCCATGATCCTGCCTCCTCTGTCCCATCTCGATCCTGCCTCCTTTGTTCCATGATCCTGCCCCACCTGTCCTGTGATCCTGCCCTATCTGTCTCCATCCTGCCCCATGTTCCAGCCCCATCTGTCTCCATCCTGCCCCATGTTTTTCGTAAAAATGTCCAGTCGGATGTATTAGCGACATTAACCTGCTTAAATTTGAAGGGACCCTGTCAGCAGGTTTGTCCGATAAGAGATACGGCCATCACCTTTCAGGGCTTATATACAACGTTCTATAATGCTGTATATCTGCCCCCAACCCAACCTGTAATACAAGAAAAATAACTTTTATTATACTCACCTGTGGGGCGGTCCGGTCAGATGGGTGTCGTTTGTCTTGTGCCGGTGCCTCCCATCTTCTTGCGATGCCGTCCTCCTGCTTGCTTCTTGTGGATGACACGACCCTGCATCATCCACACAGGCACCCCGGCATCGCGCAGGCATACTTCTCTGTCCTGTTGAGGGTAGAGCAAAGTACTGTAGTGCGCAGGCGCCGGTGCTCTTTGACCTTTTATGTTTTATAGTTCTCAACGCATTCCACTATGTAATGAATAAAGATTTGCAAATGGAATATTTCATTCAATGACATCTAGGATGGCCGCAGGGGCCTGCATCCGGGTCCTGCAGGGAGGTGGATTACCAGCACCTGCTCAGAGCAGGTGCCGGGAAGCCTCCAGGAGTGCACGTCAGATGGCTGATCTGACAAAGTGGACAGCAAAGTGTCAGATCAGCGATCTTACTCTATAACATGATGCCCCCCCCCACGGGGAAATGTTATAGTATAAGCAAAACATATTCACATGTGTAAAAAAAAAATTCCTAAAAATATATATATATATATATATATATAAATGTATATTGATCCCATAAATACATTTCTTTATCTAAATAAAAAAAAACAATAAAAGTACACATATTTAGTATCGCCGCGTCCGTAGTGACCCCACCTATAAAACCGTCCTGCTAGTTAACCCCTTCAGTGAACGCAGTAAAAAACAAAAAAAAAGAGGCAAAAAACAACACTTTATTATCATACCACTGAACAAAAAGTGGAATAACACGCGATCAAAAAGACGGATATAAATAACCATGGTACCGCTGAAAACGTCATCTTGTCCCGCAAAAAACAAACCACATACAGCATCATCAGCAAAAAAATAAAAAAGTCCAGGAAAGCAGAAAAATATGCGGCACTCACCCAGTAGAAGCTGTATTAACGTGCTCTTTATTGGAACAAGAATGTACATACATCCATTTAGGACATCAGGTGGAGCAGAGGGTACGGTGATGGAGGCTGGACGACGGCCGTTTCGCAACTAAATGTGCTTCAACGGGTCCACATACCAGGTTACCGACGTCATATCCTTTTATGGGTTTTCCGACATATATAGTAACATAAATTAACGGTGCTACTGTGAAACATAACTATAACAGTGAACGTGCAAAAAGATAACACTAGTAACCATTTTACAGATTGTAACAGAATGTTATAACAAAATATTAAATTAGCACTATATCAACTAATTTCTAATATACACTATAGGAACACTGACATATCTAATTTGTCATTTAATCCGATTCGACCCTGTGCATTAGCGTTTAAAATCCATTTGGCTTCTTTTTGTAAGAGTAACTTATTCTGATCTCCTCCCGAGGCTGGGTATTTAACTATTTCTAAGCCAGCAAAATTTAGTAAATTTGGATTTGCATTATGGACTTCTCTCATATGATGAATTAATCTCAGGCAACCTTTGCCCGTTGAAATAGAGTTATAATGTTCTTTAAACCTAACTGTTAACGATCTTATAGTTTTACCGATATAAAAATATCGGCACGGGCACAGCAAGATATGCACGACAAACTTGCTTTTACAAGAAATAAAATCTTTGACACTACGAGTGATTTGACCTATTTGAATAGGGTTCTGAGTAATATGCAGATGACAAAACCGGCAATTGCCGCATCTATGATTCCCTATGGGTGCGCTTTTATTTAGCCAACAATTTCTCGATGTTAAGATTTTATTATGGACAATCAGATCTGATAAATTATGAGCTCGCCTATAGGCAAATTTAGGAGGATTAAGATGTATCGAAGCTAGATCTTTATCGGACTGGAGCACATGCCAATTTTTACGAATAGAGGTATGTATAATATTATCCATATTGCTATGCTTGAAACAAAAACTGAAATTATCTATATCTTGATTAGATGACCCATTTTTAATTTGTCTTTTTCTTCTCAAATAATCATTTTGAGAGCATTTATTAATGCGATTTTCAGCTTCTCTTAAAATATTATATGGATAACCTCTTTTTGTGAAGTGTGTCTTAAGTTCACTAATCTGTTCATTATATATGATATTATTATTATTTATTTTTCGTAGTCTCACCATTTGGCTAAATGGTAGTCCTCTTTTTGTGTGACTTGGGTGACAGCTATCGAAATGTAGCAAATTATTAGTCGCGGTTTCCTTTCTAAACACCTTAGTTATTATTTCACCTTCAATGATTTCTATTTTTACATCTAGGTATTCAAGATTATTAACTCCAAAAATGGATGTAAACTTCATATTCTCTGTATTCGAAACATTTAGATATTCTACAAAGGAGTTAAATTCATCCTCATTTCCATCCCAAATCAACATCATATCATCCACAAATCTCGTGGCAATATGGATAATATTATACATACCTCTATTCGTAAAAATTGGCATGTGCTCCAGTCCGATAAAGATCTAGCTTCGATACATCTTAATCCTCCTAAATTTGCCTATAGGCGAGCTCATAATTTATCAGATCTGATTGTCCATAATAAAATCTTAACATCGAGAAATTGTTGGCTAAATAAAAGCGCACCCATAGGGAATCATAGATGCTGCAATTGCCGGTTTTGTCATCTGCATATTACTCAGAACCCTATTCAAATAGGTCAAATCACTCGTAGTGTCAAAGATTTTATTTCTTGTAAAAGCAAGTTTGTCGTGTATATCTTGCTGTGCCCGTGCCGATATTTTTATATCGGTAAAACTATAAGATCATTAACAGTTAGGTTTAAAGAACATTATAACTCTATTTCAACGGGCAAAGGTTGCCTGAGATTAATTCATCATATGAGAGAAGTTCATAATGCAAATCCAAATTTACTAAATTTTGCTGGCTTAGAAATAGTTAAATACCCAGCCTCGGGAGGAGATCAGAATAAGTTACTCTTACAAAAAGAAGCCAAATGGATTTTAAACGCTAATGCACAGGGTCGAATCGGATTAAATGACAAATTAGATATGTCAGTGTTCCTATAGTGTATATTAGAAATTAGTTGATATAGTGCTAATTTAATATTTTGTTATAACATTCTGTTACAATCTGTAAAATGGTTACTAGTGTTATCTTTTTGCACGTTCACTGTTATAGTTATGTTTCACAGTAGCACCGTTAATTTATGTTACTATATATGTCGGAAAACCCATAAAAGGATATGACGTCGGTAACCTGGTATGTGGACCCGTTGAAGCACATTTAGTTGCGAAACGGCCGTCGTCCAGCCTCCATCACCGCACCCTCTGCTCCACCTGATGTCCTAAATGGATGTATGTACATTCTTGTTCCAATAAAGAGCACGTTAATACAGCTTCTACTGGGTGAGTGCCGCATATTTTTCTGCTTTCCTGGACTATATATCTTTTTGCTTTTTATGCAGAGCACCAATATACCCATAGCTTACGTGACGCCTAGTTGTCAGAAGTTGTGAAGTCCATAGCCTGTGTGGTGTTGTACTCTTGTGCCATCCAAGTGCTTCTTCGTGTTTTTAAAAAAATAAAAAAGTTATAGTCCTCAGAATAAAGCGATACAAAAATAATTATTTTTTCTATAAAATAGTTTTTATTGTATTAAAGCACCAAAACATAAAAAAATGATATAATTGAGGTATCGCTGTAATCGTACTGACCCGAAGAATAAAACTGCTTTATCCATTTTATCAAATGCTGAACGGTATAAACGCCTTCCACCCCTCCCCCAAAAGAAATTCATAAATAGCTCGTTTTTGATCATTCTGCCTCACAAAAATCGGAATAAAAAGCGATCAAAAAATGTCACGTGCCCGAAAATGTTACCAGTAGAAATGTCAACTCGTCCCGCAAAAAACAAGACCTGACATGACTCTGTGGACCAAAATATGTAAAAATTATAGCTCTCAAAATGTGGTAATGCAAAAAATATTTTTTGCAATAAAAAGCGTCTTTTAGTATGTGACGGCTGCCAATCATAAAAATCCACTAGAAAACCAGCTATAAATGGTAAATCAAACCCCCCTTCATCACCCCCGTAGTTAGGGAAAAATTAAAAAAATGTATTTATTTCCATTTTCCCATTAGGGTTAGGGCAAGGATTAGGGTTAGGGTTTGGATTACATTTACGGTTGGGATTAGGATCAGGGGTGTGTCAGGGTTAGGGTTGTGGTTAGGGTTAGGGTTGTGGTTAGGGTTGTGGTTAGGGTTAGGGGTGTGTTAGGGTTTCAGTTAGAATTGGGGTTTCCACTCTTTTGGCACATCAGGGGCTCTCCAAACGCAACATGGTGTCCCATCTCAATTCCAGTCAATTTTGCATTGAAAAGTCAAACAGCGCTCCTTCCCTTCCGAACTCAGCCATGCGCCCAAATGGAGAAAAATCATTTTTTTGAAAAAATATGATTTTTTATTTTTACGGCTCTGCATTATAAACTTTCGTGAAGCACTTGGAGGGTCAAAGTGCTCACCACACATCTAGATAAGTTCCTTAGGTGGTCTAGTTTTTAAAATGGTGTCACTTGTGGGGGGTTTCAATGTTTAGGCACATCAGGGGCTTTCCAAACGCAACATGGCGTCCCATCTCAATTTCAGTCAATTTTGCATTGAAAAAGTCAAATGGCGCTCCTTCCCTTCCGAGCTCTGCCATGCGCCCAAACAGTGGTTTACCCCCACATGTCGGGTATCGGCGTACTCAGGACAAATTGTACAACAACTTTTGGGGTCCAATTTCTCCTGTTACGCTTGGTAAAATAAAACAAATTGGAGCTGAAGTAAATTTTTTGTGAAAAAAAGTTAGATGTTAATTTTTTTTAAACATTCCAAAAATTCCTGTGAAACACCTGAAGGGTTAATAAACTTCTTGAATGTAGTTTTTAGCACCTTGAAGGGTCCAGTTTTTAGAATGGTGTCACACTTGGTTATTTTTTATCATATAGACCCCCTCAAAATGACTTCATATATGATGTGGTCCCTTTTAACTCTTATAACTCCCTAACAAGAAAAACAAATTTGGCTCCAAAATTGTGCTGATGTAAAGTAGACATGTGGAAAATGTTACTTATTAAGTATTTTGTGTGACATATCTCTGTGATTTAAGGGCATGAAAATTCAAATTTGAAAAATTGCAAAATTTTCAAAATTTTCCTTTTTTTCACAAATAAACGCAGGTAATATCAAAGAAATTTTACCACTGTCATGAAGTACAATATGTCACGAGAAAACAATGTCAGAATCACCAGGATCCATTGAAGCGTTCCAGAGTTATAACCTCATAAAGGGACAGTGGTCAGAATTGTAAAAATTGGCCCGGTCATTAACGTGCAAACCACCCTTGGGGGTAAAGGGGTTAATACTGCAATGAGTGATTGTAAGAATAAAGACTTAAAGGAGCTTTTATCACTGAAGATGGAGGAAATCACATTTCTGTTTTGCAGGTTCGTGGGCAGACAGATCTCCCCTACACGATGCTGCCTTCCATGGAAGGCTTTTGACTGTCAAAACACTGATTGCTCAGGTATAACATGATGTATCGATTGTACAGGTATTCTACCTATAACTGAATTATTAGGTATGGATAGAGTCAGTTTTGGACTAGATCCTGTGATAGACCCGATGTTCTGACACTATAATGGATCCCAAAGGGGTGGTGTACTCAGCGAGACAATCAATGTGGTGAGTGCAAAGGAGGGCAAAACAAGTAACTTTGCCTAAGCCCGAGAAATTGGATTCAGGACTAGGGCAGAATGTTTGCCAGGGTGAAATATCCTAATTATAGCTAAAGGTCCAAGAGAAGAAAACCTCATTTGATCAGATTTGGAGCTGATTCTCTTTTACTTGATTTACAAATCAACAAGTCAGAATTTTTACTGATATGTCATGTGTGTGCAGTAATCACCCAGCATAGTAGTAAGCTAAATGTGTACTGTACTGTCTACTATTTCTGTAGAAATAAAAGACCAACTGTTGTAATTATTTCCCTTTCTATCGCCATACTTGAGATCCAGAGGGCAATTAATCCTAGTGTGAAATTGTGTGAGATGTGCCCTTTTATTACGTCTGGTGTGGCTTTTGTAACAGTATAAAATATTATATGTGTTATTCATAATAGTCGGAAATCAAACAAATGTATATAAACAGAACATATTTTATTGAGGTACACAACTATACAATAAAAATAACATTTTAAAATCAATAATGAATATCAAGAAGCAATAATAATAATAATAATTTGTATTTATATAGCGCCAACATATTCCGCAGCACTTTACAATTAAGCGGGGACATGTACAGACAATAAATTCAGTACAAGTTAAGACAATTTAAACAGTGACATTAGGGGTGAGGTCCCTGCTCGCAAGCTTACAATCTACAAGGAAATGGGGGGACACAATAGGTGAAAAGTGCTTGTTATTTCAGGTCTGGCAATTATAATAAACTAGATTGTGGCCCGATTCGAACGCATCGGGTATTCTAGAATATGCATGTCCCCGTAGTAGATTCCAGAATTCGCAGCAGACTGTGCCCGTCGCTGATTGGTCGAGGCAACCTTTATGACATCATCATCGCCATGGCAACCATTATGACATCTACGTCGATACTGTGCCCGTCGCTGAATCAGAAACGTGGGATTTCTACGTCCTTTATGACATCATCGTCGCTGTGCCCGTTGCTGATCAGAGACGCGGGATTTCCAGGACAGACAGAAAGACAGACAGACAGACGGAAAAACCCTTAGACAATTATATATATAGATATATAGGGATTTTCAAATAAAGCTGCATGATCCGGTCATCAGCCCGTGTGTTTAAGTGCAATAGTCAAGTATCAAGTGCAGTTATCAGGTGTATGGAGGGTGTGGAGACAGATGAATAGTAGGATGCAGATTCAGAATAATATTTGGAAGGAGGGAACAGGGCAAAGTTAGTTTACTGAGTAGTTGATGTGGTAGGCTTGTTTGAAGAGATGGGTTTTCAAAGCGCGCTTGAATAGGTCGGGGCTAGGTATCAGTCTGATCGTCTGGGGAAGAGCATTCCAGAGAGCTGGCGCAGCACGAGAGAAGTCTTGGAGACGGAGGTGTGAGGTTCGGATTACAGGGGATGTTAGTCTTAAGGAACCGTCACACATAACGATTTCGTTAATGATATCGTTGCTTTTTGTGACGTAGCAACGATATCGTTAACTAAATCGTTATGCGTGACAGCGAGCAACGATCAGGCCCCTGCTGGGTGATCGTTGGTCGCTGCGAATGATCAGGACCTTTATTTGGTCACTGATCACCCGATCCAGCGATGTGTTCACTGGTAGGGCCGCGCTTAGTAACCCAATGTTTATCCTGGTTACCATTGTAAATGTAAAAAAAAAAAACACTACATACTTACATTCCGGTGTCTGTCGCATCCCCCGGCGTCAGCTTCCCTGCACTGTGTCAGGTGAGAAAAGGTCGGATTCTGGAGATGTTTTTAAGATGACAAGAGCGAGTGAGTGATCGGATATAGGGAGTAAAGGAAAGTTCGGTGTCGAATATGACCCCAAGACAGCGGGTATGCTGCTTGGGAGTTATGATTGAACCCTCCAGGGTAATTTCAATGTTGGGTAGAGTGAGGTTAGTAGAAGGGAGAAACACAAGTAGTTCAGTTTTGGAGAGATTTAGTTTCAGATAGAGGGAGGACATGATGATAGAGACAGCAGACAGGCAATCCTTGGTATTTTGAATTAGGGTAGGGGTGATGTCGGAGGGAAGAAGTGTATAATTGGGGGTCGTCAGCATAGAGATGGTACTGGAACCCAAGTCTGCTGATTGTTTGTCCAATAGGGGCATTGTATAGAGAGAAGAGGAGGGGGCCTAGGACTGAGCCCTGCGGAACCCCGATAGTAAGGGGACAGGAGAGGAAGAGGAGCCAGCAAAAGATACAGTGAAGGAGTGGTCAGAGAGGTAGGAGGAGAACCAGGAGAGGGCTGTGTCCTTGAGGTCTATGGAGCGGAGCATAGTGAGGAGGAGCTGGTGATCCACAGTGTCAAATGCGGCAGAGAGATCCAGGAGAATCAGCAGGGAGCAATGACCTTTGGATTTAGCTGTTATTAGGTCATTAGAGACTTTAGTGAGGGCAGTTTCAGTGGAGTGTAAAGAGCTGAAACCAGATTGTAAGGGGTCGAGAACAGAGTTATCCGAGAGATAGCGGATTAGACGGGAGTGGACCAGGCGTTCCAGGAGTTTAGAGATGAAGGAATTGTTAGAGACTGGTCTGTAGTTAGCAGTGCAGTTCTGGTCCAGGGATGGCTTTTTATGTAAAGGGGTTATGATGGCATGTTTAAATGAGGAGGGAAAGATACCTGAAGAAAGAGAGAGGTTAAATATTTTAGTCAGGTGAGCGGTGACCACTGGTGAAAGAGACTGCAGGAGAGGTGAAGGAATGGGGTCACTGTTGCAGGTTGTGGGCCGAGCAGAAGCGAGGAGCTTGGAAACTTCTTCTTCTGTAACAAGCTCAGAGATGTTTAGTGAGCTTGAGGTGCGGCAGGGAAGGGGATCCAGGCACTGAGGAGATTGGGCTGAGATATCCTGATGGATGTGGTTGATTTTTTCTAGGAAATATGTGGCCAGGTCCTCACCGCTGAGGTTGGTGATGGGGGCATGTACTTTAGGTTTCAGGAGCAATGAAGCAATGACAGCAAGAGGAGGATGATGAGAGATACAAAATAATGAAAATAAGACAGCAGTACAAGGGGTAGCCACCAGATGGCAGAATATTACCAAAGAATAATGTATGCAAATTGCCTCTTCAGAGAGAAAGAGGACTTGAACTCTATATAGCGCCATGACTATGTATATGCACATGTGTATATCCACAAAATAAATTACAATGCAATTCTGAAAGTTAGGGATATAATAATAATAATAATCTTTATTTTTATATAGCGCTAACATATTCCGCAGCGCGTTACAGTTTTGCATAGACATTTAGTGCAATGTAAATCGTACAGTTTAATCAATAGTAGATAATGATGCATTATGGTCATATATACCCCCCCCAAAAAATAGAATGTGTCACCACATCAGGGAGGAGTAGTAGCAAAGACGCACTGATAGGTTAAAGCAAACAGTATAGAAGTACAATAGTGTGTAACGGCATATTTCTGTCTTCTTTGCAGGGATTTAACGTAAACATTTTGACAATAGACAGGATTACTCCTCTTCATGAAGCATGCCTAGGAGGCCATGTGTCTTGTGCAAAGGTTTTACTGGAGAATCGAGCTCGTGTGAGTGACAACACAGTGTGGAGTACCAAAAGTGATCACTAGATGGCAGCAATCAAATAGCACCATTTGTCCAGTCAGCGTCTGATTCTGATAATAAACATGGCCGCTCTTGTTCTCACCTCAAAATACAAACTACTGTCCAATCATCATTTGTTAATATGCAGCTGTATCATCCAAATGCACGTTAAGGCCTCATACAGTCTGTGTTTCATGTACTGTACAAGTTTTATCCATATTGTTCAGGCCTCAGAGCATTAGCTTTAAAGGCAAAAACCCGACACTGACCAAATCAGAGAAAAAAAAAAATCAAGATATTCTGTTTGTTTTTTGGAGTACAAGAAAATTACTGACTGAAGAAAAGTCGGCACTCCGTCCAATTTGAATAAATTATTGTAGGTCCAACTTTTAAATATTCATCAAATCACGCGTTTCGGAATAAGTTTCCTTAATCATACCTACATGTATCACGTTACCATATTGTTCTTTATCTCGGCTTCATCCCATGAAGTTTCTGTATTTAGACTCTGGACTGTGAGGAGGAATATAACGAAGACGTAGATCTGTCCGCATTAGGGGAAGTTTCTCATGAAAACCAACCTGGTGACTTAATAATCAAGGTGTTATCCCAGATTAAGGAATCCTGTTCCGAAAGACGTCAGATGTTTCTACACCTATTTTTAATAATGTCTTTGTTTATGGATCTGTAGTAAAGAATTTATTCAAGTTGGATGGAGTGCGGACTTTTCTTCAGTTTGGATTTAACCTTGACGCCAAGCTCATGGGATGACATTAATGCAGGAGTGGCGGTGACCGGTGAGCTGTCCCGCATGTTGTTAGACAATGACTGATGCCTGAATGAGGCCTAACACTCTGGTTCTTCTCTAGATAAACATTGTGACGGTTGACGGCATCACTCCCCTGTATAACGCCTGCAGCAGTGGCAGCGTGGCTTGTGTCAGCATGTTACTGGACCACGGTGCCAACCCAGAGCTGGAAACTCAACTCGCCTTTCCCCTCCATGAAGCAGTTGTAAGAGGTAACATATTACACTTTTCAGATATTGAGAAAGATTCATTTCTGTCCCTGTTTCCCCCGTAGCGTAATCACTGCATTTTTTTTTCCGGCAATCTGCAGCGTTTAACAGTTCAACCAAAGTGGCTGTGATTTCATGAAAATTCATTTACACAGTGCATTTTAGGGGGATCCTTGATGGAGAGGGTCAGTGTCAGACTGGGTTGGCAAAGGCCCATCAGTAACATTGATTTTTGGGGCCCACTATTCAGCTACATGCAAAAATATCCTGACCCTATCTCACAGAGTTATTTTTGTTTATGTGTAATATTGATTTGGCTAGCTTTCTGAATGAATAATTAAATGATGATTTCTTTTTCTAATTTTTTTTTGCTCATTGGCAGTCCTTCACAGCGGCCTACCAGAGGATTGCCCCGTTCTCCTGTGGGCCAGTCCAAGCCTGTAGGAAGTGATCACCTCTTCCCAGAATAGGTGATAATTTATAGATCCACGGGGGTCCATCCACTGGGACCTCCATTGATCTTCAGAATAGGGCACTTTTATCACCACTGCCGCTCCACCACTCCGTTCTTTTTCTGTGGGACTACGGGAGCACTGTACTCCGCTTTTCTCCAGATGTCCCATCAGGATAGGTGAGACATTCTTCCACCTAAATACAACTTTGAGGATGCTACAGAAATGTGTGGTTCTTGATGCATTATTTTTTCCAATGCTGCATCAAATCCACGTTAAAATCTCTTAAAAAGAAGCAATAAACAGAGCTGATTGGAATTGTGTACTTTGGAGCAGAAATCTACTGGAAGAACCGCAGCATTTCTGGACGTAAGAACATGGTCTTGGACCCGTGTCAGGATCAGTAGGAAACATTCCAGCTGATACACTTTTAACACAGTTTCTATTTTATGTTTTAACATTTTTCATTTATTAGTACGTATTTAACTTTTTATTTTTAAAGCCTCAATGTCAGAAAAATTGAAAAACAAAATTGCTTTTTTTCTTAAGCCAAAGTAATTAAAGGCAAAAAAATAAATGTTTCTGTAAAACAAAACCTCAAACTAAGTGATACTCTCTTACGAATATCCACCTTGACTGTTCCACCACCAGCAGCAGGACCGCTATGGCTTAGGGTGATTAGCTGCAGCGGTCAGAGGATTTGGCCAGTGCATCATCACAAAAAGTATACAGTGATGTGTTCCAAGATGCTTGAAACCTTTTCCTTCCTGATAACTCTTGTAATCATTGCAGTTTCCCTATATCAGCTACAGGAAAACAGGCAATATTTGACATGCTGTGTAATGACATGATAGGACTGTAGATGTCGCTACAACACAATATATCGTCCCGTGTGGATGGAGAATAAAATAACCCCAACTAACTGAAAAACTATTATTCAGCACTGATCTTGACTGGTCGTTCCTTCGTTGTTTGAGAAGTCTTTACATATAGAGGATTATTCCAAATCCTATTCATTTCCTAGATTTTATCAGACAAAACATAACGTATTTAACTTGCATCATTAACACAAAAATGTCCTGTGTCTAGATGCTGCTGGTAGAGTCTTATTATTGCGCCCCCTGGTGTTTGTTTGATGTCCCCCAAACATCCACATAGTGCGTCTAGTACCGGTGGTCGCACTTGCTCAGTAGCACAATCCTTGTAGTGATTCTGAATATTGTGCAAATTTCATTAGTTTTTATTATTTATGTTTTACAATTCAGAAGCCTAAAATTAGTGAAATTTTCAAAATTGTCCAATTTACTTGCCATACTGGAGAGAATTTTCATTTTTTTTTGGGGTGCAGGGGATAAATGATGTGACTGGCCAGATTATGACATTGCTGTGTTAACTTTTATTTTCACAGTTTTATTAATTGCTGTTTTGAGCAGAATCCACACGGTTTGATCATCTGGCAAACTATCTCTCGTCTCCACAGGTCACAGGGAATGTGCAGAAATGTTAATAGCCTACGGAGCAGACATTGAGAAAGAACTGCAAAACAAGGGGACCCCTCTTTATTTAGCCTGTGCCCATCAAAAAATAGACTGTGTCAGGAGACTCCTTGAATTAGGTAACCGAGTATGACTCTGTGATTGCGCATCCAACATATTACCAATGTGTAATTAGTACGAGATACATGTGATCATAGGTCCTCTCTCCTCATCTACTCGTTTTGTTGAAGAGTACTGTACTTGTTTTTTATTATGTATACCCCTTTTCACATGTAAGGCGCCATGGAATAAATGGCGCTATAATATTAAATAATAATAATAGTGCTTATAGGAACACACAACAGGATTACACAGCCCGCTCCCGGGGGGCTACATGCAGCTTGCGATGTTGTGTGGTCCTCGGCCATCTCTGGGTCTCCAGTCTGAAGTCTCTTCTCTGTAAGAAACCCCAAAGAAGAACAGATCATTGACTGCTCATAAACACACACGTCAGTTTTTGTCATGTACGAGAAAAAAGGACCAGTTTTCTTTTTAACAGAATTTGATCAGAGTTTGATCTAAGTTATTTTCATGTGGTGAAAGAAAAAAAGAAAAGTTTCTCTGCTTTCTTCTGTCTGAAGGTCCGTAAAAATCAGACCGCACTCAGAATCACGGACATGTGAATGGCCCTATTGACGATCACAGGTTTGAGTACTATCCATGAAAACCACTAATAACACTTGTACAAGCACAAGGAACGTGTGAATGAGACATTAGGGTGAGAACACTGACGTGTTCCTTCATTTATATTAGTGCTACACTAGAGATTTCATTATTGCTGCTTCATCTAAGACCACAATTCACTCGGTCAGTGTTTGGTCAGTATTTACCTCAGCAGTCAAAAGCCAAAACCAGGAGTGGGTGATAAATACATAAGTGGTGACGTGTTTCTATTATACTTTTCCTCTAATTGTTCCTCTCCTGGTTTTGGCTTACAAATACTGAGGTAAAATACTGACCAAATACTGAACGTATGAACGTGGCCTAAGAGTTTCATAGCAAAGATGAACATGTTCATAAACCAAACACTCCATTGCAGATTGAGTAGAAAAACAATCTTTATTAAGATTTATTTATCGTCTTTTAGAGGAAAAATCCATATTTTAGAAAGTTGCCACCACCAGGGCAAGGAACTGATCGGGGAAAAAATAGGCAGTGTAGGACGCCCACAATCTGTGATTGGACGGCTCCTTTATTTTTGGTGCAATGATAGAAGGACCATCTCTTCTGTATATGGACAGTGGCAGCCATTGCTACTCATCACACACAGAGAAGATTCTTCTGGATGACATGGAGGATGCACTTTACTATGAAAGGGAACACTACACATCTGGGGCTATGGCCACATGATAAACAGCAAGAATGTGCATGGTACAAAATCCTGTCCAACTGTGACAAAAAATACCGATCTCATGGCAAACAATTCAGATCTCTGCCATTAACCCACAATTACTAGAGGAAATACAAGACGGTTGACGCTTTGATTTATTAAAAAGAAAGTTGAGCAAAATAAATCATTTTAAAGGGAATCTGTCAGTAGGATCAACCCTCCTAAGCCATCTATATGGTCAAGTAGGGCATAGAAAGTTGAATAAAATGATGCCATGATATCTGCAAACTGATGTCCTATTCCTGGGAAATCCATGTTTTTCTTAATATGTAAATGAGCTGGATCAGGAGAGCAGACTGCCAGCCATTACATGTCTCACACTGGTAATGTCTTCTTTCATTTACAATCACCTCTGTTTGCAGGGAGATCAGTGTACAGTCTATAGATCGTAGCTCAATAGTGTCCCTCCCCAAAACACAGTATGATACCTCCCACAGTGAATTCTTCCACAGTACTATCCACACTCACAGTATGATAACCCTACTGTACTCTTCTTCCCTGGCAAAGTATGGTGACCTCAGCAAAGTATTATGCCCCAACAGTGATAGCAACACAGCCCTCCATGCAGTATAATGGCCCCAACACGCCTCCACTCAGTATGTAGTTAAGTAAATAAGGCAGCACACTGCAGCGCTAAAACATACAAACTTGAAAAACGAAATTTGAACTGCATTACTGCACTAGAAATATGAAAAATGAGAGCTTTTAGCGCATAAAAATGGCCAATTTTATGTGTACCTGGTAGCCCCGTTACGGCATCTCTCTTATACCAGGTCCTAAACTTGCCTTACCTCGCTGAGAATAAACATCTCCATCTGAATGGGTACATGTGAAAACCTCTTTCTAGACTAAAATTCTCTCTCTCTGTGGAGGGGTATTGGACCTGCTGTAATTAAAACACCTGAAGCTAGGAGGCGGAGTGCACGATCAGAAGGCTAAAGAATACATTTCAAAAACCTGACCGGCACATCCAAACATAGACTCAGTGTGACTCACACTGAGTCTATGTTTGGATGTGCCGGTCAGGTTTTTGAAATCCACTCAGAATGATTCCCCAATACAACCATTCACACTGTATAATGCCCCCCACTTCCCCTCCAAATAGTACACTTGCCCCCACCCACCCTCCAACCAGCATACTGATCACCTCACAGCGCTCACAGTATTACAGACCCAACAAAACCTTCACACTGTATAATTGCTTGCATACAGTATAATGGCCCCTACATAGCCTTTCATACAATATAATAGCCCCCACATAGTGCTCCATACATAATGGGCCCCACATAGTACTTCATACAGTATTATGGGCACCACATAGTCTTCAATACACTATAATGGGCACCACATAGTCTTCAATATACTATAATGGGCACCACATAGTCCTCCATACACTATTATGGGCACCACGTAGTCCTCCATACAGTATTGTAGGCACCACATAGTCCTCCATACAGTATTATGGGCACCACATAGTCCTCAATACACTATAATGGGCACCACATAGTCCTCCATACACTATTATGGGCACCACATAGTCCTCCATACAGTATTATGGCCCCATATAGTGCTCCATATATAAAAAGTAAATAAACAAATTCTCACTTCTTCCCATTTCCCCGGTGCTCCGGCCTCTGCAGCGCTTGTTCTGACCCCTGCACTGCTCGGCACAGAAGGCGCACTGTAGCGACGTCATCGCGCTCTCTGCTCTGAGACGTCACAGAGCTCAGATGCAGAGGGGGAATGATGGGAGAGGGAGCATCAGCTGACGCTCCTCCCATTAATGTTTTCAATGTATCATCATCCAGGATGCAGGGTAGTATGAAGGGGGGCCCAGTTCTGGCACTGGTCCCCCCGACTCACAGGCCCCATAGTGGCTGTGTGGCAAGCCGTTATTGGCGGTACGTCACTGCTCTGGAATAAGACATTGGATCATAGATAACAAGGTACCATTTTATTCAGCTTTCTATGACCTACATCCCCAAATAGATGGCATAGAAGAAATGATCCTACTGACATTCCCTATAATGAGCTTGACGCACGCTGGTAAGATATTATGCAAGAAGCACAGTGAAAATTTGTTTGTATCCTCAAATCCAAAATTGGGTGGGTCCTCAAGGGGTTCAAACTACATCTTAATACATTTGTTTTGTGAGTAGCAACAACTCAAAACAATTCATTTTACACTTTCCATAGAGATTACACTAACTTGGACTTCTGTAGACCTGAAAGTTTTGGGACTGTGTTGATCTTCTCATTTATGTGTTCTGTCCCAATTTATTATATAAACCAAATCTTATTATTCTAGGTGCAAATGTAAACCATGGTAAACAGAGGGACAGTCCACTGCATGCTGCAGCTAGAAGAACAAGCGAGGGGATCGTCAAGCTGCTTATTGATTATGGAGCTAATGTCAAGTACAAAAACATGGAGGGAAAATACCCCATTGAATTATCAGTACCCAGGAGTGCAGTGGAGAGAGCCCTTCTGGTTGCAGAAGGTAATGATTCAAATTCATTAATTGTTATTGTCCCTCATCTGTTCAGTCTTTTCTATATATATCTGTCATTGAGGGAGTACCCTGAACACAACCTCCCTATATTGGCCAGAGAGGAGAACCTCTGACCTCCAGCAGCTGTCACTTTTGTGGAGCCCTTCCTTTGGAGAATAACTACAATTCTTATAGGGGTTTCAGTTGCACCATGGACATTAGTTTAGGCTCCCTTTGGCCCATATTAGACGATCAATACTATTACAGTCACGTAGCTGAGGGCCATTTTGGATATTTTGCATTGACGCCCATGAACTTCAAGTTATGATTTCCACCATTATTACTTAGATAGCCTTCCTTTGACTGGCTGCAAGTAATGCTACATGTTACCTGTAGGACTCAATCTCATACAAAAGGGTGTTAGACTTGGTGGGATTTATAAAAAAAGACAAAAAACCATTTCCAGTGGAAGGCCCCACAGAATGCTAACTACCTCCGTCTAATAGATACAACAATATACAACTGACAACAGTATACCTTAAAATGAAGAAAAGTAAGCATGGCTTAATTTTGACTCCACTATTTGTGATTGTGCAAGATTTCCTACATGTTCCTGGAACAATCAGGCTTAGGTCCCCTTCACACGTTTATGTCTCTGGTACGAGTGATGACAGTTTTCCACATGTTCCCGTACTGGAGACACTTACAAATGTAGACCCATTCAAATCTATGGGTCTGCACACATGTCAGTGTGATATGTCCATTTTTTCCCGGCAGCACGGACTGCAATACGTCCCACTCATGTGCACACTGATGACACACGGATGGCATCCATGTGTCATCTGTGTGACTCATACCGGAATGGAATGCCTGGCATCAGGGAAAAGCTTTACAGTTAGTGCTGTTCCCAGGCATCGGGTGCTGAATAAAATTGTCATCATCCTCTCCTGGTCTCCCTACAGTCATTGAGACCAGGCGACGCTAATGAGAGTTGTAGTTAACAAACGCCATCTGTGAATAGCACAAACTACACACTGTCAACATCCTCGCATGGTCTCCCTGCTATCAGCAAGACCAAGCGATGCTGCTGAGAGTTGAAGTCAACACCTGCCATCTGTGTATAGCGCTAACTACAACCGTCATCATCCACGCCTGGACTCCCTGCAATCGAGACCAGGCAACGCTGATGACAGTTGTAGTCAGCACCCATTGCCTGTGAATAAAGTGCATTAAATAAATAAATTAACAGTGTGGGGTCCTCCTTATTTTTAATAATCAGCTGAGGGAAAGCAGACAGCTGAGGGCTGCTGTTATTCCGGGAAGGGGCCAATAGCCATGCTTCCAGCTTGTTAATCTCACAGCTGTCTGCTTACCCTTTACTGGTTATTTAAAAGGGATAAAAAAAAATGATTTGAGGTCCCCCCTATTTCTAATAACCAGCAAAGGCTAAACAGACAGCTGTGGTCTGATATTAATAGGCTGGGAAGGGGCCATAGGTATTGGCCCCATCTCAAACTAATAACACCAGCCCTCAGCCGCCCAGAAATGGTGCATCCATTAGATGCGCAAGTTTCAGGCACTTGGCCTTAGTGCTTCCTGATTGCCCTGGTGCATTAGCAATCGGGTAATAGTTCTGGGATTGATATCAGCTGTGTAATGTCCACTGACATCAAACCCAGGTATTTCTATGATAATAAATGGGTAAATTAGGGTAATTTTCAGGGGCGGGGGATTTCTACAATTAAAGAACTTTTCTCTTTGTGTCTTTATTACTTTTGACTACATGGTTAGCAATGGGGGTGTCTGATAGATACCTATCCACTACTAACCCCTAGGCTTGATGTCAGTGAACATTAGACAGCTGACATCAACTCCAAAACTATTACTCCGAATGCCAGTGCACCAGGGCAATCGGGAAGAGCCGAGGCTAAGCACCAGAATTGGCACATCTAATGGATGCGCCATTTCTGGGATGGCTAAGGGCTGTGGTTATTAGTCGCAGAGGGGGAAAATATCCCAGCCTATTAATATCAGCCTGCAGCTGTCTGTTTAGCCTTTGCTGGTTATTAAAAATAAGGGGGACTTCATGTCATTTTTTTCCCCCCTTTCTATTAACCAGTAAAGTCGATGCAGACAGCTGTGAGCGGTTATTAATAGGCTGGGAACCTCCATGAATATTGGCCCCTTCCCCGAATAATAACACCAACTCACAGCTGTCTGCTTTCCCTCAACTGGTTATTAAAAAGAAGGGGGACCACATGCCATTTTTTAAATATATTTATTTTCTAAATAAAAGTACAGAAAACTACACACAAAGCACTGATCTCACTACATATTCTATCTATCTATCCATCTATCTGTCTGTCTCTTGCTAATCTATTCCATTTTTAGCTGGAGAACGACAAAGTGGTGAGACCTAATAATCATCTGTCCTACTGCAAGCAGAGAGAGGGGAGAGGCTTTTGCTGAAGCCAGACACAGGGCAATTAGGTGGAGTAATGGGAACATGTATGAGTTCCACATAGAGAAGATTTCTATACATATTTCTCAGTTTCCTTAGTAATATGAGATCAAATAAGATCAAAGGAAGAGGTGGGGTTTAATCATCTGCTATCTTCATGCAGAGAGGATATAAGGGGCAGACTTTTTCTGCATTTAGACACAAGACAAGAAGGGGAATATGGCCATTTTCTAGAAAAAAATATTTCTTTATATACTGTATATTCTTAGTAAGCAGTAATAAGAAATAAAATAGGATAAAAAAGAAAGGATATTAAAGGTAATTTGTCACCAGTTTTTGATTATGTAATCAGAGAGCAGAGTGAGATGGTCTGAGATCCTGGTTCCAGCGATGTGACACTTGCTGGTCTGCATCCTGTCATTTTTATACAATTCCTTTTTTCTCTGCTGCAGATCTAGCAGTTTTCTGAATGCTGAGCTGTGTATAACCCCGCACTAACCACCGATTGGTAGCTTTCTGTATACACTTTTCACCCATCCACCTTTCGTGTCTCCCCTTTTCCCCATAGTTTGTAAGCTTGCGAGCAGGGCCCTCATTCCTCCTGGTATCTGTTTTGAACTGTATTTCTGTTATGCTGTAATGTCTATTGTCTGTACAAGTCCCCTCTATAATTTGTAAAGCGCTGCGGAATATGTTGGCGCTATATAAATAAAAATTATTATTATTATTTTTACACTGTATATTAATAGAAATCTGCTAATCAGTGGTGGGATGGAGTTACACAGACCAGTTGACTAAGAGTCATGAGACATCTAGTCCTGTAGGGATAATCTCCTGCTGATAAAACACTTACAAATCATTGACAACAACAACACACAGCCTAGTAAATGATACATCTGTCACTGCGGTAACTTGCGCATGTGCTACTTACTGTGCTCACTGCTTAGCTACTTCCCATGTCAGGCTGTGGAGCTGAGTACCTCATACAGCACTTCCAACCCTGGTGCATATTCCTTCTGTCTCCACCTGGCTATAGGGAGGCCGGACAGATCCTGAAGAGGTTAACCTTGCTGTGTCCTGCAGGGTTTGGGTTCCCCATCCGATCCTCCATCATCAGGAGATATATTAAGCTGCTTGCCTGAACTTAGGTTCCTGTCCCTGTCCGTCTCCAGCATTCAGTCTACTGTCTTTGTCCTGTATCTCCTGTAACTGACCCAGTTCATTTACCCGTTCTGTATGACCTCTCCTCTTCTGACCTCAGCTTAGTTTTGTGAATCTGTGCTGCCTGTGCACACCCATTACCGTCACAACATCACTAGAATCAGGATCTGAGCTGTTTCATAATGCTGCTCTTAGATTAAATATAAAAACCCGATGACAGATTCACTTTAACGGAAGGGATTTCTATTTTTTGTGCACTTTCTATGTTTAGCGTTCTTTTAAAGATCAGTGTCATTCCAACCATTTTCTGATTCGACAGAGACATGCTAGATATTTATTTCAGTAAGGCCGGCGTCACACTAGCGAGTTTTACGGACGTATGAGCGCAGAAAATACGTCCGTAAAACTCGCCAAACAAACGGCACAATTATTCTCTATGCCCCTGCTCCTATCTGCCGTATTTTACTGATCCGTATTATACGGCTTTCTACGGCCGTAGAAAATCGCAGCATGCCGCGTTTGTCACCGTATTGCGCAAAAAAAACGCCAATGAAAGTCTATGGAAGCCCCAAAAATACGGATTACACACGGACCAGCAGTGTGACTTGCGAGAAATACGCAGTACAGTAAAATCACACTGACAGCTTACAGTAGAATAGGTAGAATAAATGTGGACACATAGAATAGGTATATATATATATATATATATATACAGTGGGGCAAAAAAGTATTTAGTCAGTCAGCAATAGTGCAAGTTCCACCATTTAAAAAGATGAGAGGCGTCTGTAATTTACATCATAGGTAGACCTCAACTATGGGAGACAAACTGAGAAAAAAAAATCCAGAAAATCACATTGTCTGTTTTTTTAACAATTTATTTGCATATTATGGTGGAAAATAAGTATTTGGTCAGAAACAAACAATCAAGATTTCTGGCTCTCACAGACCTGTAACTTCTTCTTTAAGAGTCTCCTCTTTCCTCCACTCATTACCTGTAGTAATGGCGCCTGTTTAAACTTGTTATCAGTATAAAAAGACACCTGTGCACACCCTCAAACAGTCTGACTCCAAACTCCACTATGGTGAAGACCAAAGAGCTGTCAAAGGACACCAGAAACAAAATTGTAGCCCTGCACCAGGCTGGGAAGACTGAATCTGCAATAGCCAACCAGCTTGAAGTGAAGAAATCAACAGTGGGAGCAATAATTAGAAAATGGAAAACATACAAGACCACTGATAATCTCCCTCGATCTGAGGCTCCACGCAAAATCCCACCCCGTGGGGTCAGAATGATCACAAGAACGGTGAGCAAAAATCCCAGAACCACGCGGGGGGACCTAGTGAATGAACTGCAGAGAGCTGGGACCAATGTAACAAGGCCTACCATAAGTAACACACTACGCCACCATGGACTCAGATCCTGCAGTGCCAGACGTGTCCCACTGCTTAAGCCAGTACATGTCCGGGCCCGTCTGAAGTTTGCTATAGAGCATTTGGATGATCCAGAGGAGTTTTGGGAGAATGTCCTATGGTCTGATGAAACCAAACTGGAACTGTTTGGTAGAAACACAACTTGTCGTGTTTGGAGGAAAAAGAATACTGAGTTGCATCCATCAAACACCATACCTACTGTAAAGCATGGTGGTGGAAACATCATGCTTTGGGGCTGTTTCTCTGCAAAGGGGCCAGGACGACTGATCCGGGTACATGAAAGAATGAATGGGTCCATGTATCGCGAGATTTTGAGTGCAAACCTCCTTCCATCAGCAAGGGCATTGAAGATGAAACGTGGCTGGGTCTTTCAACATGACAATGATCCAAAGCACACCGCCAGGGCAACGAAGGAGTGGCTTCGTAAGAAGCATTTCAAGGTCCTGGAGTGGCCTAGCCAGTCTCCAGATCTCAACCCTATAGAAAACCTTTGGAGGGAGTTGAAAGTCCGTGTTGCCAAGCGAAAAGCCAAAAACATCACTGCTCTAGAGGAGATCTGCATGGAGGAATGGGCCAACATACCAACAACAGTGTGTGGCAACCTTGTGAAGACTTACAGAAAACGTTTGACCTCTGTCATTGCCAACAAAGGATATATTACAAAGTATTGAGATGAAATTTTGTTTCTGACCAAATACTTCTTTTCCACCATAATATGCAAATAAATTGTTAAAAAAACAGACAATGTGATTTTCTGGATTTTTTTTTCTCAGTTTGTCTCCCATAGTTGAGGTCTACCTATGATGTAAATTACAGACGCCTCTCATCTTTTTAAGTGGTGGAACTTGCACTATTGCTGACTGACTAAATACTTTTTTGCCCCACTGTATATATATATATATATATATATATATGTCAGTGAGACACATATATGTATATATATTATTACTTCATACAGCGCTAGATAGCTTTAGGGCCATGTTCACACGTTCCTGATTTCCCTGCTGTTTTTTCTGCACTAAAAACCGCAGCTCTTGGCAGAAAACGCAGGTCCTTTTTTTGGTGCGTTTTTTGATGCGTTTTTTAGTGCGTTTTTTTATGCAGTTTTCTATGCAGAGTCTGTGTGTTTTCTAGGAAGTTTTTTAGGGTTAAAATGGCTGAAAATACTCTAACCCTACCCCTAACCCTACCCCTAACCCTAACCCTAACCCTACCTCTAACCCTACCCCTAACCCTACCCCTAACCCTAACCCTACCCCTAACCCTACCCCTAACCCTAACCCTATTCTAACCTTAGTGGAAAAAAAAAAATCTTTATTTTTTTATTGTCCCTACCTATGGGGGTGACAAAGGGGGGGGGTCATTTACTATTTTTTTTATTTTGAACACTGAGATAGGTTATATCTCAGTGATCAAATAGGCACTTTGGAACGAATCTGCCAGCCGGCAGATTCGGCGGGCGCACCGCGCATGCGCCCGCCATTTTGGAAGATGGCGGCGCCCAGGGAGAAGACGGACGGACGGACACCGGGAGGCCGGGTAAGTATAAGGGGGGGAGATGAGGGCACGGGGGGGCGTCAGAGCACGGGGGGTGGCATCGGAGCATGGGGGATGGGATTGGGGCACGGGGGGGCAGCCACACTGCAGCGGTTCTGCACCACAAACCGCAGAAAACCCGCAGATATTTTTTTCATCTGCGGGTTTTACTGCGGGTTTGACCTCACAATGGAGGTCTATGGGTGCAAAACCGCTGCAGTTCCGCATAAAGAAGTGACATGGTACTTCTTTTTTACCGCAGCTATTCAGCGCGGCTTTTTTAGTTAATTCCCGCATCATGTGCACAGTGGTTCCTGTTTTCCATAGGGTACAATGTACTGTACCCTGCATGGAAAACATCTGCGGACCCGCAGCGGCAAAATCGCGGCGGTTCCGCAGTAAAAAACGCACTGTGTGAACATGGCCTAAAGCCTAGAAAGCTCCCAGGCTCGAGTTCATATGAGGACAACCAGCTGAGGGCACCTCTTATGAACTCGAGCCTGGGAGCTTTCTAGGAAAGTTCCCACGATCTAGGGACAACCAGCAGAGGGCACCTCTTATGAACTCGAGCCTGGGAGCTTTCTAGGAAAGTTCCCACGATCTAGGGACAACCAGCAGAGGGCGCCTCACCGCAAATGCAGGTAAATATAGGTCATTGACCTACTTTACCTTCATTCCCCGGGGTTTTGCAGCCACGAATAACGTTGCATTAGCAAAGCTCGTGGCTGCAAAATATTTTAACCCCTTCAGATGGATTTACATCGTTGGACATTACAGATCTTCGGAAGGTAAGGATATTGTTGGTTTATTATTTTGACTTTGTTACAGATCGAGGGTCTTCAGTGAGTGGATTGAGCGTAGAATAAATTATTACAACAACCTTTGTGATTTTTTCATTAAAATAATTTTTTATAATGTGTGTGTGTTTTTTTTAACCCTTTACTACTATTGGATTAATAATGGATAGGTGTAATAATTGACGCCTCTCCATTATTAATTTGGCTTAATGTCACCTTACAATAGCAAGGTGGCATTAACCCTTCATTACCCCATATCCCACCGCTACACGGGAATGGGAAGAGAGTGGCCAAGTGCCAGAATAGGCGCATCTTCCAGATGTGCCTTTTCTGGGGTGGCTGGGGGCAGGTGTTTTTAGCCAGGGGGGGGCCAATAACCGTGGACCCTCTCCAGGCTATTAATATCTGCCCTCAGTCACTGGCTTTACTACTCTGGCGGAGAAAAGTGCGCGGGAGCCCACACCAATTTTTTCCGCCATTTAACCCTTTAATTTAGTAGATAGAACGGCCAAATTTTGCATATACACACTACTAACATTAGTAGTGTGGAATATGCAAAAAAAAAGGTGATATGAGATGGTTTACTGTATGTAAACCAGGTCTCATATCATGTCGGGTTTAGGAAGGAGATAGCAAAAGCCGGTAATTGAATTACCGGCTTTAAAGCTATCTAGCGCTGTATGAAGTAATAATATATATACATATATATGTCTACTGTGTCTATAGACAGTATATATATATATATATATTTTTTAACACATGGATCCCTTGTATAGCCGTGTGTTGGTTTTGCAAGCCTGCGAGAAAAACACGCAGTACGGATGCCATACGGATTACATACGGAGGATGCCATGCGCAAAATATGCTGATACACCCTGCCTACGGAGGAGCTACAGACCACTTTTTTGGGGACTTTTCAACGTATTACGGCCGTAATATACGGACCGTATTGTCTTACGCTGAGTGTGACGCCGGCCTAAGGGTTCCAAGTGCTGAGACTAGAAGTGTGGTGATTAGGGTTGAGTGACCTTTACTTTTATAGGATCGGGTTTCACGAAACCCGACTTTTGAAAAAGTCGGGTCGAGTGAAATCGGCCGATCCTATGAAAAAGTCGGGGTCGGACGAAACCCGAAACCCAATGCAGTGCATTGGGTTTCCATGGTTCCCAGGGTCTGAAGGAGCGGAAACTCTCCTTCAGGCCCTGCGATCCATATTTTAGTGTAAAATAAAGAATTAAACTAAAAAATATCGCAATACTTACCCTCTGACGCGCCCTGGTACTAACCGGGAACCTTCCTTCCTTAGAATCAGCCTTCCAGGACCTTGCGGTGATGTCGCGGTGACGTCGCGGCTTGTGATTGGCCGCGCGGCCGCCCATGTGACCGCTCGCGCGGCCAATCACAAGCCGCGACGTCACCCGCGACGTCACCGAAGGTCCTGGAAGGGCTGATTCTTAGGAAGGAAGGCTGCCGGAAAGAAGCAGGGCGCGTCCGAGGGTGAGTATATACCTAATAGGAAACCCGACCCGATCCTATAAAAGTAAAGGTCGCTCAACCCTAATCACCACACTTCTAGTCTCAGCACTTGGAACCCTTAGGCCGGCGTCACACTCAGCGTAACACAATACGGTCTGTATATTACGGCCGTAATACGTTGAAAAGTCCCCAAAAAAGTGGTCTGTAGCTCCTCCGTAGGCAGGGTGTATCAGCGTATTTTGAGTATATTCCTAATAGGAATATACTCACCCTCGGACGCGCCCTGCTTCTTTCCGGCAGCCTTCCTTCCTAAGAATCAGCCCTTCCAGGACCTTCGGTGACATCGCGGGTGACGTCGCGGCTTGTGATTGGCCGCGCGAGCGGTCACATGGGCGGCCGCGCGGCCAATCACAAGCCGCGACGTCACCGCAGGGTCCTGGAAGGCTGATTCTAAGGAAGGAAGGTTCCCGGTTAGTACCAGGGCGCGTCAGAGGGTAAGTATTGCGATATTTTTTATTTTAATTCTTTATTTTACACTTAAATCTGAATTCCGATACCAATTCCCGATATCTTAACCATATCGGGAATCGGTATCGGAATTCCGATTCTAGATTGAAAAGATCGCCGACTTCATGGCCGACCCCACACTGGGGTCGGGTCGGGTTTCATGAAACCCGACCTTGCCAAAAGTCGGCGACTTTTCAAAAATTTCGACCCGTTTCGCTCAACCCTAGTGGTGATATTTTCACTGCATGCTGGAAAGAAAATTATCCCAAATGCATAAATTAATTCTTCATTATTAACAATGTATTATAAATTAAAGCTCCAGTTGGAAATTACATTTTATTATACACTCATCAATATTGAAATTCCAACACCAAATAAGAAACGTCATGGAATTTTGAAAATCACCAGATGGATAGACTTGATATTAATATGCAAATTGTGAACAACATTTAAAAAAAAAAATCTCAATTTATTTAGTATCCTGTGATTTTCATAGTTCCACGACTTTTCCTTCTTTTGCAATTTTTATATTGAGGAGTGTAAAACCAGGCATTTTTATGTAGACCATTAATCCGTAGTGAATAAAGTCCTGGCATAGAGGACAGCCACATTAAGTAAATCTAGGCAGAAACCATAGCCTGTTGCTCCCTATTGTTACATGGATGAATATACTTCTCTTACGAGGTGTAAAAGAAATATACAGTATATAAAACCTCTTCAAAAAGAGAAAAACATACTATTGGTTGCATGAGTTTCAACACCAACAAGGAAAATTGGTGGAATTATGGAAATCGCAGGATCGATATACATGTTAATGATTTGTAATTGATGAAAAAAAACTGAAAAACATGTTCAAAACATCTCAATTTATTCAGTATTGGGTATCAGCAGAAATACACACACTTATTTGCTTTGGCTGCTATCAATAAGATTATTAATTGTTGTCTGAGGAATGTTCTGCCATCCGGAGTGCATTTGGGCAAGTAAATCATCAAGATCCGGGGCTGGCAGCTGCCTTTGCAGTTAGGGAATGTTTACTCAAATGTGATTGATGGTAAACAAATCTGGAGACGCTGCAGGACATGGTAATATGTTTAGGCCACATAGACTGCTCTCTGTAACACGAGCAATGTACGGCCTGGCATTGTTGAAAATGGATACTGAGACACAGGTTATTTTCCTGCGAAATGGCAATACTATTGATTCCACCACCAAATAAATGAAAGCCAAGCTCTCAGTGTACCTGGCATGAAGTCTAGGAGGGTTCAGCTATTGCAAATTGTCACCTACACCATAATCCTGGGAGTAGGAGCAAAGATGCTCATGTTGCATAATCCTTATGACTAATTATTTAGTTCTGCTAAACAGATTCCTAATTTTTTATACTTTTGTTTTCTATTGATAATATGTATATTATATTTCTTCTATAGGTCCTGCTTCATTGGCTCAATTATGTCGTCTAAGTATTCGAAAAATGTTGGGATCGTCATGTCTCCAAGTGGTTCCCAGGCTTCAGTTACCCAACAGATTGATACAGTTTTTGTTATATCGATAGAGCTTCCTATAACTACACCAGTGTTTTCTTAGCTCATCCATGATCCAGATGCAAACATATAATTTATCAGTGCAAAAAAAGAATGGCACATTCTGCAAATCTATTTACCTTCTTCTTTCAATAAGAGTCATGCCAGCTTACAAAATCTAGATTGCAAGGAGAGTCTCTGCTCCATAGCATTTTTCCAGACACCCACAACAGTAAGGCCCCCTTCACAAGTCTGTTTTTTGCATCCACATGCGGTCCATTTTTTAAGAGCCGCAAATACGGACAAACGCACACCCACTGTATTAAATGGTGGTGCACACATGTCAGGTTTTTCACACAGACCGTTTGTCCATGTAAAAAGCCCACAGACATGTCAGTTTTTTTGGCGCAGTACGGACAAAATGTGTGTGCCGCACACTGATGACACATGGATAACATGATCTGGAACCTGGGAGGCGTCTGACGGCAAGTCTCACCATTGTCGCCTTGTCTCCCTGAGATGAGTGCGACCAGGTGACAATGAAGGGAGTTGTATGCAGGAGCAGCTGTGTAACTCCTGTGTAAAATAAAGCATTAAATAAAAAAAAAAGGGTGGGCTCCCGCACAATTTTCATAATCAGCAGAGGGAAAGCCCACAACTAGGGGCTGATATTAATAATCTGGACAAGGGACAATACCTCAAAAGGTTCTCAGGCTATTCATAGCAGCTCACAGCTGTTTGCTTAGCCTTTCCTGGTGAATTTGCGGGGGACCTGAGGAAAAAAGTGACGTGGAGTCCCCCTATAAATTCAAACCAGCTAAGATTAAGCAGACAGCTGTGGATTGATATTAATAGCTTGGGAAGAGGTCAGAGATATTCCCCTCACCTCCCCAGACTACCAACATTAGCCCTCAGCCGCCCCAGATTCTTAAGGTACCGTCACACTCAGCGGCGCTGCAGCGATATAGACAACGAGCTGATTGCTGCACCGTCGCTGTTTAGGTCGCTGTAGAGACGTCAAACACAGCAGCTCCAGAACGATGCAGGAGCGATCCAGTGACGTAACAGCGACTCACTTATCGTTCTCGCTGGTTGTTAGGTCCATGTAAAAACATTGCAGGCATCGTTGCTTTTGCTGTCAAACATGACGAATCACGAAGACTTGACGACCAAATAAAGTTCTGGACTTCTAGCTCCGACCAGCGATGGCACAGCGGGATCCAGATCGCTGCTGCGTCTCAAACACAACGAGATCGCTATCCAGGACGCTGCAACGGATCGTTGTCGTTCTCGTTGTAAAGTTGCTCAGTGTGAAGGGACCTTTAGCTTTGCTCTTCCCACTTGCCCAGTGGCTGGTTGGGGTTGATATCAGCCTGGTATTGTCAGGTGACATCAAGCCCAGCAGTTAGTGATGGAGAGGCATCTATAATACGCCCTATTACTAACCCCATAGTAAATTTGGAAATAAACACCCAGCAAGAATAAAATCCTTTACTTGAAATAAAACAAAACTCCTGTTTTGCACAAAACTCCTGCCATGTGCCCAAACAGTAGATTTCCCCCACATATTGGGTCTCTACATGCTCAGGAGAAATTGCACCACAAATTGTGAGGTCCAGTTTCTCCTGTTACCCTTGCAAAAGTAAAACAAATAGGTCTAAAAGAAAAATGTTGTGAAAGAAAAGCAAATGTTTATTGTTTCCTTCCACATTCAAAAAGTTCCTGTGAAGCACCTGAAGGGTTAATGAACTTCGAATGTGGTTTTGAGTACCTTGAGGGGTGCAGTTTTTAGAATGGTGTCACTTTTGGGTATTTGCTGTCATATAGACCCCTCAAAGTCACTTCAAATGTGAGGTGGTCCCTAAAAAAAATGGTTTTGCAAATTGTTTTGTAAAAATGAAAAATCACTGGTCAACTTTTAACCCTTATGACTTGCTAACAAAAAAAAGCATATTTCAAAAAAGCAGACATGTGGGAAATGTTATATATTAACTATTTTGTGCGATATGACTTAAGGGCATAAAAATTAAAAGTTTAAAAATTGCAACATTTGCTCCAAATTTCCCTTTTTATTCACAAACTAGCTGAAGAGCCCGGCGTTGCCTGGGCATAGTAAATATCTGTGGTTAGTTATAGCACCTCACTTCTCTTATTTTCCCATCACACCTCTCATTTTCCCAATCACATCTTTAATTTTCCCCCTCACATCTCTCATTTTCTCCCTCACACCTCTCATTTTCTACCTCACTCCTCTCATTCCCGCCTAACACTTGTCATTTCGACCTCACATCTGTCATTTTCCGATCACTACACTATTTTCCCTCACTCCTCTCATTTTGCACTCACACCTTTTCATTTTCACCTCACACCTCTCATTTTCACCTCAGTATATACATGTTTGTCATCTCCCTTATATATAGTATACACCTGTATGTCATCTCCTGTATATAGTATATACTTGTATGTCATCTCCCCTGTATATAGTATATACCTGCTGTGTGTCATCTCCCCTGTATACAGTATATACCTGTATGTCATCTCCTCCTATATATAGTATATACCAGTATGTCATCTCCTCCTATATATAGTATATACCTGTATGTCATCTCCTCCTATATATAGTATATACCTGTATGTCATCTCCTTCTATATATAGCATATACCTGTATGTCATCTCCTCCTGTATATAGTATATACCTGTAGGTAATCTGCTCCTGTATATAGTATATACCTGTGTGTCATCTTCTCCTGTATATAGTATATACCTGTATGTCATCTCCTCCTGTATATAGTATGTACCTGTATGTCATCTCCTCCTTTATATAGTATATACCTGTGTCATCTCTCCTGTATATAGTATACATCTGTGTGTCATCTCCCCTGTATATAGTATATACCTGTGTGATCTCCTGTATTAGACCTCGTTAACACGTTATTTGCTCAGTACTTTTACCTCAGTATTTGTAAGATAAATTGGCAGCCTGATAAATCCCCAGCCAACAGGAAGCCCTCCCCCTGGCAGTATATATTAGCTCACACATACACATAATAGACAGGTCATGTGACTGACAGCTGCCGTATTTCCTATATGGTACATTTGTTGCTCTTGTAGTTTGTCTGCTTATTAATCAGATTTTTATTTTTGAAGGCTAATACCAGACTTGTGTGTGATTTAGGGCGAGTTTCGTTTGTCAAGTTGTGTGTGTTGAGTTGTGTGTGGCGACATGTATGTAGCGACTTTTGTGAGATGAGTTTTGTGTGGCAACATGCGTGTAGCAACTTTTTGTGTGTCGAGTTGCATGTGACAGGTTAGTGTAGCAAGTTGTGTGCAGCAAGTTTTGCGCATGGCGAGTTTTGCGCGTGGTGAGTTTTATGTCTGGTGCCTTTTGAGTATGTGCAAGTTTTGTGTGAGGCAACTTTTGCATGTGTTGCAAATTTTGTGCATGTGACAATTTTTCCGCATGTGCAAGTTTTGCGTGTGGCGAGTTTTCCATGAGGTGAGTTTTGCACTTGTGGCGAGTTTTGCGTGAGCCTATTTTTTGCATGTGGTGAGTTTTGCGCGTGGTGAGTTTTGAGCGGCGACTTTTGTGTTTCGACTTTTATGTGGCGAGGTTGGTGTATGTGTGGTGAAATGTGTGCTGAGGGTGGTATGTGTGTTCAAGCACGTGGTAGTGTGTGGCGCATTTTGTGTGTGTGTTCATATCCCCGTGTGTGGTGAGTATCCCATGTCGGGGTCTCACCTTAGCAACTGTACGGTATATACTCTTTGGCGCCATCGCTCTCATTCTTTAAGTCCCCCTTGTTCACATCTGGCAGCTGTCAATTTGCCTCCAACACTTTTCCTTTCACTTTTCCCCATTATGTAGATAGGGGCAAAATTGTTTGGTGAATTGGAAAGCGCGGGGTTAAAATTTCACCTCACAACGTAGCCTATGACGCTCTCAGGGTCCAGACGTGTGACTGTGCAAAATTTTGTTTCTGTAGCTGCGACGCCTCCAACACTTTTCCTTTCACTTTTTTCCCCATTACGTAGATAGGGGCAAAATTGTTTGGTGAATTGGAACGTGCGGGGTTAAAATTTCGCCTCACAATATAGCCTATGACGCTCTCGGGGTCCAGACGTGTGACTGTGCAAAATTTTGTGGCTGTAGCTGCGCCGGTGCAGATGCCAATCCCGGACATACACACACACATACACACACACACACACACACACACACACACACACACACACACACACACACATTCAGCTTTATATAGTAGATAAACGCAAGTCACATCAAAGAAATGTTACCACTATAATAAAGTACAATATGTCACGAGAAAACAGTGTCAGAATCACTGGGATCCGTTGAAGCGTTCCATAGTTACGACCTCATAAAGTCACAGTGGTCAAAATTGTAAAAATTGGTCTGGTCAGGATTGTGAAAACAGGCTTCGGGGTGATGGGGTTAATATGATGTACGAGCCCTATTTCCCTAAGGCCGGGGACACACACAACGTATAAAAAAACGGACCGTTTTTGACGGACGAGAATCGCACAAATGTTACCAAAACATTGATCCGTGTGCAGTGCGAGGATGCGATTTTCTCGCATCAAATGATCCGTGTGACATCCGTATGGCATCCGTACTGCGTGTTTTTATCGCAGGCTTGCAAAACCAACATATGGCTATACAAGGGATCCATGTGAAAAAAAAAAAACATATATACTGCCTATATATATATATATATATATATATATATATATGTCAGTAGACACATATATGTATATATATTAATATTTCATCCAGCGCGATATAGCAGAAAGCCGGTAATTCAATTACCGGCTTTTGCTTTCTCCTTCCTAAAACCAGACATGATATGAGACCTGGTTTACATACAGTAAATCATCTCATATCACCATTTTTTTTGCATATTCCACACTACTAATGTCAGTAGTGTGTATATGCAAAATTTGGCCGTTCTAGCTAGTAAATTAAGGGGTTAAATGGCGGAAAAATTGGCGTGGGCTCCCGCACAATTTTCTCCGCCAGAGTGGTAAAGCCAGTGACTGAGGGCAGATATTAATAGCCTGGAGAGGGTCCATGGATATTGGCCCCCCCCTGGCTAAAAACATCTGCCCCCAGTCACCCCAGAAAAGGCACATCTGGAAGATGCGCCTATTCTGGCACTTGGCCACTCTCTTCCCATTCCCGTGTAGTGGTGGGATATGGGGTAATGAAGGGTTAATGCCACCTTGCTATTGTAAGGTGACATTAAGCCAAATTAATAATGGAGAGGCGTCAATTATGACACCTATCCATTATTAATCCAATACTAGTAAAGGGTTAAAAATACACAAACACATTATTAAAAATTATTTTAATGAAATAAAAACAAAGGTTGTTGTATTAATTTATTTAACGCCCAATCCAATCACTGAAGACCCTCGTTCTGTAACATAAAAAACATAATAAACCAACAATATCCTTACCTTCCGCAGATCTGTAACGTCCAACGATGTAAATCCATCTGAAGGAGTTAAAATATTTTGCAGACACGAGCTTTGCTAATGCAGCAGCTCATGTCTGCAAAACCCCGGGGAATGAAGGTAAAGTAGGTCATTGACCTATATTTACCTGCATTTGCGGTGAGGCGCCCTCTGCTGGCTGTTCCTAGATCGTGGGAACTTTCCTAGAAAGCTCCCTGGCTCGAGTTCATATGAGGACAACCAGCAGAGGGCGCCCTCTTATAATCTCGAGCCTGGGAGCTTTCTAGGAAAGTTCCCACGATCTAGAAACAGCCAGCAGAGGGCGCCTCTCCGCAAATGCAGGTAAATATAGGTCAATGACCTACTTTACCTTCATTCCCCGGGGTTTTGCAGACATGAGCTGCTGCATTAGCAAAGCTCGTGGCTGCAAAATATTTTAACCCCTTCAGATGGATTTACATCGTTGGACGTTACAGATCTGCGGAAGGTAAGGATATTGTTGGTTTATTATGTTTTTTTGTTACAGAACGAGGGTCTTCAGTGATTGGATTGGGCGTTAAATAAATTAATACAACAACCTTTGTTTTTATTTAATTAAAATAATTTTTAATAATGTGTTTGTGTATTTTTTTTAACCCTTTACTAGTATTGGATTAATAATGGATAGGTGTCATAATTGACGCCTCTCCATTATTAATCTGGCTTAATGTCACCTTACAATAGCAAGGTGACATTAACCCTTCATTACCCCATATCCCACCGCTACACGGGAATGGGAAGAGAGTGGCCAAGTGCCAGAATAGGCGCATCTTCCAGATGTGCCTTTTCTGGGGTTGCTGGGGGCAGATCTTTTTAGCCAGGGGGGGGGGGGGGCAATAACGGTGGACCCTCTCCAGGCTATTAATATCTGCCCTCAGTCACTGGCTTTACTACTCTGGCGGAGAAAATTGTGCGGGAGCCCACGACAATTTTTTCCGCCATTTAACCCCTTAATTTACTAGCTAGAACGGCCAAATTTTGCATAGACACACTACTGACATTAGTAGTGTGGAATATGCAAAAAAAAAGGTGATATGAGATGGTTTACTGTATGTAAACCATCTCATATCATGTCGGGTTTTAGGAAGGAGAAAGCAAAAGCCGGTAATTGAATTACCGGCTTTAAAGCTGTCTAGCGCTGGATGAAATATTAATATATATACATATATGTGTCTCACTGACATAGAATAGGTATATATATATGTGTACACATTTATTCAACCTATTCTATTCTAAGCTGTCAGTGTGATTTTACTGTACACCGCACTGAATTACCGGCTTTTCTCTCTAACAGCGCTGCGTATTCCTCGCAAGTCACACTGTTGGTCCGTGTGTGGTCCGTATTTTTGGGGCTTCCATAGACTTTCATTGGCGATTCTCGGCCGATAAACGCTGACAATCGCAGCATGCTGCAATTTCACTCGGATCCTGAATGCGGGCGAGAAAATATCGGATGATGGGAGCTGCCCCATTGATTAACATTGGGACGAGTGCTATGCGATTTTTTGTCGCATTGCACTCGTCCGTATTACGGTCTAGTGTGACCCCGGCCTAATACAGAGCATAGACAAGAGATTTTCCGGTTTCTGAAAACCTGTCCCCCTACTGCCGGTTGTTTTTAGAAAAAAAGCCCATGTTTTGCTTATCCTACCCGGATCGAGCGCTGAGTCTCTGCCACTGCTCCTGAAGTCTGTTTTTGTCTGCTATAGTAAGCTCAGCAGATCTTCCCAAGTTGATGGCACGAGCCATCAGAGCCGCTGAACTCGATTATTGGCTGCAATGCTGTCATAATGAGGGGTAGCATGGTGGCTTAGTCGGAGGGGCGTACATAGAAATCACGGGGCCCCATAGCAGAAGTCTGAATGCCCCCCCACCCCTAAACAACAACAAAATTTCACTGTCGGGCACAGCTTACCATCTTGCATCTCCACACAGCCTCAGCTCCTCACGCTCCTCCTCCAACAGCCGGCAGCCGCCCTCACATGTGCAACTACTTCCTGCCGGGCCCAGCATACACTGCTCTCTGTGGCTGGAAAGCTACGTCAGCCAGGAGGTGTGTCGTCCTTATGCAAATCCAGCCAGAGAGTTCAGCCAGGAGCAATGCAGGACTAGAAAGGAGGAGTTAGGAGGAGCCAGGTACAGAGTTACGGCGGCGCACACATTTAATTAAAGGCACACGGCACAGCACAGCCCAGGGGCGGAAACTGACAGCATGGGGCCCCTGTGCATGAATGTCTGGGCCCCCTCATTTTATGGCGACAAAGCTACTTATATATATCCGCGCATACATACATGTATATATATTACATAGTCTCCTTTATTATGTATATTGCTGTCCCTTATACAGTGCCCTCTCTTTCTATGTACAGCACTGCCCCTTACATATTGGAATATATAGAGCCCTGTTTTTATTACATACTGTCCTCTCTTGTTAGATATATAAGGCAATGATGGCTGATGGAGCATGGGAAAGCTGATTTTCTAATGGAAGAGATGATAGACTGGTTGTCTGGTCACCTGCTCCTCCATCAGAAGTCATTTTATATCTAACAAGAGAGCGGACTATGTAATAAAAGGGGGCGCTGTGAATAACAAAAATAACAAGAATACACTATGTAAGAGACAGCACTGTACTTAACAGCACAGGAAGCTATATATTAAGAGATGGCACCATATATAACTAGAGAGGATGGTATGTAATAAGGGATTGTGTTATACATGATTAAAGAGGAAACTATGTACCTAAGGATGGTGCTATACATAATAAGTGAGAACACTATATAACAAGGGACTGTGTTAGACATAATAAGTGAGTATGCTATATACTAAGGGACTGTGCTGTACATAAGTGAGAACACTGTATACTAAGAGACTGTGCTATACATAAAACGTGACTACACTATATACTGAGAGATGATGCTATACATAATAAGCGAGTACACTATATACTAAGGGACTGTGCTATACATAATAAGTGATTACACTATATACTAAGGGACTGTGTTAGACATAATGTGTACACTATATACTAAGGGACTGTTCTATACATAAGTGAGTGCACTATATACTAAGGGACTGTGCTATACATAAAAAGTGACTACGCTATACACTGAGGGATGGTGCTATACATAATAAGCGTGTACACTATATACTAAGGGGCTGTGCTATGTATAATGAGTACGCTATATACTACGGGACTGTGTTAAACATAAAAAGCGATAATAACATCTTCCTCCACCTCCCCCTGTTCCTGAAATCCATTATAAATCCCCCTTCGCAATCCCCCACACCCTCATTGTCCTCCTTCCCCCGCATCCCATTATTGTCCTCTCCCCCACCCCATCATTGCCTTTCCCCAGCACCCCATCATTGCCCTTTCACCACCTCCATCATTGCCTTTTCCCCCACCAATCCCATCATTGCCCATTTCACCACCTCCATCATTTCCTCCTAACCTATCACCCCCATGATTGCCCTTTCCACCATCTTTGTCCTTTCCACTACCACCATCATTGCCTTTTCCCCACCACCCCATCATCGCCCATTCTACCACTTCCATCATTTCCTCCTCCCCCAGCACCACCATTATTGCCCTTTCCCCCACGACCATCATTGTCCTTTCCACCACTACCATCATTGCCTTTTCCCCACCATCCCCATCATTGCCCATTCCACCACCTGCATCATTGCTTTCTCCCCATCACCCCCATCATTGTCCTTTCTACCACCTCTATCATTGCTTTCTCCCCCACCACCATCATTGCCCTTTCCACCACCTCCATCATTGCTTTCTCCCCCACCACCTCCATGATTGCCCTCTCCCCCACCACCCCATCATTTCCTCCTTCCCCAACACCCCCATCATTGTTCCACTGCCACCATCATTGCCTTCTCTCCTACCACCACCATCATTGCTCATTCCACCACCTCCATCATTTCCTCCTCCCCACCCCCATTATTGCCCTTTCCACCACCCCATCATTGCTTTCTCCCCGCCCCATCATTGCCTTCTCCCCATCACCCCCATCATTGCCCTCTCCTCCACCTACACACACACACAGCACCATTCACCTCTCTGCACATTCCCCCGCAGTGCTACGCACACACACACACCACCACTCATCTCTACACACGCACGTACACACACAGCAGACATCACCTCTCACCTCTCCGCACACTCTCCTGCACCATCAACGTCAGCTTTCTCTCACTGGCGCAGCGACTGCGGCGCTGAATGATGAGGTGAGACAGGAAGCGCGGGCAAGAAGCAGGACGGATCACTGCAGCTCCGCTGCCATTCTCTCCTGTAGGCAGCAGAGCTGCAGGGATCTCTCCCTGCCCGCCGCACATGAGGGCAATCTGGTCAGGGGCCCCCGGAGCCTCAGGGCTGGATAAACAGGCCAGATTTCCCTCATTATTAGCTGCCTTGCAGGGGCCTCCCACAGCACAAGTGGTATCCTTTCCTGGCACAGCTGTTGCAGTCCAACTCCGGCGGGCCCCCTCACCCCTCAGGGCCCCATAGCAGTCGCATGGCCTGCCACCATTAGCACTGCAGCCTTGCAGCTCTGAGGTCCTGGGTTCATATTCCCCCAAGGACAACATTTTCAAGGAATTTGTATGTTCTCCTTATGTTTGCATGGGTTCTCTGGTTTCCTCCAAGACTCCAAAGACATAACAATAGGGAATATAGATTATGAGCCCCAATAGGGACAGTGTCTGTAAAGTGCTGTGCAACCACCCAACCTACTGTCTCCTTCCCCACCTTCCTGTAGAATGTAAGCCTGCGAGGGCAGGGTCTTCTCCCCATGTACCAGTCTGTCATTGTTATTTTGCTGTAAGTGACATCTGTATTTTGTATGTAACCCCTTCTCATGTACAGCACCATGGAATCAATGGTGCTATATAAATAGATAATAATCTATAATATAACGGTGGGAGCGTCACTCTGTCCGAAGCCTTTATAGACTGCGCAAGCGCGACGCACCGCACCTGCGCAGTCTGGACCAGAGTGAAGCAGCCGAACTTAATTATCCCCCCCATAATATACCGGCCGTGGGGGCTCCACCCCCCTCCCACCCCCTGTGCGCCCCACCCCCTCCCACCCCCTGTGCGCCCCCCCCACCCCCTGTGCGCCCACCCCCTCCCACCCCCTGTGCGCCCCCCCCCCGCTGTGATTAAAATACTCACCTAGCTTTCGGATCCCTCGCCGCAGCGTCCTCTTCTGGCCGCAGCCTCTCCTGTATGCGGTCACGTGGGGCCGCCGATTACAGTACTGAATATGCGGCTCCGCCCCTTTGGTGAAGCTAGGTGAGTATTTTAATCACAGCGGGTGGGGGTGGAGGGGCACACAGGGGGTGGGAGGGCGGGAGACCTGGATCTGCATTTTAAACACTAATATTCATATGTTCCCTGCAGCAAACGCTGCTGCAGGGGACATATGAATCGTGGCTTCAGCACCAGTGGGGGGACAGCGCTTAATGTAGCGCTGTCTCCTGCACGGCACAGGGCTGCACACGGACAATGTCCGTGTGCGGTACGTGTTCTACACGGATCCATTGACTTTAATGGGTCTGTGTAATCCGTGCGCTCCCACGAACACTGACATGTCTCCGTGTTTGGCACACGGAGACACGATCCGCAAAAAATCAATGACATCTGAAAAGATGCATTGATTTTAATGTGTCTACGTGTGTCAGTGGCTCCGGTACGTGAGGAAACTGTCACCTCACGTACCAGAGCCACTGACGTGTGAAACCGGCCTTATAGCCAGCGCCACACTCAGGCAGTAAGCACAGCCGCCCCCAGCACAGCCGCCTCCAGCACAGCCACAGCCACGCACAGCCGCCCCCAGCACAGCCACGCACAGCCGCCCCCAGCACAACCACAGCCACGCACAGCCGCCCCCAGCACAGCCACGCACAGCCTCCCCAGCACAGCCCCCCCAGCACAGCCACGCACAGCCGCCTCCAGCACAGCCACGCAGAGCCACCCCCAGCACAGCCACAGCCACGCACAGCCGCCCCAGCACAGCCACAGCCACGCACAGCCGCCCCCAGCACAGCCACAGCCACGCACAGCCGCCCCCAGCACAGCCGCCCCCAGCACAGCCACGCACAGCCGCCCCCAGCACAGCCGCCTCCAGCACAGCCACAGCTACAGCCACGCACAGCCGCCCCAGCACAGCCACCCCAGCACAGCCACGCACAGCCGCCCCCAGCACAGCCACAGCCGCCCCCAGCACAGCCGCCCCCAGCACAGCCGCCTCCAGCACAGCCACGCACAGCCACCCCCAGCACAGCCACAGCCACGCACAGCCGCCCCCAGCACAGCCACGCACAGCCGCCCCCAGCACAGCCACAGCCAAGCACAGCCTCCCCCAGCACAGCCGCCCCCAGCACAGCCACGCACAGCCGCCCCCAGCATAGCCGCCTCCAGCACAGCCACAGACAGCCGCCCCCAGCACAGCCGCCCCCAGCACAGCCACAGCCATGCACAGCCACCCCAGCACAGCCACAGCCACGCACAGCCGCCCCCAGCACAGCCACGCACAGCCGCCCCCAGCACAGCCACAGCCACGCACAGCCGCCCCCAGCACAGCCACAGCCACGCACAGCCGCCCCCAGCACAGCCACGCATGGCCGCCCCCAGCACATCCACGCACAGCCGCCCCCAGCACAGCCACAGCCACGCACAGCCGCCCCCAGCATAGCCACGCACAGCCGCCCCCAGCACAGCCACAGCCACGCACAGCCGCCCCCAGCACAGCCACGCACAGCCGCCCCAGCACAGCCCCGCACAGCCGCCCCCAGCACAGCCACGCACAGCCGCCCCCAGCACAGCCACGCACAGCCGCCCCAGCACAGCCACGCACAGCCGCCCCCAGCACAGCCACAGCCACGCACAGCCGCCCCCAGCACAGCCACGCACAGCCGCCCCCAGCATAGCCGCCTCCAGCACAGCCACAGACAGCCGCCCCCAGCACAGCCGCCCCCAGCACAGCCACAGCCATGCACAGCCACCCCAGCACAGCCACAGCCACGCACAGCCGCCCCCAGCACAGCCACGCACAGCCGCCCCCAGCACAGCCACAGCCACGCACAGCCGCCCCCAGCACAGCCACAGCCACGCACAGCCGCCCCCAGCACAGCCACGCATGGCCGCCCCCAGCACAGCCACGCACAGCCGCCCCCAGCACAGCCACAGCCACGCACAGCCGCCCCCAGCATAGCCACGCACAGCCGCCCCCAGCACAGCCACAGCCACGCACAGCCGCCCCCAGCACAGCCACGCACAGCCGCCCCAGCACAGCCCTGCACAGCCGCCCCCAGCACAGCCACGCACAGCCGCCCCCAGCACAGCCACGCACAGCCGCCCCAGCACAGCCACAGCCACGCACAGCCGCCTCCAGCACAGCCACGCAGAGCCGCCCCCAGCACAGCCACAGCCACGCACAGCCGCCCCAGCACAGCCACAGCCACGCACAGCCGCCCCCAGCACAGCCACAGCCACGCACAGCCGCCCCCAGCACAGCCGCCCCCAGCACAGCCACGCACAGCCGCCCCCAGCACAGCCGCCTCCAGCACAGCCACAGCTACAGCCACGCACAGCCGCCCCAGCACAGCCACCCCAGCACAGCCACGCACAGCCGCCCCCAGCACAGCCACAGCCGCCCCCAGCACAGCCGCCCCCAGCACAGCCGCCTCCAGCACAGCCACGCACAGCCACCCCCAGCACAGCCACGCACAGCCGCCCCCAGCACAGCCACGCACAGCCGCCCCCAGCACAGCCACAGCCAAGCACAGCCTCCCCCAGCACAGCCGCCCCCAGCACAGCCACGCACAGCCGCCCCCAGCATAGCCGCCTCCAGCACAGCCACAGACAGCCGCCCCCAGCACAGCCGCCCCCAGCACAGCCACAGCCATGCACAGCCACCCCAGCATAGCCACAGCCACGCACAGCCGCCCCCAGCACAGCCACGCACAGCCGCCCCCAGCACAGCCACAGCCACGCACAGCCGCCCCCAGCACAGCCACAGCCACGCACAGCCGCCCCCAGCACAGCCACGCATGGCCGCCCCCAGCACAGCCACGCACAGCCGCCCCCAGCACAGCCACAGCCACGCACAGCCGCCCCCAGCATAGCCACGCACAGCCGCCCCCAGCACAGCCACAGCCACGCACAGCCGCCCCCAGCACAGCCACGCACAGCCGCCCCAGCACAGCCCCGCACAGCCGCCCCCAGCACAGCCACGCACAGCCGCCCCCAGCACAGCCACGCACAGCCGCCCCAGCACAGCCACAGCCACGCACAGCCGCCCCCAGCACAGCCACAGCCACGCACAGCCGCCCCCAGCACAGCCACAGCCACGCACAGCCGCCCCCAGCACAGCCACGCACAGCCGCCCCGCCACAGCCACGCACAGCCGCCCCCAGCACAGCCACGCACAGCCGCCCCCAGCACAGCTGCCCCCAGCACAGCCACGCACAGCCGCCCCCAGCACAGCCACGCACAGCCGCCCCCAGCACAGCCACGCACAGCCACACACAGCCGCACCCAGCACAGCCAAGCACGGCCGCCCCCAGCACAGCCACGCACAGCCGCCCCCAGCATAGCCACGCACAGCCGCCCCCAGCACAGCCGCCCCCAGCACAGCCACGCACAGCAGCCACCAGCACAGCCACGCACAGCCGCCCCATGCACAGCCACGCACAGCCTCCCCCAGCACAGCCACACACAGCGCCCCCAACACAGCCACGCACAGCCGCCCCCAGCACAGCTGCCCCCAGCACAGCCACGCACAGCCGCCCCCAGCACAGCCACGCACAGCCGCCCCCAGCACAGCCACCCGCACTCGGGCAGTAGAGAAAGATGGGAGCAACATATGGCAGAATGGAAACAGGAACAGGCAGAATGGGTGCAGCACATTACAACAGAATGGGGGCACAGGATGGGAACAGCACATGACAGAATGGTTGCGCACCATGGGGGCAGCACATGACAGAATGGGGGTGCACGATGGGAGCAGCATATGACAGAATGGGGGCGCACACATGACAGGATGGGGGTGCAGGATGGGAGCACATGACAGGATGGGGGTGCAGGATGGGAGCACATAACAGGATGGGGGTGCAGGATGGGAGCATATGACAGGATGGGGACGCAGGATGGGAGCACATGACAGGATGGGGACGCAGGATGGGAGCATATGACAGGATGGAGCAGCACATGACAGGATGGGGGTGCAGAATGGGAGCAGCCCATGACAGAATGGGGGCGCAGGTTGTGAGCAGCTCATGACAGGATGGGGGTGCAGGATGGGAACAGCCCATGACAGAATGGGGGCGCAGGATGGGAGCAGCACATGACAGGATGGGGACGCAGGATGGGTGCAGCACATGACAGGATGGAGACCATATACTAATATAAATGCTCGCCTCCCGGGCGTAGAATGGGTTCAATAGCTAGTAAGTATATAAGTGAGTAAAATAAATAAAATACACAAATAATTATGTCAGAGCTGCAAATTATAACACACCCGGTTCGACAGTGGAGACTCAGCACTAGACCCAGTGAGGCTACTGTAATTAAATCACAATTTGTTTTTGTTTTGTTTTTTAACAACTGCAGGCAGAGGACAGGGCACATAACCACAAACCCTTTAGAAATTGAACTCTGTTATAAAAGGTTTTCTAATCCTAATCACTCTTTAGTTGTGGCAGCATGCAGCCAGAAATTTGTGATTTGCTTTGAAAAGTGTTTGTGTCTCTGTGTGACAAAAATTATGATCTGGAAGCTATAAAGGACGTACTGACAAATTAATTAATTCAGATTTTTTTTTTCATTGATGACAGTTCTGGTTCACATTTACGCAGACTTATGTGCATACACAAGGAAGCTTGTGAAGGAGGGCATTGCATTACACAGCTCACAGAAGAAATCGAGTAAAAAATCATCATTAACAGACAACCAACTTTCCCATGAAATTATAAATTTAGACAAAATGTGTAATTCCTAATTTGCATTATATAAATCCAGTTCTAGAAATTCAGGTTGCACTGTGTGTATGAGCTCAGCAAATGACTGTAGTTGTGACTAAACACTTGTAAATGAAGATTTTAACAATAAATGTTGAATATTTTTGATAAAGTTTCGGTTATTTTTTTTACCTTAATGTTAATGTTGGGCATGGATTACTCGACAACATATAGTTGTGCAATGTGAGATTACACTTTCGCACTATTGCATTATGGGCCGCGATGGTGAATACGGTTTTGCTGTTACTCGCAATTTACTCTGACTGTGACTCGAAAGTCAACAGAAATCCAACCATGCTGAATTTCACCTCAACATTCGCTATCTTTACTTGCGATTGGCAATACAACTTTTCAACAACATATATTCCTGGCCTTAATGAGAAAATCTAATTTAACTGATGTCTAAATTATTATTCTGCCAAATATATTGGTCCTCACTAGTGATGAGCGAGTATACTCACTGCTCGGGTTTTCCAGAGCACGCTCAGGTGACCTCCGAGTATTTATGACTGCTCGGAGATTTAGTTTTCATCGTGGCAGCTGAATGATTTACAGCTATTAGCCAGCTTGATTACATGTGGAGGTTTCCTGGTTGCTAGGGAATCTCCACATGTACTCAGCCTGGTTAATAGCTGTAAATCATTCAGCTGCCAGAATGAAAACTAAATCTCTGAGCAGTCATAAATACTCGGAGGTCACTTGAGCGTGCTCGAGAAAACCAGAGCAATGAGTACCCTCGCTCATCACTAGTGCTAACTAATCCAACCTATAGGTGATGCACACAAATAAAAGTATCTAAAGATAATGCTTTTTTAGGTTGTTTAGACCAAAAATTAGACAGGATTAGTAAATCTGCCTCATTTTGTGATTCTTTCCAGGGTTCCAGGGGTAGACATGTTACTGCAACCTGAGCAGCCGCACAGGAGCCCAAGCAGTACGGGGGCCATCTCCACCTCCAAAGCAGATGGAATTTTACATTATGTTGAGCTATTCGGCTGCAAAGGGCCCATATATTGCTCTTGCACAGGAGCCTCTTCTGTATGTGTTCCCCTCTGGTAAATTTCATTCAGAGGCGTAGCTAGGGTTTCGGTTCTGAGGGGTGAAACTCCTCAGTGGGCCCCTAACCAGGTAACCTTGATTACAACTCGGTGATACACCCTAATAGTGGAGGAGAACCTCAGCAGATGACCGGGCTAAAAATAATCACTATATATAGACCAACAAGGATATTACCGCCATATGATCAATGGTAGATACCAGTCCTACAGAACATATAAGAGATCACAGCACAGTTACAGATAATGTCTTACCGCTGACGTTCTTTCTGATGGAATCGTTCACTTTTTCCGTCTTTTCCATCTGGCCCAGACCGACATGACAACTTCTTCAAGCCAGGACTCAGCTGCAGAGAATACAACAAACACCCATTTCACTTCTCATATTAAAGGCATCACCATCTATTCCCAACCTGCACAAACTCCTCATCCTGCTGATATCCCAATGCTGAGCCGCTGCTGCCGTATGTGTCCCTATTACTGCACCTGCTGTGTGGTTCACTGTGCCTTCTAAATTCTTATGCAACCCTCTATGGTAATACCGAATGCAAGTGCCCTAGAAAACAGTGCCCATATTTTGCCCCCTAGAAAGTAATAATGCCCTCTGTGTGCCCCTTTGATAGTCACAGTAACCTGAGATGCCCTATAACAATAAGTGCCCACTTTACATTTAATAATGTCCTGAGTCTCCCCCCTGTACAGCTCCAGTATACACAGTATAATGCCCTCTCACTGCACATTACCATAGTATACTGACCCCTTAGTAGCCCCCAAACTGTTTGGCTCCGACACTGTATGATGGCCCCCTTGATAGCCTCCATATAGTATAATGCACCAGATAGTCCTCAATATAGTAGAATGCACACCCATAGGCCTTCATATAGTATAATGCACTCACCATAGGCAGACTCTATAGCATAAGGCAGCCCCCATAGGCATACTCTATAGCATTTATGCAGCCCCCATAAGCAGACTCTGTAGTAAAAAGGCAGCCCCCATAGGCAGACTCTAGTATAAGGCAACCACCATAAGCAGACTCTGTAGTATAAAGGCCCCGTCACACTGGACGATATCGCTAGCGATCCGTGACGTTGCAGCGTCCTGGCTAGCGATATCGTCCAGTGTGACACGCAGCAGCGATCAGGCCCCTGCTGTGATATCGCTGGTCGGGGCAGAAAGGCCAGGACTTTATTTCGTCGCTGGCTCTCCCGCTGACATCGCTGAATCGGCGTGTGTGACGCCGATTCAGCGATGTCTTCGCTGGTAACCAGGGTAAACATCGGGTTACTAAGCGCAGGGCCGCGCTTAGTAACCTGATGTTTACCCTGGTTACCATCGTTAAAGTAAAAAAAACAACCACTACATACTTACCTACCGCTGTCTGTCCCCGGCGCTCTGCTTCTCTGCTCTGGCTGTGAGCGCCGGGCAGCCGGAAAGCAGAGCGGTGACGTCACCGCTCTGCTTTCCGGCCGCTGTGCTTACACAGGGCAGAGAAGCAGAGCGCCGGGGACAGACAGCGGTAGGTAAGTATGTAGTGGTTGTTTTTTTTACTTTAACGATGGTAACCAGGGTAAACATCGGGTTACTAAGCGCGGCCCTGCGCTTAGTAACCCGATGTTTACCCTGGTTACCGGCATCGGTGGTCGCTGGAGAGCTGTCTGTGTGACAGCTCTCCAGCGACCAAACAGCGACGCTACAGCGATCCGGATCGTTGTCGGTATCGCTGCAGCGTCGCTTAGTGTGACGGTACCTTAAGACAGCCTCTCATAGGCAGACTTTATAGCACAAGGCAGCACCCATAGGCAGACTCTGTATAGTATAAGGCAGCCACCATAGGCAGACTCTGTAGTATAAGGAATTCCTCCATAATGCAGACTCTGTAGTATAAGGCAGCCCCCATAAAAAAGAAAAAAATACTCAACTCTCTTCTTCCTGGTTCCTCCGTTGCTCCGTGCTCCAGCTCATCTCCGGACAGCAGGCGCCGAGCAGTGATGTCATCATGACCCCTGTCAGTGTCGGTGTCGGTGGCGTCAGCATTACGCTCCTTCTCTCATCAATGCGGTCAGCTGTATCGGCATCTAGCAGATACAGCTGAACCTGTAATGATGGGTGGGGGGCCCACTCCTGGCACATCCCCCCACCTGCTCAGGGGCCCCATAGCGGCAGAGCAGGGAGATCGATTTTCCCTGCTCTGCCACAGAATGTAACAGTATCGACGCGCTGTGCATGCCAATACAGTTACAGTAGCGTAGCTCTGGGTGGGCCCCCTCAGAGCGCGGGGCCCAGGGGTTATGGCACCCTCTGCCCCCTCAGTAGCTATGCTACTATTTTCATTGAACTTGTGACCATTAGACTCATAGTTTAAAGGGTCCCTTCTAACCAGAAAGTTTAGTGAATTTGTTGATGTTGTTGCCCTGCAGATATTTTGTCTCTTTGCATTAACACGTTGCATTATCACTCTCTTTGCATTAACACGTTACCACTTCTTGATTGATATATCTGTCATGAGTGTTGATAACGTAACGTTCCATGGTGGATACATTGGTGACGGTCATGCTGATCAGACAAGTACTGCTTCTGTACAACTTCCAACCAGTTGCAGGAACCTGGCTGATATAGCTATTTCCTGCAGTTTAGCCCACTAGATGTGGCAACTCGTAGATTAGAGAAAGGAAACTCCATCTGTCAAGCCGCCATCCCAACCAACACACACACACGGCGCAAGGTGCCATGGAGTTGTTGACATGACAGCTGGGGACATACTAATGACCCTATGGCTGCCACCTTGGTCCTCCTACTAGAACCAGAGAGAGGCTGGATCTAACAGAATGCCTAATAACAGGCATAATACATTGCATTGCAGACATATTACAGGGTATTATATGAAAGAGCAAGATCATTACATTTCAATAGTAGGTTAATTAAAATCATACTTAAAATGGGTATATTGTATCTATGCTTAAAAGGAATCTGTAAGAAGGTTTTTGTCTGAGGTAGGGGCAGAGACACTGAATGTAAGGATGTGTCACTTATTAGGTTGTGTGCTGTTGCTTCAATACAATGAGGTTAATCATCATCAGGAGATTATCACTACAGGACTACAGCTCATGTGCATCCTGGTCCAACCACACGCTCACTACTGATTCACAGCTGAGCTTTCTAAACTCTGATTGTATCACGCCTGCTGCACCCAGTAAGCTAAGTGATACATCCCTGGACTCAGTGTTGCTTTCTCTACATTATGCTGTTATCAGATGAGGAAGAAAAAACCTGGTGACAGATTTCCTTTAACAGTCTTTTTTCTGAATTAAGCACTCAGATCTTGCACAGATCCAAACTTATAGAATCACGGGAATTTTTGGTGCTGGTAGTTTGGTATAAATAATAAAGCAGGGAGGAAAACCTGAATGCTGTATCCAGAATACAAACACTTAAACACAGATGCAGATGCATAGTGTGCTGACATTAAAGAGCTTAGGGATGTAGACAAAAGCCACCCGATGGAGCAGGTCACAGCTGCAGGTTGACATCTGTGCATTAGTCCTGTCCTCTGTTCCTGTAACACCACAATGGCTTCTCCAATATGAAGAATCCCCTGAATTGTCTTATGACATCTGCAAAAAAATCCTTTATCTGCTGTACAATAATGTAAATAAATATGAACATTTCACATTAGTCGATTCTTATGTTACTTAACACCCGTGCATAAATCTAATGTCTTCTCCCGTGCTTCCCCCATACTCTGGAACTCTCTACCCCAACACATCAGACTCTCGCCTACATAGAAACCTTCAAAAAGAACCTGAAGACCTACCTCTTCCGACAAGCCTACAGCCTGCAGTGATCCTCAACCTACTGAACCGCCACACAACTAGCTCTACCCTCTCCTAGTGTATCCTCACCCATCCCCTGCAGACTGTGAGCCCTCGCGGGCAGGGTATTCCCTCCTTCTGTACCTGTTAGTGCCTTGTTTTTTGCTCATGTTTAATGCATTTGTCTATATTTGCCCCCTTTTCACATGTAAAGTGCCATGGAATAAATGGCGCTATGAAAATGTATAATAATAATAATAATAATAAATAATAAATAATGTCACCACAACTGGCTGTGTGTCGCTGCTGCTATCGAAGGCAAGGCACGGTATATTAGCTAAAGATTAGTGTGTGTCTGTGCTGATCTGTTGCTGCAGGGCAGAGACAGAGGATGGGGATGCCACTCAACACTATACTGTACTGGTTATATACAGACCAAGGTATATACACACGAGGTCAAAATTGTTGGTACCCCTCGTTTAATTACAGAAAAACTCACAATGGTCACAGAAATGACTTGAATCTGACAAAAGTAATAATAAATTAAAAATCTATGAAAATGAACAAATGAAAGTCAGACATTGCTTTTCAACCATTCTTCCACAGACTTTAAAACAAATAAAATTCATGAAATAGGCCTGGACAGAAATGATGGTACCCTTAACCTAATATTCTGTTGCACAACCTTTAGAGGCAATCACTGCAATCAAATGATTCCTGTAACCATCAATGAGACTTCTGCACCTGTCGACAGGTATTTTGGCCCACTCCTTAAGAGCAAACTGCTCCACTTGTCTCGTGTTTGAAGGCTACCTTTTCCAGGTGGCATGTTTCAGCTCTTTCCAAAGATGCCCAATAGGATTTAGGTCAGGGCTCATAGAAGGCCACTTCAGAATAGTCCAATATTTTCCTTTTAACCATTCTTGGGGTGTTTTTAGCTGTGTGTTTTGGGTCATTATCCTGGTGTAATACCCATGGGCTGTGACTGAGACCAAGCTTTCTGACACTGGGCAGCACATTTCTCTCTAGAATCCCTTGATAGTCTTGAGATTTCATTGTACCCTGCACAGATTCTAGACACCCTGTGCCAGATGTAGAAAAGCAGCCCCAGAACATAACAGAGCCTCCTCCATGTTTCACAGTAGGGACAGTGTCCTTTTCCTGATAAGCTTAATTTTTATGTCTGTGAACATAGAGCTGATGTGTCCTGCCAAAAAGTTCCTTTTTGTCTCATCTGTCCATATGACATTCTCCCAGAAGCTTTGTGGCTTGTCAACATGTAGTTTGGCAAATTCCAGCCTAGCTTTTTTATGATTTTTTTTCAGCAATGGTGTCCACCTTAGTCGTCTCTCATGAAGTCCAATTTGGCTCATACAACGACGGATGGTGCAATCTGACACTGATGTTCCTTGAGCATGAAGTTCACCTTTAATCTAATTAGAAGTTTTTCAGGGCTCTTTTGTTACCATTCGTTTTATCCGTCTCTTTGATTTGTCATGAATTTTCCTCCTGTGACTGTAGGATGCTAGCAGGTGCGTAGGATGCAGTGACCCACAGGAGGCAGAGCAAGAGTTAACAGGGATTTTTATGTAACACAACAATAGATCAAGCAGGGGGGTATTATAATAAAGGTTACAGCAGTTCAACTTATCAGTCTCTGGGCCCTGGTAGGAGGTAGCTGAAAGATCCCTCGGTAGCGCCGCAGAAAGGCGATGCACTGTCTCCTTGCGATGGTGAATCCTCCGGGTTCTTCGGCACGTGGTCTCCTAGTACGGGCATGAGATGTTGTAGAGGTATAGGTCTGTGGCACAGTGGTTGTAGAAAACAGTTCAGCAGAAAAGGCCGCAGGATTAGTATGCAGTCCAGCGGTTGCGGCCACAGGAGCAGGCCGGCACTTAGTAGGCACCGCAGGGATAGGACTCAGCGGTACCTCTGTGATGATGAGCAGAACGATGCTCTGAAGTCCATACTGGTCACTGTGCAGAGATCTCTCTGGGCTCTGTGTCGTCAGTTGGGATGACACTGCTAACCGAGTGGGAAGGCACGGATAGCTGACGTGGGTAAGTCAAGAGGGAGTCAACCGTCCCTGTGCTCTCATGCTGGTTCCCCGCCAAAGGCCTCGTCTTCCCACGCACACAGCTATTTAAGTCGGACCCACCTCCATCAGTCAGGTGTCCTGACACACAAGAGGGACCGTTAGCCTGGCTCTCCTCCCTACACAACCACATCCAGGGAGGTTGGCTACAGTCCCATGGATCTTAAATTTATGAATAATATGTGCAACTGTAGTCACAGGAACATCAAGCTGATGGTCTTATAACTTTTACCTTTAACATGTTTATCTATAATTTTCTTTCTAATCTCCTGAGACAACTCTTTCCTTCGCTTCCTCTGGTCCATGTTGAGTGTGATACACATCATGTCACCAAACAGCACAGTGAGTATCTGTAGCCCTATATACAGGTGACTCACTGATTCCTAGGTTGTAGACACCTGTGATGCTAGCTAGTGGACACGCCTTGATTTAACATGTCCTTTTTGTCACATTATTTTCGAGGGTACCATCATTTCTGTCCAGGCCCATTTCATGAGTTTTATTTTTTTTAAATTCTGTGGAAGCATGGTTGACAAGCAATGTCTGACTTTCATTTGTTCATTTTCATAGATCTTTTATTTATTATTATGTTTGTCAAATTCAAGTTATTTCTGTGACCATTGAGGGTTTTTATGTTATTAAATGAGGGGTACCAACAATTTTGACCACGTGTGTACAGCACAGAAAGAGTATTACTGCCATATAGTTACAGTGCTCTTGTGTATTCCGCAGTCTCTCTGGGATGTAATTGCACAATTAACTTGCAAGGTTGTACTTAGTCATCTGCTGGCCCTTGTCTATACTGATTCTTATTAAAGTAAACCTGACATCAAATTTATGCTGCCCGATGAAGTCCACAGCAGGCTTCCCTCCGCTTCACTCCATTTTACTTTCCCGACCAGTCAGAGAGAAGCTGCCTGGGGATCTCATTTCTTTGTATAAATATATGTGTGGCCAGTATAAAACACTGGCACATGACTTATTCCTTCCAAGGACTGTCCTGAGGACAAGGGGCACTTATTACGGGTGGAAGAAAGAAGAATCGGCAGCTAAACAGGAAAGGGTTCTTTACAGTTAGAGCAGTCAGACCGTGGAATGCCGACCACAGGAGGTAGTAATGGCCGACACTATAACAGATTTTAAAAAAGGGCTGGATGATTTCCTTGATACACATAACATTGCGGGTTATAGCTAGTTTATAGTGATGAGCGAGTGTACTCGTTGCTCTGGTTTTCCTGAGCACGCTCGGGTGATCTCCGAGTATTTGTTAGTGTTTGGAGATTTCGTTTTCCATCGCCTCAGCTGAATGATTTACAGCTACTACCCAGCCTGAGTACATGTGGGGGTTGCCTGGTTGCTAGGGAATTCCCACATGTAATCAAACTGTCTAAAAGTCGCAAATCATCCAGGTTTTGCAAGGAAAACTAAATCACCGAGCAGTCACAAATACTCGGAGACCACCTGAGCAACGAGTACACTTGCTCATCACTACTAGTTTAAGCTGGTTTCACATTTGCGGTTGTGTCCGCAGCGTTTATGCCACATACTTCTGCATGCGTTGTGTTTTCCTATATTTAACATTAGGGACACAGGTGCCTGCGATTGGATGCTTTTGGCACGTTTGACGGTGCATGCGTTGTTTCGTTGTCTGCGGCTTGGCGTGGTAAACGCAACATGTCGCAATTTTGGAGACGTGAATTTGCCGCCTAGAAGCGTATACAGTTGTTTGCTGAAGGAATGCATCAAAAAAACGCATTTCAGTTTATGAGAACGCATGCGTTCACAAGCACATGCGCTTGTTTGTGTTTGTGTATGCATGCGCTTTTAAAAAGTAGACACTAATTAGCCACAACCTACATACAAAGTGCTAAAAGTAGGGAGTGGGCATTTAAAGTCCACAACTCTGCAGACTGGACAAAGCTCTGAGATTGGGAAGAACCTGTGAGGAATCTCTACTTTGGACAATGTGACTATAAAAGCCAATGTCTGTCTTTTCTTTTTTCTCTCTTTATATGAACTAATAATTTCTGTCTCTTTTTTTCTTGCTGCATTCATCAGAATGTCGTCGTCGTCTTCTTCAAATAAGCGTCTTGGCCCTGAACATGGTGGAAACTAAAGTGAAGTTAGTACTCACCTCTTCAGATTGGTAAGTATTCTCTGTCATATTTACACATGTGACAATTTTTTTTTTCTTTTTCAGAACAGTCCTTCAATTGCAGCTGAGGCCGAGCAGGAGCAGCATGGACAAGTCCATGTGGCAAGGTGGCATGTAAGTATACCTGACTGATTGTACTCTTTTTATTGTATCCTGACTGTACTATTCTTTCCTGTTCGTTTCTTCACTTTGCTTCTTTCTTTACCTTTTTGTTCTTGACTCCTTTTTTTTCTTGACTGTAGTTATTCTTGCCTGTTTTCTGTGTCTGTTGTTTTCTTTCTTTTCCTTATTTTAGTCTCTCCAACATTAATGTCTTTCTTTCTTTCCTAGGTTCCAGAACGGGATGAGAACCTCATTGAAAATGATATCCTCATCTCCCTGGTCCATGAGCGAGTCCCGTTTTGGGACACCCGGGTTCCGCAGCACTTGGACAACATGACGATCCGGCAACTATGAAATGAGGTGGCCCAAGCGATGATGGATGGCTGGAACAATGCCCCGGCTCGGGTCTGCAAGGCATTTCGTAAGTATTGCAATGCTGTGTGATGCAGCAGTGACCTTGGCCGGGATCACACAACTGTGTGTGATGAGAGAAACTCCTGAGAGCTTCTCTCATCACACACAGTTGTGGGATCCTGACCAAAAGTGCATTGTCTAACCATTTTTTTTAAAAAAATTGTGCTCAAAGTCAGAACTTGACGTTCGATGAAGGATCGCTTCAACAGGGACCTTTGACAGGAGAGCTGGGTCCAAAGTGGTTCTGGGGAAAGGACCAGAAAATATAAACATCACCACATACTGGCATTTTTTACACCGGTCCTTGCACAGAGAACGTAAGTATTTTTGTGTTGTATTGGATTGTGTTGTAGTGCCTAATCTGTATTTTTCTATTCCACAGGAGTTAGCGCTTTTACTATTGTAAATGTTTGGTACTAATGTTTTTCTTTTCTTTTCACAGCACTTGAAGCAGCACTCTTGACCCTGGTTCTGGAGCGGTCCTTCATTGAACAGCCACGGACCTGTCCCAACCATCCATCATCGCAGAAGCAGATAGTGGGCATTTTTTAATCAAATTGAAAAGGGCATGTCGGAACACCTTACTCCTGATCTCCAGCTCAGTGTCATGCATGCCTGCAGTGCTGCTTACATGCAGGCTTTGCAGCAGAGTTGGTATTTTCAGCAGCCAGAGGTGGCATTTCCACCTGTGCCAAAACTGTCACGCTTGACCTCAATGTCAAGCTCTGCAGTATACCACTGCATGGCCACCACCATTCCAAGCACTGCCGGGCACCACTACAGCGCCACCACCATGCCCAGTGCTGTTGGACAGCCCACCGCCACCACCATGCCAACTGCTGCTCCTACTTGGACATCCTCCACTGCCACCAGCATGCAGCAGCAGCAACCGGACCATGACAGGTCAGCCACCATCACCAGTTCCCAGCTACAGCAGCAGCACCACCCGGACCCTGGCATGGCTTTCACCACCACCAACAAGCAGCAGCACCTGGACCCTGGCATGGCCTTCGCTACCACCAGCATGCAGCATCAGAAACCGGACCCTGGCATGGCCTTCGCCACCACCAGCATGCAGCATCAGCAACCGGACCCTGGCATGCCATTCATCACCAGCATGCAGCAGCAGCACCTGGGCCATGACAGGACGGCCACCATCACCGGGCCGCAGGACATTAGTACACCGACGCTCTCCAGACAGCAGCGCAGAACCCAAAAAGGGAAAAAGAAAACTGCAGGCTATCACAATCCCTCCCCCCTCACTTTCCAATGTGTCTGTGATGTCAGGTTTGAGTTGAAGTGAAGGACAGCATCCAATCCAGGTGAAACAATTCCTCTTTACTGTGCCATAAATGCGACGTTTCAACCTCAAGGGTCTTTCTCAAGCATACATAACAATCAAACTGGCAGCCTTAAATAGGAAGTGGATAATCACCCACCAATCCCCTAATCCTTGACCTCCCATATAATTTACATAACAGTGTTTGGTAATCACATTAACAGTGCAAAACTTACATTCTATAAAACATATAAGATTAAAAACTTTTCACATTGTCAGAAATGTCCCACATAACACATAATTCAACTCATAACTATAGCAATTAACACATGTAGGAAGTCAAAACCGTAAATAAACAATGCTGCCTAACATGTCAGCACCAATCACCAGGTCCATAGAGGCAATACTATGCACGATCAGCCAATGATACAGCTTGTGTCTCTCACCTTATCACCAGCAAATCAATGCTCGTATAATGGGCCCAATCCAAAGCACTGACATGAACCTAACCTAACATATCAGAACCAATCCAGGTTCACCTCACTGGAACACCTCATACGCCCACATGAATTGTCACATGACCGGACTTCAGCCGTCCTTAACCCAGAAGGCTTACCCAATGTCACGGCATACAGACAGCCTCTGATCGCAGTGCGCATGTCCACCGGCCCACCAGCTAAGCGTCACATGACTAAGCATGAGGCGTCGTCATGGTTACCAAGGAGACACGCCCACCGGTCACATGAAACTGTCACGCATCCTGGCAGGGCAGCGCCTGAAATTACAAACCGGCATGCACGGCTCCAGCGCACACACTGCACATGTCGGCGGCTTCTAGGACTACAACCTTTAGCCTTGCTAAAAGTGGACATAAAAGGGATACGTTTATCTCTCATCTTGACCTTCTTCTTTCTCACATCAGATCTCAATGTCTCTCTTGCCTTTCTCATATGTTCCTTGACACCACCTTCCGGATAGCCCCTATACAAAAACTTATTACACATCTCCTCCATTCTAGAGTCAAGGAGCAAATCATCAGAAATAATTTTACGCACTCTAAGCATCTGGCTCCAGGGTAAAGATTCAACCATCCTTCTTGGGTGATGACTATTAAACTGTAGTAGGCTATTCATATCCGTGTTTTTCACAAACAGATCAGTTTTTAAAGTAGACCCATCTTTATACACTACCGTGTCCAAAAATTGGACACGTTCATTAGAATATGTCACTGTGAAGCCAAGTTCTGGAAAAACACTATTCAATTCACGATGAAAATCTAGGAGTTCACTGAGCTGCCCCACCCAAACTACAAACACATCGTCGATGTAGCGCCACCAGGCCCGGACATGGGGCCAAAACCGGGAGACATACATGTGCTTGTCCTTGAGTCCGCCATAAAGATGTTAGCATAAGTGGGGGCCACATTGGACTCTCGGTTCTAACAAAGAATTCTGAACCACAAAATCTTGAATATTTTGAACTCTTGCTGTGAGCTGATCCACACATGAAGACAGACCTTTAATGTCCATTGCTACACCTGTGTCCTGAACCACCCAAATGTCTAGGGGAAAAAAAAGACAAAACACAGTGCAAAGAAAAAAAAATGGTCTCAGAACTTCTTTTTTCCCTCTATTGAGAATCATTAGCACTTTTGGCTTCCTGTACTGTTGTGATAGGCAATTCAGTATCACAATGGACATAGCGGTCAGAGCACATACAGTGATCTGACAATAACCCAAAATAATAGAACGAGCTCTGAGACGTGGGAACTCTGCAGACCGCAATCCCTAATCCTCTCCAAACAACACTAGAGGCAGCCGTGGATTGCGCCTAACTCTACCTATGCAACTCGGCACAGCCTGAGAAACTAACTAGCCTAAAGATAGAAAATAAGCCTACCTTGCCTCAGAGAAATACCCCAAAGGAAAAGGCAGCCCCCCACATATAATGACTGTGAGTTAAGATGAAAAGACAAACGTAGGGATGAAATAGATTCAGCAAAGTGAGGCCCGACTTTCTTAACAGAGCGAGGATAGGAAAGATAACTTTGCGGTCTACACAAAACCCTAAAGAAAACCACGCAAAGGGGGCAAAAAGACCCTCTGTACCAAACTAACGGCACGGAGGTACACCCTTTGCGTCCCAGAGCTTCCAGCAAAACAATTAGACAAGCTGGACAGAAAAAATAGGAAACAAATAGCAAAGAAGAACTTAGCTATGCAGAGCAGCAGGCCACAGGAATGATCCAGGGAAACACAAGTCCAACACTGGAACATTGACAGGAAGCATGAATCAAAGCATTAGGTGGGGTTAAGTAGAGAAGCACCTAACGACCTCACCAGATCACCTGAGGAAGGAAATTCAGAAGCAGCAGTACCAGTTTCCTCCACAAACGGAAGCTCCCAGAGAGAATCAGCCGAAGTACCACTTGTGACCACAGGAGGGAGCTCTGCCACAGAATTCACAACAGTACCCCCCCCCTTGAGGAGGGGTCACCGAACCCTCACCAGAGCCCCCAGGCCGACCAGGATGAGCCACATGAAAGGCACGAACAAGATCGGGAGCATGGACATCAGAGGCAAAAACCCAGGAATTATCCTCCTGAGCATAACCCTTCCATTTAACCAGATACTGGAGTTTCCGTCTTGAAACACGAGAATCCAAAATCTTCTCCACAATATACTCCAATTCCCCCTCCACCAAAACCGGGGCAGGAGGGTCAACAGATGGAACCATAGGTGCCACGTATCTCCGCAACAATGACCTATGGAAGACGTTATGTATGAAAAAAGAATCTGGGAGGGTCAGACGAAAAGACAGGATTAATAACCTCAGAAATCCTATAAGGACCAATGAAACGAGGTTTAAACTTCGGAGAGGAAACCTTCATAGGAATATGACGAGAAGATAACCAAACCAGATCCCCAACACGAAGTCGGGGACCCACACGGCGTCTGCGATTAGCGAAACGTTGAGCCTTCTCCTGAGACAAGGTCAAATTGTCCACTACATGAGTCCAAATCTGCTGCAACCTGTCCACCACAGTATCCACACCAGGGCAGTCCGAAGACTCAACCTGTCCTGAAGAGAAACGAGGATGGAACCCAGAATTGCAGAAAAATGGCGAAACCAAGGTAGCCGAGCTGGCCCGATTATTAAGGGCGAACTCAGCCAAAGGCAAAAAGGACACCCAGTCATCCTGATCGGCAGAAACAAAGCATCTCAGATAGATTTCCAAGGTCTGATTGGTTCGTTCGGTCTGGCCATTAGTCTGAGGATGAAAAGCCGAGGAAAAAGACAAGTCAATGCCCATCCTACCACAAAAGGCTCGCCAAAACCTCGAAACAAACTGGGAACCTCTGTCAGAAACGATATTCTCTGGAATGCCATGCAAACGAACCACATGCTGGAAGAACAATGGCACCAAATCAGAGGAGGAAGGCAACTTGGACAAGGGTACCAGATGGACCATCTTAGAAAAGCGATCACAGACCACCCAAATGACCGACATTTTTTGAGAGACGGGGAGATCCGAAATAAAATCCATAGAGATATGTGTCCAAGGCCTCTTCGGGACCGGCAAGGGCAAAAGCAACCCACTGGCACGAGAACAGCAGGGCTTAGCCCGAGCACAAATCCCACAGGACTGCACAAAAGAACGCACATCCCGCGACAGAGATGGCCACCAAAAGGATCTAGCCTCTAACTCTCTGGTACCAAAGATTCCAGGATGACCAGCCAACACCGAACAATGAACCTCAGAGATCACTTTATTTGTCCACCTATCCGGGACAAACAGTTTCTCCGCTGGACAACGATCAGGTTTATTAGCCTGAAATTTTTGCAGCACCCGCCGCAAATCAGGGGAGATGGCAGACACAATTACTCCTTCCTTGAGGATACCCGCCGGCTCAGATAAACCCGGAGAGTCGGGCACAAAACTCCTAGACAGAGCATCCGCCTTCACATTTTTAGAGCCCGGAAGGTACGAAATCACAAAGTAAAAAACGGGCGAAAAACAGCGACCAACGAGCCTGTCTAGGATTCAAACGCTTAGCAGACTCGAGATAAGTCAGGTTCTTATGATCAGTCAATACCACCACGCGATGCTTAGCTCCTTCAAGCCAATGACGCCACTCCTCGAATGCCCACTTCATGGCCAGCAACTCTCGGTTGCCCACATCATAATTCCGCTCAGCAGGCGAAAACTTCCTGGAAAAAAAAGTGCATGGTTTCATCACTGAACAATCAGAACCTCTCTGCGACAAAACAGCCCCTGCTCCAATCTCAGAAGCATCAACCTTGACCTGGAACGGAAGAGAAACATCAGGTTGACACAACACAGGGGCAGAAGAAAAACGACGCTTCAACTCTTGAAAAGCTTCCACAGCAGCAGAAGACCAATTGACCAAATCAGCACCCTTCTTGGTCAAATCGGTCAATGGTTTGGCAATACTAGAAAAATTGCAGATGAAGCGACGATAAAAATTAGCAAAGCCCAGGAACTTTTGCAGACTTTTCAGAGATGTCGGCTGAGTCCAATCATGGATGGCTTGGACCTTAACAGGATCCATCTCGATAGTAGAAGGGGAAAAGATGAACCCCAAAAATGAAACCTTCTGCACACCAAAGAGACACTTTGATCCCTTCACAAACAAAGAATTAGCACGCAGGACCTGAAAAACCGTTCTGACCTCTTTCACATGAGACTCCCAATCATCCGAGAAGATCAAAATGTCATCCAAGTACACAATCAGGAATTTATCCAGGTACTCTCGGAAGATGTCATGCATAAAGGACTGAAACACTGATGGAGCATTGGCAAGTCCGAATGGCATCACTAGATACTCAAAATGACCCTCGGGCGTATTAAATGCAGTTTTCCATTCATCGCCTCGCCTGATTCGCACCAGATTATACGCACCACGAAGATCAATCTTGGTGAACCAACTAGCCCCCTTAATCCGAGCAAACAAATCAGATAACAAAGGCAAGGGGTACTGAAATTTAACAGTGATCTTATTAAGGAGGCGATAATCTATACAAGGACTCAGCGAACCATCCTTTTTGGCTACAAAAACCCCCCTGCTCCTAATGGCGACGATGACGGGCGAATATGCCCCTTCTCCACGGATTCCTTCACATAACTGCGCATAGCGGTGTGCTCAGGCACGGATAAATTAAACAGTCGACCTTTTGGGAATTTACCACCAGGAATCAAATTGATAGCACAATCACAATCCCTATGCGGAGGTAGGGCATCGGACTTGGGCTCATCAAATACATCCCGGTAATCAGACAAGAACTCTGGAACCTCAGAAGGGGTGGATGACGAAATTGACAAAAATGGAACATCACCATGTACCCCCTGACAACCCCAGCTGGACACCGACATGGATTTCCAATCCAATACTGGATTATGGGCTTGTAGCCATGGCAACCCCAACACCACCACATCATGCAGATTATGCAACACCAGAAAGCGAATATCCTCCTGATGTGCAGGAGCCATGCACATGGTCAGCTGGGTCCAGTATTGAGGCTTATTCTTGGCCAAAGGCGTAGCATCAATACCTCTCAATGGAATAGGACACTGCAAGGGCTCCAAGAAAAACCCACAACGCTTAGCATATTCCAAGTCCATCAAATTCAGAGCAGCGCCTGAATCCACAAACGCCATGACAGAATATGATGACAAAGAGCAGATCAAGGTAACGGACAGAAGAAATTTTGACTGTACCGTACGAATGGTGGCAGACCTAGCGAACCGCTTAATGCGCTTAGGACAATCAGAGATAGCATGAGTGGAATCACCACAGTAGAAACACAGCACATTCAGACGTCTGTGTTCTTGCCGTTCAACTCTGGTCAAAGTCCTATCGCACTGCATAGGCTCAGGTTTAAGCTCAGGTAATACCGCCAAATGGTGCACAGATTTACGCTCACGCAAGCGTCGACCGATCTGAATAGCCAAAGACATAGACTCATTCAAACCAGCAGGCATAGGAAATCCCACCATGACATCCTTAAGGGCTTCAGAGAGACCCTTTCTGAACATAGCTGCCAGCGCAGATTCATTCCATTGAGTGAGCACTGACCATTTTCTAAATTTCTGGCAATATACCTCTATCTCATCCTGACCCTGACAAAGAGCCAGCAAATTCTTTTCTGCCTGATCCACTGAATTAGGCTCATCGTACAGCAATCCGAGCGCCAGGAAAAACGCATTGATATTACTTAATGCAGGATCTCCTGGCGCAAGAGAAAATGCCCAGTCCTGAGGGTCGCCGCGCAAAAAAGAAATAATAATCAAAACCTGTTGAACTGGATCACCAGAGGAACGAGGTTTCAAGGCCAGAAATAACTTACAATTATTTTTGAAACTCAGAAACTTAGTTCTATCTCCAAAAAACAAATCAGGAATAGGAATTCTTGGTTCTAACATAGATTTCTGATCAATAGTGTCTTGAATCTTTTGTACTCTTGCCGAGAGCTGATCCACAAATGAAGACAGACTTCTAATGTCCATCGCTACACCTGTGTACTGAACCACCCAAATGTCTAGGGGAAAAAAAAGACAAAACACAAAGCCAAGAAAAAAAAATGGTCTCAGAACTTCTTTTTTCCCTCTATTGAGAATCATTAGTACTTTAGGCTTCCTGTACTGTTATGAAAGGCAATTCAGTATCACAATGGACATGGAGGTCAGAGCACATACAGTGATCTGACAATAACCCAAAATAATAGAACGAGCTCTGAGACATGGGAACTCTGCAGACCGCAATCCCTGATCCTCTCCAAACACAACTAGAGGCAGCCGTGGATTGCGCCTAACGCTCCCTATGCAACTCGGCACAGCCTGAGAAACTAACTAGCCTGAAGATAGAAAAAATAAGCCTACCTTGCCTCAGAGAAATACCCCAAAGGAAAAGGCAGCCCCCCACATATAATGACTGTGAGTAAGATGAAAAGACAAACGTAGGGATGAAATAGATTCAGCAAAGTGAGGCCCGATATTCTAGACAGAACGAGGATAGGAAAGATAACTTTGCGGTGTACACAAAACCCTAAAGAAAACCACGCAAAGGGGCAAAAAGACCCTCCGTACCGAACTAACGGCATGGAGGTACACCCTTTGCGTCCCAGAGCTTCCAGCAAAACAAATAGACAAGCTGGACAGAAAAAATAGCAACAAATAGCAAAGAAGCACTTAGCTATGCAGAGCAGCAGGCCACAGGAATGATCCAGAGAAACACAAGTCCAACACTGGAACATTGACAGGAAGCATGAATCAAAGCATTAGGTGGGGTTAAGTAGAGAAGCACCTAACGACCTCACCAGATCACCTGAGGAAGGAAACTCAGAAGCAGCAGTACCAGTTTCCTCCACAAACGGAAGCTCCCAGAGAGAATCAGCCGAAGTACCACTTGTGACCACAGGAGGGAGCTCTGCCACAGAATTCACAACAGTCTTCTGCTGCTGTGGAAGCTTTTCAAGAGTTGAAGCGTCGTTTTTCTTCTGCCCCTGTGTTGTGTCAACCAGATGTTTCTCTTCCGTTCCAGGTCGAGGTTGATGCTTCTGAGATTGGAGCAGGGGCTGTTTTGTCGCAGAGAGGTTCTGATTGCTCAGTGATGAAACCATGCACTTTTTTTTCCAGGAAGATTTTGCCTGCTGAGCGAAACTATGATGTGGGCAACCGAGAGTTGCTGGCCATGAAGTGGGCATTCGAGGAGTGGCGTCATTGGCTTGAAGGAGCTAAGCATCGCGTGGTGGTATTGACTGATCATAAGAACTTGACTTATCTCGAGTCTGCTAAGCGTTTGAATCCTAGACAGGCTCGTTGGTCGCTGTTTTTTGCCCGTTTTGACTTTGTGATTTCGTACCTTCCGGGCTCTAAAAATGTGAAGGCAGATGCTCTGTCTAGGAGTTTTGTGCCCGACTCTCCGGGTTTATCTGAGCCGGCGGGTATCCTCAAGGAAGGAGTAATTGTGTCTGCCATCTCCCCTGATTTGCGGCGGGTGCTGCAAAAATTTCAGGCTAATAAACCTGATCGTTGTCCAGCGGAGAAACTGTTTGTCCCTGATAGGTGGACAAATAAAGTTATCTCTGAGGTTCATTGTTCGGTGTTGGCTGGTCATCCTGGAATCTTTGGTACCAGAGAGTTAGTGGCTAGATCCTTTTGGTGGCCATCTCTGTCGCGGGATGTGCGTACTTTTGTGCAGTCCTGTGGGATTTGTGCTCGGGCTAAGCCCTGCTGTTCTCGTGCCAGTGGGTTGCTTTTGCCCTTGCCGGTCCCGAAGAGGCCTTGGACACATATCTCTATGGATTTTATTTCAGATCTTCCCGTTTCTCAAAAGATGTCAGTCATTTGGGTGGTCTGTGATCGCTTTTCTAAGATGGTCCATCTGGTACCCTTGTCTAAATTGCCTTCCTCCTCTGATTTGGTGCCATTGTTCTTCCAGCATGTGGTTCGTTTGCATGGCATTCCAGAGAATATCGTTTCTGACAGAGGTTCCCAGTTTGTTTCGAGGTTTTGGCGAGCCTTTTGTGGTAGGATGGGCATTGACTTGTCTTTTTCCTCGGCTTTCCATCCTCAGACTAATGGCCAGACCGAACGAACCAATCAGACCTTGGAAATCTATCTGAGATGCTTTGTTTCTGCCGATCAGGATGACTGGGTGTCCTTTTTGCCTTTGGCTGAGTTCGCCCTTAATAATCGGGCCAGCTCGGCTACCTTGGTTTCGCCATTTTTCTGCAATTCTGGGTTCCATCCTCGTTTCTCTTCAGGACAGGTTGAGTCTTCGGACTGTCCTGGTGTGGATACTGTGGTGGACAGGTTGCAGCAGATTTGGACTCATGTAGTGGACAATTTGACCTTGTCCCAGGAGAAGGCTCAACGTTTCGCTAATCACAGACGCCGTGTGGGTCCCCGACTTCGTGTTGGGGATCTGGTTTGGTTATCTTCTCGTCATATTAGTAACATAGTAACATAGTAACATAGTTAGTAAGGCCGAAAAAAGACATTTGTCCATCCAGTTCAGCCTATATTCCATCATAATAAATCCCCAGATCTACGTCCTTCTACAGAACCTAATAATTGTATGATACAATATTGTTCTGCTCCAGGAAGACATCCAGGCCTCTCTTGAACCCCTCGACTGAGTTCGCCATCACCACCTCCTCAGGCAAGCAATTCCAGATTCTCACTGCCCTAACAGTAAAGAATCCTCTTCTATGTTGGTGGAAAAACCTTCTCTCCTCCAGACGCAAAGAATGCCCCCTTGTGCCCGTCACCTTCCTTGGTATAAACAGATCCTCAGCGAGATATTTGTATTGTCCCCTTATATACTTATACATGGTTATTAGATCGCCCCTCAGTCGTCTTTTTTCTAGACTAAATAATCCTAATTTCGCTAATCTATCTGGGTATTGTAGTTCTCCCATCCCCTTTATTAATTTTGTTGCCCTCCTTTGTACTCTCTCTAGTTCCATTATATCCTTCATGAGCACCGGTGCCCAAAACTGGACACAGTACTCCATGTGCGGTCTAACTAGGGATTTGAACAGAGGCAGTATAATGCTCTCATCATGTGTACCCAGACCTCTTTTAATGCACCCCATGATCCTGTTTGCCTTGGCAGCTGCTGCCTGGCACTGGCTGCTCCAGGTAAGTTTATCATTAACTAGGATCCCCAAGTCCTTCTCCCTGTCAGATTTACCCAGTGGTTTCCCGTTCAGTGTGTAATGGTGATATTGATTCCTTCTTCCTATGTGTATAACCTTACATTTATCATTGTTAAACCTCATCTGCCACCTTTCAGCCCAAGTTTCCAACTTATCCAGATCCATCTGTAGCAGAATACTATCTTCTCTTGTATTAACTGCTTTACATAGTTTTGTATCATCTGCAAATATCGATATTTTACTGTGTAAACCTTCTACCAGATCATTAATGAATATGCTGAAGAGAACAGGTCCCAATACCGACCCCTGCGGTACCCCACTGGTCACAGCGACTCAGTTAGAGACTATACCATTTATAACCACCCTCTGCTTTCTATCACTAAGCCAGTTACTAACCCATTTACACACATTTTCCCCCAGACCAAGCATTCTATTCCTATGAAGGTTTCCTCTTCTAAGTTTAAACCTCGTTTCATTGGTCCGTATAGGATTTCTGAGGTTATTAATCCTGTGTCTTTTCGTCTGACCCTCCCAGATTCTTTTTTCATACATAACGTATTCCATAGGTCATTGTTGCGGAGATACGTGGCACCTATGGTTCCATCTGTTGACCCTCCTGCCCCGGTTTTGGTGGAGGGGGAATTGGAGTATATTGTGGAGAAGATTTTGGATTCTCGTGTTTCTAGACGGAAACTCCAGTATCTGGTTAAATGGAAGGGTTATGCTCAGGAAGATAATTCCTGGGTTTTTGCCTCTGATGTTCATGCTTCCGATCTTGTTCGTGCCTTTCATGCGGCTCATCCTGGTCGGCCTGGGGGCTCTGGTGAGGGTTCGGTGACCCCTCCTCAAGGGGGGGGTACTGTTGTGAATTCTGTGGCTGAATTCACTCCTGTGGTCACAAGTGGTACTGCAGCTTCTGAGCTTCCTCCCTCAGGTGTTCTGGTGAGCTCGTTAACTGCTTCATTACTTAACTCCGCCTGATGCTGCTATCCTTGCTCCTTGTCAATGTTTCAGTGTTGGATCTGAGCTTCTCCTGATTGTTCCTGTGACCTGCTGCTCTGTATAGCTAAGTGCTTTTTGCTTTTTTGTTGCTTTTTTTCTGTCCAGCTTGTCTTTTGTTTTGCTGGAAGCTCTGAGACGCAAAGGGTGTACCGCCGTGCCGTTAGTTCGGCACGGTGGGTTTTTTTTGCCCCCTTTGCGTGGTTTTGCTTTAGGGTTTTTTGTAGACTGCAAAGTTCGCTTTACTGTCCTCGCTCTGTCCTAGAATATCGGGCCCAACTTTGCTGAATCTATTTCATCCCTACGTTTTGTCTTTTCATCTTGCTCACTGTCATTATATGTGGGGGCTGCCTTTTCCTTTGGGGAATTTCTCTGGGGCAAGTCAGGCCTATTTTTCTATCTTCAGGCTAGCTAGTTTCTTAGGCTGTGCCGAGTTGCCTAGGTAGTTGTTAGGCGCAATCCACAGCCGCTTTTAGTTGTGTTTAGGATAGGATCAGGTGTGCAGTCTACAGAGTTTCCACGTCTCAGAGCTTGTTCTTGTATTTTTGGGTATTTGTCAGAGCACTGTGTGCGCTCTGATCGCTAAGCACACTGTGTTTCTGGATTTCCTTCATAACACCTGTCATTAGCAAACATAACACTGGGGGCTCTGGTGAGGGTTCGGTGACCCCTCCTCAAGGGGGGGGTACTGTTGTGAATTCCGTTCTTGGGCTCCCTCCGGTGGTTGTAAATGGCACTCCCGATCTTGTTCGTGCCTTTCATGTGGCTCATCCTGGTCGGCCTGGGGGCTCTGGTGAGGGTTCGGTGACCCCTCCTCAAGGGGGGGGTACTGTTGTGAATTCTGTGGCAGAGCTCCCTCCTGTGGTCACAAGTGGTACTTCGGCTGATTCTCTCTGGGAGCTTCCGTTTGTGGAGGAAAGTGGTACTGCGGCTTCTGAGTTTTCTCCCTCAGGTGATCTGGTGAGGTCGTTAGATGTTTCTCTACTTAACTCCACCTAATGCTTTGATCCATGCTTCCTGTCAATGTTCCAGTGTTGGACTTGTTTTTCCCTGGATCATTCCTGTGGCCTGCTGCTGTGCATAGCTAAGTTCTTCTTTGCTATTTGTTTGCTATTTTTTCTGTCCAGCTTGTCTAATTGTTTTGCTGGAAGCTCTGGGACGCAAAGGGTGTACCTCCGTGCCGTTAGTTCGGTACGGAGGGTCTTTTTGCCCCCTTTGCGTGGTTTTATTTAGGGTTTTGTGTAGACCGCAAAGTTATCTTTCCTATCCTCGCTCTGTTAAGAAAGTCGGGCCTCACTTTGCTGAATCTATTTCATCCCTACGTTTGTCTTTTCATCTTAACTCACAGTCATTATATGTGGGGGGCTGCCTTTTCCTTTGGGGTATTTCTCTGAGGCAAGGTAGGCTTATTTTCTATCTTCAGGCTAGTTAGTTTCTCAGGCTGTGCCGAGTTGCATAGGTAGAGTTAGGCGCAATCCACGGCTGCCTCTAGTGTTGTTTGGAGAGGATTAGGGATTGCGGTCTGCAGAGTTCCCACGTCTCAGAGCTCGTTCTATTATTTTGGGTTATTGTCAGATCACTGTATGTGCTCTGACCGCTATGTCCATTGTGATACTGAATTGCCTATCACAACACCCATGGCGGTGCCCCACGTCCGAGCCCAATAGCACCACATCCATGGCTGCCAAACCCTTGTCGTGCTCTATAGAGGTATACAAGGAGACCACGTCAAAGGACACCAATATCGTATTGGCTGTTAAATTTAGATATTCAATTTTGTCTAAAAAATCATTAATGTCACGAATATACGGCTTAGCCATTGAGGCAAACCTGAACAACACCTTATCGAGAAAGATCGCCACTTTACTGAAAATAGAACCCCTGCCCGACACAATCGGGTGGCCCGGAGGATTTAAATAATCCTTATGTATTTTGGGTAAAATATATATCAATGGTTTAACAGGGCAATCAGTCACCAAATACTCAGCTTAGAGTCAATCAGGCCATCAGTCAAGGCCTCATTGACTATAAGCTGCAGTTCCTTCTGGAAACGCACTGTAGGGTCCCCAGTCAATTTACAATAGACGTAATTGTCCGCCAAATTGGCATAATATCTTAGCTCTATATTTAACAGTGTCCATCACAACAACCGCCCCACCTTTATCGGCGGCTTTTATTGTGATTGATGTGTTTCTGGACAGATTGTCTAAGGTTCTTTTCTCATCCATAGTGAGATTCTGTTGACTACGGTTCCTATAGGTCTTTCTCAGCATTTCAAATTCTCTTTCCACCAGCTGGATATATGCTTCCACAACATGATTTTTAATAGGGGGCTGGAAATCACTTTTACCATATAGACCAACACCCTGTAACGAAAAAACATCGCTATCACTATCATCAATCGATCTCACCACTTCTTGTTTCTTGTCTGGAAAAAAAGATGTTAAACGACACCTCCTGAAAAAAGCAAACAAATCAGTCTCAAGTTTGAACCAATCAGGTAGGTTTGTAGGGCAAAATGATAAGCCCCTCCCTAGAATATTTAGTTCAAATGCAGACAACCTAACAGATGAAATATTCACCACCAGAGTCTTTTCATTCAGTTGTTGACCCTCTGTCTCTCTTCTCCATTCCTCAATTTCGTTGCAGTATTGCGTGTTACCCTCTGTCCCTGCGTTGGTTTTATTCCTTATGTGCTTCCTGCCACCCCTCTGTTATTTCCTCCTGGGGTAGTATCCACCGATGTTTCCTTCTCCAAAAAATGAGTAGATGTTGAGGTTCCCATATTAGAGTGATCTGTAGAATCAGAGTCACCGGTAGTAAAACCAAACTGCTGTTTACCATCAAAGGCTCTCCTCCGTCTCTGTGATTGAAAAGTCTTATTATTTTTATTATAAGAAGAGGATTGTCTTCCCATATGCCATGGGAAAACACGGCCACTTTTGTAGTCCTCATTGTCACGGAACCACTTGGTTCTTTTCGTGCTCTCATTATCTGCACAAAATTTAGAGAGATTCACGTTCAACCGAGTCATGTATGTCTCCTTGGTAACCATGACGGCGCCGCATGCATAGTCATGTGACGCTTAGCTGTGGGGCGGGTGGACATGCGCACTGCGTTCAGAGGCTGTCTGTATGCCGTGACATTGGGTAAGCCTTCTGGGTTAAGGACGGCTGAAGTCCGGTCATGTGACAATTCATGTGGGCGTATGAGGTGTTCCAGTGAGGTGAACCTGGATTGGTTCTGATATGTTAGGTTAGGTTCACGTCGGTGCTTTGGATTGGGCCCACTATACGAGCATTGATTTGCTGGTGATCAGGTGAGAGACACAAGCTGTATCATTGGCTGATCACGAGTAGTATTTCCTCTATGGACCTGGTGATTGGTGCTGACTTGTTAGGCAGCATTGTTTATTTACGGTTTTGACTTCCTACATGTGTTAATTGCTATAGTTATGAGTTGAATTATGTGTTATGTTGGACATTTCTGACAATGTGAAAAGTTTTTAATCTTATATGTTTTATAGAATGTAAGTTTTGCACTGTTAATGTGATTACCAAACACTGTTATGTAAATTATATGGGCGGTCAAGGATTAGGGGATTGGTGGGTGATTACCCACTTCCTATTTAAGGCTGCCAGTTTGATTGTTATGTATGCCTGAGAAAGACCCTTAAGGTTGAAACGTTGCATTTATGGCACAATAAAGAGGAATTTTTTCACCTGGATTGGATGCTGTCCTTCACTTCAACTCATGGTATGTACTCTTCCACTTGGGTCCAGTGGAAATAGGATGGGCATCCGTTTTTGTCAGTTGTGCTGTCAGCCGCCATTTCTCTGTTTTTGTGATGTCTGGTTTGTCTCGCCCTCCCAGTGAGTCTCTGCAGTCCCATGCCTCCAGTACCATCCCTGAACTCCATGACCCCACTACTTTAATCGCCCTTTCTCCTACAGCCCCTGCATCATCTTTAGCCAGCCAGGCCTCACAGCTACACCCCCCGAGTTCCGTCACTCAACCCCGAGCTGCCGCAGTTAAATTTTTTTTTTTGTTGTTAAAAATGTTATTTTTTCCCCTAAATACGGTTTGGTTCTTTGTGTATTTCGCCACTGGCAACACACACTGTGCGCCGACTAAACACACTTCGCCATACACTTTGTGTTTTTGCCACCTCATTGCTCCAGGAGTGAGACAAGTAGAACACTGCAGCTTGGCTTATTGTGTTTGGTATGGAGCTATGAGTTGTCACAAACTAATGACTTGTATTTTGACCATAATCTCTTCAGTCTGCTTAATCTGTGTGACGCAGACTGAAGAGACAATGGAGGTAATACAAGGCATATCTATACTCACCTGAACAGCTGCCAGAAATAGTGAATTCAGGATACACAAAACCCAGCATCCTGAACTCACTATTTCTGAAAAATGGCATGGTGAGTATAGATATGCCTTGTATTACCTCCATTTTCTCTTCAGTCTATGTAATCTATTTCACACAAACTGAAGAGACGATGGAGGTCATACAAGGCATATCTATACTCACCTGGACAGGTGTCAGAAATAGTGAATTCATGATGCTGGGTTTTATACAACATGAACTCATTATTTCTGACACCTGACCTGGTGAGTATAGATCTGCTTTGTATTATACCTCCATCTTCTCCTTAGTCTGCGTTCAATAGATATTGCAGAAGAGACGCAGGATGCAATGATGTCAATTACCTTACCACTGACATCATAAGTGGTTTTGAGAGGAAAAACATAGACTCGGTACAGGTATAAAAACACGTTGTTTATTAACAACAAACATTAGGAAAATATAAAACATGACTGATACAGACCCAAACCCAACAGAACATTTTACACAATATCATCTTGCCATGTCACACATCCGATGTCAGAAACAAAGTAGGCAGTAAATTAGTCCCGCATGTGGGCAACTTCTACAGTTGACCGCAGAGGGTGATGCTGGTAATCTGGCAATGGGTTTGCAACTGGTTCATCCAGTTCAATGTTGGGTCGCTCCTTAACCATTATGTAATTGTGGAGAACCACACAGGCTTTGACAACCTCATCGTCTGTCTCCATTTTTAGATTAATGGCTGTCCCAAGAATGCACCATTTTGAGGCAAGGTGCCAAAGGTGCACTCAACAGTTCTTCGCGGCCTTTTCAGTCTGTAGTTAAAAATCCTTTTAGTGTGGTTCAAGTCCCGACTGGAATATGGATTCAGTAGGTTTTCACACATCTGAAAGGCCTCATCTTCAACCATAACAAATGGCATCGGTGGGCCTTGAGTGTTGGGGAGAGGTCGTGGCAGGGGAAAATTAAAATTTTGTCCATACAAACGTCGGCCCATATCCAAGTTCTTGAAAGTCTGGGAGTCATTGCCGTGGCCAAAAGCGACAGTCCGCATCTGCTATTGCCATGAGCACTACAGAAAAATATTTCTTAGAATTAAAGTACTCCGATCCAGATCTGGCAGGTTTGGTAATCCGTATGTGCTTTCCATCCACTGCTCCCAAACTGTTGGGGAAATTACACACTCTCCAGAATTTGTTAGCAATTTCCAGCCACATTTCCGCGGTGGGTAGGGGGATAAATTCATCCCAGAGAATGTTCCACAAAGCCCGGCAGGTGTCCGCAACTATTCCAGACAAGATGGAAATTCCAAGCCGATACTGAAAATGGAGCGATGATAAGCTCTCTCCGGTAGCCAGGGACCTGACAAAAAAGAAATAAACAAATTACGAACAATTATATTTATGATGGGGTTTTGCTAAACACATAAAGGAAAAAACAAATAATACATGGCAGAACAATAATAATTATGACAGGCGTTTGTTTAGAATTATTACGTACCTTAATGTGACCAGGAGACGTTCCTCTGCAGGAATTGCTCTACGGAGCTTGGTGTCCTGTCTCCGGATGGCTCCTTGGACACGACCAAGCAAATCCTGAGAGGTCTCTTGAGACATCCTTGTATATTCGCCACAGAAGCGGTTGGGAGCTGCCAGGCGAGGGCCTTTACTTGCAGTACAGATACCTGAATACCAGTAGCAGAGACAGGTGCAGTCGAAGAAGCCAGGGTATCCATGCGGGAAGACACGTTATGCAGAAAATACATGATCTTGTCCTGTTGGTCCTTCAGATGGGTAACTTCTTGACATAGTTCCATGGCCGGTAGAGTCTGGGATCCAGCGGGTTCCATGGCCGGAGCAATCTGTAACGAATGGAAACAGAGGCACAGAAGTTGAAGTTCACATTCGTTTTTATTTAGGTTTAATGTGGAACCTCGGGTCCATGGTCCGGGGGGCTCTGAAGGGGGTGTGACTATGTGAACCCCAGACACCCATGGTAAGTCCCCTCGAACAGGGACAGAGTGGGAAGCCTGGGGGACACGGGTGCTACCTCCAGTTAGACCCCGAACTTGTGGCAGCTGTCCCAGCGGGACAATCGGACAAGCAGGGATAGCGGGAGACGTGGAGCTAACCAGGTGATACCGGGTGTACGGGTAGAAGCTGGTTCCAATGGTACTGGCGTTGTCCGGAGATGATGATGGCAGATTGGCGGGATGAGACGGGATTGCGCAGATAGAACAGTCGTCGTCCAGGATAGCCGGGTAACTGGTAACTAATGATCTGTGGAAACAGACAGTATAAGTGGAGTACAAGCGAAAGCACTTCAAAAACAGGAGCACATGCAGACAGGAACCGGAAGTAAGCAACAATGGATACTTGTTGCTCCGGCTCCCTCCCTATGGTGGAGGAGCTAGAAATAGGAATGAATAACACGCCATTGGCCAGAAGCATATTTTAAAAATGCGCGCTGTCTCTTTAAGAGACCAGGAACGAGCGCGTGCGTGCCCTAAGCACTCTGCTAGCAGCACACCATGAAGCAGGAGAGGGAGGAGGAGGGGAAGCTCCATCCTGACAGCTTGGAGCCAGCACAGAGCGGGAGTCCCGACGGGGACCCTGCAAAGGTACAGAGACTGGACCGGGTGTAACAAAAACATTAGATATTTCACAAAAACTTAAGAGTGATCATCATACTATGAAGATATTTGTGACTGAAACAGAGCACAGACAAAGTTCATGTAGATAAAGGCATAATGAGGAAGGTTTCTGCCAGACAAATTCATTGGATTAAGAGAGCAGCTGCCAAAATACCATTACAAAGCAGCAAACAGTTATTTGAAGCTGCTGGTGCCTCTGCAGTCCCTCAAACCTCAAAGTGTATGATCCTTCAAAGGCTTGCACTGGTGCATAAACCTACTATTCGGCCACCCCTAAACAGTGTTCACAAGCAGAAGCGGTTGCAGTGGGCCTAGACATACACGAAGACTAATTTCCAAACAGTCTTGTTTACTGATGAGTGACGAGCAACCCTGGATGGTCCAGATGGATGGAGTAGTGGATGGTTGGTGGATGGTCACCATGTCCCAACAAGGCTGCGACATCAGCATGGAGGTGGAGTAGTCATGTTTTTGGTTGGAATCATGGGGAAACAGCAGGTAGGGCCCTTTAAGGTTCATGAAGTTGTGAAATTGACCTCTGCAAAGTATATAGAGTTTCTGACTGACAACTTTCTTCCATGGTATAAAAAGCAGAAATGTGCCTTCAGGAGCAAAATCATCTTCATGCATGACAATGCACCATCTCATGCTGCAAAGAATACCTCTGAGTCATTGGTTGCTATGTGCATAAGAGGAGATAAACTCAAGGTGTGGCCACCATCTTCCCCTGACCTCAACCCTATAGAGAACCTTTGGAGATCCATCAAGCAAAAGATCTATGAGGGTGGGAGGCAGTTCACATCAAAAGAGCAGCTCTGGGAGGCTTTTCTGACTTCATGCAAAAAAATGCAAGCAGAAACTCTCCAAAAACTCACAAGTTCAATGGATGCAAGAATTGTGAAGGTGATATCAAAGAAGGGTTCCTATGTTAACATGTAACTTGGCCTGTTAGGAGGTTTTGGAGTTAAATAGCTTTTTTGTTCAGTGAATGTGACCTCCTAATGCTGCAAATTCCACAAATGAGAATTTTCAGTTCTTTAAAACATCAAATGTTTAGAAATTCTACTGTGCCTAATAATTTGGAACAGTACATTTTGAGGTTGTTTTTTCATTTTGGAGATTATACTGTTATCATTGGGAGGTTTCTTCAATAACATCTGATGTATATGCAGCGCCCCAGAGTCCTGGTCGTTACAGTAATGTCGCTCTGCCACTAAGGGGAGTGATGTTATGTCTGATTGCACTAAGGTAACGTTCACACTAGCGTTTCCCGTTTTGCGTCGTGTTTGCGTCGGGCGACGCAGCGGCGACGCATGCGTCATGCGCCCCTATATTTTACATGGGGGACATAGTAACATAGTAACATAGCAACATAGTTAGTAAGGCCAAAAAAAGACATTTGTCCATCCAGTTCAGCCTATATTCCATCATAATAAATCCCCAGATCTACGTCCTTCTACAGAACCTAATTGTATGATACAATATTGTTCTGCTCCAGGAAGACATCCAGGGCTCTCTTGAACCCCTCGACTGAGTTCGCCATCACCACCTCCTCAGGCAAGCAATTCCAGATTCTCACTGCCCTAACAGTAAAGAATCCTCTTCTATGTTGGTGGAAAAACCTTCTCTCCTCCAGACGCAAAGAATGCCCCCTTGTTCCCGTCACCTTCCTTGGTATAAAAAGATCCTCAGCGAGATATTTGTATTGTCCCCTTATATACTTATACATGGTTATTAGATCGCCCCTCAGTCGTCTTTTTTCTAGACTAAATAATCCTAATTTCGCTAATCTATCTGGGTATTGTAGTTCTCCCATCCCCTTTATGCGTCTTTTTGTGCTGCGTTGTGCGACACATGCGTCTTTTTTGCTGCAAGCGTCGGACCAAGAAAACGCAACAAGTTGCATTTTTCTTGCGTCCAAATTTCGGCAAAAACCGACGCATGCGTCGCAAAACGCAGCGTTTTTGCGTGCGTTTTACTGCGTTTTTGCGTGCGTTGTGCGTTGCGTCGCCGACGCAGCGGCGCACAACGCTAGTGTGAACGTAGCGTTAAGGAGTTCACCTGACCAGGTATCACAGTCACACATTACACTTCACACTCCGGCCACCAGGGGGAGCAAAAGGCTCTATGTATTAGGCCACTCCTCACACCCTGGTGAAACTGAGGGTTGGACAGGAAGTTAGAGAGAAAACAGCCTGGGAGAGCTCCAGGGAGGACCTGTCAGAAGTGGGTTCCTGACCGGGGCCTAGCAGAAAGGACAGATCATTGCGTAGCCATGCCTGCACTACCTTGCGGCAGTATCCAAAGAAAGGACACGAAGCGAAGTATATTGTGGAGGAGTGAGAAACGAGATCAGAGTACGAAGGTGATAGAACCAGAAGGAGTTGTGCCCCTAAGACCGCAGCAACCTCCTTCTGAGGCGCGTAGCCGGTGGCCGGAGCACCGAGGAAGTAACAGACTCTAAGCATTACTTCAAACAGCGGCAGGACAGTTGATTACAGGTTGGCTGTCTCCCTAAAATCACCTAAGCAGACATCGGAGGCAATCATGGGAGAGGGGCGACACTAGGGTCCCAGAATAACTCCAGGCCTACCTGTCATACGGGTGCGTCCTAGCCAGATAAACTGGGGGACGGAGAAGAGAAAGAACGGATACGACAGTTGTGAGGACTATCCCGTGGTGCTCAGCAGGGAAGGACTACAACACACAGGCACTAGAAGGTAGACACTGATTTCCACCTGCAAAGGGAACTCTGGATGTGCCTTCGGACCGGCCGGTCTCAGCCAGCCCTTTTAGCAGTGCTCTGGATTGTGGATCCCGAAGCCTTCAGTAAAAGGTAAAGAGACTGCAACCCTGTGTCCTCGTTATTCCTCATGTTCTGCACCACGCACTATCACCTTTCATTGGACGCCCCCAGACGCAGGGTCACGGACCGGGTCTAGCCACCGTGACCACCCCAGACCAAGTACCCCGCGGCCCTGCGTCTGGGGGCGCTCCATATACTCTAATAGGAGATGACTTTTATTAGACTGACTGCCATTTGTCATTTGCACCGACCATTTAGGAAAATCCGAGAAAAATATAATTTGCATAATAATTTCAAGCATGGTGTATACTAATAGTTAATTAATATTAACCCTCATACAAGACAACACTGTTCAATATGATGCGTTCTTCCATAGATTATGTGACAATACTCATAGTTCATCCTCACAGCTGGATAAAGAAATACTCCAAGGATATGTGCACATGACTAATTTTAATTTCAAGCAGGCCAATCCGAGTTTTCCAAGTGAATCACGCTTGGTGAAATGTTGGCGTTTTTCTGAAGCTTTTTTTCGTGTTTGTTTTTTTTTGTGTTTGTGGCATAGAAATGCATGTGTTCATTCTCTTGAGCACTTTTGAGCTTTTTCAGGTGGATTTTTGGAGCCAACCTACCTGGAAAAAGACGTGATGTGCACATACCCTCAGGCTGGAGTCACACCAGTGTATGGCATCAGGTGCGATACGCTAATGACCCTCGGCTCCAGCTCTGCTGTGAGCGTCATGATCCGAGTGTCAGTGCTCTTTGCTCAAATCCAATCACATGAGAGAATTGGAGCACAGGTGCGGAGGAGACGGAGAAAATAATTTCTCCATCTCCTCTGTTGCCGGCGTCCACGGGAATCGCACTGCACTCGGGAGACACCTGAGTGCTGTCCGATGTTTCCCACTCACCCATATACAGTCATGGCCAAAAGTTTTGAGAATGAGACAAATATTAATTTTTCAAAAGTCTACTGCTTCATTTTTTCCAATGGCAATTTGCATATACTCCTGAATGTCAGAATGATCAGCTTAACAGCAATTACTGTACTTGCAAAGTCAATATTTGCCCAGAAAATGAACGTTAACCCCCAAAACACATTTCAAGACAATTGCAGTCCTGCCTTAAAAGGAGCAGCTAACATCGTTTTAGTGATTGATCCATTAACACAGGTGTGGGTGTTGATGAGGACAGGGCTGGCGATCAATCAGTCATGATTAAGTAAGAATGACATCACTGGACACTTTAAAAGGAGGCTGGTGCTTGGTATCATTGTTTCTCTTCAGTTAACCATGGTTATCTCTAAAGAAACACGTGCAGCCATCATTGCACTGCACAAAAATGGCCTAACAGGGAAGAGTATCGCAGCTACAAAGATTGCACCTCAGTCAACAATCTATCGCATCATCAAGAACTTCAAGGAGAGAGCTTCCATTGTTGTCAAAATGGCTCCAGGGCGCCAAAGAAAGACCAGCAAGCACCAGGACCGTATCTTAAAGCTGTTTCAGCTGCGGGATCGGACTGCCAGCAGTGCCGAGCTTGCTCAGGAATGGCAGCAGGCTGGTGTGAGTGCTTCTGCACGCACTGTGAGGCGGAGACTCTTTGAGCAAGGCCTGGTTTCAAGGAGGGCAGCAAAGAAGCCACTTCTCTCCAGAAAAAACATCAGGGACCGACTGATATTCTGCAAAAGGTACAGGGAGTGGACTGCTGAGGACTGGGACAAAGTCATTTTCTCTGATGAATCCCCTTTTCGATTGTTAGGGACATCTGGAAAACAGCTTATTCGGAGAAGAAGAGGTGTGTGCTCCCACCAGTCTTGTCTCATGCCAACTGTAAAGCATCCTGAAACCATTCATGTGTGGGGTTGCTTCTCAGCCAAGGGAATCGGCTTACTCACAGTCTTGCCTAAAAACACAGCCATGAATAAAGAATGGTACCAGAATGTCCTCCAAGAGCAACTTCTCCCAACCGTCCAAGAGCAGTTTGGCGCCCAACAATGCCTTTTCCAGCATGATGGAGCACCTTGCCATAAAGCAAAGGTGGTAACTAAATGGCTCATGGAACAAAACATAGAGATTTTGGGTCCATGGCCTGGAAACTCCCCAGATCTTAATCCCATTGAGAACTTGTGGTCAATCATCAAGAGACGGGTGGACAAACAAAAACCAACAAATTCTGGCAAAATGTAAGCATTGATTATGCAAGAATGGACTGCGATCAGTCAGGATTTGGTCCAGAAGTTGATTGAGATTGTGACGCCCAAGAGACCGGGATACCCAGCACCGGACCAATGGGGTCTGTCTCTTGAGGGGGATGTCACGGGTGGCTTGACCCGGTGCTGTGGCCTCAGGCAATGCACAGTGTAAGGGGTATCGTGAGGGGACAGGCACTTACTTGATCAGCAGCAGGTTCTCCCAGCGGTGACGATCCCGATCCTGGATAGATGGCTATTGTCCAAATGAAAGACTGAGGCACTGAAACGTTTAACCAGTTTACTTTAACATAAAAGGATTTACAACCAGTCCTGTCACCGGAGTCTGTATGGGAACTCTGAGTTACTTTGACCCTGCCGGGGTCTTCGCCTCTTATTGTGTGCAATTTCTGTGTGGCCCTGCTGCTGTATGTGAACTGGCTGCCGGCCCAATCTGTCCCCTCCGGGTCCTGGTTCGACGGGCAACCCGAGTCCTTTTATCAGCTTACCCCCTCCGGGAGTACCGCTGAACTCTGTGTCTGTTGCTGCGTCCGGCCCTAGTGAAGCTGATATCACCTCACGTTTTTCCGGTTGCTGTATTATATATAATGAATACAGCCACGGATCCGGTATCCGTCTTTGCGCCTGTTCTGGGTAGTGATTAATGCTACCCGGTTCTCACAATGTCCTTTTTCTCTGTCCCTCTTCTCCTCAGGCCGGTGATTTAGGCCTGGAAACAGTCTCAGGACTGTTAGAAATTCAGCTGTATGACCTCTCACTTCCAGCTCCTTAGCCCAACTGCCATTTCTTTTCTCAGACCAGAATGGATCAAGGGGAGTCTCTGGAGCTCCCCCTTCTGGCCGGAGGTGGTAGTGCAGTCTTGCTATTTTAGTATTTGTATTTAGTGTCAGTAACTGTTTTTGTGGCAAATACCCCTAGGGGCGCCACATTCCCCCTTAGTTAAGAACAGTACTCCGGGACTGTGGGATGATAACATTTTGAAATAACAATTAATATGTACAGAGTCTTAAAAATGAAAAGTTACAAAAACCACTCAAGGAAAGAAAATAGAGTTCTGTAAAAAGTCACTTCAAATAGCGTCCATTAATACAGTTCTATCCTTGAAGGTACTAGGAAAGGCACTGCACTTTGTGTCCAGGAATTTAGTTCCATTTTTCCAACGAAGTTGTCAATATAAAGTCTAAAGAAAGTTCAAAAAGAGCAAAAAGCAAAGTTCAAAAAGCAGTCTTTCCGGAGCTTCGATTTAGTGCCTCCGGGCTGATAACAAGTTCAAGAATATGCAAGAAGTTCATACAGACAAGTCTCTGTAGGTACTGGGCTTAAACGTTGCAGAATGATAACAATGACTATAGTTTTATAATTGGTAATCTGCATACCTGGCCGGTAATTGACCCTGGGTACTACGCTGTGATCTACGTAACAGCGGTATCTCTCCATGTGGTGTACTACTGTCTACTGCGGATGTAGTATCTGCCCGCTCTGCTAAAGATAATTCCACGACTATCGAGTTGGCAAGTCCACCGTGAATGGGATCACTCTGATCAGGAATCTGTTCTTCCTGGCCTGGAATCTCCTGTAGTACGGGGTCAGCCTCTTCCTGTCTTGGGACTTCTGGTATTGGGTTCGGTGTTGGGTAAAAGGCCACCATGGGAACCACTACTGCACCATGGTATGTTAGTAGGGTTTTGGGAAAGTCTCCTATACAGGTGTGATACATTTCCTCTTCTTTTTCCTTTACTGGTTGGACCTGCATGGGTTGAATAACTTCTGGTTCTGGCTGGACAACTTCTGTCTCTTTCAATGCTTCCGGACACAATTTAAGATTGTCTCTTGACACTAGTACAGATGATAAGCCCCCGTTTTTGCTAATGAGACACATTTTAGGATTATCCATTCTTGTTGGTAAAACTGTGTAGGGTACGGCTTCCCACTGATTGTCTAGTTTATTGGTTCGACGATTTCTCTTGAGCACTTGGTCACCCGGTCTTAATGGGGTCGCTAGAGCATTCTGGTTGAAAGTTCGCTCTTGTCTTTCTCTAGTTTGCTGAAGGCTTCTTTCCACACTCTCTTGCACTTGGCGATACTGCTTTTGCCATATGATATCCCAATTGGAGTCTTGGACTTCTGCGTCTGGTTTCAGAATTCCCATTTCTAGATCGATTGGTAATTGGCCGGGTCTTGCACGCATAAGGTAAGCTGGGGTGCAATTGGTGGAACTCACCGGGACATGATTATACAGATCCACCAAGTCAGGCAATTTCTCTGGCCATTGATTCCTTTCTGCCTCAGGTAAAGTCTTTAGTAGTTCTATTACAATATGGTTCATCTTCTCGCATAAGCCGTTTGTTTGTGGATGATAGGCCGCCGCCCGGATCTTTTTGCAACCATACATATTACAGAATTCTCTGAAGATCTCTGATTCAAAGGCTGTACCTTGGTCGGTGAGAACCTGTTCCGGATATCCATGGGGTCTACAAAAGTACGTTTGGAACGCTTTGGCTGCTGTTCTTGCTGTCAGATCTTTTACGGGTACTACTACCAAGAAGCGTGAATAATGGTCCACGATGGACAAGGCATAGACATAGCCGGACCGGCTTGGTGTCAACTTCACTTGGTCCATGGCTACAAGTTCAAGTGGTTGTTTGGTGATTATGGGCTGCAGTGGTGCTCTTTGGTTCTTTTGATCGTTTCTTCTGAGGTTGCACGGGCCACAATTTCTGCACCACTGTTCGATTGATTTTCTCATCCCGACCCAATAAAATCTTTCTCTTAGAAGTACTTCTAACTTTTTCCAACCGAAGTGACCAGCACCATTATGGTAAGCTTCGAGGACCATCTTGACATCTTGTTTAGGCACGATAATCTGCCAAACCAATTCATGTGTTTTCGGATTGGTGTACCTTCTACAGAGCTTCCCTTGATACAGGAACATTTTGCCTCTCTCTTTCCAGAGTTGATGCGTCTCTTCTGGGGCCTCCTCATCGGGATATGCACTTTGCTCAGTTAACAGTTCCTTCACCAACTTCACAGCCGGATTGCTGTCTTGGGTGTCAGCCCATCTATGGTGTGCTAACGGATTAAAATTCACCTCTTGTTGTTTCTGATAGGTACTTGACTGATGATGTTTTGCCTTGGGATGATGGAAGGCTGGTAGTTCAATTTCTTCAAGCTCCCCCGTTTCTTCTTCTACATCTCTCAAGTGTGGCATCCGGGATAGGGCATCGGCATTTCCATTCTTGCGACCTGCTCGATACTTGATCTTGAAGTTGTAATTAGATAACCGGGCTATCCATCACTGTTCTAACGCACCTAATTTGGCTGTGTCCAGGTGGGTCAACGGATTAATAATATTACAAATCCCAAAATCATACTATCAGTCTGGAAAAAACACAAGTGTGTTAAAATACCCAGACGGATCAAATCCGCTCCATACAATATATACGAAAAACCAGGAGAAACTGGAGCATATGGAAAAAACAACTCTTTATTATACACACATTAAGAACTGTCATACATATCCAAAGTGTACAAATTCCACTAAATAACAGAGATAAGGGGGCAAAAGAACCCACTCCTCAAAGTACCCCACACTGAGCATTATATACATGTATACCTAAAAGGCACAAAGTGTGCTGTGCCAAAGGACAATAGTAGGCTGATTCAGCAGTAAGTAGCACAGTAATGCGAACAGTCACACTAAGCGCAGTATAATAGACATGGATGAAATGTAACAAATGGCTTACCAGCTCAGGGGGGACCGAGGGGGGGGAAAAATCCTGCCGAAAAAAAGCCCCAAATGATTGTTGTCAGTATAGACAATAAATTCTGCAGCAGCCAGATAGTGTTTGAAACGTTCAGTCACAGCCCAAACTACTGCCAGTAGTTCCAATTTGAAGGAGCTATAATTTTCTGGATTTCTTTCAGTAGGCCGGAGCTTTCTACTTGCAAAGGCGATGACTTTCTCCCGACCTTCTTGCTTTTGTGACAGCACCGCTCCTAGTCCCACATTACTGGCATCGGTGTAGAGGATGAAAGGTTGATGGTAATCTGGGTATACCAGAACCTCTTCTCCGGTTAGTGCCTTCTTTAGTTGTTCAAAGGAGTCTTCCCTTTCATCGTTCCACTGAAAAGGAGGGTTTCGGTTTGAAGGTTTCTTTGTCTGCCCTACCAAGGCGTCTTGCAAGGGTGCTGCCAATTTGGTAAATCCTTTTATAAATCTGCGATAGTAACCCACCAATCCCAGGAATTGCCTCACTTCTTTTGCGTTGATAGGTCTTGGCCAATCCCTTATGGCGCTTATTTTCTCGGGATTCGGTGCTACTCCCTCCGAACTCACGATGTGTCCCAGGTACTGTACCTTTGGCTTGAGAAGGTGACATTTGGATGGCTTGATTTTCATGCCATACCTGGATAAGGCTTCGAACACTTCTGCCAGGTCTATTAAGTGTTGTTCGTAAGTCTTTGAGTAGACGATCACATCATCTAGGTACAGGAGGACGGTCTCGAAGTTCTTGTGTCCGAGGCAGCATTCCATCAGCTGCTGGAAAGTACCGGATGCGTTGCAGAGTCCGAATGGCATGCGATTAAATTCACATAGACCCATTGGTGTGGTGAATGCCGTCTTTTCCTTATCTCTCTCAGCCACAGGGACTTGCCAATACCCGCTTGTTAAGTCTAAGGTGGAAAAATAATTAGCAGATTTCAAAGCAGTCAAGGACTCTTCTATCCTAGGCAAGGGGTAGGCATCTTTATGGGTGATGTTATTAATCTGCCGGTAGTCTACGCACATTCTCATGGTTCCGTCCTTTTTTTTGACAAGCACTAGAGGGGCCGCCCAGGGGCTACAGCTGTCTCTTATTACCCCGGCCTGTTTCATCTCCCTCAGCATATCTTTTGCACATTGATAGTGAGCGGGCGGTATGGGTCTATATCTTTCTTTTATTGGGGGATGGTCACTGGTGGGGATTGTGTGTTCTACCCCTTCTATCCATCCGAAGTCCAATGGGTGTTTACTGAAGACTTGTTCATATTCCGTCACTAGCCTATACACCCCTTGTTTTTGATGGGTAGGTGTTGAATTTATGCCCACGTGTAGCTGTTGACACCAATCCTCCAATTCTCCGTCTGAGCCGTTGCCTTCCACCTGACAGGTTGGTTCTAAGGGCTCAATGGTTGTGATGGCATTGTTGTCAACAGTATATAGCTTTGCCACTGTAGCATACCTTGGCAAAGTGACCTCTTCCTCTCCACAGTTCAAAAGTCGTACCGGCACTCGTCCCCGGTGTACCTCGACTATCCCTCGTGCTGTGAGTATAGTGGGCCTGCTGTCGGTGTACACTGGTTCTGTTAAGGCTTGATAATCTCGTCCCTTAGTACCAATGGCTGCTCTACACCATACCAGCATTTCTGTTTTTGGTGGGATTACAATAGATGTTGGATCACTTACCCTCACACTGCCGATTTCTCCACCTGCAACTTCTACCTGTTGCCTTAGCATCAATACTTTTATTTCCCTCCGGAGAACTCTCTGCTGGCAGGATTGGGCAGTTTCAGCAATTTGCTGTAAGACAGAAATGACTTCGGAAAAGCAGTTCTCTAACACATTCATTCCTATCAATACAGTTGGTTCACAGTTCCGCCGGTCAACATCAACAACAATTATACCCTGAGCATACATATTAGTCCATAATCCATGTACAAGAACACATTCAATAATTCATACGCACTCAAAGACCCCTCACATAAATAATCAGAGGGATCACATGAATGTATAGTTCAAAATATAAAACAATTCTTTATTGAAACATATAATTAAAACACTTTTTTCCCACTATACAGTAGGTCATAAAATTGAGAATACCTCCGATCTACAAAATAGCAGGTCTTATGCCCTCATGTGAACAAAATACCTATAAAAGCCTATTGTTGGTCAACCTAAACATCATAATGACCTAAACAATGGCACAATAGTTGTGGTAACTGTAAAGTATCTGTAAGTAACAATAATATAAAGAGTGTAACACATATAAATATAGCGCTCTGTGATTGCAATAAATTACACAGTAAGAAACATATCTGTAAATATCATTTATGCATTTATATTACTACTCAAACTGCGTAACACCAATCCATGCAGGTAACCGGTACTACAAATGTACCAAACAATACATCACTACTAAAACTGCATATTTCCCATTTTGCACGATGTGCTAATTGAATGTCTAAATGCAGAGAGGAACGTTGTGCCTACACCAATACTAAGCCAATAGTGCAAATTATGTCAGGTGTTTTAATTACCACCATTACCACTGCCCAATGAGCATAGATGTAATGAAGCGCTATATATATGCCAAGTACTCAACCGCTACTCTAATGCGATGTATTTGCCTCTAAGTAATTAATATGGAGATAAAGACTACCACTGTTACACTCCATGGTGATAAATCAATTATACCACACAACGAAAGCTGGAAATATATTTACCATGTGTCACGGAGCACAGGACCTGCTCGCCCGACGCGCGTTTCGATAGAATATCTTCTTCTAAGGGCGTGCGTGTAGGTAGGAAGTGGGATGTATTTAACCTAATGCCGACCAATCAGGTGTTATGCGGCTGCTCATAGGGGTTGAAACAAATCTGACGGCATTATCCCCACGTGGGGATGTAACCTGGATACCAGGACGCTTTACTCGCCGAACTCCAGGAACAGTGTACGGGAATAAGTCTATGTGACACATGAAGCAGTGTGTACTTATAGTCATAATTATTTGTAAGATACTATCATTGTGCCTATACTGACCTACTAAGCTTCACACATATAAGTAATCTAAACTGGTATTGGCGGCGCATGCGCACCTGAGATCCTCACGCTTCAGGGATCCACCCACCGACGGCAGTGAACACCCCAGCACCCTGACCCAGCATATCCAGGTGAGGATACCAAGCCGTCCCGAGCCGTCAGGGGGAGGGTCCGGCGGGGACCACAAAGCGCATGCGCACTACCAGTATCTAATTACTGTGCTAAGTGAACATACATTTCTTCATACCATCATTATACAGTCACATAAATACAATAAATATACATAGTAAGAAAATATATCTATGAAAAAAATGTAACTGAAGTCAAAGGTTTCTGTGTTCTGGCAGATATTCTATCAGCAAATCATGCAATTCCGCCACTGCAAGTATATTTCTTCTTGATAAATTCACGTGACAGTTCAGCAAGCCATGTACTATAATGCCGATTCCAGTTCGTTATATGGTGTATACACGCAGCCATAAGTAATCGGTCCAAGGCAAATGACGTACACTAATAATGAAACAACAGAACATTATTAAAAACAGATAAAAACAACCCAATTTCCCATAAAACTATGTCAGAAAAGAAGAAAAAGAAGGGGAAAGAGAAAATAGGCAGACAAGAACACGCCACAAAATCATAGGAAAGCACCAAATCCCAGACTTTCATTTAGACCCTGAGGGGTCATGGTACCCAACCTATATATCCAGCGGCTCTCAGTTTGTGCCAATACTCTGCCCAAATCACCACCCCGAACACCCATGGAGATCATATCAATACCCTTCACCACCAAACCTCTTGGATTAGAGTTATGGAATTTTTTAAAATGGCGAGGTAACGTTTTTAAACTGATCTCATCCTCACTTGTTTTAGCTCTTTCGATATCCCTGCAATGTTCACGAATGCGGATCTTGAGTTCGCGAGTAGTGAGACCAATATAGATCTTCCCGCATGGGCATGTGGCGTGATAAATCACGCCTTTGGAGGAACAGTTGATGTTTTTCCTGATATCGAACTGTTTTGAGCCGTCAAAATTGGTAAAAACTTTTGTTTTTATTGTATTTGCACAAGCCTTACAAAGGCCACATGGATAAAATCCAGCATTCAAGCCTAACTCTGATTTCTTGTGGGTATTCAATTCACAAGGGTTATAAAAACTATGCACCAGAGTGTCGGATAAGTTCCTAGATCTTCTAGCTGTTACCAAGGGCTTGGTGGGCAGGATCTTTCTCAATATTGGGTCAGTCAGTAGCACTTGCCAATGTTTATCCACGATTCCTCTAAATTGGCCCCATTTGTTGTGGTATGTGGTAATCAACCTAACATATCCTTGGTCATTATCTCTTGTTTTATTTGATGCCCCATATAACAGTTCTTGCCTGGAGCTGCCGGCTGCCCTGTTGTAACCTCTTTTTATACTCTTCTTGCTGTAGCCCCTATCTCGGAACCGTTCAGCTAATATTTTGGCCTGAATTTGAAAATCGTTTGGATCAGAGCAAATCCTTTTGGCCCGAAGAAACTGACCAATTGGAATACCCCTTATAGTAGAAAGGGGATGGGATGAAGTGGCATGCAAGAAAGAGTTAGTCGCCGTCGGTTTTCTGTAGAGATTAGTTTGAAGCTGACCACTAGGATCTACGCTGATAGAAAGATCAAGAAATTCAACCACTCTACCAGCATGGAAAGTGAGCTTGATGTTCAGTTTGTTATCGTTAAGTTGATCCATAAACGTAGTCAGATCATTCATTGAGCCCTCCCATATAAACCAAATGTCATCGATAAACCTCATCCAGCCTGAAACCAGGCTGGACAGGGGTATCGGTGAACATACAAAGGTCTCTCGCTCCCACGCTCCAAGGAAAAGATTGGCGTACGAGGGGGCACAACTGGCCCCCATCGCCGTACCTTGGAGCTGGAGGTATGTTACATTTTTGAATATAAAGATGTTATGTGTAAGGGCATAGCTCAACAACAACATCAATAGCTCTACTACATCACGGTCCAAGCTGCTAGAGATTAAGAATAACTTAGTGGCTTGAAGCCCGTCTTCATGTCGAATAGATGTATATAGGGCTTCGACATCGGCGGTCACCATTACCGCCGTGTCGCTAAGATGAATATTCTCGATACGGCGCAGGGCAGCATTTGTGTCTTGGATATATGAAGGCAGTGTGCTAACCAGGGGCTTGAGATAATAATCAATTACCCTCGTAACCATTTCACATAAGCCACCACAGCCAGAAATAATAGGTCTCCCGGGCGGATCCACAGGATCTTTATGGATCTTCGGGATCAAATATAAAGTTGGTAGTCTTGGGTGCATGTTTTTGATGATGTCCACAAATTTTTTTGGAATGATGCCCTGAATGAAGGCTTCATCCAAAATTTTAATCAGTTCATTATGGAACAAAGACGTTGGATTACTGCTAAGCTTCCGATAGCAGTTTCTATCGTTCAACAATTTCATGGCCTGTCTCTCATACATTGCATTGGGCCAAATCACGATGTTACCACCCTTATCAGAGGGTTTGAACACCACATCGGTTAAATTGGCTAAGGCATCAATGGCCTCCCTCTCCTTTCTACTGCAATTGGAACTACCATATCCATTGTGACTTAGACTTTCAATATCAGTAGCGACTAGTCTAGTGAAGACGTCAACAGCTGAACATAGACCCAATGGAGGAAACTTTTTAGATTTACCTAATAAGGATGCAGGAAATTTGCAGCTTCCCGATGTGGTGTTCTCCTTCTCAAGAGCTTCTAGATTAGCCAATGCTTCTTTTTCATGAGCAGATGGAAATAATTCATCAAGGTCCGATTTATAATGCATTCTCTGCAAAATCATTTTCCTTGAAAATAAATGAAGATCCTTGATCGCTATGAAAGGATCTAAATACCGAGAAGGAGACAAGTAATAGCTGAGATTGAATCCGAATTGGAAAAACTAGAGGAATCAATGAAAAGAGATATTCCCAAGGAGAATTTTGAAACATGGTCCAATGACTTTAGTAAGGACCTTGATAAATGGGAAAATGAGATCAGTCAAAGGAAACATAAAAAATATCTGAGGGATACGAGAGACTATGAGGAGAATAAAATTTATAAATGGCAGTGGAAAAAGGCCAGTATGGACTCCGATAGACATCGGAAATCTTCATTCAACTCCACTTCATCGGCATCAGACTCTAGTACGTCCAGCATTAATCGTGGGCCTCACATGACCACCAGGTTCGGGGTGAGAAAAAATGAATATAAAAAACAAGCCGATATATTTACTAAAGCTTCAAAACACCGTGATGACAAATTTAAGGTAATAAATTTATCCAAGCATTGTCTCACGGAAACACAACTTGAGGTCCTTGCTAAAGGATTAACCTTTTCTCCTTCTCGGTATTTAGATCCTTTCATAGCGATCAAGGATCTTCATTTATTTTCAAGGAAAATGATTTTGCAGAGAATGCATTATAAATCGGACCTTGATGAATTATTTCCATCTGCTCATGAAAAAGAAGCATTGGCTAATCTAGAAGCTCTTGAGAAGGAGAACACCACATCGGGAAGCTGCAAATTTCCTGCATCCTTATTAGGTAAATCTAAAAAGTTTCCTCCATTGGGTCTATGTTCAGCTGTTGACGTCTTCACTAGACTAGTCGCTACTGATATTGAAAGTCTAAGTCACAATGGATATGGTAGTTCCAATTGCAGTAGAAAGGAGAGGGAGGCCATTGATGCCTTAGCCAATTTAACCGATGTGGTGTTCAAACCCTCTGATAAGGGTGGTAACATCGTGATTTGGCCCAATGCAATGTATGAGAGACAGGCCATGAAATTGTTGAACGATAGAAACTGCTATCGGAAGCTTAGCAGTAATCCAACGTCTTTGTTCCATAATGAACTGATTAAAATTTTGGATGAAGCCTTCATTCAGGGCATCATTCCAAAAAAATTTGTGGACATCATCAAAAACATGCACCCAAGACTACCAACTTTATATTTGATCCCGAAGATCCATAAAGATCCTGTGGATCCGCCCGGGAGACCTATTATTTCTGGCTGTGGTGGCTTATGTGAAATGGTTACGAGGGTAATTGATTATTATCTCAAGCCCCTGGTTAGCACACTGCCTTCATATATCCAAGACACAAATGCTGCCCTGCGCCGTATCGAGAATATTCATCTTAGCGACACGGCGGTAATGGTGACCGCCGATGTCGAAGCCCTATATACATCTATTCGACATGAAGACGGGCTTCAAGCCACTAAGTTATTCTTAATCTCTAGCAGCTTGGACCGTGATGTAGTAGAGCTATTGATGTTGTTGTTGAGCTATGCCCTTACACATAACATCTTTATATTCAAAAATGTAACATACCTCCAGCTCCAAGGTACGGCGATGGGGGCCAGTTGTGCCCCCTCGTACGCCAATCTTTTCCTTGGAGCGTGGGAGCGAGAGACCTTTGTATGTTCACCGATACCCCTGTCCAGCCTGGTTTCAGGCTGGATGAGGTTTATCGATGACATTTGGTTTATATGGGAGGGCTCAATGAATGATCTGACTACGTTTATGGATCAACTTAACGATAACAAACTGAACATCAAGCTCACTTTCCATGCTGGTAGAGTGGTTGAATTTCTTGATCTTTCTATCAGCGTAGATCCTAGTGGTCAGCTTCAAACTAATCTCTACAGAAAACCGACGGCGACTAACTCTTTCTTGCATGCCACTTCATCCCATCCCCTTTCTACTATAAGGGGTATTCCAATTGGTCAGTTTCTTCGGGCCAAAAGGATTTGCTCTGATCCAAACGATTTTCAAATTCAGGCCAAAATATTAGCTGAACGGTTCCGAGATAGGGGCTACAGCAAGAAGAGTATAAAAAGAGGTTACAACAGGGCAGCCGGCAGCTCCAGGCAAGAACTGTTATATGGGGCATCAAATAAAACAAGAGATAATGACCAAGGATATGTTAGGTTGATTACCACATACCACAACAAATGGGGCCAATTTAGAGGAATCGTGGATAAACATTGGCAAGTGCTACTGACTGACCCAATATTGAGAAAGATCCTGCCCACCAAGCCCTTGGTAACAGCTAGAAGATCTAGGAACTTATCCGACACTCTGGTGCATAGTTTTTATAACCCTTGTGAATTGAATACCCACAAGAAATCAGAGTTAGGCTTGAATGCTGGATTTTATCCATGTGGCCTTTGTAAGGCTTGTGCAAATACAATAAAAACAAAAGTTTTTACCAATTTTGACGGCTCAAAACAGTTCGATATCAGGAAAAACATCAACTGTTCCTCCAAAGGCGTGATTTATCACGCCACATGCCCATGCGGGAAGATCTATATTGGTCTCACTACTCGCGAACTCAAGATCCGCATTCGTGAACATTGCAGGGATATATATATAGGTTGGGTACCATGACCCCTCAGGGTCTAAATGAAAGTCTGGGATTTGGTGCTTTCCTATGATTTTGTGGCGTGTTCTTGTCTGCCTATTTTCTCTTTCCCCTTCTTTTTCTTCTTTTCTGACATAGTTTTATGGGAAATTGGGTTGTTTTTATCTGTTTTTAATAATGTTCTGTTGTTTCATTATTAGTGTACGTCATTTGCCTTGGACCGATTACTTATGGCTGCGTATATACACCATATAACGAACTGGAATCGGCATTATAGTACATGGCTTGCTGAACTGTCACGTGAATTTATCAAGAAGAAATATACTTGCAGTGGCGGAATTGCATGATTTGCTGATAGAATATCTGCCAGAACACAGAAACCTTTGACTTCAGTTACATTTTTTTCATAGATATATTTTCTTACTATGTATATTTATTGTATTTATGTGACTGTATAATGATGGTATGAAGAAATGTATGTTCACTTAGCACAGTAATTAGATACTGGTAGTGCGCATGCGCTTTGTGGTCCCCGCCGGACCCTCCCCCTGACGGCTCGGGACGGCTTGGTATCCTCACCTGGATATGCTGGGTCAGGGTGCTGGGGTGTTCACTGCCGTCGGTGGGTGGATCCCTGAAGCGTGAGGATCTCAGGTGCGCATGCGCCGCCAATACCAGTTTAGATTACTTATATGTGTGAAGCTTAGTAGGTCAGTATAGGCACAATGATAGTATCTTACAAATAATTATGACTATAAGTACACACTGCTTCATGTGTCACATAGACTTATTCCCGTACACTGTTCCTGGAGTTCGGCGAGTAAAGCGTCCTGGTATCCAGGTTACATCCCCACGTGGGGATAATGCCGTCAGATTTGTTTCAACCCCTATGAGCAGCCGCATAACACCTGATTGGTCGGCATTAGGTTAAATACATCCCACTTCCTACCTACACGCACGCCCTTAGAAGAAGATATTCTATCGAAACGCGCGTCGGGCGAGCAGGTCCTGTGCTCCGTGACACATGGTAAATATATTTCCAGCTTTCGTTGTGTGGTATAATTGATTTATCACCATGGAGTGTAACAGTGGTAGTCTTTATCTCCATATTAATTACTTAGAGGCAAATACATCGCATTAGAGTAGCGGTTGAGTACTTGGCATATATATAGCGCTTCATTACATCTATGCTCATTGGGCAGTGGTAATGGTGGTAATTAAAACACCTGACATAATTTGCACTATTGGCTTAGTATTGGTGTAGGCACAACGTTCCTCTCTGCATTTAGACATTCAATTAGCACATCGTGCAAAATGGGAAATATGCAGTTTTAGTAGTGATGTATTGTTTGGTACATTTGTAGTACCGGTTACCTGCATGGATTGGTGTTACGCAGTTTGAGTAGTAATATAAATGCATAAATGATATTTACAGATATGTTTCTTATTGTGTAATTTATTGCAATCACAGAGCGCTATATTTATATGTGTTACACTCTTTATATTATTGTTACTTACAGATACTTTACAGTTACCACAACTATTGTGCCATTGTTTAGGTCATTTTGATGTTTAGGTTGACCAACAATAGGCTTTTATAGGTATTTTGTTCACATGAGGGCATAAGACCTGCTATTTTGTAGATCGGAGGTATTCTCAATTTTATGACCTACTGTATAGTGGGAAAAAAGTGTTTTAATTATATGTTTCAATAAAGAATTGTTTTATATTTTGAACTATACATTCATGTGATCCCTCTGATTATTTATGTGAGGGGTCTTTGAGTGCGTATGAACAATTATACCCTGTTTCTTCAATTCTACTTTACCAATCTTTATGGTCATCTCCCTGAAACCTAGTTTTGGTACCAACTTACCATTACTGGCCCATATATCTAGTTCAATATCAGAGGGCCCTTTATCAATATCTGCATCAGCCCAGTACCTCTTATAAAGGATATACGGTATAGATGGAACCTGTGTCCAGCAAAGCGTTGAGGGGCATTCCGTCCAGCACGATAGGGATAATGGGTCGTCCTCCGATGTACCTGTCATGCCAGGGTGTTGGGCCTTGAAAGTTCATTCCTGTGAAGCGGCCCGCATTCCCAGGGGATTCCCGTTTAAATCACAATCTTGTGCAAAGTGGCCTGGCTGCTGGCAACGGCGGCAAATGGGCTGTCCATCCGGTTGGTAGCGGTCGCGGGGTCGTCCTCTCCATGTCGGGTATCTCCGGGGTCTCATCCATGGAACATCTTCTCTACGGTTTGCCAACTCCATCTTGGGTCCTCTCATCTCCTGCATGGTTTTAGCCATTGAAGCAACAACATCAGTTAAAGAGTCAAGCTTTTGTTGAAGAGCCTCATTAGTACTGGGCCCCAGGGGCTTAGCAATGGCCCCGGACATGGCTGATGTCACTGGCACTCCCTGTTGTTGAGGAGCCTCTGCCATGGGTTGCGCAGGCTCCTGATCCCGAGGTGCCTCTGCCAGCTGGAGACGTATAGCGCTCTCCTTTAATTGGGCAAATGTCAATTCAGGGTTCTTAAAAACAAGCATGCTCACATGCCCCCGGTGAGAAGGGGTGTAGAGTCCCTCAATAAATTGATCTCTTAGCAGTTTATCCGCTCCGGTGTTAAAAATGGGTTCAGCCAGTGTAAGTGATTTAAGGGCTTCCTGCAGGTTTAAGGCAAAGTCTCTCACGCCCTCATTAACTTTTTGTTTGCAATTAAAGAATCGTACTTTAGCTTTGCTGCTGGCAGTGGTTTCAAATGTAGCTTTTAATCCAGCAAATATGCGTTCAACAGTGCCTTTCAGATCAGCTGCCCATGCTGTGACTTCTCGCTTAGCATGGCCACTTAACTGCGTCATCAGGAGACTAACACGCTGAACTTCACCCACGGGGAACATGTCAAAATGGGCCAGCATCTTTTCTCTGAAATCGTCAAGGGTATTAGGCTCACCTTCATACATTGGAAGCCATGGGCCACCCGGGGTATATGGCATCAGCACCGGCATGATGGGCGCCACTCCTTGCACCGCTGCGCTACCGGACTCTCTATCGACACTCTGTCTTTCAGCTGCATTAGCGTCTCCGTGCTGTGACTTACTGTGCCCCCTTAGTTAATCCGGACCCTTCCGGTCCTCCGCTTCCGTCGGGATAGTGTAGATTCGTTCCGCTGTGCAACAGTATCGATTTTCCCCTTGCTCTGATGTCAGAGCGCTCAGCTTGGTGCCGCCCACAATGACACGCCCCCTGCTGCTCCCACCCACCGCGCTCTGTAATGGCGGATTCTGAAGTTTTTCAGTTAGACTGGGGCTCAGGTGATGGCGTAGCTCAATTAACAGTCTCGTGCCTAATGGTTATGAAGTGATTACCTCAGGGGATGGCGGCCATCTTTACTCCATTATAACCAATGGGGAAAAGTCACTTTCAATAGTTTTCAATGGGAATGGATTTTTCTTTAATAAAGTCAATTTTCAAGATTTTTCATCCAAGTTTTCACAGTTTTGGGCTCCAATCACGGCACACAATACCCGGTATACGGGCTGGCTAGATCCTGTTCGTGACGCCAATTGTGACGCCCGAGAGACCGGGATACCCAGCACCGGACCAATGGGGTCTGTCTCTTGAGGGGGATGTCACGGGTGGCTTGACCCGGTGCTGTGGCCTCAGGCAATGCACAGTGTAAGGGGTATCGTGAGGGGACAGGCACTTACTTGATCAGCAGCAGGTTCTCCCAGCGGTGACGATCCCGATCCTGGATAGATGGCTATTGTCCAAATGAAAGACTGAGGCACTGAAACGTTTAACCAGTTTACTTTAACATAAAAGGATTTACAACCAGTCCTGTCACCGGAGTCTGTATGGGAACTCTGAGTTACTTTGACCCTGCCGGGGTCTTCGCCTCTTATTGTGCGCAATTTCTGTGTGGCCCTGCTGCTGTATGTGAACTGGCTGCCGGCCCAATCTGTCCCCTCCGGGTCCTGGTTCGACGGGCAACCCGAGTCCTTTTATCAGCTTACCCCCTCCGGGAGTACCGCTGAACTCTGTGTCTGTTGCTGCGTCCGGCCCTAGTGAAGCTGATATCACCTCACGTTTTTCCGGTTGCTGTATTATATATAATGAATACAGCCACGGATCCGGTATCCGTCTTTGCGCCTGTTCTGGGTAGTGATTAATGCTACCCGGTTCTCACAATGTCCTTTTTCTCTGTCCCTCTTCTCCTCAGGCCGGTGATTTAGGCCTGGAAACAGTCTCAGGACTGTTAGAAATTCAGCTGTATGACCTCTCACTTCCAGCTCCTTAGCCCAACTGCCATTTCTTTTCTCAGACCAGAATGGATCAAGGGGAGTCTCTGGAGCTCCCCCTTCTGGCCGGAGGTGGTAGTGCAGTCTTGCTATTTTAGTATTTGCATTTAGTGTCAGTAACTGTTTTTGTGGCAAATACCCCTAGGGGCGCCACAAGAGCATGCCAGGGAGAATTACAGAGGTCTTGAAGAAGGGTCAACACTGCAAATATTGACTTGCTGCATTAACTCATTCTAACTGTCAATATAACCTATTGGTACTCATAATATGATTGAAATTATATTTCTGTATGTGATATAAACATCAGACAAACACTAATAAATACCAGAGGGCAGCAGATCATGTGAAAATATAATTTTGGTGTCATTCTCAAAACTTCTGGCCATGACTGTACTTATGTGGGTGCGTGCAAGTAAAATTTTTCATGCAATTGCAGCATGCTGCGGTTTTTTTTCAGTCCAATTTTAATCCGATCTGAGCTGAAAAAAAAAATGCAGATGGACATACTGTACAATCTTAGAATAACATTGGTCTGAATGCAATTCTATTTTTTATCAGATTGCATTCGTCCAATTTATTCGCAAGTGTCAGCGAGCCCTTAGATGTGATGTAAAACACAATTTATTGTAGCTTTTTGTGCTCCTATATACCAGCCTTTAATGTCAATTTCTATATGTACTGATGCTGACAGTATTAAGCTGTAGTGTTAATATTGTTTTTTCTCCCTATCATCCATGTTCCTCTGGCGTTTTTTAGATCCTGCTGAAGTTGCCTAACTGGATTAATGTGTTCCCAACCCCCTCCCTCTCCTCTCATTTTTTTTTTTTGCAGAGATATACTTTTCATTGAAAGAAAGTGCATGCCGGTTATATTCTCCAGATGATTGGCCGTGGTCTTCTAAAGGATGTGACATCAATGCAGCTTTTTTGTTTGTGAACTGTTGGGATCTTCATGAAGTTTGGGTCTAGTTGAGAGACGGATGATATTCTTCTTGCTGAGTGGCTGCTGTAAGGTTACACAGGTATTACTGAGCTCTGCTCACTGCTACATGTTCCCACAGGACTCCATTAATGCTAGACCGTACGTCACTCATGTAACCGGGCACTAATATTCTCTGGACTTTCAAGGTGTCACAAAGATCTTATTATAAATTAAGGATGGAGTCCGAACATAGTGGTCGCTCTCAGGACGACAGAGGTCAGCCCCCAGTAACGTACGTCTCTAACCCTCTAATGGCTGGTGAGTATATTTTACCTCCAATGTGGAAATGATAGCGGTAATTAAATGATAACCTACAGCTCATTACGTTTTATGGCCCCATGTTAATTTTATTATGTGGCAGCTTTATAGCAGTTCAGGAACTTTTGCACAAAAATAGGAAAAAAAAATGGAGAAAAATTGCAAATGAAACACGAGTGTCTATTCTGTATGGATGGGGATGTTATTTTGCAGTTTCCACGTGAATGGTTCCATTGTTGTACTTCCCATTGATGCCTTTGTGATAGCTGCACTGTAAGGTGAAATATACCTGGAAGGAAATTGCGAATTAATCTGTCCATTAGCGTACATTGTATGAGCGTATCGATATCAAAAGAAAGAATAAATGACCAACAAATCCATAAATAATATGATTAAAAATGTATATAATCTTTATTATATATAAAGGAAGTGAAAAATTGGAGAATAATGTGTATAAAGACAATATGTAAAAAACAAATATGAAAAACAATAAACATAGTTATGGAAATATAACCATGTTATACAGGGTTCAATGTATAGTAGTGATCATGGGAATTGATCATAATAATAGTCATCAACGAGGTACAAATAAATGATATGCTGTAAAGTAGCTTGACCAGATACAAATTCCAGTGTGAAAATATCAAGTAGTACATATGAATATTGAAAAAACAAGCAAGCAGAAAAATAATGTATCCATACTGCTAGTATGGTCTCCCTTGTGTGGATGGCACTTGCCCCGACGCGCGTTTCGCCACTTTGCCTTTGTCTGGGGGGTGGGGGGGCTTATGTTCATCCATATTACAGATCTATTTTCTTAAAGCGATATTTTCACCTTTTAAAATGTTGGCATAATACTAAGATATTCCATCACATTATGATGAGTGGAGGACAAACCTTTGAGTACAAAGTGGCAGTGTTTCCAAGGTATTATAAAATGTGGACATATGAACTACTGCAGGGTTGTAGAAAAAAAAGGACATTTCTGATCAATAAATGAATAATAAAGAAGTAGTGCTACTTTATGTAAGAATCATAATAGATATAAAGGCATCTTATAGCTCATCACACTCAAATGCAATGACTTTTTTTTGGCTGATTTTCTGTTTCACCTTTAAATCCTGCGACAGCATGTAAAAAGGAGCATTGAAGCTGAGTATTCATGAGGGTAATGGAGCCAGATTCTCACTGAGCGGTTTGTACATTGGCCAGAACACCTCTGGGACACAAAATATTCAGCACTGGCTCATCCAACAGGAAAATTACTGGTTATCGGCAGCACTGAGTGACAGAAAGGAACTGTAGTTTTAGTCAGAGAAGAGAACTTTGGACTTATTCTGAAATCATCTGTGTTTCTCATTAACTTGAACAGTTGAATTAAAACCAAATAATTTCAGGTCAGAGAAATTCAGCATCGTGAATGCAACAGTAATATCAAGGATAAAAGAATGACAATAACATAATGCAGTGATTTATCAAAAGTTCTTATTTATGTATAACTATATAACTATATTCACATACAATGCATACACATGTACATTATCTTACTGTATATATATATATATATATATACTGTATATATATATATATATATATACATATACATATATATATATATATATATATACATATATATATATATGTATATATATATATATATATATATATATATATATATATATATATATATATATAGAATGTCATGTAAAACTTTGGGCACCCCTGGTCAAAATTACTGTTATTTTGAACAGTTAAGCAAGTTGAAGATGAAATGATCTCTAAAAAGCCTAAAGTTAAAGTGGGCACATTTCCCTTGCATTTTAGGCAAAAAAAAAACAAATATTGTAATTTTATTTCATTTTAAAATTTACAAAAAGGAAAATGGGACGATTCAAAAGTTTGGGCATCCTTGGAGAAGTGAGTGCTCAGATAACTTTGACCAAGGTTTCAGACCTTAATTAGCCTGTTAGGGTTACGGTTTGCTATAATCGTTAGGAAAGGCCAGATGATACAAATTACTGAGCTTAAAAAAAAAACCAGCCTCCTCTAACTTTGTGCTAAAAAAACAGCAGCCATGGGATCTTCTCAGCAGCTGCCTAGCACTCTGGAAATTAAAATGTTGGAGTCCCACAAGGCAGGAGAAGGCTATAAGAAGATAGCAAAGCGGTTTCATTTCCTCAGTTCGAAATTTAATTAAGAAAAGGTAGTCAACAGGAACAGTGGAGGTCAAGATAAAGTCTGGAAGACCAAGCAAAATTTTAGCCACTCGTAGGATTACTAATGAGGTAAATCAGAACCGCCGCTTGACAAATATGACCTTCGTGGAAAGGTCATCAGAAGAAAACCTTTCCTGCATCCTCACCATAAAATTCAGCGTCAGAGGTATGCAAAGAAACATCTAAACAAGCCTGATGCATTTTGGAACCAAGTCCTGTTGACTGATGAGGCTAAAATAGAACTGTTTGGCCACAATGATCAAAGGTATGTGAGGAGATACAAGGGTACAGAATTTTAGGAAAAGAACGTCTCGCCAAATATTAAGCATAGGGGTGGATCAATCATGCTTTGGGGTAGAGTTGCAACCAATGGCACTGGGAACATTTCACGGGTAGAGGGAAGAATAGATTAAATGAAATTTCAACAAATTGTTGATGCAGACATAACACCATCTGTAAAAAAGCTGAATTGAAAAATGGATGGCGTCTACAATTGGATAATGATCCTAAACACAAGTCAAAATCCTCAATAAACTACCTCAAAATGAGCAAGCTGAAGGTTTTACAATGCTCCTCACAGTCCCCTGATCTTGTCTGGCTACAAAAGTTTTTACAAGCTGTGATACTTGCAAAATGGCATGCTACTAGGTACTAACCATGCAGTGTGCCCAAACTTTTACAAAGGCCTATTTTCTTTTTGTAATTTTTAATATGTAAAAGATGACAATATATATATTTTTTCCTTAAAATACATACGTCATCTTTAACGTTAGGCCTTTTAGAGATCATTTCATCTTCAACTTACTTAACTGTTCACAATAACATGCAATTGTATATTCTAATGTACATGTGTGTGTGTGAGTGTATATATAGTATATGTTTTCAAAGAGATAACCTAACGTACAGCGTCGGACTGGAGCACCTTGGGCCCACCAGAGAAAATCATTCTTGGGGCCCACTATGTAGCTACATAGAAATAGATACAAGACCACCAATTGTGCAGTAAAAAGCGCTAATATCAGGGTATAATATAAGGTAGTTCACACCTTAATAATGTAGCAAGGGTTGGGGTAGCCCCCTCACATAATATAATGTAGTCCCCTGAGGGAATGCAGTTCCACCACAGAATATAATGCAGCCCCCCATAGAGTATACTGTAGCCCCCCATAATATAACGTAGTACCCTGAGTATAATGCAGTCCCCCCACAGAATATAATGTAGCCCCCCAGGGCCGTATTTAGATTTTCTGCTGACCTAGGCACTTTTAGTGCTGCCTCCCCCTTTGGTGACTATCGGCAGTGACTTTGGCAAGAATCGCTGATGTGAAATTCGCCTTTTGCAGCAGATCTACCGCGTAACGGATCACTTACAGCAACGCTGCATTCGGCCTCATTCATTCCCTATGGGATTTGCGGCACTTGCTGTGATCTGGCAAATGTGGTACCATACCTCCCAACTTTTGAAGAAGGGAAGGAGTTATAAAGTTTGTGGTGTGCGTAGTGCGCCCCGGCAAATTTTAGGCCACACCTCTGACCACACCCATTTCACAACTAGTCACACCCATATCCACGTCCCAACCACAGCCATTTAGCACTGCTGATCACACTGTTTTATATACAATAATTATAAACAAAAAGAGATATGGCCACACGTAATAGCCACACATGATGCTCCATACTGTATAATGGCCACACACAGTTCTCCATACTGTATAATGGCCACACATGATGCTCAATACTGTATAACGGCCACACATGATGTTCCATACTGTATAACGGCCACACATGATGCTCAATACTGTATAATGGCTACACACAGTTCTCCATACTGTATAATGATCCCACATGATGCTCAATACTGTATAATGACCCCCCTCTTGTATGCATGGTGGCTCATATCCCCCCATCCTGAATGCATGGCTCATATTCCCCCCTCCTGAATGCATGGCTCTGGCTCATATCCCCCCCTGAATGCATGGCTCATATTCCCCCCTCCTGTATGCATGGCTCTGGCTCATATCCCCCCCCCCTGAATGCATGGCTCATATTCCCCCTCCTGTATGCATGGCTCTGGCTCATATTCCCCCCCCAATGCATGGCTCATATCCCCCCTCCTGAATGCATGGCTCTGGCTCATATCCCCCCCGAATGCATGGCTCATATTCCCTCTCCTGAATGCATGGCTCTTGCTCATACCCCTACCTGATTACATGGCTCATATTCCCCCTCCTGTATGCATGGCTCTGGCTCATATCCCCCCCGAATGCATGGCTCATATTCCCTCTCCTGTATGCATGGCTCTGGCTCATATTCCCCCCCAATGCATGGCTCATATTCCCCCCTCCTGAGTGCATGGCTCTGGCTCATATCCCCCCCCAAATGCATGGCTCATATTCCCCCCTCCTGAATGCATGGCTCTGGCTCATATTCCCCCTCCTGGATGCATGGCTCTGGCTCATATTCCCCCCTCCTGTATGCATGGCTTCTCTCCACCACCCCTGCTCCCGCTCCCGCTTCTGCTCCTGCATGGCACAGCGGCTTATGTCCTCCTTCATCCCCCCGTCCCCCCCATCCCTCATACTCACCTGACCGGTGTCACCTGTCCCACACACCACACGGCCACGTCGACACCCCTCTGCCTCTGTCCTGACTCCCGGCGCAGCACATTCTTCCTGCGTGAGCGGTCATGTGATACCGCTCATTAAGGTCATGAATATGCGCATATTCATGACCTTAATGAGCGGTACCACGTGACCGCTCATTCAGGAGGAGCTGCAGACGCCGAGACCAGGCATCGCTGGAGCAGGGTCAGGTGAGTATCGTCTTCAAGGAAGGTGGGAGAGAGGGAGGCGAGCGAGCGTGGGGGGGGGCCCTGGAGCAGTGGGGGCCCTGGAGCAGTGGGGGCCCTGTGTCAGTGCCTGGGCCCACCGGAGAATCCTCCGGTTCTCCGGTGGGCCAGTCCGAGCCTGCTAATGTAACATATAATCTAAATTTCACATTTTAAAAGTCTAGAAATTATGCAATAATTACCGTATATACTCGAGTATAAGCCGAGATTTTCAGCCCATTTTTTTAGGCTGAAAGTGCCCCTCTCGGCTTATACTGGAGTCATTGTCCCAGGGGGTCGGCGGGGGAGGAGGAGCAGCGTCTGTGACATACTCACCTGCTCCTGGCATGTCTCTGCATCTCCGATGGTCTCCGGGCACAGCTTCTTCCAGCGTTGAGCGGTCACATGGTACCGTTCATTGCAGTAATGAATATGGACGTGACTCCACTCCCATAGGGGTGAAGCCACATATTCATTACTGTAATGAGCGGTACGGGTGAACGCTCAACGCTAGAAGAAGCTGCCAGCGCCGGAGAAGACCAACAGGAAAGCTGCCAGAGACCGCACCGGGGCAGGTGAGTATAATGGGGAGGGTGAGCAGCATTGCGCGATATTCACCTGTACTTATTCCACCGCTGGGTGCCTCTCCGTCTTCCGCGTCATCTCCTGTGATGCTCAGGTCAGAGGGCGCAATGACATGGTTAGTACGCGCCCTCTGCCTGAACGTCAGTGCAAGGAGCCGGAAGACACAGCGGCGCCCGGCGGTGGAACGAGGACAGGTGAATATTGCAAGTGTCGGGGGCCTGAGCGACAAGAGGTGAGTATGTCTTTTTTTTTTTTAATCGCAGCAACAGCATATGATGCAAATATCCCTATGGAGCATCTTATGGGGCCATAAACAGGATTTGTGCAGCATTGTATGGGGCAAATATCTCTTTGGAGCATCTTATGGGGCCATAATCAACATTCGTGCAGCATTATATGGGGCAAATATCTCTATGGAGCATCTTATGGGGCCATAATCAACCTTTGTGCAGCATTATATGGGGCAAATATCTCTATGGAGCATCTTATGGGGCCCTTATTAACCTTTGTGCAGCATTATATGGGGCATATTTTAATATGGAGCATCTTATGGGGCCATCATAAACTTTATGGAGCATTATATGGGGTGTATTTTGTATGAGCATCTTATGGGGCCCATCATTAACTGTATGGAGCATTATGTGGGGCATCTTATGGGGCTCCTGTTTCAATATGGATATTCAAAAACACTTAACCTACTGATATCTCAATTAATTTAACTTTTATTGGTATCTATTTTTATTTTTGAAATTTACCATTAGCTGCTGCATTTTCCACCCTAGGCTTATACTCGAGTCATTAAGTTTTCCCATTTTTTTGTGGCAAAGTTAGGGGTCTTGGCTTATACTCGGGTCGGCTTATATTCGAGTATATATGGTATATATACAGGTGCATCTCACAAAATTAGAATATCATCAAAAAGTTAATTTATTTCAGTTCTTCAATGCAAAAAGTGAAACCCATATATTATATAGAGTCATTACAAACAGAGTGATCTATTTCAAGTGTTTATTTCTGTTGAAATGTTGGTCTGCTGAAATGTATATTCAGTAAATGCACTCAATACTTGGTTGGGGCTCCTTTTGCATCAATTACTGTATTAATGCGGCGTGGTATGGAGGCGATCAGCCTGTGGGACTGCTGAGGTGTTATGGAAGCCCAGGTTGCTTTGATAGCAGCCTTCAGCTTGTCTGCATTGTTGGGTCTGGTGTCTCATCTTCCTCTTGACAATACCCCATAGATTCTCTATGTGGCTAAGGTCAGGCTAGTTTGCTGGCCAATCAAGCACAGTGATACTGCTGTTTGTAAACCTGGCGTTCGTACTTTCAGTAGTGTGGACAGGTGCCAAGTCCTGCTGGAGAATGAAATTTCCATCTCCAAAAAGCTTGTCGGCAGAGGGAAGCATGAAATGCTCTAAAATTTCCTGGTAGACGGCTGCGCTGACTTTGGTCCTCATAAAACACAGTGGACCTACACCAGCAGATGACATGGCTCCCGAAACCATCATTGATTGTGAATACTTCACACTGCTGCTTCTGTGTAGGTGCGGCAGGCGCCACTTTGAAATGGATTTTTTTTTTTAAATATCAGGATAACCTAAACCATAACAATTATATGCACATCGCAAATACGAAGAATAGGACGGCACTAGAGCAATAACGTATTTCAAAAAACAGGACTAGTAATGGGCGGCTGTATGTCAGGCGTCACGAAAGCTCCGGGTAGTGGTGCTCTGCATAAAAAATATTCAGCGGAAAGTCCAAATATAAAGAAGAAGAAGAAAAATATGCGGCACTCACCCCAATATAGCTGTGAAGATCGTGAACTTTATTGGAGAACAAATAGAAAATACATCCGTCAGGACATCACGGACGACGGCCGTTTCGCACACAGAGGTGCTTTGACGGGTCCGAATGCGTCCGTGCTCCCATACCGCACCCTCATGTTTACCTGATGTTCTGACGGATGTATTTTCTATTTGTTCTCCAATAAAGTTCACGATCTTCACAGCTATATTGGGGTAAGTGCCGCATATTTTTCTTCTTCTTCTTTATATTTGAATTATATGCACATTACACATGTGATTATGCTGCAGCATAGGTGCCTCGGCTGGCGCATGCCTGCAGAAGGTTTTTTAAAGCATTTTTTGTATGTATATACAGTACAGACCAAAAGTTTGGACACACCTTCTCATTTAAAGATTTTTCTGTATTTTCATGACTATGAAAATTGTACATTCATACTGAAGGCATCAAAACTATGAATTAACACATGTGGAATTATATACTTAACAAAAAAGTGTGAAACAACTGAAATTAGGTCTTCTAGGTTCTTCAAAGTAGCCACCTTTTGCTTTGATGACTGCTTTGCACACTCTTGGCATTCTCTTGATGAGCTTCAAGAGGTAATCATCGGGAATGGTTGTCACTTCACAGGTGTGCCCTGTCAGGTTTAATAAGTGGGATTTCTTGCCTTATAAATGTGGATGGGACCATCAGTTGTGTTGAGCAGAAGTCTGGTGGATACACAGCCGATAGTCCTACTGAATAGACTGTTAGAATTTGTATTATGGCAAGAAAAAAGCAGCTAAGTAAAGAAAAATGAGTGGCCATCATTACTTTAAGAAATGAAGAAGGAAGACCAAGAGTCACCTCTGCTTCTGAGGATAACTTTATCCGAGTCACCAGCCATAGAAATCGCAGGTTAACAGCAGCTCAGATTAGAGACCAGGTCAATGCCACACAGAGTTCTAGCAGCAGACACATCTCTACAACAACTGTCAAGAGGAGACTTTGTGCAGCAGGCCTTCATGGTAAAATAGCTGCTAGAAAACCACTGCTAAGGACAGGCAACAAGCAGAAGAGACTTGTTTGGGCTAAAGAACACAAGGAATGGACATTAGACCAGTGGAAATCTGTGCTTTGGTCTGATGAGTCCAAATTTGAGATCTTTGGTTCCAACCACCGTGTCTTTGTGCGACGCAGAAAAGGTGAACGGATGGACTCTACATGCCTGGTTCCCACCGTGAAGCATGGAGGAGGAGGTGTGATGGTGTGCGGGTGCTTTGCTGGTGATACTGTTGGGGATTTATACAAAATTGAAGGCATACTGAACCTGCATGGCTACCACAGCATCTTGCAGCGGCATGCTATTCCATCTGGTTTGCATTTAGTTGGACCATCATTTATTTTTCAACAGGACAATGACCCCAAACATACCACCAGGCTGTGTAAGGGCTATTTGACCAAGAAGGAGAGTGATGGGATGCTACGCCAGATGACCTGGCATCCACAGTCACCAGACCTGAACCCAATCGAGATGGTTTGGGGTGAGCTGGACCGCAGAGTGAAGGCAAAAGGGCCAACAAGTGCTAAGCATCTCTGGGAACTCCTTCAAGATTGTTGGAAGACCATTCCTGGTGACTACCTCTTGAAGCTCATCAAGAGAGTGCCAAGAGAGTGCAAAGCAGTCATCAAAGCAAAAGGTGGCTGCTTTGAAGAACCTAGACTATAAGACATAATTTCAGGTGTTTCACACTTTTTTGTTAAGTATATAATTCCACATGTGTTAATTCATAGTTTTGATGCCTTCAGTGTGAATGTACAATTTTCATAGTCATGAAAATACAGAAAAATCTTTAAATGAGAAGGTGTGTCCAAACGTTTGGTCTGTACTGTATAATATTCACTATGTTAACAAGGGGGCAGGTCACTGAAGCCTGTAGCATGAGCATATCATTAACTCAAAACTGAAAATAAGGATTAAACAGCAACCACAAGATGGATTTCATCAACCAAGGTATCATTTTTATCAATACAATGGTGATGATCTGCCAGTGTCTGTAGGTTACTGTGCACAATCCTGCTGACAGGTTCCCTTTAAAGAAAACAATGTCAATGTTTTGGAGCAGCCATTACAAAGTCCTGATTTCAAGCCTATTGAAAAATTATGGGCAAAGTTGAAAAGGCAGGTGCGAGGAAGGTGACCTACAAACCTAGATCAGTTACACCAGTTTTGTCAGGAGGAATGGACCCAAATTCCGACCAACTATTGTGAGAAGCTTGTGGAAGGATATCCGAAATGCTTGACCAAAGTCATTCAGTTTAAGGGCAATGGTACCAAATACTAATGAAATGTATGTTAACTTTTGACTTTGCAGTAAGTAATAAAAATGCTTTAAAACATTCTCTCTGTCTCATTATTGTGGCATTTGGCAAATATTAATAATTATGGTAATCCTAAATGACCTAAAATGGGAAAGGTTTATTCTGATTTCATGTGAGATATTGAGAAAAACATGCATATGTGTCTTTTTATATAGTGTATATAAACTTCTGGTTTCAACTGTACTGTATATATACAGCGGGTGAAAGAGATATTGAGCAGGCCACCAGTTTTCTAAGTAAATATATCTCTAAAGGTGCTATTGACATGAAATTCTCACCAGATGACGGTCACAACCCATCCAATCCACTGTTCAAGTCCTGAAGGTCTTGTGGGCTCCTTCTATGAATTCTGAGCTTTAGTTTCTCCCGTAAATTTTCTATTGGATTCAAGTCAGGTGTTTGGCTGGGCCATTCTAGCAGCTTTATGTTCTTTGTCTGAAACCAAAGAGAGTTTCCTTGGTTGTGTGTTTGGGATCATTGTCTTGCTGAAATGCCCAACCTCATTTCATCTTCATCATCCTGGTAGACGGCAGAAGATTTTTATCAAGAATGCCTCAGTACATTTGTCCATTCATCCTTTCATCCATTAAATACAAAGAAAAAATGGAGTTCTATACGGAAAATGCTTAAGAATCAATATTTATTAAAGAACCATTAAAAAGTCTGTAACATTTACAAAAAATACAAAGGAAGGGAAGACCCTAGTGCAAAAACATCCAAGTCATAAGCACCCAAAAAATATGTATAACACCATGGTATATATGACCATCCATAGTAGCACATAGTAATAAAGTGTATTCACTGGCTCTCATATGGACAAGTGTCCTTCATGCATAAAATTAGCAAGGAGACCAGTATATAGTGCATATCAAGAGTCAGATTTCTTACCCATGGTGAGGTGAGTAGTGCTTGATGACTCCGGAAAGCCCCCTGACGCGCGTTTCGCGTTGCTTTTTCAAAGTTTGCCAGTGCCTTTTCCCATTATTACACATAACTTAATTTATTGATACCTATGGTTTGATTTCTGTGCCTGCATTAGAAATGCATTTACCGTATATACTCGAGTATAAGCCGACCCGAGTATAAGCCGACCCCCCTAATTTTGCCACAAAAAACTGGGAAAACTTATTGACTCGAGTATAAGCCTAGGGTGGAAATGCAGCAGCTACCGGTGAATTTCAAAAATAAAAATAGATGCTCCATACCGTTCATTATTGCCCCATAGATGCTCCATATACAACTGTGCTATATAGAATGCTCTGCACCGTTGATTATGGCCCCATAGATGCTCCTTATAATGCTGTGCCATATATGCTCTACACCTTTTATTATGGCCCCATAGGTGCCCCTTATAATGCTGTGCCATATATGCTCTGCACCTTTGATTATGGCCCCATAGGTGCCCCTTAGAATGCTGTGCCATATATGCTCTGCACCTTTGATTATGGCCCCATAAATGCTCCTTATAATGTTGTGCCATATATGCTCTGCACCTTTGATTATGGCCCCATAGATGCTCCTTATAATGTTGTGCCATATATGCTCTGCACCTTTGATTATGGCCCCATAAATGCTCCTTAGAATGCTGTGCCCCATATATGCTCTGCACCTTTGATTATGGCCCCATAGGTGCTCCTTAGAATGCTGTGCCATATATGCTCTGCACCTTTGATTATGGCCCCATAGGTGCTCCTTAGAATGCTGTGCCATATATGCTCTGCACCTTTGATTATGGCCCCATAGGTGCCCCTTATAATGCTGTGCCATATATGCTCTGCACCTTTGATTATGGCCCCATAGGTGCTCCTTAGAATGCTGTGCCATATATGCTCTGCACCTTTGATTATGGCCCCATAGGTGTTCCTTATAATGCTGTGCCATATATGCTCTGCACCTTTGATTATGGCCCCATAGGTGCTCCTTAGAATGCTGTGCCATATATGCTCTGCACCTTTGATTATGGCCCCATAGGTGCCCCTTAGAATGCTGTGCCATATATGCTCTGCACCTTTATGGCCCCATAGGTGCTCCTTAGAATGCTGTGCCCCATATATGCTCTGCACCTTTGATTATGGCCCCATAGGTGCTCCTTAGAATGCTGCCCCATATATGCTCTGCACCTTTCATTATGGTCCCATAGGTGCTCCTTAGAATGCTGCTGGTGCTGCCATAAAAAAAAAAAAAATCACATACTCACCTCTCTTCTCAGGACGCCGGCGCTTTCAATAATTACCTGCTCCTCGTACGGCTCCGTCTCCAGCACTGACGCTCAGCAGAGGGTGCGCACTGACTACGTCACAGCGCCCTCTAACCTGAGCGTCACTGCTAGAGGACGCTGCAGACGGAGCCGTACCGGAGCGAGGAGCAGGTAATTATAGCGCTGCGCACCCCTTAGCTGCGGCGCGGTCCCTGCAGTCCCTGGCTTCTCCGGCGCTGCAGCTTCTTCCTGTAATTGAGCGGTCACATGGCACCGATCATTTACAGCAATGAATATGCGGCTCCTCCCCTATGGGGGTGGAGCCGCCTATTCATTTCTGTAATGAGCGGTGCCATGTGACCGCTCAGTACAGGAAGAATCTGCAGCGCCGGAGAAGCTAGGGACTGCAGGGACCGCGCCGCAGCAGGTAAGTATGATTACACGGCCCCCGCTCTCCCTCCCCTGCTGACACCCGGGTATATGACTCGAGTATAAGCCGAGAGGGGGACTTTCAGCCCAAAAAAATGGGCTGAAAATCTCGGCTTATACTCGAGTATATACGGTACTTAAAATATTGTGGTGTTCCAGTACTTATTTCATCGGCTGTATGTGCGTGTATATACACTGTCAAAAAAATAAAGGGAACACTAAAATCCCACATCCTAGATATCAATTAATTAAATATTCCAGTTGTAAATCTTTATTCATTACATAGTGGAATGTGTTAGAACAATAAAACCTAAAAATGATCAGCGTAAATCACAAATAATATCACATGGAGGTCTGGGGTTGGAATGATGCTCAAAATCAAAGTGGAAAATAAAGTTATAGGCTGATCCAACTTCAGTGGAAATGCCTCAAGACAAGGAAATGATGCTCAGTAGTGTGTGTGGCCTCCACGTGCCTGTATGAACTCCCTACAATGCCTGGGCATGCTCCTGATGAGGCGGCGGATGGTCTCCTGAGGGATCTCCTCCCAGACCTGGACTAAAGCATCCGCCAACTCCTGGATAGTTAGTGGTGCAATGTGACCTTGGAGGATGGTGCGAGACATGATGTCCCAGATGTGTTCAATCGGATTCAGGTCTGGGGAACGGGCGGGCCAGTCCATAGCTTTAATGCGTTCATCTTGCAGGAACTGCTAACACACTCCAGCCACATGAGGTCTGGCAATGTCCTGCATTGGAAGTAACCCAGGGCCAACCGCACCAACAAATGGTCTCACAAGGGGTCTGAGGATCTCATCTCGGTACCTAATGGCAGTCAGGCTACCTCTGGCGAGCACATGGAGGGCTGTGCGGCCCTCCAAAGAAATGCCACCCCACACCATTACTGACCCACTGCTAAACCGGCCATGCTGTCACATGTGCTCAGTGTGAACCTGCTTACATCTGTGTATAGCACAGGGCAGGCAGAGTCCGGCCGGTTTGGACGCAAGTCCAGAGTTCCCTTGTCCAGGTGGAAATCAGTAGCCTTCCTTTGCGCTGCGGTGGTGTAGTCCCTTACTACCTATGGCTTCACATAAGGGTTTCACAGATGCGATGTTTCGCTCTCTCTCTCTGTCCCTCATATAGAATAGGACAATACCCGTATGACTGGTGACTTGAGCCTGTTTATAGGGTCTCTTAGATAACCCGGCTCTGTAGTTGTCACTGTGCCTCCTGGGTGTAAGTGCGGACAGGTAACTTGCAATTAGCTGTCCTGCCGGTCTCTGAAATAAATAAAAAAGAAGTCTAGCACTCATCTTCAGCAAACGTGGAATAGATTTATTTGTAGCACTTGAAACGTTTCAGTCCAAAGGGACTTTCATCAGTCACGTGCTAATGATAGCCAGTAGGGCTGTGTTCATGGGAAAAGAAACAGTACCCAATCAATGTACCTGAGGATGATGGTAACAGGAGAAAAAGAGGCACAACCTCCAGACACGGAATCCACCGAGACTTGCGGTGGATTCCGTGTCTGGAGGTCGTGCCTCTTTTTCTCCTGTTACCATCATCCTCAGGTACATTGATTGGGTACTGTTTCTTTTCCCATGAACACAGCCCTACTGGCTATCATTAGCACGTGACTGATGAAAGTCCCTTTGGACTGAAACGTTTCAAGTGCTACAAATAAATCTATTCCACGTTTGCTGAAGATGAGTGCTAGACTTCTTTTTTATTTGTATTGATGGTCTGGGAACCTAGTCTATGCACCATATAGTGACTGTGCACATGGTGTTTTCACTTACGTATGGTCTCTGAAATAAGGCATAGAGGTCCTTACTCCCTTGGTGTTCCGGCTACCGGGATGTTGCGCCTCAGAAGGAGACAGCTTGAGCAGGGCTGGTCCCCTTCTGGTATCCTCTCCTTTGCTGCGACTCCCTTCACACTCACTGCAATACAGTTCTGCCTTTCAATGTCTCTTTCTGGGAGCTGCAGCTCTGAGGGCATGCACAGCTCCTTTTACCTTCCATCCTCCTCAGACTCTGGTCTGGAACTAACTAACTTTCCCTACAGACTACCAGTTTTATATATACAGTATATGGGGAGTGACCTAATAAATAGAGTCAGGAGCTCCCCCTGGTGGCCTGGAGTGTGAAATGTGTTGCATGTTTGCGATGCCTGGATGCAGTTATCCTTCTTTGCCCCCAAACGTAGCATCACTCTCCCCGAGAGGAAAGCAATACCACTGCGACGACCAAAATAAATTTTGTAAATTTTGTAAATTTCTTTGAAAAAATGAAAAATTGCTGCTACATTTTTAAACCTCCTAAAACGCGAACAAAATAAAATAACATTTTACAAATGGTGCTGATGTAAAGCAGACTTGAGGGAAATGTTATTTTTTAATATTTTTCTGTGGTATGATTGGAGCGCCCGCTAGGGCCTAGGTGATACTCGGTACCCGGTTCGGTGGTTGTTAAAGGGGTAGTCATGGTGGCAGTGACCCATTCCGTGGCCCTGGGAGTCTAAGTTAAAGGGAAGGTCTTTAAAGGGGTTGCTTTGAATAAAGAATGCTTGTGATGTTACCTGTGGTATTCAGCCAGGGATGGACTATGCTGCTTAAAGGGGTCCTCTGGGGATGATGGTATTGCAGCAGAGGAGGTATAGTTCATCACAGGTAGAAATTAGTCCCTAGGGCTCCCAGTGTAGCTGTTAAGGATTATAGATGGTGAAGTGCAGGAAAGAATTATAAGACACAAGGTTACAGTCTCTTTACCTTTTACTGGTAGAATGCAGCCACAGTTCAGGGAACGAATCACAGGTGATGGTGAGGTCCGGCCAGCCTGGAAGCCTTCTTTACTGCGCCGTGTTGTAGGTCCTTGCTGCCTAAGGCTTCACACAAGGTCCTCACTTTCTCTCTTTCCTATTAATAGGACAATATCTGTATGGCAGGCAACTCGAGCCTTTTTACAGGTGTCCCTACTTGTGGCGACTCTGGGTTCTATATGCTGCTGTGCCTTCGGATGTAATGGTGGACAGGCGACTTGAAATCTCCTGCCCTCCAGTTTCTGCTCTGGGGCATACATTTACCCCCACAACCTTGGAATTCCAGCTTCTGGTTTCTTGTGCTGAATCTGGAGTGAGCCCTCTCGCAGCTCCACTCTTAGTATCTTTCCTCTCCTTTACTTCTTCTCCCCTCACAGTCTCTCACAGACTGCTCTGTCAAGAGTTGCAGAACCATGTGTCTGCACGGCTCCAGCTCTCCTCTAAAACTGACTACCTAACTCCTACTCCAGCCAGAATATATAGGGAAGCCACCTACAAACTGGATCAGAGCTCCCCTTCTGGCCTGCAGTCAGAATAGTGTTGTCTGTAGGTGTCACCTGTTAAAGGGATCTTCCTTGCTTCCAGGCATGGCATCACCATCCCCGTGAGGAACACAATACCACTGTAACAACTGGCTTCCTGAGGTGTTACATGACTACCTGGATTAAAGGAATAATCATTCAAAATTTGAAAATTGCTATTTTTTTTACATTTTTGTCAAATGTTTGATTTTTTTTATAATTGAATACAAAACATATCAACCTAAATTTACTGTTGTCATAAATTTTAATGTGCGACGAAAAACATTCTCAAAATCACTGGGATTTGTAGAAGCATTCCAGAGTTATTACTACCTAAAGGGACACTGGTCAGATTTTTCAAAAATTGGCCCGTCAATAAGGAGATGTACTACAGTATACATACATACAGTATATATATGTGTGTGTACATAATGCTTAACATACTGAAACAATCACATGCATGTCTAGAGTAAATAGTTGACCACTAAAATAACTCTGCAGCCCAGACCATACAAACAGCTTCTTGCCATGTAATTAATTAGAGCAATGTGCACCACACATACATAAAATATAGTCTCAACTGCCCACCAAAAATGTACATCCTGTCATACTTGAACATAATGGAGCTGAACTTTTTCTTACACATGAGAGCGGATCATTCAGTTCCCGGACAAGTCTGAACTGGTTACTCTACAATAAGCTGAAAGTAATGCAAATTCTTAAACACAAAAAAGCATCAAGTTCTCGGTTTAAAATCACAACAATGAATGATATTATTTGCCGTATTATTATCAGTGTACACAGAAGAAATCTAATCGGTTAGGGATGTGAATTAATCCTTAGGAAATAGACTCTAGTGACCCAAGTGCGTCCATGGCTCCACGTTTACCCCCAAATGCGGTCCCATATCAGTGGTTTGTTCACCCAACCAACAACCACTCATGGTCCTCCAGTTCCAAGATACAGCAATCACTTCTGAGGCTGGTGGTACCTTTTCATCTTAGCATGCCTTCACCACCAGTGACTGTACAAGCACCTATGGCCCCATACATGTTTAGGTAATTGCTGAGTAAACAGTGTATTAATTATGTAGCCTGGGACACACAGATATAAGAGGGCCGCTGTGCAAGAAAAGTATGATAGCTCATCACAATGCATCTCTGATTTGGAGGTGGTGGTGGTCCCTCTTATTACCTCTTCTGTCCGTGTGGCTACACAGTTTGCACCAATGATATGTCTCCTCGTGAGATAGGCCATTGTTGACTTTTTAGGTCCGAATACAGGACTTTTTACTTTCTGTCAGTCCTTGATTTAGGCCGGTTTCACACATTCATATATCACGGTCTGAGTACGGCTCAACCTTGGCTCTCTTGACCCAAACTCAACATCCACATTGTGTTTAAATCGAGAGACCTGTGACCGATCCACATATCTCAGTCTGTACTCGGATCAGGAACAGTGGATGTGTGAAACCAGCCTTACACTTAATGTAGTAGTGAAACATTATTTTTTATAATCTGTATATTTATTTTTTTATCCTATTTTCTAAAAATCATTATGAGGGCTGCCCTCTTTTCTGGAATGCTGGTAACAGCATTTAGATATACGTTTTATAGTAGGTTTATGGACATAGGACACAATATACTGGAAATGTACATTGACTTTTATAGGAGAGTGTTGTGGGCATGCTCTGTGATCTGGGCAGAGGTGATTGTGCAGGGAGGGGAAAAGGGTGGGTTGCAACATTCACCTATTGTGAATAATGGATTCTGTGTTATCTTTGTATAGGTGTTATCGTCATTGTAATCTGCCATATGATGGTCATAAGATGATAGGAAGTGATCTCAATAAACAGGAAGTGTCAGCCTATTATGAGGCTCATTAGCCAGAGTGAAAAATGCAAGTTATCAGTTGTTGTTTTGATAATACAGCAAATAATTTTTTTTGTTTTGAAAGATATGTTTAGCATAAAAAAGAAAAATCAATTTTAATAGTACATCAGAGCGTGTATGTCTGAGATATTTAGATTTTGATCCTTACTGTGAACAGCGATTGGTGACAAATCTCTGTACAGCAAAATATGTGTTCATTTGCGCAAAATCAAGTAAACAAAAAGGTGAACATATTACAAGATGTGAGACAGATGCTCATAAAATAAAATAAGACAGATGTTCATAAAACACATGGACGCTGGATATTTTCCTCTTATTCTAAACTCTCAAAATAGAACAATTTGTTCTATACAAGAACAAAGGAGGTCCTACCGGGATAATGAAACGATTCTTACCATCAAAACCAATCTCTATAAGCAACTATTGCTATTACACTATTACATCCTATGGATACAGCAATAGCTGATAATGCAATAATCCACAAATTTATATCTCTAAAACCATGAGATCTTAAAGGGAACCCATCACCTTGGAAAACACTATCTATCTGTAGATATAGGTCAATCTGCAGGTAGATAGCGTTACGATGCTGTATGGCTGCCTTACCAGAAGTGCAGCTACTGGGAAAAAATTAACTTATTTTCTAATGGAAGCCGTCAGCTTTCAGCCATTGGGACGTGCGCGAAGCATCTACAGGCACCGCTCACTATTCTGTTACCGGCAGTTATAAGCACATCACAGCACTTTGATTAACAGTTGACTGTGCACAGATGTCCGCAGAGCCAGTGAGGAAACGGTTATCATCATATTAGCAAGCATAAAGGGTAGGTAGGAACCGAGACCTATAAGCAGTGAACTGCAGCTCCAGAGATTTGGTTTAGATCTCATTCAGATGTACGTTTTGCACATATGTGTTCTATCAGTGTTTTTCACAGCGAGAACATGTACAGTACAGACCAAAAGTTTGGACACACCTTCTCATTTAAAGATTTTTCTGCATTTTCATGACTGTGAAAATTGTACATTTTCACTGAAGGCATCAAAACTATGAATTAACACATGTGGAATTATATACTTAACAAAAAAGTGTGAAACTACTGAAATTATGTCTTATATTCTAGGTTCTTCAAAGTAGCCACCTTTTGCTTTGATGACTGCTTTGCGCACTCTTGCCATTTTCTTGTTGAGCTTCAAGAGGTAGTCATTGGGAATGGTCTTCCAACAATCTCCCAGAGTTCCCAGAGATGCTTAGCACTTGTTGGCCCTTTTGCCTTCACTCTGCGGTCCAGCTCACCCCCAAACCATCTCGATTGGGTTCAGGACTGGTGTAGCACCCCATCACTTTCCTTCTTGGTCAAATAGCCCTTACTCAGCCTGGAGGTGTGTTTGGGGTCATTGTCCTGTTGAAAAATAAATGATGGTCCAACTAAACGCAAACTGGATGGAATAGCATGCCGCTGCAAGATGCTGTGGTAGCCATGCTGGTTCAATATGCCTTCAATTTTGAATAAATCCCAAACAGTGTCACCAGCAAAGCACCCCCACACCATCACACCTCCTTCTCCATGCTTCACAGTGGGAACCAGGCATGTAGAGTCCATCTGTTCACCTTTTCTGCGCTGCACAGACACGGTGGTTGGAACCAAAGATCTCAAGTTTTTACTCATCAGACCAAAGCACAGATTTCCACTGGATTAATGTCCATTCCTTGTGTTCTTTAGCCCAAACAAGTCTCTTCTGCTTGTTGCCTGTCCTTAGCAGTGGTTTCCTAGCAGCTATTTTACCATGAAGGCCTGCTGCACAAAGTCTCCTCTTAACAGTTGTTGTAGAGATGTGTCTGCTGCTAGATCTCTGTGTGGCGTTGACCTGGTCTCTAATGTGAGCTGCTGTTAACCTGTGATTTCTGAGGCTTGTGACTCGGATAAACCTATCCTCAGAAGCAGAGGTGTCTCTTGGTCTTCCTTTCCTGTGGCGGTCCTCATGTGAGCCAGTTTCTTTGTAGCGCTTGATGGGTTTTGCCTCTGCACTTGGTGACACTTTCAAAGTTTTCCCAATTTTTCAGACTGACTGACCTTCATTTCTTAAAGTAATGATGACCACTTGTTTTTCTTTACTTAGTTGCCTTTTTCTTGCCATAATACAAATTCTAAGAGTCTATTCAGTAGGACTATCAGCTGTGTATCCACCAGACTTCTGCACAACACAACTGATGGTCCCAACCATATTTATAAGGCAAGAAATCCCACTTATTAAACCTGACAGGGCACACCTGTGAAGTGAAAACCATTCCTGGTGACTACCTCTTGAAGCTCATCAAGAGAATGCCAAGAGTGTGCAAAGCAGTCATCAAAGCAAAAGGTGGCTACTTTGAAGAACCTAGAATATAAGACATAATTTCAGTTGTTTCACACTTTTTTGTTAAGTATTTAATTCCACGTGTGTTAATTCATAGTTTTGATGCCTTCATTGTGAATGTACAATTTTCATAGTCATGAAAATGCAGAAAAATCTTTAAATGAGAAAGTGTGTCCAAACTTTTGGTCTGTACTGTACCTATTGTAGTCTATGTGACTGTTCAGATGGCCATGTGTTTTTGTAAACTGAGTGATCAGCAAGAAATCACTGCGAAATGTCCTTTTTTGATCTAAGTCATGAGTGTAAATTATCCATACTGGTCTAAGGATCTGTGAAAATAATGTACAGTGAGCACACAGATGGCAACAGTGTAAGTCCATGTGCTGTCAATATATTGGCACCCTTGAAATTGTTCCAGAAAATGAAGTATTTCTCCCTGAAAATTATTGCAATATTTTGCTATACACATGTTTTTTAATGACAATTATTTGTTTCCCAGACTACTAAAAAGCACACAGTGGTCCTGAAAATTATTTCTTTGACCTATGAAAGGCATTGAGATGGCTGATGCCAATTACTTATTACCCAGACTACTATAAAACTCACACCACTTTAGGAAAATGATTTATTTGGCCTATAAATGGCAATGAGTTGGCTGATGACAATTATTTATTTCTTAGACTGCTAGAAAACACAAACTAATTGATAAAAATTATTTATTTGGCCTAGAAATAGCAATGGGATTGTTGATGACAAATACCGTATATACTCGAGTATAATCTGAGATTTTCAGCCCATTTTTTGAGACTGAAAGTCCCCCTCTTGACGCCGGAACGAGGAGCAGGTGAATATTGAAAGTGCTGGGGGCCTGAGCGATGAGAGGTGAGTATGTGATTTTTTTTTTATTGCAGCAACAGCAAATGGGGCAAATGTCTGTATGGAGCATCTTATGGGGCAATAACGTTTGTGCAGCAGTATATGGGGCCATAATCAACGTTTGTGCAGCACTATATAGGGCAAGTGTCTGTATGGAGCATCTTAAGGGGCCATAACGTTTGTGCAGCAGTATATGGGGCCATAATCAGCGTTTGTGCAGCACTATATGGGGCAAGTGTCTGTGTGGAGCATCTTATGGGGCCATAATCAACGTTTGTGCAGCACTATATGGGGCAAATATCTTTATGGACCATCTTATGGGGCCATAATTAATGTTTGTGCAGCACTTTATGGGGCAAGTGTCTGTATGGAGCATCTTATGGGGCCATAATTAACATTTGTGCAGCATTATATGGGGCAAGTGTCTGTATGGAGCATCTTATGGGGCCATAATCAGCATTTGTGCAGTACTATATGGGGCAAATATCTTTATGGAGCATCTTACGGGGGCCAAAATCAACATTTGTGCAGCATTATATTGGCAAATGTGTCTATGGTGGATCTTAAGGGGCCATTAGTAACCTTTATGCAGGATTATATGGGGCATATTTTAATATGGAGCATATTATGGGGCCATAATGAACTGTATGGAGCATTATATGGGGCTCCTGATTCAATATGGATATTCAGAAAAACTTAACCTACTGATGTCTCAATTAATTTAACTTTTATTGGTATCTATTTTTACTTTTGACATTTACCGGTAGCTGCTGCATTTCCCACCCTAGGCTTATACTCGAGTCATTAAGTTTTCCCAGTTTTTTGTGGCAAAATTAGGGGGGTCGGCTTATACTCGGGTCAGCTTATACTTGAGTATATATGGTATTTGTTTCCCAGACTACTAAAAAGCACACAGTGGTCCTGAAAATTATTTATTTGACCTATGAAAGGCATTGAGATGCCAATTATTTACTTCCCAGACTACTATAAAATTCACAGCAATTTAGGAAAATGATTTATTTGAATTGGCCAAAACAGAAATCTGCAGCTGGTTATGTACATTGATACTTGGAGGCAGCAGAAGCCAAATGAAGTAACATTCTAATAAGGCCCTGTAGGATAACAATTACTATCCAAAAATGTAAACATTTAATAAAAAAGAATATTAAAGGTGACAGTGTCCTATGCTCCTCAGGTTGTTTATTGTTATATTTACTAATAACATTAAATATTTTGTGATGTGATATATATTATAACACTTCTTTTTTTCTTTGCAGACTTTGTGTCTGATTGGTCTTTGTTACATGAAGCATCAATTCATGGACGACAAGTAACATTAAACAAATTAATTAACCAGGTAATAAAATAATTGTCATTAGTGTGGAACTATCTACTCGAACCCTACAAATCACAACAGAAAAAAGGCCTTTTTATGTTTCCCTAGACTCAGCAGCACTTGAATACCTTGTCTGGTGCTACGGCTGTTGCAGTTTGGCTAAAGAATATAGTTCTCTGACGTAGGCTGCTGCCATTTCTTCTCACAATCTCTAAGTGTCTCAGTGTTCAGATCCTCACAGATCATATACAGTAATTCTGCTACATCTTAGAGATATTCCATAATTAACTGATAACAGTGATTTTCGAAGAACATGAAAGCACCCTTACCTTTTTTATATTGATCTCTGAGCCTGATAATAGGCTGACACTTAGTATTCTGCAGATATCACTTTCATCATCACAAACAGAATTACAATGAAAGTTAGCACTTGTATATATAGAAAACACAGGATTCGCCATTTACAATAGGTGATGGTCACAGCTCCCCTAATCCTACTCCTTGCACAATGACTTCCCACAAGCCACAGATCATGCTTTCAACAATCTGAAATGGAAGTCAGTGAATCTCCATGGATATTGGCCCCCTCCCAGACTAAAAACATTATCTCTCGGCCGCCCCAGAAAAGACTCATCAGTAAGATCCATAATTCTGGCGCTTAGCATTCACTCTTCCCACTTTCCCTAGTGCATTGTCAAGGGGGTAATCGTAGTGAGGTTGATGTCAGCTTTGTAATGTCAGCTGACATCAAACCCAGCAGTTAGTAATGGATAGGTGTTTCTAGTCATAATGTAAATAAAAAACACCCTGAATAAAGTCCTTTAATTGAAATAAAGACACTGACAATTTTATTTTAATGAAAAAAAAAGCAAATTCATAATCACCTTGATGCCTAATCCACTGAGGCCCATGTCCCCTGTAAAAGAGTTAAAAAAATAAACAACCATATTCCTCACCTCTCTGACGAGAATATAATCCATTTGCTGCCACATCACAGCAGAGGTGACGGGAGATTCCCTGCTGGGATATGTGTGCCATGGAGCACAAGATATTGTAAAGAGGGCAATCTGGCCATGGGAGCATGGAGCCATGGGCCCCATGTGGTAGCCCAGATTGCCCTCATTAAAATCAGCCTATGATGGGTAATGGAACATTTCGAAACTACTTGTCTAACAATTTGATGAGTTTTACATAGTAATAATCCCATTTCTAATGACAACATTGAAAAATGTTCCCTATGTGCCTAAACAGTGGAAATCACCCACATGTAACATCATTTTGGAAACTAGACCGCTTAGGGAACTTATCTAGATGTGTATTGAGCACCTTGAACCTCCAGGTGCTTCACAGAACTTTATATTGTTGAGCTATGAAAATTAAAAAATAAAATGTTTCCCCCAAAAAATTTTTTAGCTCCAAATTTTATATTTTCATAAGGGTAACATGACAAAATGGACCCCAAAATTTGTTGTGTAATTTCTCCTGACTTCACTGATACCCCATATGTGGTCGAAAACTACTTTTGAGGCACAGTGCAAAGATCAGAAGGGAAGGAGCACCATATTACAGTGCATATTTTGCTGCACTGGTTTGAGGGTACCATGTCACATTGGCAGAGCCCCTGAGGTGCCTAGATGTGCAGTGATTATATTGATACCACAGGTGTGTCACAGAATTTTATGCCACTGGTTAGTAAAGAAAAAATAATTTACATTTTTACCACCAAGATTGTGTATTAGCCACAAGTTTTACATTTTTACTCTGGGAAATGGGTAAAAATGGCACCAAAATTTTCCCCACAATTTCTGCTGAATGTAGAAATACCCCATATGTGGATGTACAGTACTGCTTAGCCACACGGTGAGACTCGGGGGAAGGCGGGTGAATGGAGTGCTATTTGCCTTTTGGAGCACAGATTTTCATAGAATAGTTTGCATATAAAGAGCCCTTAAGTGCTAGAAAAGCAGAATCCCCCTTCAAGTGACCCCATTTTGGAAATTGCACTCCTCGGAAAGTTTATCTACAGGTGTAGTGACGATTTTGACTCCCAGAGACAAGGAGTAGTGGATGTTGTTGAGAGAAAATTGTAAACTGCCATTGTAGTGACCAGTACGCTGTAGTGACCAGTACACTCTAGTGACCAGTACATTATGCCCAGCTCATGCTTCTTTAGACACGCACCTGTAGATCAGGAGGGCTCTCATCACTACGGAAATACCAAACACGTGGGCGCTAAATGTGGTTTAGACACATTGGGGCTCAGAAGGGAGGGAGGGCATTTGGATTTGGGAAAGCAGAATTTGCTGAATTTCTTTTGGGGGGTGAGGAGGCATTTTGCTTTTCCAGAGCCTTTGTGCTACCAGTAACATGGAAGCCCGCTACATTTCCGTTAACAGATGATGGACCTGAATGGGGACTTGCTTTGTTTGTGAATTGAGTTGAAGCTTTTATATTATACATAACATTTGGGATCACATTTATCCAGCGCTCTACGCTGAGCACTAACAATCTTATAGTGACGTGACAGATGAAACTCCGGATAGATCCATTCACTATAATGAGGCAACAGAGTTACTATGGACTCCGTATGGCCTCTGTTCAGCGTTATCCTTCTTACCAGAAGTGCATAATACTGTGGTCAACCGCGCTTTTATATTTGCCTAAAAAGATGGACACCACCAGATCACAGGCCATATGGGTCCACAGTGCTTCCATCTGCCTCATTATAGGGAATCTTCCGCCGGGGGTTCCGACTGAATCATGTATTTCAGAGATTTAGATGGAAAGTCCGATGTAAGCGCTCAGCGTAGAGGGCAGGATAAATATGTGCCAAGTCTTACTGCGATCTTTGGGAGGCAGAATGAAAAAATCAACAGCATGTGAAGAATTGGTTTTATTTATTTTTTACGCTGTTCCTCATGCAGTATAAGTGATATGGCGACTTTATTTTTGGGTCGGTGTGATTATAGCAATATTAGATTTATATTGGGTTTTTATGTTTGGCAGCTGTCACACACTAAAACACACTTTTTATTGCAAAAACTAGTTTTTGCATTGCCATATTTTGGGAGCTATAATTTTTCCATATTTCGGCAGACAGAGTCATGTTATGGATTGTTTTTGCTGGATGAGTTGACGTTTTTATTGGTACCATTTTTGGGCACATTACTTTTTTGATTGCTTTCTATTCTGTTTTTTGGGAAATAGAATAAACAAAAACCAGCAATTTAGAAAATGTTTTCTTTTTATATACAGTTCTGCATCTGGTAAAACTGGTAAAGCAGCTTTATTCTTCAGGTCAGTACCATTACAGCAATACCCCATTTATAACTTTTTTCTATTTTTTTCCTCTTTTACACAATAAAAACTATTTTATAGAAAAAATTATTTTTGCATCGCTTTATTCTAAGAGGTATAACTTTTTTATTTTGTCTGCCGATTGAGCTTTGTCATAGCTTGTTTTTTGCTGGACAAGATGACGTTTTCAGTGGTACATTGTTTATTTACCGGTATATTCATCTTTTTTATCACGTTTTATTCCACTTTTTGTTTGGTCATCTTTTTTTTTTTTGTTTTGTTTTGGTAATTTTTTTTGCCTTTTTTTAATTTATTTTCTTAGTGTTCACTGAAGAGGTTAACTTGTGGGACAATTTTATAGAGCAGGTCGTTCCGGACGGGGTGATACCAGATATGTGTACTTTTTTGCTTATATGTTTTTTGTGTTTTTTTTTTAAATAAATACATTTACTTATTGGAATTATATTTTTTCCGTTGTTTCCTTTTTATTTGGGGATTTTTTTCAATATATTCTTATATTTTTACACTTTTTTATACTTTTTTTAAACTTTTTTGCATTATCCCAGGATGGGACATCACTGTATTGTGACAGATCACTGATCTGATACTCTGCAATGCTTTTGCACTGCAAAGCATCAGATCAGCATCTGAAAGGGAGAGAAGGAGGCATCTCAGCTGCTGCTCTGAGCAGGTACTGAGAGGTGACCTTCACTGAAGGACCCCGCAGCCATCTTGTGGCCGGGGAGCTCCATGGAGAACATCAAGACAACGCGATCGTTTCCTGATGGAAGCACTCAGGGGGCCCCTCCTCGATGTCGCTCTAACTATTATTAGTAGTATTATATACTACAGAGGGGTTAAATGCCTGTGATTGGTGCTAGCACCGATTGTGGGTGTTGCTGCAGGGTGTCAACTTTCAACAGAGGCCCCACGATGACGGCTCCCGCAGCACCGTACAGGGCATGTCGTGAAGGGGTTGCGGATAACCTCTCAATTTTGAAAGGTAGCATAAGTCTGGGTTTTGAAAAAAGAGCATGGACAGCACCTCCAAAAACTCAACTTAAAGTAGCGACGTTGTGTGCTAACCAACGTCACAGTGACAATGCACCAGCAGGGCAGGTGGCCAGGTGCCTCACAGCACCCATGGTGCAAGACTGAGTCCCCATGACTCCTGACCGAGCTGCCCAACAAGCATAAAACAACAGCAACAATTGCCGCACACAGTACCAACACCAAATGAAAGGAACATTGAAACTCACCTTCCTCAAGTTCTCAAATGAGAGCAAAAATAAGCTGGACCCCATTGCTGACTCTGGCTAATTAAAATCACCTGTGCCAAATGGGAAGAGTGCTGGTCCAAGGAAGGGGACAGAGCATGCAATATGCTGAAAAAGAGAATGGACAGCACCTCCAAAATCATACATTGATGTAATGCCGCCAGGTAAAAATATATATAATTGAACATGAGATTCTTAGTTTAACATTCTGATCAAACTTTATGAAGCCCTCTGCCATGTCACGGCGAACCTTTCTGAACTAGGTTCTATCTTTTATTGCCTTAAAGGGGCGGCATTGTGCGCTAATCACCACCGCAACGACAATGCACCAGCAGGGCTGGGTTCACACTTGCATTTTGACATTCTATTTTTCTTTTCTATTTTAGGAGTTAGCAAATGGAATTTATGCCCTAAAATGGATGTGCTATTGGATCGCCCCCATGGGGTCGTGGGGTACTCGGTACCGGGTCCTGTGTTTCACGGGGGGATGTCATGGTGGCTGACCCCGTCCGTGGCCCTGGGACGTCCATGTAAAAGGTCTTTAAAAGGGATAAAGTTTGTGTTCGTGATGCCACCTGTGGTATTCGGTCAGGGTGACCGACGCTGCTAAGGGGTCCGCTGGGGTGATGTTATGGCAGCTAGATGGTATACCTTCCCACAGGTGAAGTGTATCCCCAGGGCTTCCCTGTGTGTAGGTTTTGGATGGTGAGAGGCGCAGTGAAGAACGAGGACACAAGGTTGCAGTCTCTTTACCTTTTACCAGCATCCACAGTCCAGAGCACCAGACCACAAGGCAGGCAGAGTCTGGCCGGTTTGGAGGCAAATCCAGAGTCCCCTTGTCCAGGTAGAAATCAGTTGCTTTCCTCTAGCGCCATGGTGTTGTAGTCCCTTACTGCTAAGCTTCTCATAAGGTCCTCACAGATGTTGTAGATGTTATGTCTCTCTCTCTGTCCCCCAGATGGATAGGACAAACCCGTATGACTGGTGGCTTGAGGCATTTTACAGGGACTCTATCATGCCCCAGCCTCTAAGGGGTGCAACCTTGCCTCCTGGGTGTAGGGACGGACAAGTAACGTGAAATTAGCTGTCCTGCCGGTCTCTGGAGCAAGGCATAAAGGATTGTTGCTCCCTCGGTGTTCCGGCTACCGGGATCCTGCACCTCAGAAGGAGGCAGCCTATGTAGGGCTGTTCTCCTCTGATATCCACTCCTTTGCTACGACTTCTTCACCCTCTCTACAATACAGTTCTCCTTCAGTGTCTCTTTCTAGAAGATGCAGCTCTCAGGGCATGCACAGCTCCATGTCTTTCTGTCTCGATCTCTGACAGGATCCCCCACGGTCAGGGAGTACCTACTTGACTGAAGCGAAGCCAGCAACTAACTAACTTCCTCTCCAGGTCACCAGTTTTACCCAAGTGTGAGAAGTGCCCTAATAAATAGGAGCAGAGCTCCCCCTGGTGGCCTCGAGTGCGAAATGTGTTGCATGTTTGTGATACCTGGATTCAGTTGTCCTTCTTTGCCTCCAAACGTAATATCACTCTTCCCTAGAGGAAAATGACATTACTGCAATGATCAGGACCCTGGGGCGCTGCACTATAATACTATGCAAACTGAAGCAGAGGGGATCACTGATTCCATCTATATCAGTAATGTGACAGATCCTTTATGGGTATGATTTCTGTTTGTTTATAAATTGGAACCGAAAAACATAAGGTTAAAACACAAGTGTGAACCCTGCTGTTCCTCTTCAATTTACAGATTATCTATCAGTTGATGGTACAGTGTCAGATTAGGAATTGAGTATAGTAACACTTCATATTGTTATGACTTTCTTTTTCTAAGGGATACAGTGTAAATCTGATCACAGCAGATCACGTGACTCCACTTCATGAAGCTTGCCTTGGGGGTCATCCTGGCTGTGCTACACTCCTGCTTAAACATGGAGCTAAGGTATGCATCATTTATCCAAAACGTGGTCTATTATAACATTGAAAATGAAAGGTACAGTAGGTACATGATGTTTTTGTAAAATTCCAATCTAGCGATCACTGCTGACTTCCCATCTACTGTATATACAGTAGCGCTGTTCTTCAGCACTGCACTGTCATTGGAAATCACATACTATTTTTCGGTTGCAGATGATGAACTGTTCATATACTGTACGCTCCACTGCTAATTAGGTCAAAAAAATCCCTTTTTTGAAATTTTGCCCCGCGCACAAAAAGGCTGGGTTTAACGAACAATATTAATTTCATCAAGAGCTGTTTGAAGCCCACTCAATGACAGCTGTCAGGGGACGATTGGAAGGCCTCCATATATTTAGTTTGTTGTCCCAATTCACTAATTTTTATCTGGAGAGTATAGCAAGCTTTGCGTTAAAAATGACCACTTACTAGATTTTTTTAATTAAATTGAGCACCTACTCCTATTATTGCTGCCCAATTAATTCTCTTTTACTTCTGCACCCCTCCATTCCAAACCCATGCCCTCTGGTAATTAAGGTGCAAATTTTCCCTTCAACCAATTGGACGTATACTACAGAACTTCTCTTTGGACGCAACCAGGTTTCGATTGGTTAATGTCAGATGAGAAAGAAAACGCCCATAGAGTTCTGTGGTAAATGCCCAGTTAGTTGAAAAGAATATTTTCAGCATTATTACTGGGGCATAACTTTAGAATGGAAGGCTGCAGTAGAAAAAAGAAAACAATTCCAGAATAAGTGGAGCAGCGGCAAATGGAGGAGTGCTCAATTAAAGTTTAAAAAAATCTAGTGAAAGGTCCCCTTTAAATTGAAAAATTAAATAGGTAAATTGTAAAGAGGTCACTTAATATGATTTACTTTATGTGACACTTTCTGACTGTAGGTACAGCAAAGTATGTGTTACGCCTAACGGTAGCTCACATTGGTTTGTGAACCCACTGTGCCACAGGACTGGGCTTGCCTATGAAGGGGCATAGCTAAGCGGCTACCAGGTGTTCACTGGAGCTCCTTATAGTGGAGACAGACTGGGCTACAGGTAGCCACCAGGTACCACTCCTCACTGACGCTGATACTGGTTAGGGCTAGGTTCAGACACGACGGTCTAGGATACTGGAACAGCGACTGGCTGCACATGAACTGGAGGACAATGTTCAGGCAATGGCCATTCATGGACAAGGGGATGAGGTACAGACCCTAGCTGATCTGGAACCAGAAGGCGAGATTCATGCACTGGCTACACACGGATCGCAGGACAATGTTTAGGCACTGGATGCACTGGGAGCTGGGTAGTTCAGGAACAGGACTGGCCACTGGGACCAGTGGACTTTGGACACAGGACTGACCACAGCAAGACCAACATACTTTGGATACAAGACTGGCTGCACCGGGACCAGGGAACTACTTCAGGCACCGGCCACACAGAGACAAGGGATTTGGGTTCAGGACATTGTCCACACCGGAGGTTCAGATTCAGGATGCTGGCCGCACTGGGACAAGGGAACCTCAAAACTCACTAGTCGAAACACTTCACTCACTAATGATTAAACTTGTTGCTTGGCGACTCCCTAAGGGAGAGAGAGTCTTTTCTGCAGGATGACTCCCAGCAATTGGCTGGGAACCATCTTGCAGGTGTACTGATTATGCTAAATGCGTCTCTGCTACAAGCTGAGGGCATTTAGTATATGTGTGAGCAGCGCCCCAGGGTCCTGGTCGTTGCAGTATTGTCATTCTTCCACCAGGGGGAGTGATGTTACATTTGAAGGCAATAAAGGAGATCTCTTTATCAGGTAATACAATGCATGCAACATGTTCACACTCCAGACCAGAAGAGGGAGCTCTAAGCCTTTTTAATGTGAACTCACCTACTAGAACATCCTGATCTAGAGGGAAAGGGTCAGTTCCTGTCAGGAAGACAGAGGAAGAGGAGCTCTGTGGCATGAAGTGCTACAGCTCCTGGGAAGAGACATAGAAAGCAGAACATATTGCAGAGAGTGTGCAGGAAAGCAGAGCACAGTGGAGGAATATCAGAGGGAGATCAGCCAGGAGCCGGCTGCTTCCTTCTGAGGCGCAGGATCCGGTAGCCCGAACACCGAGGGAGCGATTGTCTCCATGCCTTGCTCCAGAGACCGGCAGGACAGTTAATTGCACATTGCTGATCCGCACCTACACCCAGGAAGCACAGTGGCAAGTTGTGGCGGCTGGGGCGTGCTAGAGTCCCTGTAAAAAGCCTCAGGCCATCAGTCATACGGGTTGTTCCTATCCATCTGGGGGACAGAGAGAGACATAACATCCAGAATACCAACAACAGTTGTGAGGACCTTATGAGAAGCTCAGCAGTAAGGTACTATAACATCCAGGCGCTAGAGGAAGGCTACTGATTTCCACCTGGATAAGGGGACTCTGGATTTGCCTTCAGACCGGCCGGACTCTGCCTACCCTGTAATCTGGTGCTCTGGACTGTGGATGCTGAAGCCTTAAGTAAAAAGGTAAAGAGACTGCAACCTTGTGTCCTCGTTCTTCACTGCGCCTCACACCATCCACCATCTACACCCTGGGAAGCCCTGGGAATATACTTCACCTGTGGGAAGGTATACCATCTAGCTGCCATAACATCACCCCAGCGGACCCCTAAGCAGCGTCGGTCACCTTGACCGAATACCACAGGTGGCGTCATGAACATATCCCTTTAAGGACCTTTCCCCTTTTTACAACGGACCTCCCGAGGGCCACGGACCAGGTCAGCCACTGTGACATCCCCCTTGAGAACCAAAGGGCCTGGTGTTATGGACCTGGTGGTTAGGAGCACCCGGAACGACCTGATGGTTAAACTCACACAGGACAAGCTCTGGGAAGTGGGAGCTCTGCTGACCGCAACCCCTAATCCTATCACACAACTAGAAATAGCCGTGGAGCGTACCTAACACGACCTAGACGCCTCTTCACAGCCTAAGAGCTAACTAGCCCTAAAGATAGAAAATAAAGCCTACCTTGCCTCAGAGAAATTCCCCAAAGGAAAAGGCAGCCCCCCACATATATTGACTGTGAGTTAAGATGAAAGTCACAAACACAGAAATGAAACAGGTTTCAGCAAAGAGAGGCCAGACTTACTAAACAGACTGAGAATAGGAAAGGTATCTTTGCGGTCAGCACAAAAAACTACAAAAAGACCACGCAGAGTGTGCAAAAAGACCTCCGCACCGACTCACGGTGTGGAGGTGCCACTCTGCATCCCAGAGCTTCCAGCTAGCAAGGAAAAATCATGATAGCCAACTGGACAAGGAAACAATGAACAAATAATTAACTAGCAGGGACTTAGCTTCTGCTGGAGTAGACAGGTCACCAGAAAGATCCAAGAGCGAACTGAACCAGTACAAGAACATTGACAGCTGGCATGGAGTAACGATCTGAGTGGAGTTAAATAGAGCAGCCAGCCAAAGAATAACCTACGTCACCTGTGGAAGGAACCTCAGAAGCAGCAGCTCCACTCACAGCCACCAGAGGGAGTCCATGGACAGAACTCGCCGAAGTACCATTCATGACCACAGGAGGGAGTTCGATAACAGAATTCTCAACAGCCCGGTGCCGAGTTCCCCTAGACCTTGGGGGCGCTCCATGTGCCTTTAAGAACAGGTAGAGCACACGCATGTACTAGGCACACCGCCAGAGCTGCGGCGTGGACACAGGAAGCAGAAGCACTCCAGGAACCGTGCCGAGAGCTGGGGCAGTATGCCGGTGACCCTAAGGTGAGGGAGAAGGGAACACCGTGCACGGGCACCAGCAATAGAGATAGAGCGTGCCATAGACAGACACCTAATTGTCTAGTTAGATCAGGTGGCTCTCTGCCAGTTTTTATAGGATCACTGCTTGCTCTTCCTGATGCGATGCCCTCTTTCTCCTGAAACACCTTTGAGAGAAGACATGGCTACCCACTCAAATGACCTTGGTATGCATTTGTTAAAAATTATATGGATGTCTTGCTTTAAAGGGGTTATCCCATAAACAACATTTATCACCTATCTACAGGATGTTAAATGTCTGATTGCTGGAGGTACAGCTGCTGAGACTCCCTCACCGGTCTCAAGAATGGAGGAGAGCCAATTCCCTATGGGAATGGATGGATAGTGAGGATGTACTACCACTAGTGATGAGCGAGTGTACTTGTTGCTCGGGTTTTCCCGAGCACGCTCGGGTGGCCTCCGAGTATTTGTGACTGCTCGGAGATTTAGTTTTCCTTGCTGCAGCTGCATGATTTGCGACTACTAGACAGCTTGATTACATGTGGGGATTCCCTAGCAACCAGGTAACCCCCACATGTAATCAAGCTGGCAAGTAGCTGTAAATCAGGCACCTGTGTCAACAAAAACTAAATCTCCGATCAGTCGCAAATATATGAGACCACCCGAGCGTGCTCGGGAAAACCCGAGCAACGAGTATACTCGCTCATCACTAAATACCACCAAACCCAGAGAAAGTGTATGAAGCAATGATCGAACATGCTCAATAACAATTCACTCAAGTCCCCAGGAACCCCTATTTCTATGATCACTGGTTGTCCCAACAGTTGGTTTCCAAGCAATGAGGAGATTACCACCTATTGTGTGACTAGGTGATACTTTTTCTTTGTTTTCTGGGTGTAAGAAATACAGTCCGCTCGTTTACCAGTTAAAGGCATGCTATTCATGTAGAAAAAAGTAAGAAACCATTGTAGTAGTCTTATTGTTTTCTTTATTGTGTATCAGAGCAAGAGAGTGGAGGGTATCTGTGTCCTCCAGGAGTATCAGGCACAGCAGGACTGATACCAGCACAGGAGGACTGATACCAGAATCTAGCAAACCTGAGCAAGTTTTCGGGCTCTTGGTACCTGTACACCGTACATTTAAAGTATATGTGCGTGCTGCATTTTAATGGAGCATGCTCAGAACCTGAGCCCGCTCTATACTGTGTGGGTGCCGAGTTTGTTATACCTCTGGGTTTAATAACTGTAATGGGAACTACTCCTATTGCGACAAACTCGAAAATGAAAAAGGGCCCACTAGGACCCCATCACCCAAGTGCTGGCATAAACCTGGAGCAGACCTAAGGCACAGTTTTATTTTCAACATATGTGCATTTTATTCTTTATTCATCTTTCAAGTGTATTACACGGTTTGCAGCAAAGTTCTTGTTCTTAAAATGGTTTCTCACGTTGGTACAGAACAATACATGGTGCACATACTGTACAGTCATCGCTCCAATGAAATCAAGCAGCTTCGAAACATATCCAATCCATATATTTATTTCATTTTTGTTATTTCTTGGATATTTGCCCTTTAAAAGATATTTCACAGATATTAGTGATGAGACAACGTGCTCATCACTAAGGTATTATCCGAGCATGCTCGAATGTTAATAGAGTGTCTTCGGCATGCTCGATTACTATGTTTGAATCCCCGTGGCTACATGTCCTGCGACTGTTCAACAGCCGCAACACGTGCAGGGGTTACCTAACAAACAGTCAATCTCTGCATGTGTTGCACTTGTCGAACAGCCGTGAGATATGCAGCCGCGGGGACTCGAACTTATTATTCGAGCATGCCCAAGTCACTCTATTAGCACTCAAGTGTGCTCAAATAACACCTTAGTGATGAGCACGTTCGCTCAACAATACAGAAATGTGATTTTCTACAGATCAATTAGATCCAACTCTAAGAAATGTTTATGGTGGCTAATCAAACTGTTGCCTGACATATTGAGATCTGCGCTTACTTCTCTTCCAGGTCAATATCCCTAACATTGACTGGAAGACACCAATATTTAACGCCTGTGTCAGCGGTAACGTGTCTTGTGTGAATCTGCTCTTACAGCAGGGGGCCAGTCCGCATGCAGCATGTGATGTGGCATCTCCAATTCATGAGGCATGTAAGAGAGGTAAGTAGTCATGTGGTGTCACACAATAGGAGGCCACAGGTATTTATCCCAAGTAAACTGTGTAAGGGTATGTTTCCACGTGCAGGAAACGCTGCGTGTCTGACGCTGCATAGAGCCGCAGCGTCAGACACGCAGCGTCCAGATGTTACAGCATAGTGGAGGGGATTGAATGAAATCCCGTCTCCACTATGCGTGGTAACACGCACGCGGTGGCCCTGCGACTCCGGACATGCTGCGCGTCTTTTCAGATCACAGCATGTCCGTATATCTTGCGGCGACGCTGCGTCGCCGCAAGATATAGCACAGGGCCCTATGGTGGGGAGCGATGATGCCGGATGTGTGCTGTGAACACATCCGGCATCATCGCGTCCCAGAAAGGGGGCGGGGCTTACCGCAGAGCGGCAAAGCCGCTCCGACGATACCGCCGGCCATCCTGAAAGTGGACACATACCCTAAGAGTTTGATCAGAGTGTGATTATCATAATTAACTTGGTTCTCTCAGATGAGAGAAAATACGGTGATGTGAACGTGGCCTTACCCTGATCCATTATACAGTTAAATTCACCTTCAGACCTCATTCAGAGACCCGTGATTTTTCTGGCACGTAATACCACGTACCGCTGTTCATCAGCGTTTTGGTATCCGTGTTTGGTCAGAGTCAGTTTCTACCATCAGTGTTTCATCTGTGATTTTTCATGTATAAAAAAAAAGCTGACATTTTTTTCGAATGCGTTCCAATGTGAACTCTTTCACGGGGCAGCAAATTCTGTTTTTTTTTTCTTTATAACCATAAGAGGACTTCTTTTTTGAGAGCCCAGTTGTACTTTTGAATGACACTCTTCATTAAACCATATAGTGCACTGGAAAGCGGGAAAAGTATTCCAAGTGTGATGAAATTGCAAAAAAAGTGCAATTCCACAACTTTATTTTTCTTCTCTACCATGTTAACTATATGCTAAAACTGCCCTGGCAATATGATTATCCAAGTCAGTTCAATTACACACATACCAAACAAGTTTACTGTTTGTTTTTTATTTAAGTGGTGAAAAAACATTCAGAAATTTGTAAACAATAAGATGACCTTATTTTCGGCCCGAGTGTGATCCGACAAAATATCGGATCGCAGTTGGACCAATGTTATTCTATGGGGTCTTACACATGTCAGATTCTTTTTGCTGGGACAGAACCTGTCTGAAGAAATAAGTCACAGTATATTCGGATCGCACTCGGCCATGTAAGTCAATGAGTCGGTAGAAAAGATTGGACTGAACTCGGTTGACATCTGAGTGCATGACAGAATGGAGAAGATGGAGACATTTTCTTCCACATCTTCTCCTCATTTGAGAAAATTGGATTGCACTGTGATCATACTCTGATCAGAGTGTGATTTGCATAATTGTCCCGATTCTCTTGGATGAGAGGAAATACTGTCGTGTGACCCTAGCCGGGAGGCGGTAGCACAGCCAAGGGCACAGGTTGCTAGGCAAAAAAAACACTCATGGCTTCTGGCACTGCTGCTGATTTATTCAATTGCCTCCGCATATTGAAAATGCAGATTTAATTGAACAAAGCAGCGCTGCAGGAAGCCATATTCAGCTTCATGTGTGACACCCTCACATCTTCTGCAAGATGACGATGGAGACACAGTGATGTCATTGTGCCACCAGCATCGTTCAGCAAGAAAGTGGGAGAAATAATGGGACAAGCAAGATTGTCCACTTCGAGTTAAGGTACCGTCACATTTAGCGACGCTGCAGCGATATGGACAACGATGCTGATCGCTGCAGCGTCGCTGTTTAGGTCGTTGTGTGGTCGCTGGAGAGCTGTCACACAGACAGCTCTCCAGTGACCAACGATGCCGACGTCACCGCTGTGCTCTGCTTTACGGCCGGCCGGCGCTGACACAGTGCAGGGAAGCTGACGCCGGGGAACAGACACCGGAATGTAAGTATGTACTGCTTGTTTTTTTTAACTTTTACAATGGTAACCAGGGTAAACATCGGGTTACTAAGCGTGGCCCTGCACTTAGTAACCCGATGTTTACCCTGGTTACCAGTGAACACATCGCTGGATCGGCGTCACACACGCCGATTCAGCGATGTCAGCGGGTGATCAGCGACCAAATAAAGGTCCTGATCATTCCCAGCGACCAACGATCTCCCAGCAGGGGCCTGATCGTTGGTCGCTGTCACACATAACGATTTCGTTAACGATATCGTTGCTACGTCACAAAAAGCAACGATATCGTTAACGAAATCGTTATGTGTGAAGGTACCTTTAGTTTTTTTGTTTTATTCCAGGATGTACAGTCTCTATTTACTCAGTTTTTTAACTAGGGGCCACGGTGTACAGTTACGCATATATTCAGGGGTCACTGTGACATTATGTGAACTGCAGTTGGAAAAAAACTAGACAGTAAATTTGAGAGCATTTTTTTTATTCTGTTCACATGATTATCTGTAAGTCTAAGGCCAGCAGGGTGATAACAAGGTGCGAGTATTGCCGGCTGTGTAGCTGGTCTTGAGCCATAAGTGTGTTGTATCTTATCGCAACCTTGATGATGCGTCGCCTCCTCTTCTATAAGAACTGCTAACCTTGGCATTGTGTAAATTTCACAGGTTGTTACATCGCGGGAGGAACCTGCGGCTCTTATAAAGTTACTTCTCTTTATTCTGAACCGTTATATTTCCGCACTGCCATGACCAAAGACATAGAACTAGAAAAACCTAGGAACATAATTGATGACAGAGCTGCTATCAGTTGCCAGGACTGGAGTAGTATTACAGAAATGTCTTGGAAATTTTTGTATTCAGATAGTATTGGTTTAAAATGAGCACACATTTTTTTCATGGTTCTCACTAAATGTGCCAAGATAATAAAGTAAAATCAGTAACATTATCTGAAGTGGTGAGGCCAGACATGCAGAGGAAACTCTGTCACAGCCAATGACTACAAGGTTATGACACAAAATGGTGAAGCCATTGACAACTGCAGTGGGCAAAATTTTGGTTGTGTAGTCAACCGTATGCCTGATTTCTCCCTAAGGCTACATTCACACATCTGAGTGTCATGGTCCGGGAATGTACTGTGATATATGGACCAGCTGCAGAACCCTTACCCCAAAGTCAACGGTCGTAAAGGCATGTGTGAGTCTGTTGAGTTCGGATCAGGAGTCCCGCAGATTGTCCATGGTATGGTCCGTACTCAGGTTTTAAAATCCAGATTTGTGAATGTTGCCCGAGACCACATATTCAGTCAATGTGCTGTCTATGTGCCCAGTGGACAGCACACCGGCCCAATAATAACCAGTGGTCCATCTGAAGACAATAGCCAACATATTCATGCCTGATCTGTTTTAAGGACCAGTCTGGTGCATATAAATAGCAGGCAGCTATGCAGATGAACACACAGAGCAAGCCATGTCTGCAATTTGCAGGTGTGACTGACCCAGATTTTAGTATGGCCATGTAAACTCAGCCTAAGGGCTGCCATTAGCAGCAGAGGGCTTTGTATAGTGGGAGAACAGAACAGGTGTTAGGTAGGAAAATAAGAGCAGGGAATTAATGCAGGGGAGTAAGAGGAAAATGGTAAGGTGTGTAATTGAGTAGCCAGGTTGAGAAGTCAACAGATTGAATCTTCCTTTATTGTGCTATGAGGCACAGATTATCTGGAATAGGCTTTCTTAGAACCCAAATATACATTAGATAGCTGTCAGCTGAATGATCATTCATCCACCAGCCCCATAGGTGGCACTAGAGTTCTAGTCCTCTTCCTCTCTGAAGAGACAATTTGTATAGTCCCATACATAAAAACGCTCAGCTTGACCGCAGGTCCATGTGTTCTCTATGAGAAAGTTGCTGTCAGACTTCAATGGCAATGGCTTATATTCACTGAAATTCTATAGATCTGATCCTGCTCTCCCCTGAATTCATCTGTTGGGGACTGACGGGACGCTCCCATACACAAGAGACCAGTGTTCCCCAAGTCAAGAGCTACCAACAAATCATGTTTTCAGGATTTCCTTTATATTGCCCATGTGATAATTTAATCACTTGTCCTATAAAGAATTCCTGAACACATGATTGAATTGTGGCTCTGTCAGAGGTCACCTGGCAACTCTAAAATGGCTACCATGAACAGGCTTAGCGCAAGCTACTCCACTTACCATATCCCAGGTGTTGCCCTGGCCTTTACCCTTTAACCCCTGTAGGGATTTGGATGTCAACAGGGGCTCCTGGGCTGGGGCCATGGAAAAGGCTGCTGTACTGTGGTGCAGGCAGGCAGGAGTGGTCAGGTAGCGGAGTCAGAACCCAGAGGGCAGGAAAACTACAAAATCAGAAGATAAACTACACTGGAGCTGAACCAGAGGACTGAACCATTGGAGCATAAGGATATATCTGGCAGCTTCCCACATTAAGCTGAAAGCAATACCATTAAAATTTTTATTCATGTAGTATATTGCAGTCATCATATCATATAGAAATGCATTGATAATCCCCATCTTCCTGACCCAGCTGCTCCTTTCTCCCTCTGCCAGGGACTTTTGCAGTGACTTATGAGTATGACTCATACAGGGACAATGTACCTGTTTCTACATAGAGAGAATGGAAAAGAGAAGAATTAGCTGGGTAGAAAGGCAAAATGAGCAATTGTAAGTACACAGTGCAATATAATATGATGACTGCAATATATCAAGAGGGTGTAGTCAACTGGAGAGCACACACAACCATACTGCCAGACTGGATGTCACTGCAGGTCCCAGTCACCCTAATCTTAGTGGCTGTACAGAGTCTGCATTGTCGAGAGCTTCTGGTTCCAGCATCTCTGCTATCACCGCCACCATCCGCAGGCAAATGGCAACAGAAAGTGGAGACGTGATAATGGTCTCTTTGTGAAGACTGGAGTTGGGGAACACTGCATTAGACTGTCAGTTGGTCATACCAATATGCCAAAACCATGAATTTTTCAGAGCCAAGAAGCTCCATGTTAATCCTTTCTTTGGGTTCAAGATGCAATAAACAGTAAAAGTCTAATGGCTAATTCTGCTCATTTCTGATTTTTTATTTTTTTTATTTTTTTCAAATTCCGGTTTCAAATTAATTATGACTTGATTAATCTCAGACTTTAATTAAGTTCTAAAATTTGATCAGTAACTATGGTCTGATCTCTGGGCCTGATTGTATATCCGAAATCTATAGGCAGAAATAGATGGGGGTATTTACATCACAAATTTCATATCTATTAGTTGTCAGACCCTGAACATATACAGGTTAAAATCAGATCCAGGAAAAAGCAAAAAAAAAAGAAGAGAGGATGAAAGTTAAAATGACCATTATTATTACTGATATTACAAATGTATTTTTTCACTCAATTTAGGCTATACAAAGTGTGTGGAGTCTCTTTTAAATGCCGGAGTCAGTGTAGAAAAAAACATAAATCACCTGGGTTCTCCGCTTTATGTTGCTTGTGAAAATGGAAAGTTGGAAACAGTTAAAAGACTACTAGAACTAGGTAAGAAAGTAACTTTCTCTTCTACACATCAACTGGTCTGTTTGGTGAATATTAAAGGAAACCTCTTAACGAGTAACCGTCATTTAATTTTTTACTTCTTAAATCATTAGTACACGTGAAAATAAGCAACTTTATAATATATCATATCAGAGAAATCTACCTCCCTCTCCACCAAGACTGATTTTTCATTTTCAAAATTGTCAATTCATGGGTAAAATCTGTATTTAGTGGAGACAGATTTTTACATTAGTGAGATAGAAGATGATATCTACTACTGATAAGAATGTTGAGGACAGGGGGTCGGAGAAGTGAGGAGCTAGAGACACTGCTTCTCCTTCATTCTCCTGCTTCTGTCTACATAGAATCTCGTCATTAGCAGCTGCCATCTTCTATCTCAATGATGTAAAAATCTGTCTTCACAGAAAACAGATTTTACCTCATAATTCAGACTTTTGAAAATAAATGATCAGTCCTGACGGCGAAAGGAGCAGATTTCTGTGATAAGATTTATTACAAAGATGCTTTTTTTCATCTGTACTATTCATTTAAAAAGTAAAAGTCTAAACGACGATTACCCTTTACGTTCCCAATACTGTATAAAGCAGCTGCTATAGTAGTTCTTATACCAATTCCTGTACTCTAATGAAGTCTTTTAATTGGCATGATAAGGCTATGTGCACACTGAGTTTTTAGAGCAGAAATTGAGCATAAAATCTCCAAATCCTCTTTCAAAACTACTCAAAAACTTGGAGTTTCCATTCAAAAAAACTCAACAAACAGACTCAGTGTTCACACTGCTATTATTTAAAAATGAAGTTTTAATCTGCAGTGTATTCTGATTATGCCTCCCTGGGTGTGATTGATGTATTTGATGAACTTCTTGTGCCGGTGGTGCTAACAATATGGTGATAGTTTATATCAATCACACCCTGGGAGATCTAAGGCAGGAACAGTCATGTTTCATTAGCATATGTGACTCTACCATTTAGGATTTGGTATATGTCCTGCTGTAATAGCAGTTTGAACTGTTATGGGACTCATGCTACAGTATAGTTATGCAATTGAGCTTCTATAGAAAAGTGCTTTGCGCAATCTCATGTCTGAAATGACTAAAGTAAAAGCTTATGGCATGACCAATTTGCAAGATAACAAAGCAAAGTCGTATATGCAACAATGCAATGCTCACATTATCAATTGTATCCTGCATTTGTGAACAGGATCAATGCACAAAGCAATTTTATTGCACTGTCATATGCATCAAATCTTTGGGTGCCATGGGTGGTCAGGGACCTTTCAGGAGCCTTGGACCCCAGAAAGCCACTCAAAACACTTAGGCTAGGTTCACATTGCGTTAATGGGTTAACGCTAACGGACTGCTTTGCACGGTGAAATTGTCGCAATTAACACCGTGCAACGGGTCCGTTAGCGCACCCATTGACAGCAATGTGATTTGTACCTGTAGCGCATTGCTAGCGCATGCCATTTTCGGCACGCGCTAGCGATGTGCCATTCTTTTGTGATGGACCTCGGACGCTGCTTGCAGCAGATCGGGGATCTGCGCTAGCGGGGACGGTGAACGCGGACCCTATAGAAACATTGCTTTAGCGCAATCCGCTAGCGCTATGCGCTTAACGGATTGCTCTAACGCAGGGGTCCCCAACCTGTAGCTCGGGAGCCACATGTGGCTCGCAGGCCCGTGATGTGTGGCTCGCGGCTGCCTTCCAGTTTGGTGCATTAGCACCAGTTGTAAATAACTGTTAAGAGCAGATCTCTAAATGGTGACTTTTGTGTGTAGCCCTGTACAGAAGAGTAGATCTGAATGGAGGCTTGACATACTGCCTTGGTGTGATTTCAGTGGAAAAGCTTTGGTTGTCATTATACCAGTAATGGAGGCTCTCTGTGTCACTACTGTGAGTGGGGAAGGAACTGGTTGTGGCTCGCGACCCTCTCTGAGCTGAATGTGGCTCACCACCCTCTTTCATAGCTGGATGTGGCTCTCAAGGTCAGAAAGGTTGGGGACTAGGGTTGAGCGAAACGGGTCGGTCATTTTCAGAAGTCGCCGACTTTTGGCAAGGTCGGGTTTCATGAAACCCGACCCGACCCCTGTGTGGGGTCGGCCATGAGGTCGGCGATCTTCTGAATCTGGTATCGGAATTCCGATACCGAGTTCCGATATGTTTGCAATATCGGAAATCGGTATCGGAATCCATATTTAAGTGTAAAAGAAAGAATTAAAATAAAAAATATTGCTATACTCACCCTCTGACGCGCCCTGGTACTAACCGGCAGTCTTCCTTCCTTAGAATCAGCACTTGGAAGACCTTCGGTGACGTCGCGGCTTGTGATTGGTCGCGCGACGGCCCATGTGACCGCTCACGCGACCAATCACAAGCCGCGACGTCACCGAAGGTCCTTCAAGCGCTGATTCTTAGGAAGGAAGGCTGCCGGAAAGAAGCAGGGCGCGTCCGAGGGTGAGTATATTCTTATTATTCTTGCTTACAAACAGGAATGTCCCAAAAAGCAGGTCTTATAGAAATATAGAAATAAATAAATATAAAAATAAAGAAAAAAAAAATATATATATAGAGAGAGTGTTCTGTATAAAAGGGTACACTACAACAGATTTGGCAGAAAAACTTTATTTTCCTTTCGGAATCAATATTTTCTATGCAAAACCATATTAAATAATACTCCCACAAATGTAGGCTTGTTTTGAACACTGAAAAAGGAATTTTCCTAACAAATTAACTTAAAACCATGCTGCAATATTGAGTAAACCCCAATGAAAGTCTTAGGAGCAAAGATATAGTTTAGACTTCAAAATTCTAATTAACAAGAATGAAACCACAGGAAAGCCTATTCATTAACCGGGTATCCATCAGACAGTTGACTGACTATGTGACGGAATTACTTAACAAATAAAACACCAGCAGTAATGGCACCATATGGAAGAGAAATGCCACAAGACCTGAGAAAGAAAATAATTTCTTTACACAAGAAAAGTGAACGCTACAAGAAGGTCAAAGCTCTACTCATCAGTCAGAATACTGTAGCAAAAGTTATACAAAAATGTAGCTAAGATTGTATGGCAACCATCTCACAGAAATGCCCAGGCCGGCCACTGAAGATAACACCTAAATAGGAGTGTCTTCAGATGGGATGGATTGAAGAAAATTGACATACAAATTCACTGCAGTTAGGTAAAGAAATAGAATGCCAAACCGGAGGGTATGTTTCCCGTGGCATAATGTGGTGTCCACTGTAGAGGAATTGCATGCATAAGTGTCATCCATGAAGGTATTCTCTCGTAAAGCCCATACACAAAAAAGCCCAGCTACAATTTACCAGGATCCATGCTGAAAAATATGAAGACTACTGGGACTCTATACTCTGGAGTGATAAGAAAAAGATAAATACACTGCTCAAAAAAATAAAGGGAACACTTAAACAACAGAATATAACTCCAAGTAAATCAAACTTCTGTGAAATCAAACTGTCCACTTAGGAAGCAACACTGTTTGACAATCAATTTCACATGCTGTTGTGCAAATGGAATAGACAACAGATGGAAATTATTGGCAATTATCAAGACACCCTCAATAAAGGAGTAGTTCTACAGGTGGGCACCATAGGCCACATCTCAGTACCAATGCTTTCTGGCTGATGTTTTGGTCATTTTTGAATGTTGGTTGTGCTTTCACACTCGTGGTAGCATGCGACAGACCCTCACAAGTGGCTCAGGTAGTGCGGCTCATCCAGGATGGCACATCAATGCGAGCTGTGGCAAGAAGGTTTGCTGTGTTTGTCAGCGTAGTGTTCAGAGGCTGGAGGTGCTACCAGGAGACAGGCCAGTACACCAGGAAATGTGGAGGAGGCCGTAGGAGGAGGGCAACAACCCAGCAGCAGGACCGCTACCCTAGCCACAGGTGAAGGGTATAAAGAAAAATGCATGGTGCCTACAACAAAAACATGGTGTTGGCCTTAGGTGTAGCAGTTTTTATGTGGAGTGTTTTCATCAACTAATTGAAAAAACTGCAGATTTTGTAGTGGATGTTATATTATTAACCTTACTTTCCAGTTATGGGTTAAAAAATGTTTTTGAAACTCAGTCTTGTCAAAATTTTGGAAATTGCTCTTATATTGAGGGAGATATTGATTAAAATCTTACTTTTCAAAGAGGGCATACTCATCTTTACTGAGCACTGTATATGCTTTGAGATATTAATTTAAATATATATGTATCTGATCTTTGTCTGTAGGGGCAAGTGCAAATGTGGGTAAAGAACTTGACTCCCCATTACATATTGCTGCAAGAAATGGCAATGCGGAACTGGCAAGCCTTCTTATTGACTATGGAGGAAATATGCAATCTAAGAATGCAGATGGGAAACGACCTTCAGAAATCATCCCACTGCACAGCACTTTACACCAGCTCTTTTTAAACAGAGAAGGTAGAAGTGGATCATTTACAGACAGTTTGTAGCTTGATTATTATTTGTATAGATTTAAATGCCATTAAAAACAGCAGAACCCTTGTAGTTTCTTCTCAGATTCACGGTTATGCTTTTTAGCTTGTTTCCTCTTCTCCTGATATCTTACCCAATGGAAAATAAATGGACACATATACTGTATTTTTCTCCTACTGCTGTCAAATAAATTACAACCTAAAATGCCATCATATAAGCCACTTTGGGACCGGAATTGGTTCTTTCCGATAGTAAGATCCTTCTCATAACATACATCTCTTGAGAATTAGTGAATATTGCGGAGCTGGCTTTCCTTGTAGAAGCTTCAGGAGACCAGAACTGCAGTCTTGTAGTTAGCTACAGTAAATAATAGAGGACCTTACATTCACTTTCTCCTTGACTTTATATTAGTGGACCTAATTCCAGCAGAAGCCAGGATATAAGAATTGTATAGATCTGGTATTTTTGCTGAACTCATCCATCCTCAAGGCTCTCGGTTGTGCTCTGTGAGAAGAACAGTTTTTTGAAGGGTATATTCACCGTTTCCATTCTTATAGGGGCTTCTTACTGTACAATTACCATTCTTATTCATTATGATCAAAAGAATCCGCATTTCGTTTACAAAATGCTGATGGGAGAGTCCAAATTTGGTGAATGCAGCATGAACGATGAATCCTTCCTGTAAGGCTACTTTCACACTAGTGTCATGTGACGGATGTCGTAATGCGTCGTTTTGGTGAAAAAACGCATCCTGCAAATGTGCCTGCAGGATGCGTTTTTTCTCCATACACTTGTATTACCGGCGCATTGCGACGTATGGCCACACGTCGCATCCGTCGTGCGACGGATGCGTCGCGTTTTGGCACACCGTCGGCACAAAAAAAGTTACATGTAACTTTTTTTGTGGGTCGAGTCCGCCATTTCCGACCGCGCATGCGCGGCCGGATCTCCGCCCCCTCCTCCCTGGACATTACAATGGGGCAGCGGATGCCTTGTAAAACTGCATCCGCTGCCCACATTGTGCTAATCAATCACACTGTTCGTCGGTACGTTGGGCCGACGGTTTGCGATGGCCCATACCAACGGACTAGTGTGAAAGTAGCCTTAGATGTCAACAGTTCAGGTTGGTGGAGGTGAAATAGTGGTTGGAGGAACGTTTTCTTGGACACCCTGAGTTCCTTGATACTTGTGGATGGACATCTAGACTGCAGGGCTAACCTAAGCACTCTGTCTGACCAAGTGAGTCTCTTATGGCAACTGTTTTCCCTTCGGCAGAAGATTTTTTTCTACAAGACAATGCACCATGCCGCAAGGATTGTATGGTAGGATTGGTTCCAACAACATGACAGGGAATTTTTCTTACTTCTCTGACCTTCGTAGTCCCCAGATCTTAATCCTATATAGCATCTCTAGAATGATATGGAACGGGAGCCAATATTTCTGTGGAATGTTTTCACACCTTTATGATTTACACTGCAATTTTGATGGCCATATGAGATTCGATATGCCACTAAATAGGTGTTTCTAAAAATGTGGCATTTGTTGTACCTTTTTCAAACTTGTTTTATGAGATTTGGAATATTTATTAACCAAATCAAGGAAAAGGAAACAAGGACACTTGTACTTAACGTATTAAATTGTTTTTAAACAATTAACAGATGTCATATCAATTATATGGAATATCAATATAGAATAACGGTCCTGGCCACTGGGACCTGCTATAGATACAGTGAGGTGTAATAGGACCGACTTTACTTATTCATTGACTCAGAAATACCAGCTGTGTCACTGATGTTGAAACACATCTGTAATGTGACACAGCTCAAAAGAGCATTTTTACCATTCTCATAAAGAGGTACCAGAGACAAAACCAGAATTTGGGGTGTGAATGCTGTGCATACAATGGCTGCTATCTATCTGAAGAGGACACTTGGTAAGAGAAAGTATGAGGAAACCCTTGTCTGTCCATTGTTTCCAGTCCAGAAAATCTCCCAATACTCCCTCAAAATATCATTCCAGCAGGAGTCCGGGCAAATTGAATAATGCAGTTCAGTGAGAGCTCTTAGCGCTCATTGCATTGTCTATTAGAACATTTTTTTATCATATAGAGAAAACAGTCAGTGTTTTTTTTTTTTTGTGAGCTGGACTCAATTTTGGTTCATGTGTCAATTTTTACAATAATTGTTGCATACATTTTTCTCGTATGAAAAATATTCTTAGCTTCTCCAAGTTTTTAAACAGCTAAATCATGAGAGCACAGTTGACGTCTGTGTGCTATCAGTTTTCTTTTTTACGGGAACAGTGACTTGCATTGGAGAGTTTGATCCGCAAAATCGATCAAAGTGCGACATATCTCCATTTTTCTTTGTTTTGATTTTTGTCAACAGTCCACAAGAAAAAGGACACATGAAAAGGCACATTGATTGTAATCAGTCCGTAATCCATCTGTGAAAGTAATGGATAGTACATGTACCGAAAAAAAGATGTGTGAAAGATCCGAAAGAGCAGTCTGTAATTTGTATCATAGGTACACTTCAACTGTGAGAGACAGAAACTAAAAATAAAAACCAGAAAATCACATTGCATGATTTTTAAATAATTAAATTGCATTTTATTGCATGACATAAGTATTTGATCCCCGACCAACCAGCAAGAATTCTGGCTCTCACAGACCTGTTAGTTTCTCTTTAAGAAGCCCTCTTACTCTACACTCATTACCTGTATTAATTGCATCTGTTTGAACTTGCTAACTGTATAAAAGACACCTGTCCACACACTCAATCAATCATATTCCAACCTCTCCACCATGGCCAAGACCAAAGAGCTGTCTACGGACACCAGGGACAAAATTGTAGACCTGCACAAGGCTGGGTTGGGCTACAGTACAATAGGCAAGCAGCTTGGTGAGAACAACACAATTATTAGAAAATGGAAGAAACACAAGATGACTCAATCTTCCTCGGTCTTGGGCTCCATGCAAGATCATGCCTTGTGGGGTAAGGATGATTCTGAGAAAAGTCAAGAATCAGTCCAGAACTACATGGGAGGACCTGGTCAGTGACCTGAAGAGAGCTGGGACCACAGCCTCAAACATTATCAATAGTAATACATTATATTGTCATGGATTAAAATCCTGCAGGGCAAGCAAGGTCCTCCTGCCGCGCCAGCACATGTCCAGGCCCATTTGAAGTTCCCCAGGGACCACCTGGATAATCGAAAGGAGGCATGGGAGAAGGTCATGTGGTCAGATGAGACCAAAATATAACTTTTTGGTATTAATTCCACTCACCATGTTTGGAGGAAGAAGAAGGATGAGTATAACCCCAAGAACACTGTCCCAACCGTGAAGCATGGTGAGGGAAAGATCATATTGTGGGGGTGCTCTTCTGCAAAGCGGACAGGACGACTGCACCATATTGAAGGGCGGATGGATGGGGTCATGTATCGCAAGATTTTGGCCCACATCCTCCTTCTCTCAGTAAGAGCAGTGAAGATGGGTCATGCCTGGGTCTTCCAGCATGAAAATGATTCAAAACACACAGCAAGGGCTACTAAGTAGTGTCTCCATAAGAAGCATTTCAAGGTCATGGAGTGTCCTAGCCAGTGTCCAGACCTGAACCCAATAGAAAATCTGCAAATGGAGCTGAAACTCAATGTTGCCCAGAGACAGCCCGGAAACATGAAAGATCTGAAGAAGATCTGGATGTAGGAGGGGGCCAAAATCCCTGCTGCAGTGTCTGCAAACTTTGTCAAGAACTACAGGAAACATCTGACCTCTGGAATTGCAAATAAAGGTTTCTGTACCAAATAATAAGTTATTTTTTCTATTGTATCAAATACTTATTTCATGCAATAAAATGCAAATTAATTGTGTGAAAATCATACAGTGTGATTTTCTGTATTTTTTTCAAGATTCTATCTCTCACAAATGAAGTGTACTTGCGATACAGACCTCTCCATTCTTTGTAGGTGGGAAAACTTGCTAAATCGGCAGTGTATCAAATACATATTTTCCTCACTGTGTGTTTATATATATATATATATATATATACCATATATATATCTATCTATATATAGTATGGCTTTGCATGAAGTGCCTATTCAATACCTCTTTATGATCTCCTGCTGTGATTGGACACTACTCTACATACCAGATGTGCTTGTTTCTTATTTATTTTACCCTGTGAGTTTATGTTGTTAACATTTATGGAATTCTTTTCCCAGGGCCGCTGACTTTGAAGCAGATATGCCGCCTCTGTATTAGGAAGTGCTTTGGACTAAAACAACATCATATGATTTATCAGCTTTTGATTCCAGATACTTTAAAAAAATATCTATTGCACCGATAATAATAATAATAATCTTTATTTTTATATAGCGCTAACATATTCCGCAGCGCTTTACATTTTTGCACACATTATCATCACTGTCCCCGATGGGGCTCACAATCTAAATTCCCTATCAGTATGTCTTTGGAATGTGGGAGGAAACCGGAGTACCCGGAGGAAACCCACGCAAACACGGAGAGAACTCTTTGCAGATGTTGTCCTTGGCGGGGTTTGAACCCAGGACTCCAGCGCTGCAAGGCTGCTGTGCTAACCACTGAGCCACCGTGCCAATGATAAGTTTTGTTACGTTCTATGTAAATTGTAATATAAAATAATGACCTGATGTGGCTTGAACAATTTCTATGGACCTACTGTATTTTAAATATATACTATAAAAACACATATAATTGTGTCTTTTTTGTTGCCAAATTTTTATGCCTAAAACGTATATGGAAATGTGTCCTGATGACCCAACATACAATCTGATGTTACAAATCATTTTTGAGTGCAATGTAGAAACTAAAGGTTAAGTATTCAGTTCAATAGAAGAGATTAAATACACTCAATTTTAATTGCTCCTACGATTTATATATTGCAGAATTTACTTAGCTAAAATTCTGCACCGTAAACCTGAAAAGAAAAAAAAATCACGGCAGATTTTATTGTGAAACAATAGCAGATTTGTTATTCATACCCTTTGCAAATCTGGGCAGAAATCCACATCGTTGGTCAATTTATGCTAGCAATTTTTTGAAAATCTCACTCAGATAACTGCTATTGTAATACGCATACACCAAAAGGACGGAATACAGAAACACCACCAAGAGTGTAAAAAACAAAAAAATTTTTATTAATAAATAGTATCACAAATAAAGGTATCAAATGTATCATACAGTATGGCACAGGGAGGAGAAAAAGATGAGGAAACAAACTGGTACAGCAAGGAGAGAGCGGATACCTGAGTAACCAAGGAAGTCAAAGCGCCGGATGTGTTCCCTTCCACGGCTGCCATCGGTACATCATGCGCATGCGAGCACGAAGATGCCTGGTGACATCATTGGACATGCGCGGAGTACACAATTGATAACCACAAAGAAAGTGGGACGGCGCAGAGATCAAGGCGCGCGTGCGCACCGCGGCAGCCATCTTTATGAAGACCAAGGGCGCAGCCATAACAAAGGATACAAAGTATGAATCTGTATATCGCTTGCGATAATTAATACAGAAAGATAAAATGATGTGACCACAGATAATAAACAAAATGTGTGAAGAATCACATATAGTAAGGCACAATTGATCAAACAACAGTGCAGGCAATATACTATAAAACTAGTAGAGTACAATATTTGTTATATCACCGAATCGAAGTGCTCATAAATAAAGTGACAGTAGTGCAGTATATTTTTAAACATAAAGACACACACATAAAAAGTATACAGCAAGGAAAGACATACCGTAAGCACAATGAAAACACTACGTCATAAATAAATATGTTGTAGTGAAAAGAGAAGAAAACTATCCCAGATGGTAAAATCCCCGTCTTCACGGGAATAAGGGTGCCGACAAAGAATATGAGCAACGGATCCAGAACGCATAGCAAAATCCAAAATCCAAGGGCCAGCATAGTATGATAAATATGACAAAACGAAGTCGGATTTGTTTTAAGTATTGTAATACGCAGCAGGTCATCCAGAAATGACAGTAAATCTGCTATGTATAATGAGCTGTGTATATGTACGCAAACACATGATAACTATTTTCACATTAATCAGAGAGTTATTTTTTAGGAAATATAATAATTACTTAGGACACTAATTTGAATTCTGCGAAGTTCATTTTTCAACATTTAGAAATGTACAGTTAGGTCCATATATATTTGGACAGAGACAACATTTTTCTAATTTTGGTTATAGGTATTACCACAATTAATTAAAAAAAAAAAAAAATACAGATGCAGTTGAAGTTCAGACTTTCAGCTTTCATTTGAGGGTATCCACATTAAAACTGGATGAAGGGTTTAGGAGTTTCAGCTCCTTAACATGTGCCACCCTGTTTTTTAAAGGGCCAAAAGTAATTGGACAGATTCAATAATTTTAAATAAAATGTTCATTTTTATTACTTGGTTGAAAACCCTTTGTTGGCAATGACTGCCTGAAGTCTTGAACTCATGGACATCACCAGACGCCGTGTTTCCTCCTTTTTGATGCTCTGCCAGGCCTTCACTGCGGTGGTTTTCAGTTGCTGTTTGTTTGTGGGCCTTTCTGTCTGAAGTTTAGTCTTTAACAAGTGAAATGCTGCTCAATTGGGTTGAGATCAGGTGACTGACTTGGCCATTCAAGAATATTCCACTTCTTTGCTTTAATAAACTCCTGGGTTGCTTTGGCTTTATGTTTTGGGTCATTGTCCATCTGTAGTATGAAACGACGACCAATCAGTTTGGCTGCATTTGGCTGGATCTGAGCACACAGTATGGCGGCTCTGAATACCTCAAAATTCATTTGGCTGCTTCTGTCCTGTGTCACATCATCAATAAACACTAGTGACCCAGTGCCACTGGCAGCCATGCATGCCCAAGCCATCACACTGCCTCCGCCGTGTTTTACAGATGATGTGGTATGCTTTGGATCATGAGCTGCACCACGCCTTCGCCATACTTTTCTCTTTCCATCATTCTGGTAGAGGTTGATCTTGGTTTCATCTGTCCAAAGAATGTTCTTCCAGAACTGTGCTGGTTTTTCTAGATTTTTTTTTAGCAAAGTCCAGTCAAGCCTTTTTATTCTTGATGCTTATGAGTGGCTTGCACCGTGCAGTGAACCCTCTGTAGTTACTTTCATGCAGTCTTCTCTTTATGGTAGATTTGGATATTGATACGCCGACCTCCTGTAGAGTGTTGTTCACTTGGTTGGCTGTTGTGAAGGGGTTTCTCTTCACCATGGAGATTATTCTGCGATCATCCACCACTGTTGTCTTCCGTGGGCACCCAGGTGTTTTTGCATTGATCAGTTCACCAGTGCTTTCTTTCTTTCTTTCTCAGGATGTACCAAACTGTAGATTTTGCCACTCCTAATATTGTAGCAATTCCTCCGATTGTTTTTTTCTGTTTTCGCAGCATAAGGATGGCTTGTTTCACCTGCATGGAGAGCTCCTTTGAACGCATGTTTACTTCACAGCAAAACCTTCCAAATGCAAGCACCACACCTCAAATCAACTCTAGGCCTTTTATCTGCTTAATTTAGAATGAAATAAAGAAGGGATTGCCCACACCTGTCCATGAAATAGCCTTGGAGTCAACTGTCCAATTACTTTTGGTCCCTTTAAAAACAGGGTGGCACATGTTAAGGAGCTGAAACTCCTAAACCCTTCATCCAATTTTAATGTGGATACCCTCAAATGAAAGCTGAAAGTCTGAAATTCAACTGCATCTGAATTGTTTTGTTTAAAATTCATTGTTGTAATGTCTATAACCAAAATTAGAAAAATGTTGTCTCTGTCCAAATATTTATGGACCTAACTGTATTTCCCAAGTCCTTCACTGAGATAGTCCAGTATCCCTCAGTCTCATCCCTCATATACTGTATGTCTGAAACTTACAGAAAAAATTAAAGCTGGACTGACCCAGGGAAAGACACAAACATTTATCTATATAAATAATTGTCTAAGGGGTACTTCCGCCACTAATTGGCCCCTCCCTACTCTCCTCCAGTCAGTGCCCCCTCCCTACTCCCCTCCAGTCAGTGCCAGTGTGTCGCCCCATCCCGGACCAACTTTTTACTATTGATGCTGCCTATGCAGCATCAATAGTAAAAAGATATCATGTTAAAAATAAGAAAAATAAAATAAAAAATTGTGCTATTCTCACCTTCCGCCGTCCACCGATGCGCGCGATGCTGCCGCCAGCTTCCGTTCCCAGTGATGCATTGCGAAATTACCCAGATGACTTAGCGGTCTCCCAAGACCACTAAGTCATCTGGGTAATTTCGCAATGCATCACTGCGAATGGAAGCTGGCGGCACCATCGCGCGAATCGGCACAGCTTCGCTGGACGCCGGAGGGTGAGTATATAACTATTTTTTATTTTAATTTTTTTTAACAGGGATATGGTGCCCACACTGCTATATACTATGTGGGCTGTGTTATATACTGCATGGGCTGTGTTATATACTGCATGGCCTGTGTTATATACTATGTGGGCTGTGTTATATACTACGTGGGCTGTGCTATATACTGCATGGCTGTGTTATATACCGCAAGGGCTGTTATATACTATGTGGACTGTGTTATATACTGCGTGGGCTGTGTTATATACTGCATGGGCTGTGTTATATACTGCATGGGCTGTGTTACATACTACATGGCCTGTGTTATGGAAACAGGAACACATGGGCTACTTGCACAGTGAACAAGTCTGTATGATCATGTTCACACACCACCAAGAAACCTGAAGACACAAAAGAGAATAGTAAAACCAAAAACACTCAGTTTGAAAAAATGTTGCAGTAATCCGCAAGTGCTAGTAAAAGATGTAAAAAACAGGGTATTTGGTTGATACGTTTTTTGCAAAAAATGTATACTAAGCTGCTCTACCAATCTTCACGGTATACCCTTATCAGAGCAGTCCTAACTAATGTATGCAATCCCTATCTGATGTATTTAAAAACCTGATCATCTGTATATAACCTGTGTGAACAGGGTTCAGAGAGGAAAAATCCATGTGTGCATACAGGGTAGAACAGCTTTTGTGCAGATAGCCCAAGAGGAGTGGTGGAACTCCCCAGTCTTGTAGACACAAGAGAACAATTATGGAAACAGGAACACATGGGCTACTTGCACAGTGAACAAGTCTGTATGATCATGTTCACACACCACCAAGAAACCTGAAGACACAAAAGAGAATAGTAAAACCAAAAACACTCAGTTTGAAAAAATGTTGCAGTAATCCGCAAGTGCTAGTAAAAGATGTAAAAAACAGGGTATTTGGTTGATACGTTTTTTGCAAAAAATATATACTAAGCTGCTCTACCAATCTTCACGGTATACCCTTATCAGAGCAGTCCTAACTAATGTATGCAATCCCTATCTGATGTATTTAAAAACCTGATCATCTGTATATAACCTGTGTGAACAGGCCTGTGTTATATACTATGTGGCCTGTGTTATATACTGCGTGGGCTGTGCTATGTATTACGTGGGTTGTGCTATATATTATGTGGGCTGTGTTATATACTATGTGGCTGCTATATCATACATGGGCTGTTTTATATACTGCGTGGCCTGTGTTATATACTGCGTGGGCTGTGCTATATATTACGTGGGTTGTGCTATATATTACGTGGGCTGTGTTATATACTATGTGGCTGCTATATACTACATGGGCTGTGTTATATACTGCATGGCCTGTGTTATATACTGCGTTAGCTGTACTATATATTACGTGGGCTGTGTTATATATTACGTGGTCTGTGTTATATACTACGTGGCTGCTATATACTGCGTGGCTGTCTGTGTTACATGGGCTGTGCTATATACTACGTGGGCTGTGTTATATACTGCGTGGCTGTGTTATATACTATGTGGGCTGTGCTATATACTATGTGGCTGTGCTATATACTACGTGGGCTGTGCTATATACTACATGGGATTGCTATATACTACGAGGGCTGTGTTATATACTGCGTGGGCAGTGTTATATACTGCATGGGCTGTTATATACTACGTTGGCTGTGTTATATACTGCGTGGGCAGTGTTATATACTACGTGGCCTGTGTTATATACTGCGTGGGCTTTGCTATATATTACTTGGGCTGTGCTATACATTACATGGGCTGTCCTAAATATTACGTGGGCTGTGTTATATACTACGTGGCTACAATATATTACGTGGCTGTGCTATATACTATGTGGCTGTCTGTGTTACGTGGGCTGTACTATATACTATGTGGCTGCTATATACTATGTGGCTGTGCTACATACTACGTGGCTGTGCTGTATACTACATGACTGTGTTATATACTACGTGGCTGTGCTATATACTATGTGGCTGTGCTAAGCACGACGTACATACATACATATTCTAGAATACCCAATGCGCTAGAATCGGGCCACCATCTAGTATATATATATGTATATGTGTATATGTATGTATATATATATATATATATATATATATGTATATATATATATATATATATATATATATATATATATATAGTTTATTTCTTAAAATAAACTACAATGGGGCCTGGAACAGGAAAACTCTGAACGCTGATGAAACCACCAAGGAGGCAGAAGCCCAGATCAATAGTCCGACTCTCGCAATGTCATACTGCGGATGTGCCAACCAGGGGAATGTCAGCACCTGCATGAAATCTCAGTAGCAGGTCACACAGGAGAGTGACCTGTCAATCACAGTCAGAAGGCTAGAGCAAGAGATGGAAAGCTATAAGTGAAGGCCAAGCCGCTGCACTTATGAGTTAATTTACATATAAATTTGAGGCTTATTACCAGAAAAAATGAAGACACGAACATTTAATACAAAGGTATGGAGGTCATCAACATTTCTGATTCTGTATATAGATAAAGTTAGCTTAGGGTCTAAAAACCTGCTGACATGTTCCCTGTAGTCTGTGCTGGCCTTATCATATATTTTTTGCATTGGATTTATTAGGTCAGGGATCCCCCACCAGTGGCTCGGGAGCCACATGTGACTTGCGGGACCATGATGTGTGGTTTATGGCTGTCTGACATCTTGGTGCAGTAGCACCAGGTCTAGCAAAGAGCTATGAAGAGCAGATCTCCAAATGGTGGCCTTAGTGAGTAACCCTGCATCGAAGATCTAGATGTGAATATACAGGCATTGATCTTGGAGAGATAAATTAAGTGCAAAACTGGACATAGGATGATACTGCCAGGTAGATGGGGTGCTTGAAGCAAGATATGATAAGGTAGGGTGGGCACCCTGGGTGCAAGTTACTGCCTTGGTGGGATTTCTGTGGGGAAGCCTTGGCTGTCCTTGTATCGATGATGAGGGCTTTAGATGTCACTGCTGTGGGCAAGGTGGGAGCTGGAGGTCACTAATTAGGAGGTTCTAGATGTCACTCAGCATTCTCCAGGTTTTGCTACTCCCTTCACCCTGAGTGATCACAAATGTAGAGGAGGGATAGAATGTGACATATGCTGCCCCCAACGTCATCAGGATTATCTGGACACCACCAGGTGACCCACAAATGAGGTGCTTCAATCTCCACAGAAATACCACCGAGATAATCATATGCATGTGGTCCAAATAAATAACAGAGCTTCAACACCACTAGCAGGGAGAGGAGCTCACTTTAAATTAAGGAAATAGACCTTTAAAAGGAATCGGCCATGTAAACATTGGCATGTGATCTGCAGTCGAGATGTTATAGAGAAGAAGGGGCTGATCAGATTATTATACATTTTACAAAGCCTTTATTTTATTCCTTGAGATCCCTTGCATTTATATGTATATGAGTCCAGTGGGCGGTCCTACTCAGTGATTGAAAGTCTTCCCTGTATGACACGGCATGTGCATGGCAGAGATAGCTGTCAATCACTAGTAGGTCCGCCCACTGGGCTCATATGCTATAAACAGGAATTTCAATGAATAGAATACAAGTTATTCTGAATCTTTTACAACAAACCTATACATCATTCTGCTCAGATTTTCCTTCTCTATACCGTGCTGTCCATAGATGGGGCTGCAGATGCAACGTGACAGGTTACACGTATTGAACCCAGTGCTTTAATTAAAGGTATCTTTCTCCTTGTCTTACCACTGATATACAGCAGGTGGCGTTAGAGCCACACAGTAGTTTTACTTTTATTACACACTTGCTCCCTATGACAAAACTGTTCTGTGTAGTAGCGGTCATTATATTTTATTCACCTTCATTTATTTTTCTCAGTAAGCAATACAAATTATTTTGCCCGTCAATATTAGCACTAGAGTTGAGCGACCTTGACCTTTTTAGAGTCGAGCCGGGTTTTGCGAAACCCGACTATGTCCAAAGTCGGGTCGAGTGAAATCGGCCGATTATGACGTAAAGTCGGGATCGACCGAAACACGAAACCCAATGCAAGTCAATGGGGCAGCATAGTCGGCAGTGAGTGGGGGCCAGGAAAACACCTAGAGTGGCCATTTTAATGTCAAAACCATCCATTCTTCTTAATGAAGCTTGTCAAGCGTAATTTACCTTATAATAATTGGAAGGCATTTGAAATTGGGGGTCATTTGGCTAAAGTTGTGGGGGGTAGGGCTGGTTCAAGTAATTAGTGGGCCCAGGAAATCTGGACCACGTCACGGCAGTGGAGCAGGGAGAGGTAAGTATTTCAACTTTGCAAGTGCTGTGAACCTGAGCAAGCAGGGGGGGCCCACTCGTTGGCATTGGCACTGGCACAGGGCCCCTCAAAGTACAGCGGTGTGTTTGCACGGCGGGGGCGCCTCCCACCGGCAGCAACACTTTTGCGTACTATGAGAGGCCCTGTGCCAGTGACGTCGCCAACTAGTATTCCTCCCCCCACCTGATGAAGGAACCTGCACTTTCATCTGCACCTTCCTCTTTGTCCCCGTGTAAGGTGGTATGGTATGCGGGAAGAGCAACCTGACTTTCAGCAGGGTCACAATGTTGTTGTGTAGCGTGCACGGGGAATGTTGCGTTATGGGTCAATGTACCAGCAGACTCATCTATCACTGGCTGGGCAATGGGCACGATGAAGTGGAAACACAGATATAGGCCCAAAGAAGAAAGTGGGCTAAATGCAGTTCAAAATTGGTAACACAGGAATAACCAGGGGGCATTGCAGTGGAGGACAACTGGAATGAGAGGCTGACACAGAGAGTAGGGCCAAATCAGTAAGTAGTCGAAATGCAGTTCAAAATTGGCAACCGTAGTAAACAGGCGGCACAGCTTTGTTCAGTGGAGGAGAACAGCAAGGAGTGGCAGACACCGATAGTAGGCCCCAAACCAACTAGTACGCCAAATGCAGTTGTTCCATTTAACCACAATTTAATGAGAGCCTGAAGATAGAAGCTCAGGAAAGGCAACCTGGGGAACACCTTGGAGTGTAACACACCATCTCTCTCCACCCCATACCCATTTTGTATGGCCTAATGCAGTGTACTTTTCTACAACTACTAAACGAGAGTCGGAAGACCGAAGCAATGGCAAGGAAACCTGGGGAACACCTTAGAGTGTAACACACCCTCTCTCTACACCCCATACCCAATTTGAAGGCCTAATGCAGTGTAGTTTCCAAGAACTACTAAACGAGAGCCGGAAGATCGAAGCTCAGGAAAGGCAACCTGGGGAACACCTTGGAGTGTAACACACCCTCTCGCTACACCCCATACCCAATTTGAAGGCCTAATGCAGCGTAGTTTCCAACAACTACTAAACGAGAGCCGGAAGATCGAAGCTCAGGAAAGGCAACCTGGGGAACACCTTGGAGTGTAACAAACCCTCTCTCTACACCCCATACCCAATTTGTAGGCCTAATGCAGCGTAGTTTCCGACAACTACTAAACGAGAGCATGAAGATCGAAGCTCAGGAAAGGCAACCTGGGGAACACCTTGGAGTGTAACACACCCTCTCTCTACACCCCATACCCAATTTGTAGGCCTAATGCAGCGTAGTTTCCGACAACTACTAAACGAGAGCCGGAATATCGAAGCTCAGGAAAGGCAACCTGGGGAACACCTTGGAGTGTAACACACCCTCTCTCTACGCCCCATACCCAATTTGTAGGCCTAATGCAGCGTAGTTTCCGACAACTACTAAACGAGAGCCGGAATATCGAAGCTCAGGAAAGGCAACCTGGGGAACACCTTGGAGTGTAACACACCCTCTCTCTACACCCCATACCCAATTTGAAGGCCTAATGCAGTGTAGTTTCCAAGAACTACTAAACGAGAGCCGGAAGATCGAAGCTCAGGAAAGGCAACCTGGGGAACACCTTGGAGTGTAACACACCCTCTCGCTACACCCCATACCCAATTTGAAGGCCTAATGCAGCGTAGTTTCCAACAACTACTAAACGAGAGCCGGAAGATCGAAGCTCAGGAAAGGCAACCTGGGGAACACCTTGGAGTGGAACACACCATCTCTCTACACCCCATACCCAATTTGAAGGCCTAATGCAGAGTAGTTTCCAAGAACTACTAAACGAGAGCCGGAAGATCGAAGCTCAGGAAAGGCAACCTGGGGAACACCTTGGAGTGTAACACAACGTCTCTCTACACGACGGAAGGGCTGATTCTTAGGAAGGAAGGCTGTTGGAAATAAGCATTGCGCGTCCGAGGGTGATTATATTCTTATTAGGTATATACTCACCCTCGGACGCGCCCTGCTTCTTTATTTGGAATGAATGTTTATTTGCAATGTGGTGTTGACTTTCTCTATTATTTTGGTAATTAATGATTTTATTATTTTCATTATTTTGCATCTTCTCGGCAATAATATAAAGAAGACGCGACAGGACAACACTCGGTGGATGCCATATGTGTGTTTTCAATTTAAAAAAACTTTCAGTTAACTACTTGCAGGAGAAAGTAATTGTAGCTGGTGGCCATTTTTAGTACTGTACCAGATTAGAGTTGTGTGTTTGTTTTTAATGTTAAAATGTCTGCATTTGATATCTCACCAGTATTTTCTTTTTTATAAGCAAAATACTTATTTTTATATTTTCTGATGTTGGTTCCAGGGGTACACGGCCAGCAGTGCCCTGGTCAGTGTAGTAGTAGTTGAAAGAATGGACCGCAGACAGGCATCGAAGGCCTAAAATAATAACACATGGCTGTAGGCAATTTTAAATTGGTTCCAGGGGTACACGGACAGCAGTGGTGTGGTCAGTGGAGGCCTAGTGGAAGGAGTGACCGCAGACAGGCATCGAAGGCCTAAAATAATAACACATGGCTGTAGGCAATTTTAAATTGGTTCCAGGGGTACACGGACAGCAGTGGTGTGGTCAGTGGAGGCCTAGTGGAAGGAGTGACCGCAGACAGGCATCGAAGGCCTAAAATAATAACACATGGCTGTAGGCAATTTTAAATTGGTTCCAGGGGTACACGGACAGCAGTGGTGTGGTCAGTGGAGGCCTAGTGGAAGGAGTGACCGCAGACAGGCATCGAAGGCCTAAAATAATAACACATGGCTGTAGGCAATTTTAAATTGGTTCCAGGGGTACACGGGCAGCAGTGACCTGGTCAGTGTAGTAGTAGTTGAAAAAATGGACCGCAGACAGGCATCGAATGCCTAAAATAATAACACATGGCTGTAGGCAATTTTAAATTGGTTCCAGGGGTACACGGGCAGCAGTGACCTGGTCAGTGTAGTAGTAGTTGAAAGAATGGACCGCAGACAGGCATCGAAGGCCTAAAATAAAAAAATTGGGCTGGCTGTAGGCAATTTTAAATTGGTTCCAGGGGTACACGGACAGCAGTGGTGTGGTCAGTGGAGGCCTAGTGGAAGGAGTGACCGCAGACAGGCATCGAAGGCCTAAAATAATAACACATGGCTGTAGGCAATTTTAAATTGGTTCCAGGGGTACACGGACAGCAGTGGTGTGGTCAGTGGAGGCCTAGTGGAAGGAGTGACCGCAGACAGGCATCGAAGGCCTAAAATAATAACACATGGCTGTAGGCAATTTTAAATTGGTTCCAGGGGTACACGGGCAGCAGTGACCTGGTCAGTGTAGTAGTAGTTGAAAGAATGGACCGCAGACAGGCATCGAAGGCCTAAAATAAAAAAATTGGGCTGGCTGTAGGCAATTTTAAATTGGTTCCAGGGGTACACGGGCAGCAGTGGTGTGGTCAGTGGAGGCCTAGTGGAAGGAGTGACCGCAGACAGGCATCGAAGGCCTAAAATAATAACACATGGCTGTAGGCAATTTTAAATTGGTTCCAGGGGTACACGGGCAGCAGTGACCTGGTCAGTGTAGTAGTAGTTGAAAAAATGGACCGCAGACAGGCATCGAATGCCTAAAATAATAACACATGGCTGTAGGCAATTTTAAATTGGTTACAGGGGTACACGGACAGCAGTGACCTGGTCAGTGTAGTAGTAGTTGAAAGAATGGACCGCAGACAGGCATCGAAGGCCTAAAATAAAAAAATTGGGCTGGCTGTAGGCAATTTTAAATTGGTTCCAGGGGTACACGGACAGCAGTGGTGTGGTCAGTGGAGGCCTAGTGGAAGGAGTGACCGCAGACAGGCATCGAAGGCCTAAAATAATAACACATGGCTGTAGGCAATTTTAAATTGGTTCCAGGGGTACACGGACAGCAGTGACCTGGTCAGTGTAGTAGTAGTTGAAAGAATGGACCGCAGACAGGCATCGAAGGCCTAAAATAAAAAAATTGGGCTGGCTGTAGGCAATTTTAAATTGGTTCCAGGGGTACACGGGCAGCAGTGACCTGGTCAGTGTAGTAGTAGTTGAAAGAATGGACCGCAGACAGGCTTAGAAGGCCTAACATAACAAACTTGGGCTGGCTGTAGGCACTTTTAAATTGGTTCCAGGGGTACACGGGCAGCAGTGGTCTGGTCAGTGGAAGTCTAGTGGAAGGAGTGACCGCAGACAGGCTTCCAAGGCCTAACATAACAAACTTGGGCTGGCTGTAGGCACTTTTAAATTGGTTCCAGGGGTACACGGGCAGCAGTGGTCTGGTCAGTGGAAGTCTAGTGGAAGGAGTGACCGCAGACAGGCTTCCAAGGCCTAACATAACAAACTTGGGCTGGCTGTAGGCACTTTTAAATTGGTTCCAGGGGTACACGGGCAGCAGTGGTCTGGTCAGTGGAAGTCTAGTGGAAGGAGTGACCGCAGACAGGCTTCCAAGGCCTAACATAACAAACTTGGGCTGGCTGTAGGCACTTTTAAATTGGTTCCAGGGGTACACGGGCAGCAGTGGTCTGGTCAGTGGAAGTCTAGTGGAAGGAGTGACCGCAGACAGGCTTCCAAGGCCTAACATAACAAACTTGGGCTGGCTGTAGGCACTTTTAAATTGGTTCCAGGGGTACACGGGCAGCAGTGGTCTGGTCAGTGGAAGTCTAGTGGAAGGAGTGACCGCAGACAGGCTTCGAAGGCCTAACATAACAAAATTGGGCTGGCTGTAGGCACTTTAAATTGGTTCCAGGGGTACATGGGCAGCAGTGTATGGTCAGTGGAAGTCTAGTGGAAGGAGTGACGGCAGACAGTCTTCGAAGGCCTAACATAACAAAATTGGGCTGACTGTAGGCACTTTTAAATTGGTTCCAGGGTAACACGGCCAGCAGTGGCCTGGTCAGTGTAGTAGTTGTAGAAAGAAGGGACCGCAGACAGGCTTCGAAGGCCTAACATAACAAAAATGTCAAAACAATGGTATTGTCAGTGCCAGGCATTGAAGGATGTCAGCGGCTAGACTACACATTGGTGAAGCTGTGAGAGATAATTTTGCTAGTGGTAGAGCACTGTTTGAGCTGGGGGGGGGAACTGTCTTGTGGCCGGCGGTACAGGCACAGGGCCCCTCATATTACAACGGTGTGTCTGACGTTGGGTGCGCACCACCACCGCCAGAGACACTTTATTGTACTATGAGGGACCCAGTGGCAGTGCCGTCGACCAAAAGCGGCCACACCCACCTCTTCAGACAAACAGCACTCTCAAGGGTCCAAGCGCAAAGTGGCGATAGCACGGCCCCGTGTGGGGAGTTTGGCCATTTCGTGAGGTGGAAACATGTCGTATGCTGGACAATCAGGTGAAGAAAATTACGAGATTGGAAAAGTCATTCAGAATAGTCCACAGGCAAGACCTTTTCATAGGAAAGCTAGGTGTCAGCCGGGCAGGGTGGGGCAAAAGATTTTGAAATCCAGTTGTGGTTCATTTTAATGAAGGTTAGATCATCTACATTTTGGGTAGCCAGACGAGTCCTTTTTTCTGTTAGTATTGAACCTGCAGCACTGAATACTCTTTCTGATAGGACACTAGCTGCCGGGCAAGCAAGCTCCTGCAATGCATATTCTGCCAATTCTGGCCAGGTGTCTAATTTGGATGCCCAGTAATCAAATGGGAATGACGGTTGAGGGAGAACGTCGATAAGGGATGAAAAATAGTTTGTAACCATACTGGACAAATGTTGTCTCCTGTCACTTTGAATTGATGCTGCAGTACCTGTCCTGTCTGCGGTCATAGAAAAATCACTCCACAACCTGGTCAGAAAACCCCTCTGTCCAACGCCACTTCTGATTTCTGCCCCTCTAACACCTCTGGTCTGCTGGCCCCTGGAGCTCGTGTGAGAACGATCACGGGCGCTGTGTGCAGGGAATGCCAGAAGCAAACGGTCAACAAGAGTTGATTGTTTTGTTGCTAATATTAGTTCCAAGTTCTCATGTGGCATAATATTTTGCAATTTGCCTTTATAGCGAGGATCAAGGAGGCAGGCCAACCAGTAATCGTCATCGTTCATCATTTTTGTAATGCGTGTGTCCCTTTTGAGGATACGCAAGGCATAATCCGCCATGTGGGCCAAAGTTCCCGTTGTCAAATCTGCGGTTGTGCTTGGTTGAGGGGCAGTTGCAGGCAAATCTACGTCACTTGTGTCCCTCAAAAAACCAGAACCCGGCCTTGCCACGCCACCAATTTCCCGTGCCCCCGGGAAAGCTTCCTCATTAAAAATATACTCATCCCCATCATCCTCCTCATCCTCCACCTCCTCTTCGCCCGGTACCTCGTCATGTACACTGCCCTGACCAGACAATCGCTGACTGTCATCAAGGCTTTCCTCTTCCTCTGGTGCAGACGCCTGATCCTTTATGTGCGTCAAACTTTGCATCAGCAGACGCATTAGGGGGATGCTCATGCTTATTATGGCGTTGTCTGCACTAACCAGCCGTGTGCATTCCTCAAAACACTGAAGGACTTGACACATGTCTTGAATCTTCGACCACTGCACACCTGACAACTCCATGTCTGCCATCCTACTGCCTGCCCGTGTATGTGTATCCTCCCACAAAAACATAACAGCCCGCCTCTGTTCGCACAGTCTCTGAAGCATGTGCAGTGTTGAGTTCCACCTTGTTGCAACGTCTATGATTAGGCGATGCTGGGGAAGGTTCAAAGAACGCTGATAGGTCTGCATACGGCTGGAGTGTACAGGCGAACGGCGGATATGTGCGCAAAGTCCACGCACTTTGAGGAGCAGGTCGGATAACCCCGGATAACTTTTCAGGAAGCACTGCACCACCAGGTTTAAGGTGTGAGCCAGGCAAGGAATGTGTTTCAGTTGGGAAAGGGAGATGGCAGCCATGAAATTCCTTCCGTTATCACTCACTACCTTGCCTGCCTCAAGATCTACAGTGCCCAGCCACGACTGCGTTTCTTGCTGCAAGAACTCGGACAGAACTTCCGCGGTGTGTCTATTGTCGCCCAAACACTTCATAGCCAATACAGCCTGATGACGTATGCCAGTAGCTGCCCCATAATGGGAGACCTGGTGTGCAACAGTGGCAGGTGCGGATGGAGTGTTTGTGCGACTGCGGTCTGTGGACGAGCTCTTGCTTCTGCAGGAGGACGAGGAGGAGGAGGAGGAGGGGGTGCGAACGGCTACAGACAACTGTTTACTAGACCGTGGGCTAGGCAGAACTGTCCCAAACTTGCTGTCCCCTGTGGACCCTGAATCCACCACATTTACCCAGTGTGCCGTGATGGACACGTAACGTCCCTGGCCATGCCTACTGGTCCATGCATCTGTTGTCAGGTGCACCTTTGTGCTCACAGATTGCCTGAGTGCATGGACGATGCGCTCTTTAACATGCTGGTGGAGGGCTGGGATGGCTTTTCTGGAAAAAAAGTGTCGACTGGGTAGCTCGTAGCGTGGTACAGCGTAGTCCATCAGGTCTTTGAAAGCTTCGCTTTCAACTAACCGGTAGGGCATCATCTCTAACGAGATTAGTCTAGCTATGTGGGCGTTCAAACCCTGTGTACGTGGATGCGAGGCTAAGTATTTCCTTTTTCTAACCATAGTCTCATGTAGGGTGAGCTGGACTGGAGAGCTGGAGATCGTGGAACTAGCGGGGGTGCCGGTGGACATGGCAGACTGAGAGACGGTGGGAGATGGTATTGTTGCCGCCGGTGCCCTAGATGCAGTGTTTCCTACTACGAAACTGGTGATTCCCTGACCCTGACTGCTTTGGCCTGGCAAAGATACCTGCACAGATACAGCAGGTGGTGCGCTAAATGGTGGTCCTACACTGCCGGAAGGGATGTTGCGTTGATGACTAGCTTCATTGGCCGAGGGTGCAACAACCTTAAGGGACGTTTGGTAGTTAGTCCAAGCTTTCAAATGCATGGTGGTTAAATGTCTATGCATGCAACTAGTATTGAGACTTTTCAGATTCTGACCTCTGCTTAAGGAAGTAGAACATTTTTGACAGATGACTTTGCGCTGATCAATTGGATGTTGTTTAAAAAAATGCCAGACTGCACTCTTTCTAGCATCGGATACCTTTTCAGGCATTGCAGACTGAGCTTTAACCGGATGGCCACGCTGTCCTCCACCAGGTTTTGGCTTTGCCACGCGTTTTGGGCAAGATACGGGCCCGGCAGATGGAACCTGTGGCGATGTTGATGCCTGCTGCGGCCCCTCCTCCTCCTCTGCTTCAGAACTGCTGCCGCCTGCACCCTGTTCCCCCAATGGCTGCCAATCGGGGTCAAGAACTGGGTCATCTAATAACTCTTCTTGTACCTCCTGCGCAACTTCGTCTGTGTCACCGTGTCGTTCGGTGGTATAGCGTTCGTGATGGGGCAACATAGTCTCATCAGGGTCTGATTCTTGATCAGCACCCTGCGAGGGCAATGTTGTGGTCTGAGTCAAAGGACCAGCATAGTAGTCTGGCTGTGGCTGTGCGTCAGTGCACTCCATGTCAGATTCAATTTGTAATGGGCATGGACTGTTAACTGCTTCACTTTCTAAGCCAGGGACGGTATGTGTAAAGAGCTCCATGGAGTAACCCGTTGTGTCGCCTGCTGCATTCTTCTCTGTTGTTGTTTTTGCTGAAGAGGACAAGGATGTGACTTGTCCCTGACCGTGAACATCCACTAACGACGCGCTGCTTTTACTTTTACCAGTTTCACGAGATGAGGCAAAAGAGCTAGAGGCTGAGTCAGCAAGATAAGCCAAAACTTGCTCTTGCTGCTCCGGCTTTAAAAGCGGTTTTCCTAATCCCAGAAAAGGGAGCGTTCGAGGCCTTGTGTAGCCGGACGACGAACCTGGCTCCACAGCTCCAGACTTAGGTGCAATATTTTTTCCCCCACGACCACCTGATGCTCCACCACTACCACTACCCTCATTACCAGCTGACAATGAACGCCCCCGGCCACGACCTCTTCCACTAGACTTCCTCATTGTTTTAAAAACGTAACCAAACTAACGTTATTTGTTGCAGTCACACAACTTACACGGTGAGCTATAACTTCAGTATGATTTAGCTACCCCTTTACAGGTTGGTGAGACCACAGCGAAAATCAGGCCCAATGTTACACACTCTTTTTTTGGTGGCTGCAAATTAGAGAGATGCCCCACACGCAGGACTGTCACTGAAGCACAAATGTTAATATTAATGTCACACTATTATTTTTTTTTTATTTTTATTTTTTTCAGGAACACTTTAGAAACCCCCCAAAAAAAAAAAAATAGATTTTTGCAGGGAGAATTTAGAAAACAAATGTAACAAACTATATGCTTTCTATGGGCCACTGAGTGAGAGATGACGCACACAGGAATCAGGAGTGGCACACAAGCCCAGAGGCCAATATTTTTCTACCAATGATTGATGGAGTTATTTTCTCTGGTAGATTTTGGAACCCAAATCAAGGAAAAAAAATGTAGGCTTTCTATGGACCACAATTGGAGAGAGAGAGAGAGAGAGATGGCACACCCAGGAGTCAAGACTGGCACACAAGCAGAAAGGCCAATATTAATCTCCCACTGTTTTTTTTTTGTTTTTTTTTTTTTTTTTTTTTTTCAGGGAGACTTTAGAAAAAAAAATAATAAAAACAATATGATTTTATCAGGAAGAATTTAGAAACCAAATAAAATAAAATGATTTTTTCAGGGAGAATTTATAAAACAAATAAAAACAAAAATAGGCGTTCTATGGCCCACTGACTGAGAGATGACGCACACAGGAGTCAAGACTGGCACACAAGCAGAAAGGCCAATATTAATCTCCCACTGTTTTTTTTGGTTGTTTTTTTTTTTTTTTTTTCAGGGAGACTTTAGAAAAAAAAAATAATAAAAAAAATATGATTTTATCAGGAAGAATTTAGAAACCAAATAAAATAAAATGATTTTTTCAGGGAGAATTTATAAAACAAATAAAACCAAAAATAGGCGTTCTATGGCCCACTGACTGAGAGATGACGCACCCAGGAGTCAAGACTGGCACACAAGCAGAAAGGCCAATATTAATCTCCCACTGTTTTTTTTTTTTTTTTTCAGGGAGACTTTAGAAAAAAAAATAATAAAAAAAATATGATTTTATCAGGAAGAATTTAGAAACCAAATAAAATAAAATGATTTTTTCAGGGAGAATTTAGAAAACAAATAAAACCAAAAATAGGCGTTCTATGGCCCACTGACTGAGAGATGACGCACACAGGAGTCAGGAGTGGCACACAAACCCAGAGGCCAATATTTTTCTACCAATGATTGATGTAGTTATTTTCTCTGGTAGATTTTAGAACCCAAATCAAGGAAAAAAAATATAGGCTTTCTATGGACCACAATTGGAGAGAGAGAGAGAGAGAGAGAGAGAGAGATGGCACACCCAGGAGTCAAGACTGGCACACAAGCAGAAAGGCCAATATTAATCTCCCACTGTTTTTTTGGTTGTTTTTTTTTTTTTTTTTTCAGGGAGACTTTAGAAATAAAAATAATAAAAAAAATATGATTTTATCAGGAAGAATTTAGAAACCAAATAAAATAAAATGATTTTTTCAGGGAGAATTTAGAAAACAAATAAAACCAAAAATATGCGTTCTATGGCCCACTGACTGAGAGAGAGAGAGAGATGGAACGCTTAGTACTGGCACACAAGCCCAAAGGGCAATATTAATCTCCCTTTTTTTTTCCAGGGAGAATTTCTGAAACCCAAAAAAAAAATAAAATAGGCTTTCTATGGCCCACTATTTGTGAGAGAGATGGGACGCTCAGGACTGGCACAGATGGCACGCTCAGGACTGGCACAGAAGCCCAGAGGCCAATATTAATCTCCCTTTTTTTCTGGGAGAATTTATAAAACCAAAAAAATATTTAAATAGGCTTTCTATGGCCCACTATTTGTGAGAGAGATGGCACGCTCAGGACTGGCACAGATGGCACGCTCACAACTGGCACACAAGCCCAGAGGCCAATATTAATCTCCCTTTTTTCAGGGAGAATTTCTAAAACCCCAAAAAAAAATAAAATAGGCTTTCTATGGCCCACTATTTGTGAGAGAGATGGGACGCTCAGGACTGGCACAGATGGCACGCTCAGGACTGGCACAGAAGCCCAGAGGCCAATATTAATCTCCCTTTTTTTCTGGGAGAATTTATAAAACCAAAAAAATATTTAAATAGGCTTTCTATGGCCCACTATTTGTGAGAGAGATGGCACGCTCAGGACTGGCACAGATGGCACGCTCACAACTGGCACACAAGCCCAGAGGCCAATATTAATCTCCCTTTTTTCAGGGAAAATTGATAAAACAAAAAAAAAAATTAAATAGGCTTTCTATGGCCCACTATTTGTGAGAGAGATGGCACGCTCAGGGCTGGCTGGCACAGATGGCACGCTCAGGACTGGCACACAAGCCCAGAGGCCAATATTAATCTCCCTTTTTTTCTGGGAGAATTTATAAAACCAAAAAAATATTTAAATAGGCTTTCTATGGCCCACTATTTGTGAGAGAGATGGCACGCTCAGGACTGGCACAGATGGCACGCTCACAACTGGCACACAAGCCCAGAGGCCAATATTAATCTCCCTTTTTTCAGGGAAAATTGATAAAACAAAAAAAAAAATTAAATAGGCTTTCTATGGCCCACTATTTGTGAGAGAGATGGCACGCTCAGGGCTGGCTGGCACAGATGGCACGCTCAGGACTGGCACACAAGCCCAGAGGCCAATATTAATCTCCCTTTTTTTCTGGGAGAATTTATAAAACCAAAAAAATATTTAAATAGGCTTTCTATGGCCCACTATTTGTGAGAGAGATGGCACGCTCAGGACTGGCACAGATGGCACGCTCACAACTGGCACACAAGCCCAGAGGCCAATATTAATCTCCCTTTTTTCAGGGAAAATTTATAAAACAAAAAAAAAAATTAAATAGGCTTTCTATGGCCCACTATTTGTGAGAGAGATGGCACGCTCAGGGCTGGCACAGATGGCACGCTCAGGACTGGCACACAAGCCCAGAGGCCAATATTAATCTCCCTTTTTTTCAGGGAGAATTTATAAAACCAAAAAAAAAAATAAATAGGCTTTCTATGGCCCACTATTTGTGAGAGAGATGGCACACTCAGGACTGGCACACAAGCCCAAAGGCCAATATTAATCTCCCACTGTATTTTTATCAGGGAGAATTTATACACCCCACAAAAAAAAATACAGAAAAATGAAAAGGCTTTCTATGGCCCACTATGTGAGAGAGATGGCACACACAGGGATGGCACTCTAGCAGAAATGCCAAATTGCCAATCTTAATCTCCCACCAAAAAAAAAAAAAAAAAAAAAACAGGGAATGTCCTACAATTACTATCTCCCTGCCTGCAGTAATCTCAGCCAGGTATGGCAGGCAGCTACTATCTCCCTGCCTGCAGTAATCTCAGCCAGGTATGGCAGGCAGCAATAAGGAGTGGACTGATGCACAAATGAAATAAAAAGTGTGGACAAACAAAAAAGATAGCTGTGCAGAAAGGAAGGAACAAGAGGATTTGTGCTTTGAAAAAAGCAGTTGGTTTGCACAGCGGCGTACACACAGCAATGCAGCTATCAGGGAGCCTTCTAGGGCAGCCCAATGAGCTACAGCGCTGAGGGGAAAAAAAAAAAAAAAAAAACTTCCACTGTCCCTGCACACCGAGGGTGGTGTTGGACAGTGCAAATCGCTGCAGCACAAGCGGTTTTGTGGTTAATGGACCCTGCCTAACGCTATCCCTGCTTCTGACAAAGCGGCAGCAACCTCTCCCTAAGCTCAGATCAGCAGCAGTAAGATGGCGGTCGGCGGGAACGCCTCTTTATAGCCCCTGTGACGTCGCAGACAGCAAGCCAATCACTGCAATGCCCTTCTCTAAGATGGTGGGGACCAGGACCTATGTCATCACGCTGCCCACACTCTGCGTTTACCTTCATTGGCTGAGAAATGGCGCTTTTCGCGTCATTGAAACGCGACTTTGGCGCGAAAGTCGCGTACCGCATGGCCGACCCCGCACAGGGGTCGGATCGGGTTTCATGAAACCCCGACTTAGCCAAAAGTCGGCGACTTTTGAAAATGTTCGACCCGTTTCGCTCAACCCTAATTAGCACTATTGAATTAATTACCTGGATTTAGGAGAAAAGTACTGATACACTGGTAAGTTATGTTACATGGGCAGTTGTCTATCGCTTTAAGGAGTTGAGAATTATATCAGAAATAATATAAAGTTAATGTTTAAAATCCTGAGGTTTGTTGATAATTGTGTATTGACCGTATCACTCATCCTTTCTTGTTTATAGGGATTGTTACTGGGCCTGGGATCTGCGACCCGTACAGCTTTATTGATGTTTGCATTTAAAATGGCTGTTAATTTGTAAGGAGAATGAGACTTAAAACCCAGGAGCAGAATTCACACTAAGATGGAAAGTCACCTCATGTGAAGACCTCATAACCGATGAGCAATGTACCAAGAAAGATATGATAATTGCACGCTTTACTTGCCCCCAGAGGTAAGGGTTATTAAAGGGAAACAAGTTATAGCACACAGCAAATTAGGAGGTAATACAAATAGCAGTATCATGGCCTCCTGCCACTGCAGAAGAATGCAATTTGCTCATCAATAGCTGTGGCTGAGGGGCTATCTATTCTCAGCCCTTATTCAGTTATTTCTTGCAAGAAGATTTGTCAAATTTTTCATTATTTGAGTTGCGCAAATTACAGCAAAATTAGGGTTAAACTCCCCTCTCCTTGGCCCTCAACATATCACTCCCACTGGTCCACGATTGACTCTTCTATACTCTCTTCTATCTTCTTCTCTTTCCATTGACTTCAATGTATTTTGCAAACCACGTGACCATGTGGTGCCCAGGAAAGTATGGCAGACCAATGCAAAAAAAAGAAGATAGAAGAGATGCTTGGATGAACAATAGGCAGGAACAGGAGAGGTGAGCTTAGGCCTCTTTCACACTTCTGTTTTTTACAATCAGTCACAATCCGTCAAAATGTTGAAAAGATGGATCCTGTGCTGATTCTAAAAAAATGGATGCACTGGAGCCGTTTTTTTGACGGTTCCAGTGCATCCTAGAAGGCTATGTGCACACGTTGTGTATGCGTCCAGGGGACGTGGGAAGGTAAGAATATCACGATTTTTTTTTTTATTATTTTTAACATTATATCTTGTTACTATTGATGCTGCATAGGCACAATCCATCGCTAATATATAAATCTCTGAGAAAAAAACGGATCCAGCAGCAACATTTGCTGGATCCGTTTTTTTCACAAAACGATGGATTGCGACGGAAAAAGAAAGACGGAAGTGTGAAAGAGGCCTTAGCGACGGATTGTGACGGATGGTCACGCGTTTCTTCCGTCATGCACTGCATCTGTCGTAAAATTGCTGTCCATCGGGCGGAGACAAAGCACAGAGGAACGTTTTTTTCTGTACATCGAAAAATCGATCCGTCTTTTCAACATTTTGACAGATTGTGACTGATTGTAAAAAACGGAAGTGTGAAAGAGGCCTAATACAAGTCTATGAGAAAAAAAATGGATCCAGCAGCACGATTTGCTGGATCCATTTTTTTTCACAAAACGACGGATTGTGACGGAAAAAGAAAGACGAAAGTGTGAAAGAGGCCTAAGAGAGTTTTTTTTTAACACTGTCAGAGCAGATTCAGTTTGCCACAAATTTATTCAATTTGAATCAAATATTACAGCAGAATTTAAGCCAAATTTCAGCAGATTCATTGATCTCTATGCAAAAAACACAAGTGTTTTCAGAAAGTGATGTGAAATGAATCCTATTAAACCTTCACCAATCATAAGAACAGAGTTCATGTGTCCCCTGTTCAATGAAGTGGTTCCTACTCAAAGTCTATGGCATGGGTGTCCGACCTTTTGGCTTTTCTGGGCCACATAGGGCCATAGCCATTTTGGTAGTGGCATTACTGTGATTGGCTGGCCATATTACATCATTAGGGGTATTAAAGTACAGGCGTCGCCACACTTAGCTCACTGACACCATTGCATAGCTCAGGGACAAGTTCGTTTTGGAGGGAGAGAGTGCTTGTTCAATGCTTGTGTGTGCACAGTATAATGAATCCGAGACCTGTAGTGTTGATATTGATGTTGAAGCTGAACCATCTACACAATCAGAGAAAGTTGGAGCCAGATTGATGACGAGTACTGTTTCACACTCATTAAGTCCATGCCTCAGAGACTGCAAGGTGTTATAAAAGCCAGAGGTGGTGCAACAAAATACAAGTGATGTTTTGGAGTGTTTTTTTGTTTTGCTTGTTTTTGATGATTCCATAATTTTTTCCTCTAAATTGAGTGATTCCATAATTTTTTCCCTATGCTTGGTTACAAAAAGTAACCATTACTGACTACCAGAATTTTGTTCTTGATTTCTTTTTGTGTTTCCTAAAGCCAGAAAGTTGCCATTTGAAATGACTTTAGTTTTGTGCCATGTCTGTGATCTGCTTTTTTTTCTACAAAATTTAACAACTGAATGAACATCCTCCAAGGCCGGTGCATTATTCTCAGGGTACTACACTACATTATATTATGGGGGCTACATCATACTATATGAGGGGGCTACAGTATACTCTAATGGGGAGGCTGCATTAGGCTAGGTTCACATTGCGTTAGGGCAGTCCGTTTAGCGCATAGCGCTACGGACGGCGCTAACACAATGTCCCAAAATGGATCGCGTTTGCCGATCCCGCTAGTGCAGATGCCCGATCTGCGCTAGCGAGGATCGGACCGCGAATGCTGCAAGCAGCGTTCGAGGTCCGTCACTCAAATGACGGCACATCGCTAGCACACGCCCAATGTGGGTGTGCGCTAGCGATGCGTTCGCCATTACAAGCAATGGCGGCGTTAACGGACTACGTTACACCGCGTTATGCCGTTTACACAACGCAGTGTATATTCTGTGGTGGGGCTGCATTCTCTCAGAGGACTACATTATATTCTATGGTGGGCTGCATTATACTATATGAGGCGGGCTGCATTATACCCTATGAGGGCGCTACATTATATTCTATGGTGGGGACTGCGTTATACCTGAGGGGTTGCATTATATTTTGTGGGGTGCTGCATTATATTCTATGAGAGGGGACTGCATTATATTTTATGAGGCGGCTACACTATATTCTGTGAGGGGGCTACCCCAGCCATTGCTACATAATTAAGAGCTACCTTATATTATACCCTGATATTAGCGCTTTATACCGCACAATTGGTGGTCTTGTATTTCTTTCTATGCACAGTAGCTACATAGTGGGCATCAGGAATGATTTTCTCTGGTGGGCCCAAGGTTGGTACAAGTAATGTTGCAATGTTTTTAATTGTTGTATGTTTTGTTGCACTTTGTCATGTGCTCGATATGAGGGGAGGAGCATATCATGGATTAAGGTATTTTACTCACCTCATATCCTCTGACGTATAGACCCGTTGAAGCGCTGAGTCGCGCAAATGTCCGTCGTCTTACACCAGCTCGCTCATCCCAGCAACCTGTTCCTCTGGCCATGACATTTTAAGGTTTGAATAAAGGATGAAGTTTTAAGGACCGGTGAGTGCTATCTGCATTTTTCTTTTTTGCTGCATATACTCTATTTCGGCATGAGCACCCGGAGTCCATAGAGGCGGTCTCTATCCGGAAAGCACTCCATTCAGCATATGGTTGTCTGGCCCCAGAGCAGTGCCGTCAAACTTCGTTTTCTTTTTTTTTTAATGTGGATACAATTCATTTGTGACAGGAGCAAGAGGGATAAATCCAAGAGATTGAGAAATATACAAGGATACAATGTGAGAATATCACAAAGTAGATAATGACAATAGAAATTGATCCAAGATGTCATAATATAAAAAATGAGGCACCTGTGAAGAGAGAATTTGTCAATATACTGTATTAGTGAACTAATGAGAAGAATACAACGTAAGAAGAAGGACAGGATTGCAAATTAATAAGTTATTAAAGGTATGTAAATTAAAGAATTACAGTATACAAACTAGTGCATCGTGATAAGCTGCAGAAGGAAAGTTTCAAGATGAGTAGAATAAACACAAGACAGGTATGAGACAAGTAGTGGATAAGTATAAGTAGCAGACATGAAACTGACATGTGAACCATACAAAAGGCAACAACAGATGAGTGAAGAGAACCAAATGAAGTAACTCGCAAAACTCAGGCACCCACTGAGAGGCAATGAATAAGTATCTACACATAAACTTTCAGAGAGGACACTGGCATTGCAAAGCACTTTGTGCGGAGGTATCTGGCCATGTCTGGAAGCGGTGACTCATATAGTGCGTAGGTGGGACTAAGACATGTATCATAGTGACGTGGTGTTGGTGACACTGTAGGGGGTACAGCGTGATGACCTGCGCATGCGCTCCAATCCAGAAAGTAGAGTGCAGTGCAAGGAGCATAAGACATAGGAATAACAGTGGGAAAGAAAACAGAGGGAGTATAGAAGTAACAATGGGAAAGGCAATATAGATAAGGTATATTGAAAAGATAAATGAACAAAGATGGGAAATAAAAGGGAAAATGGAGACAAAGAAAGAATATGAGGGAAAATAGTCATGACTGAGGGCGGGCCGGACTGGCCATCGGGCAGTTCTGGCAAATGTCAGACGGGCCGGTGCCAGTAGTGGGCCGCTGCGCGCCGACTCATCCCCCTCCCAGCGCCGCTGCCGCATTCAACTATGCCGGCGTCTATGCTGGTGCGCGCACACTCACTGTGTCCCAGGCAGTGCAGCGGCAGCCGCCGAGACAGGAGCAGGGAGCAACGCGGGCACGAGGAGAGGTGAGGACTGTTTTTTTTTTAATTGGACTGTGGGCCATTCTAGGGGGGAGGAGAGATGTGGGCTCTGCTGTATAGTATGTGGGCTGTGCTATATACTACTGTGTGGGCAGTGCTATACACCACTATGCAGGCTGTGCTGTATACTAATATGTGGGCTGTGCTATATACTACTGTGTGGGCTGTTTTGTATACTACTGTGTGGGCAGTGCTATATACTACTATGTGGGCTGTGCTGTATACTACTGTGTTGGCAGTGCTATTTACTACTATGTGGGCTGTTCTGTATACTACTGTGTGGGCTGTGCTATATACTACTGTGTGGGCAGTGCTATATAGTACTATGCAGGCTGTGCTATATACTACTATGCGGGCTGTGCTATATACTACTATGCAGGCTGTGCTATATACTACTATTTGGTCTGTGCTGTATACTACTATGTGAGCTGTGCTATATACTACTGTGTGGGCAATGCTATATAGTACTATGCAGGCTGCGCTATATACTACTATGCGGGCTGTGCTATATACTACTATGCGGGCCGTGCTATATACTATTTGGTCTGTGCTGTATACTACTATGTGAGCTGTGCTATATACTACTGTGTGGGCAGTGCTATATAGTACTATGCAGGCTGTGCTATATACTACTATGCGGGCTGTGCTATATACTACTATGCGGGCTGTGCTATATACTACTATTTGGTCTGTGCTGTATACTACTGTGTGGGCAGTGCTATATACTACTATGTGGGCAGTACTATATACTACTGTGTGGGCTGTGCTATATACTACTGTGTGGGCTGTGCTATATACTACTATGTGGGCTCTGCTGTATACTACTATGTGGGCTGTGCTATATACTACTATGTGAGCAGTGCTGTATACTACTATGTGGGCTGTGCTATATACTACTGTGTGGGCTGTGCTATATACTACTGTGTGGGTTGTGCTGTATACTGTGTGGGCTGTGCTATATACTACTGTGTGGGCTGTGCTGTATACTACTGTGTTGACAGTACTGTATACTACTGTGTGGGCAGTGCTGTATACTACTGTGTGGACAGTGCTGTATACTACTGTTTGGGCAGTGCTATATACTACTATGTGGGCTGTGCTATATACTACTATGTGGGCTGTGCTATATACTACTATGTGGGCAGTGCTGTATACTACTGTGTGGGCTGTGCTGTATACTACTATGTGAGCTGTGCTATATACTATGTGGGTTGTGCTATATACTATGCGGGCTTTGCTTTATACTATGGGGGTATATTATATTCTATGGGGGAGACTGTGTTATATACTATGTGGCTGTGCTATATACTATTGTGGGGGTATATTATATTCTATGGGGGAGGCTGTGTTATATACTATGGGGGGCTGCATTATATTCTATGGGGGCTACATTATATATTATGGAGAGGTGGGCTGTATTATATTCTATGGGGCGCTGTATTAGATTTTATGAGGGATGATTGCATTATACTCTTTGATGGGGCTGCATTATATTCTGTGGGGAGGTGGGCTGTATTCTATCCTATTCAAGGCTACATTATATTCTATGGGGGCTGTATTATATTTATATTCTTTGAGGGGTGATTGCATCATACTCTATGAGGGGGCTGCATTAAACTATGAGGGGGGCTGCATTATATTCTATGGGGTGGCTGCATTATACACTAGGGTGGCTGCATTATACTCTGGGGTGGCTGCATTATACTATATGTGGGCTGCATTATACTGTATTGAGGACTATGGGGAATACGTTATACTATATGAAGAACTATGGGGTGCATTTTACTATGGAAAGTGAATTGTACTACATGGATGACTATGGCGGTGCATTATACTATATGGAGCACTATGAGGAGTGTATTATGCTATATGGAGGACTAAGCAGTGTATTTTAATATATGGAGGACTATACGGAGTGTATTATACTATGTGGAGGACTGTGGTGCACATTATAATATATGGAGGACTATGGGGTGTATTTTACTAAACAAGTGAAATGCGGCATATTCAGATTGTTTTTGCTGGAACAAAAATCGTTGTTCTCAGCAGCACATCGCCGATGTAAACTGTAGATGTGCTGCTGATAACAGGATACTGTATGGTGATCTGTTAGTGATTTATTAATGATCGTTCTGTCCCATCATTATTCCTCAGCTGGTGGAAAGAGGCTGGGAAACAAGCGTTGAACAACTTCAGTATTGTCGATCAAACTCATTTAGCGGCCTGAGATCAACGCATGTAAATACAACCGAAATGCTTTTGTGTGATATACAATATGTTAGCATTTGGGGCCCCATTTTAAACTTTGCCTAGGGCCCCACTTTGCCTAAAACCTGCCCTGCCTACAAGTGTACAAAGATATTATACAGTCACCATGTGACAAGTGGGCCTGTGTAACTTCAAATGCAAGGGCTGAATTTTAGTCCCAGTCCGGCCCTGACTGAGGGTGTGTAAGAGCATGTGCACACGATCCTGAGTTGCTGCGGGTTTGACGCTGTGGCCAGATGTTACAGCATAGTTGATGGGATTTTAAAAAATCCCATGTCCACAGAAGCCTGTGGCTTCCCTGCGGAGACTGACATGAGGCGCGTCTTTCAAGACCACAGCATGTCAATTTCCCCAATAGAATGTATTTGACGTGGTGAATCCCCATGGTTCAGTAAACACATGCGGATTCCCCTGCATTCAATAGACAGCAGCACTTTGGATGCAGTGAACATGCGCTGCATACAAAATGCTGTTACTTCCGGATCGTGTGCACCCGGCCTTAGAGGTCGCTACCTTTATCCGCCACTAGATCTAAAAGAAAGAATACAATAGATTAAAAGATAAAATATACAAAAAAGTGCAGAAAAGAAAATCATGTGAACAAAAGGCAATAAAATTAGTTTAGAATGAAATATGCATACAAAAAAGAATATATGGGAAGTAGGACAAAAGAAGCAAGAATAAATACAAAGTAATGGTATTAATAAGATAAGAAAAAGGGCAAAGTAAAAATGAAATTAAATTAGATAAAAATAGAAATAAAAATCAAATGTAAAATAAAATTAAGTAAAAATGGAATAGCCAAAAAAAGGATAAGAATAGAATGAAGTGAACATACACAGGACTTCAATAAATGCATCAGTATGTTAATTAACTAAAAGAAAATTACCCTAGTCGTAGGGTACCATTCTTTGTAGAACATGGATCCAAAAGGCTTGATGTTCTTTCAATTTTTTGACCAGGTCACCTCCTCTTCTTGTCTTTGGTATATGTTCTAAAACTTAATATTAGAGTTGGGATATGGAATGTCCAAGGTATATAAAATAATAATAATAATCTTTATTTTTATATAGCGCTAACATATTCCGCAGCGCTTTACAGTTTTGCACACATTATCATCGCTGTCCCCGATGGGGCTCACATTCTAGATTCCCTATCAGTATGTCTTTGGAATGTGGGAGGAAACCGGAGTGCCCGGAGGAAACCCATGCAAACACGGAGAGAACATACAAACTCTTTGCAGATGTTGTCCTTGGTGGGGTTTGAACCCAGGACTCCAGCGCTGCAAGGCTGCTGTGCTAACCACTGCGCCACTGTGCTGCCCTTGTGTAGGAATGAGCAGCATTGTGCGTTTATAGCAGATGGTAGATTTAAGTTGTGAGATATGGTCCCAGATATCTTGGTAGTTCCCCAATATACCAAGACCACACAGGCATGTAATAAGATTTATAAATATACAAAAAAGGTTGCACTCTATCGTGCAAAAGATTTATCACATATGATGAGTCACATGTAAAAAAAAAGTTTCTGATTGGGAAGCTTTTGCCAGAGTATAGATGACAGGAAAAGTCCCCTTTGGTCACATTAGAACATTGTGCACAGCTTAAACAAGGGAACATTCCTTTACGTTGCGTAGTGATTAGTGAATGGACTTTGAATTGATTTGATCATTTTTGGGCCTATGTTTTTCTTCCGGGCAATTATCTAGCTAACAGTAAGCTAGCATATCCAATTATTTTGATATCCAGCGCTGTTGTCATGATCCGTTCCAGGGTTTAATCCTGTCTGCCCTTTTTCCGGATGGATCATGTCAAGAGTTAACTTTGCTCTGCCTCATTCTGGGTTCAGGTTTGCTTTTTATCTCCTATGCATCCTGCTGGCGGTGTCAGCTATCCTTCTGCCTTCGGCATGTGAACCTGACTCTGGTAGCTCTTGATTTGTCCTGCTGTGATCCCTGACTTGCCCCGTGTCTGTTGACTCCCTCTGTCTCCCCTTCTCCCAGCATTTCCCTGTTTGTTGGTTTGATTCTCTGGTTTCTGACTTGGCTTGTATTCGGACTCGCTTCTGCCTTCTTACTTTGTCTTATCAGCTTCTGACCATTGCTGAACCTCCTGGCTTGTTCCTGACCTGTACTGCTGATCCCTTTGTTACTTCTGTCTCATATTGTTTTTTGACTCGGCTTGTCTGACCACTATCTGACACTTGGTGGCGCCTGTGCTGCTACTCTGTGGTGTTTCTCTGTGTACGCAGTCTCACTTCCCTCTCAAGCTCCCTCTGGTGGAGGTTGCGCTATACTGCACTGCAGCAGCACGACATTATAGCTGACCTATACATTTAAAGGGATTTCTGCATTTTTTTTCCTCTCTGCTCTGTTTGCTATGGATCCACTCCATACCTTGGTGGATCAAATGGACAGTTTGACAGTGTTGATACAAGACCTCTTTGTGGAACAGAGGGCCTTGGCCTCCACACATAACCACCTGTAAAGGGAGCTTTCTGACACAGTTAAATTATTGCAGACTAACTGTAAACACTCTAACACTGTTGATGTCTCATTGCACTCTCCTGAACCTACAGTCAAGCTCCCAGATACCCTCTCCCGGGAGAGGGAGAGATTCCATAATTTTAAGGAGAGTTGCATGCTATTTTTTTCTCTTAGAACCCGATCTTCTGGAGATGAGAGTCAGCGGGTGGGGATAATCATTTCCTTACTGCGGGAGGGACCTCAGTTATGGGCTTTCTCTTTACCTGCTTCTGCCCCTGAACGTGTGTCTGTGGACAGATTCTTTGAGGCTTTGGGACTGATTTATGATGAACCAGACCGGGCTAGGGTAGCAGAGGACATGATCATGGGTCTCTCCCAGAATGAACTCACTGCTGAACAGTATTGTTCTGAGTTGAGGCGGTGGTCTGTTGAGGTGTCTTGGGGTGACTCTGCTCTGAGATGACTGTTTGAGAGAGGACTTTCTGATCATCTTAAGGATGCGCTGGCCCTTCATACACCACCCAGTTCCCTAGAGGAGGCCAGGACCCAGGTCATTCATAAGGACGGGAGGTTACGGGAGAGAGGAATTATCCAGCGTGAGATTCCTGTATTGCCTGCCAAGTCTGAGGCGATGTCATTCAAGGAGACTATGGAAGTTGGTGCCACCAACTTCAAGGAGAAAGAGAGGAAACGGCAACGTGATGGAAAATTATGATTTTACTGTGGAGATCCGGGACATTGGAAGAAGGACTGTCCCTCTTGTCCATCGAGTAACAAGCTGCCGAGTCTGGGGGATGGTCTAGGAGGTCATCCAGACTCTCAGGTACCATTTTCATAATTTCAAAAAGTTTTGTTAGAGGTGGAACTCTGTTATGGAGGTGGTTTTCCATCCACTTCAGCGTTTGTGGACTGTGGATCTTCCATGAACTTCATTTACTCTAGTCTGGTGTCCAAGTTAGTTAGGGACAGTTAGGCTAGAGACTCCCATCCATATCTGCCATTGATAAGACACCATTGGCTCAAAATGTCCTTACGTTTGTCTCTGAGGAGTTTCTCCTCAAGGTGGGTTCCTTGCACCAGGAACGAATTTCATGTTATGTTATGAATAGTCTTCCTGCAGGACTGGCGTTGGGGTTCCCATGGTTGCAGAGGCATAATCATGTTAGACTGGGGATCTCGTGATATTGTTAAATGGGGACCTAATTGTTCCAATGGTTGTCTATCTGCTGTTTTTGTGTCTGGCATTAGTCCAAAGGGCATTCCAGAGTACCTAAAAGACTTTGGGGATGTGTTCTCTGAAAAAGAGGCAGAGCTCTTACCACCCCATCGTCCTTATGATTTTACTGTTAATCTTATTCCGGGTTCTAAATTGCCTAAAGCCCATTTGTACAATCTTTCTGGCGTGGAACGTACTGCTATGAAAAACTATATCTCTGATAGTCTACACAAAGGTCACATCCATCACTCTGTCTCACCTGTGGCCGCGGGATTCTTTTTTGTCAAGAAAAAAGATGGTGGTTTACGCCCATGCCTTGATTTCCGGGAACTAAATAAAATTATGGTGAGAAATACCTACCCACTCCCACTCATTTCTGATCTCTATAACCAATTGCCTGGGGCTAAGTGGTTTTCCAAACTTGATCTGAGAAGAGTATATAACCTTATCCGCATTCAGGAAGGGGATGAGTGGAAAACAGCATTTCTCACCTTCGAGGATCTGTTTGAAAATTTGTCATGCCCTTCGGTCTCACGAATGCGCCCGCAGTGTTTCAGAACTTCATGAATTATGTTTTTTTCTGATTTTATCGGTCGCTTTTTGGTTGTATACCTGGATAATATCCTTGTTTTGTAGCCTGACAAGGAATCCCACATTGGTCATTTACATGCTGTTCTTCACAGGTTATGGGGAAATTCTCTGTTTGCTAAACCCGAGAAATGTTTGTTTTGTGTCCAGGAGCTTTCCTTTCTGGGGATCATCCTTTCTGCCAATGGGTTTCGGATGGATCCCAGAAAGGTACAGGCCATTGTTGATTGGGTGCAACCCAGAGACCTCAAGGGGTTGCCGCGTTTTCTGGGTTTCGCCAATTATTATCGAAAATTCATCAAGGGGTTTTCTCAGGTGGTCAAGCCAATCACTGATCTCACTCACAAGGGGGCTGATCTCAAAGTTTGGTCACCTTTGGCAGTTAAAGCATTTGTTACTTTAAAGAAGTGTTTTATGTCTGCTCCTGTATTGGTTCAGCCCTATCCATCTGAACCATTCATTGTAGAGGTGGATGCATCAGAAGTGGGAATAGGGGCGGTGTTGTCTCAGGGACCCGTTACTTTGACCAATTTAAGACCATTTGCCTTTTTCTCCCGGAAGTTTTCTTCTGCAGAGAGGAACTATGACGTTGGTAACCGGGAGTTATTGGCCATAAAATTGGCTTTTGAAGAATGGAGGCATTTTTTGGAGGGGGCAGTTCATCGGATCATGGTCATTACAGACCACAAGAACTTGTCTTATATTGAATCTGCCAAATAGTTAACTCCTACACAGGCTAGGTGGTCGCTTTTTTTTTCTCGTTTTCATTTTTCAATCACTTTTGGGCCTGGTTCCAAGAATTTTAAGGCTGATGCCTTATCTTGCAGTTTTGATCCAGTATCACCCCCCGAACCTTCTTCCTTCATTCTTCATCACGGGGTGGTTGTTGCGGGGGTATCCTCTGAATTGGAGCAGGAGATTCGGAAGGCTCAGTCTCTTGCTCCTTCCTCTTTGCCTGATAATAAACTCTTTGTCCCGATTCAGTACTGGTTGAAGGTTCTTCGGGAATTCCACGATTCAGCTCTCAGGGGACACCCAGGGATCTCAGCCACCTGGAAAGCCATTGCTAGGCTGTATTGGTGGCCCTCCATGACCTCTGATATCACTGTGTTTGTGTCTGCTTGTGAAGTAAATAAGGCAGCACACTGCAGTGCTAAAACATGAAACACAAAAATTGAACTGCATTACTACACTAGAAATATGAAAAATGAGAGCATTTAGCGCATAAATATGGCCAATTTTATGTGTACCTGGTAGCCACTTTACGGCATCTCTCTTATACCAGGTCCTACACTTGCCTTTCCTTGAGAATAAACGTCTCCATCTGAATGGGTACCTGTGAAACCTCTTCTTAGACTAAAATTCTCTCTCTCTGTGGAGGGGTATTGGTTTTCAACAGTAGAAAAAAAAAAAAAAAGGCAGCAACCCTTACCTGCCTAGATCTTAGAACAAATGCACTGCAGGGTGCAGCCAGCCCATAAAGCAAGATGTTAGCAACACAGGTGCAAAATACCAGATCAACAGCCACTCTCCACATACCCACTCCTGGAGGGGGTGACTGCCCAGTATACAATTGCACAATAAAGGCCCACATAGGGCGTAGTTCACACAATGGTACTGCATAGTGTCTGGTTCACAGCCTATTAGTCACGCCCCTACTTTTCGATTAGGCGGGCTGGCCAGTACACTCTCAATGCATCCCAGTGCGAACACCCCTCATGCGAGACCGAATGTGTTTGGGCTTGGCTGCACCCCGAAAAATATAGTGCAAAAAATATTCAAAAATAGTGAGGTATTGGTTGATATTTTGGCCAAAATACGTAAGCTCGTAACCCGCGCCAAGGGTCCCCACGCTTACGAGTCCTACACTAAACTAAATAGCAAAGCCACTAGAGACTCAAGGTCTACAAAATTCAATTTTCAACAGCAGAAAAAAAAAAAAAAAGGCAGCAACCCTTACCTGCCCAGATCTTAGAACAAATGCACTGCAGGGTGCAGCCAGCCCATAAAGCAAGATGTTAGCAACACAGGAGCAAAATACCAGATCAACAGCCACTCTCCACATACCCACTCCTGGAGGGGGTGACTGCCCAGTATACAATTGCACAATAAAGGCCCACATAGGGCGTAGTTCACACAATGGTACTGCATAGTGTCTGGTTCACAGCCTATTAGTCACGCCCCTACTTTTCGATTAGGCGGGCTGGCCAGTACACTGGCCAATTTTATGTGTACCTGGTAGCCCCTTTACGGCATCTCTCTTATACCAGGTCCTAAACTTGCCTTACCTCGCTGAGAATAAACGTCTCCATCTGAACGGGTACATGTGAAACCTCTTCTTAGACTAAAATTCTCTCTCTCTGTGGAGGGGTATTGGACCTGCTGTAATTAAAACACCTGTGGCTAGGAGGCGGAGTGCACGATCAGAAGGCTAAAGAATACATTTCAAAAACCTGACCTGCACATCCAAACATAGACTAAGTGTGAACAGGTGCTGAACCTAGAGTCGCCAACTCGTATATAGTTAAGTAAACAAGGCAGCACACTGCAGCGCTAGAACATGCAAACTTGAAAACACAAAATTTGAACTGCATTACTGCACTAGAAATATGAAAAATGAGAGCGTTTAGCGCATAAAAATGGCCAATTTTATGTGCACCTGGTAGCCCCTTTACGGCATCTCTCTTATACCAGGTCCTAAACTTGCCTTACCTCGCTGAGAATAAACGTCTCCATCTGAACGGGTACATGTGAAACCTCTTCTTAGACTAAAATTCTCTCTCTCTGTGGAGGGGTATTGGACCTGCTGTAATTAAAACACCTGTGGCTAGGAGGCGGAGTGCACGATCAGAAGGCTAAAGAATACATTTCAGAAAACTGACCGTCACATCCAAACGGAAAGTGGCTACCAGGTACACATAAAATTGGCCATTTTTATGCGCTAAACGCTCTCATTTTTCATATTTCTAGTGCAGTAATGCAGTTCAATTTTCGTGTTTCATGTTTTAGCGCTGCAATGTGCTGCCTTATTTACTTGACTATATGCGAGTTGGCGACTCTAGGTTCAGCACCTGTTCACACTTAGTCTATGTTTGGATGTGATGGGTCAGTTTTTTGAAATGTGTCTGCTTGTGATACCTGCGCTCGTGCTAAGAGCTCCCATAACCGGCTGGCCAGGGAATTGGTGCCATTGCCAATTCCAGATAGACCTTGGACTCATCTGTCCATGGATTTTATCACTGATCTCCCTCCTTCCAATGGCAAAACTGTAATCTTAGTAGTGGTTGACAGATTAAGTAAACAGGCGCATTTTGTACCTCTGGCAGGATTCCCTAATGCTGAAACACTATCTAAGTTGTTTGTTGAGCATGTTGTACGGCTGCATGGCATGCTTTGAATGTAGTTTCTGATAGAGGGGTACAATTTGTGTCCAAATTTTGGAGGGCATTTTGTAAAAGATTGGGTATTTGCTTGACCTTCTCCTCTGCTTACCATCCTGAGACCAATGGTCAGCTAGAGAGGAACAATCAGTCACTTGAACAGATTTTGAGGTGTCTTGCTATGTCTCAGCAGGAAGATTGGTGTTCTTTGTTGCCCGTGGCTGAGTTTGCATTTAACAATCGGATTAACCAGTCCACGGGCACCTCTCTATTCTTCTGTAACTACTGTTTTCACCCCCATTTTGGCATATTTTCTAGACTGGATTCAGGATGTCCAGGGGCTGATATGGCAGTGCAACCATTGGGGGAGGTGTAGAGGGAGGCCCAGAAGAACACTGGGGAGGCTCAGAGCAAACATAAGCTTTTTGCGGATAAGCGACGGTCTGTAGGACCCTTCTTAAGTCATTTGTACCATCCTCCGCTGGGCCTCCATCCCCTTCGCCTCCTGTCTCTGTGGATGGTCAGACCGAGTATGAAGTGGAACGGATTGTGGATTCTCTCATGGTCCGTAGTTCACTTCAGTATTTGGTCCATTGGAGGGGTTATGGTCATGAGGATCGATCTTGGGTCCCGGCATGATCTGTCCATGCTGATCGATAGGTTTGGGCATTTCACGGTTGTTATCCTGGGAATCCTGGGGGTCCAGTGGCCCCCCTTAAGAGGAGGGTACTGTTATGATCTGTTCCAGGGTTTAATCCTGTCTGCCCTTTCCTGGGCAGACCATATCAAGGGTTAACTTTGCTCTGCCTCATTCTGTGTTCAGGTTTGCTATTTAGCTCCTATGCATCCTGCTGGTGGTGTCAGCTATAGTTCTGCCTTCAGCGTGTGAACCGGACACTGGTAGCTTTTGATTTGTCCTGCTGTGATCCTGACTTGCTCCATGTCTGTTGACTCCCTCTGTCTCCCCTTCTCCCAGTGTTTGCCTGTTCGTCGGTTTGATTCTCTGTTTTCTGACTTGGCTTGTATTCGGACTCGCTTTTGCCTTCTTACTTTGTCTTATCTGCTTCTGACCATTGCTGAACCTTCTGGCTTGTTCCTGACCACATGTATTGCTGATCCCTTTGTTACTTCTGCCTTATATTGTTTTTTGACTCGGCATGTCTGACCACTCTCTCACCACTTGGTGGGGCCTGTGCTGCTGCTCTGTGGTGTTTCTCTGTGTACGCAGTCTCACTTCCCTCTCAAACTCCCTCTGGTGGAGGTTGCGCTATACTGCACTGCAGCAGCATGACAACTGTCAGGGCGAAGGGCAAAATTCTGTGTTTTTTGGGGCAGAGATTTTCCGGGACTTCCTGTTATTGATCTCCTTAAAAAATAGTACCGACATGCTTTTCCCAGGCTGAAATGAAACAATAGAGATCACCGGGTTCAATTCATCTCTGCCAAACAGATACAATTCAGGTCCCTTTAATAGTCTAGTGTATAGGCAATAAATCATTGGATCAATTGGAAGATTTCAAATCTGCCATTTAAAATATTCTGCACATAAAAGTCTGAGAAATCTGTTATACATATCCTGAGCCATGACATGAAGTTGGGAGAAAATGTCAGCTCAGGACAATGGACATGGGCAACAATTACCTGAAATTGTGCAGTCCAATTGCTTGGTGATGGTGACATAAAGAAGGAAAGATCCATGATCAGTTTAGCTAGTACTCAACTAATGGTAGCGGGAAATACTGTATTATTTTACCCATTTTGTGCCACCTTATTAGTGTTGTGCATGTAATTGGCTATGAAGTTTACCTTACATTTGTATTATTTTTTCCCTCCACATGGGGTAGCCAGGGGCAGGCACATAAGAAACGAAAAATTATTTGCTTCAGGAAAATTAAGTCTTCACATCTGATAAACCCGCATCTTCACAGCAGAGAATTCCTCTGGCATTTTGCCTGTCTATATCAATATGCTATCACTGAATAAAGAACACTGGATGACATCTCCTACTGAGAACAGCAATTCATCTTCTTAGCAGCTTCACTTAAAACGAATATGATGTACTGTATAATTATACGGAGCATCTGCAGACTGGTTTAACTCACCAATGTCCTCTTGTCTTATGGAGAATCTATTTTAAATCAGGTTCCAGAGGAACATCAAGTCAGTTCAGGACTGATGTCAACACCAGTTAATTTCCAGCCTCCTCTTTATGCCCAGGAGATTGCTGCTCACTAGTCGTACTAATGAACATGGAAGGGGAAGGAGGACGGGGATGCTGTGCCCTGTGCGCTGCAAAAGGGAAGAAATGTCCTTTTCCTGCTTTCTTTGTATCTTTAGTAAATCATGAAAATACCTGTGTGCCACAGAGGCTAGAAAATTAATAGCATTTTATAGTCATCAATGTGTAACAGCTTCAAGAGTAAGGCCAACGTTTCTACGAATATTCATCCATGTGTTTCTAAGGTTAGGTAGTGAGAAGAGTAATTTATTTTTCTTCCATACAACTTTATCTGCTGTAGATGGAGCTTAGTGGCACTTCGTAGAAGTGAAGATTTTGTAACATTCAAACAACACAAAATATATATATATATACATTTGTATCTGGGTGGTGGCTCTATAATTGGACATTCTCTGATGTCAACATTTGCTCAAAACTACATTTCTTTAGCAGTCTTGTGACTAATGGGAACTTGCAACCACTTTCACTACTGCTCAGCATACAGTCCTTGGATCAATGTCTACATAACTTTCTATGTGCCATAGAAAGCTGTGCCATATAGTGCTCTGCACCATTAATTATTGCCCCATAGATGTGCCATATAAAGCTGTGCCATATAGTGCTCTGCACCATTCATTATTGCCCCATAGATGTGCCATAGAAAGCTCTGCCATATAGTGCTCTGCACCATTCATTATTGCCCCATAGCTGTGCCATAGAAAGCTCTGCCATATAGTGCTCTGCACCATTCATTATTGCCCCATAGATGCTCCATATAAAGCTGTGCCACATAGTGCTCTGCACCGTTCATTATTGCCCCATAGCTGTGCCATAGAAAGCTGTGCCATATAGTGCTCTGCATCGTTCATTATTGCCCCATAGCTGTGCCATAGAAAGCTGTGCCATATAGTGCTCTGCACCATTCATTATTGCCCCATAGATGTGCCATATAAAGCTGTGCCATATAGTGCTCTGCCATATAGAATGCTCTGCACCGTTGATTGATGTGCCATATAAAACTGTGCCATATATAATGCTGCTGCTGCTGCAATAAAAAAACAAAAATGCCATACTCACCTCTCTTGCTTGCAGCTCCTCAGCGTCTGTCTCGGCGACTCTCTGCAGTGACTGTTCAGGCAGAGGGCAGCGCGCAGATTAGTACGTCATCGCGCCCTCTGACCTGAACAGTCACTGCAAGAGGACGCGAAGATAGAGCGGCGCCCGGCGTGTGGAACGCGGACAGGTGAATATGTAATACTTACCTGCTCCCGGCGTCCCTGGCTCCTTCTCCCGGACAGCTGGTCTCCAGGTGCCGCAGCCTCTTCCTCTGTCAGCGGTCACCGTTAACGCTCATTAGAGAAATGAATATGCGGCTCCACCCCTATGGGAGTGGAGTCCATATTCATAACTTTAATGAGCGGTCCCACGTGACCGCTGAACAGGGGAAGAGCTGCGGCACCGAAGACCGTGGGATGGGCAGGGGGAGCGCCAGGAGCCTCGGAAGCAGGTAAGTATGCCTCAGACCTCTCTCCCCCTCACCCGCCGACCGTGACTCGAGTATAAGCCGAGAGGGGCACCTTCAGCCCAAAAATTTGGGCTGAAAATCTTGGCTTATACTCGAGTATATATGGTACTTGTGTTATCTTTGTCTAATATTTTAATTTGTTTGGGTATCTTAAACATTTAAGTGTGACAAATGTGCAAAAGAGTAGGAAAGTGGGAAGGCGGCAAACAGTTTTGCACACAACTGTAGATGGTAAATGTATTTTTCCCGGGTATAAGAATTTATGAGTTAAAAAAACAAAAAGCAGTAAAGCACTTTTGCAGAAATTTGACTCATGGATATTCCCAACTTTCCATTCCTAAAGCATCACAAAGTTATGCCGGGGAATAGTCCTGTGAATAATTTATTTAGGTTTGGCCTCTCTTTCTGGAATGGAGAGAGTTTGATGGAAATTAATTGTAAATGGTATGCAAACCAATATGATCAATCAGAGCTTATCTCACTCCTCTATGAGTCAATGCAGATGGTGTTTTAACAGAAACAGAGAATGTTTATTCTTCGCGCCGGGATCTTGAGCTATCTGTGCAGATGTTCTTCGATTAGATTTGTTGGACATGATAGCTCAGGGAGGGAAAATCTATTTGAGATATAAATCAAGAATGTTCATAATTTCCATGAATGTTTAAAGATTTTTCTTTGACATCATTGTGAAATGTGCTTAAAATATATTCTTGTAAAGTACTATTCTATGTGCATTGTAAATTAATAAAATAGCTTGCAGAGTTGTCAGTGGAAAGGGGAGCTGAAAATACACTCCACACAAAGAATTTATAGAAACGTTAACTAATATACAGCTCTGGCAAAAATTAAGAGACCACTGCAAAATGTTGTTTGTCTGATTGTTCTCTTTATAGGTATATTTTTGAGTAAAATGTAAATTGCTCTTTTATTCTAAAAACATCTGACAACATGTCTCCGAATTTGCAAGCAATAAATTTTGTATTTTTTTTCTGAAAAGGAGAAATGGTCAAAATTAAAAAAAAACCCAGTGCTTTCAGACTTCAAATAATGCAAAGAAAACAAGTTCATAATAATTTAGAAACAGCAATACTAATGTTTTAACTCAGGAAGAGTTCAGAAATCAATATTTTGTGAAATAACCATGATTTTTAATCACAGCTTTCATGCGTCTTGGCATGCTTTCCACCAGCCTTTTACACTGCTTTTGGTGCAAAAATGTAAGCAGTTCTTTTTTGTTTGATGGCTTGTGACTATCCATCATCCTCTTGAGGTTTTCAATGGGGTTCAGGTCTGGAGATTGGGCTGCCCATGACAGGGTTTTGATGTGGTGGTCTCTTAATTTTTGCCAGAGTTGCATATTGTTATACATTACTATAGAGATATAATTGCACAATTTAATAATTTTCCCTCTGCTACCTATTGCTAGAATATGCTAAGACTTTGATCTGTGGAGGTCAACTTTAGAAGTCCACATTGTTGACTCTTTGGCTACTTTGTATCTGAGCACCATTATGGGAAGATCTGGGACCTGTGACTACAGTGCAACTGTGGCGCCCCAAGGTCCTGGTCATCATAGTGGTATTGCTTTCCTCCAGGGGATATTGATGCTAACTTTGGAGGCGAGAAAGGATAATTGCATCCAGGTATCACAAACATGCAACCCATTTCACACTCCAGGCCACCAGGGGAGCTTCTGCTCCTATTTATTAGGTCACTCCCCATATATACAGTATATATAACTGGTAGTCTGTAGGGAAAGTTAGTTAGTTTCAGACAGGAGTTAGTTGCTGACTGAGCTCAGCTCAGTGAGTTCAAGACAATAGTCTGAGGAGGACAGAGAGTCAACAGAGCTGTGCATGCCCTCAGAGCTGCAGCTCCCAGAAAGAGACATTGGAAGGCAGAATTGTATTGCAGCGAGCATGAAGTCAAAGCAAAGGAGAGGATACCAGAAGGCCCTGAACAGTATGCCTCCTTCTGAGGCGCAGAACCCCGGTAGCTGGAACACCGAGGGAATAAGGACCTCTACGCCTTATTCGAGAGACCGGCAGAACAGCTAATTGAACGTTACCTGTCCGCACCTACACCCAGGAGGCACGGTGACACCCCATAGAGCCGAGTTATTTAAGAGATCCTATAAACAGGCTCAAGTCACCAGTCATACGGGTTTTGTCCTATCCTATATGGGAGACATAGAGAGCGAAACATTACATCTGAGAGACCCTTATGTGAAGCCATAGGCAGTAAGGGACTACACTACTGCAGCGCAAGGGAAGGCTACTGATTTCCACCTGGACAAGGGAACTCTGGACTTGCCTCCAAACCGGCTGGACTCTGCCTACCCTGTGGTCTGGTGCTCTGGACTGTGGATGCTGAAGTCTTCAGTAAAGGTAAAGAGACTGCAACCTTGTGTCCTCGTTCTTCACTGCGCCTCTCACCATACCACCATCTACATACTGGGAAGCCCTGGGGATATACTTCACCTGTGGGACGGTATACCATCTGGCTGCCATAACATCACCCCAGCAGACCCCTTGAAGCAGCGTCAGTCATCCTGACCCAATACCACAGGTGGTGTCATGAACATAAACTTTATCCCTTTAAAGACCTTTCCCTTTTATAAGGACGTCCCAGAGCCACGAACCGGGTCAGCCACCATGACATCCCCCTGTGAACCGCAGGACCCGGTGTCGAGTAACCCCTTTCCCTGACGGGGCGCTCCATAACTACAGTCTTAGGCCTGTGTCACACTGGCGTATTGCATCCGATGTGAGATCATCGGATGCGATATGCTAATGACAGCAGAGCAGGAGCCGACTGTCATGCGTCTGTGCTCCGATTCTCTCGCACAGGGAGGATCGGAGCACAGCTGCGGAGGAGGCGGAGAAATGAATTTTTCCATCTCCTCCATTGCTGGGGTCCGCTTATAACACACATCGGATGATTTCCGAGTGGTGTGCGCTGTCTCACTCGCACCCATAGGCTTATATGGGTGCGAGTGAGCCGAGAGTTTTCCTCGGTCCGAGACAATTGCAGCATGCTGCGATTGTCTCGGACCGAGGAAAACGGCCGACAAAAAGTCGGCTGGTGGGAGCTGCCCCATAGCTTAACATTGGTCTGAGTGCAATGCGATTTTTTATCGCATTGCACTTGGCCATTTAAAACGCCAGTGTGACGACGGCCTTACAAGACATCTGCGGTAGTCTGAGACACAACCCCTGACTCATCATTGGTTCAGACTTCTTATCTTTCATTCCTTTAGCAGTTCTGCCTCCTCCGATTGGCTGCTGTGTGTAAATACAGAAAGTCTATGACGAAAACACTCACAGAAAGCTGATTTCTACTACAGGAACAGGAAGATTATCAGATAATTGCCATTATGGCTGATTTAGACAGGCCAGGCCCAATAATTGAGGAACACACATTCATAGAAACACACATTTCCGAATACTGACTCGGCTAACCCAATGGTTGTTCATCAGGTGCTTTGATTTTTAAGCTGGTGTAAAATCCTCATTATCAGCAGCACATTGCCTCATTTGGAAAATGTATACGCTGCGGGTATCAAAACATTTTATGTGCACAGAACAATCGTTTTAACAATTGTTCTATATGCATAGAATTGTGGTCGACTAGTCTAAACAGGACAATAAACAACCACTGATTAACTTACAAGTAGCCAAGTGCCGGCTGTTTAAAACTCAGCATTAGTAAGGGGAGAGTCAGTTTTTTATGTAGTATTAAGGGAGATTTACAATGATGACTATCAAAGAGTGGCTGGCAGCCTTCAGACGTGGTGGCCGACCTATGTGGCTTACCCTTAGATACAGTATGTGATGAAGATGCAGTTTGTCATAAATTTGCATTATGCCATTTTACCTCCTGAAATACTCCACAGCAGTGCCACTAGATATTTTCCTTATGCCTAACTTACTGTTATTGCCTGGTGTCAAATTCAATCTGTATCTAGCAGAAGAGATGTGGATACAGACTACACAGAGGGCAGGACTTTATCTCTCTGCTCCTGCTCTCCTGTCTGTCAATATGGAAATAACAGGGAGGCTGATCTTCAGTTCAGTATAGTTCGGTACTGGAAAACTGATCGGCAAATTAATTTGGACTAATTTGGGTGCACCAGAAACCAAAATCTATGCTACCTATGGACTAGATATGATTTACCGTCTGGTGCCTGTCAATAGCAGTTAGCATATACTTTTTCAATATGGTGCCAGAAAATGCTCCCTATTTTGTAAGCAAGGGGTGTGAATCCTTTGACCTTTTCAAAAATGGCACCTATGAGCCTTTCTAACTTTATATGCAAGAGCGCATACGCATAGTTAGCTAACCACTTGTTTAATGTTGAGAAAAAATTGGATAAGCACACCGAAAGAGAAAAAATTCTTTAAGCTTTATTATAAATCCATATATTTAAAAGTCCATATGTGAATAGTGGTACAGAAACCATTCTTGTGCATTTCTGGCACTAACTGCATGCTCTATGACTAAAGGCACAGTTAGTGGCAGAAACGCGTCAGAGCAGTTTCTAAACCACTATTCACATATGGACTTTTAAAGATATGGATTTATAATAATGCCTGAAGAATTTTTTATCTTTGGATGTGCTACCCACTTTTGTCTCATTATTTGACACTCCTGTTTGGTCAGCAGTCTTGGAAGAGCACTCCAGAATATCAAGACAGGTGTTTCTAAAAATTGTGAGTACTACTGAGATTTTTTTTTGCTGTTGCTACATTAACCACTTGTTTAGTATGCTTAACCCCTTCCCGACCTTTGACGCATACGCTGCGTCATGAAAGTCGGTGCCATTCCGACCCATGACGCAGCATATGCGTCATGGAAAGATCGCGTCCCTGCAGGCCGGGTGAAAGGGTTAACTCCCATTTCACCCGATCTGCAGGGACAGGGGGAGTGGTAGTTTAGCCCAGGGGGGGTGGCTTCACCCCCTCGTGGCTACGATCGCTCTGATTGGCTGTTGAAAGTGAAACTGCCAATCAGAGCGATTTGTAATATTTCACCTAAAAAACTGGTGAAATATTACAATCCAGCCATGGCCGATGCTGCAATATCATCGGCCATGGCTGGAAACACTTATGTGCACCCACCCCACTCCTCCGATCGCCCCCCCAGCCCCCCGATCTGTGGTCCGCTCCCCTCCGTCCTGTGCTCTGCTCCCCCGTCCTCCTGTCCGCTTCCCCGTGCACCAATCACACCCCCCGCGCTCCAATCAAACCCCCCCGCACAGCGATCCCCCCCCCCCCGCACACAGCGACCCCCCCGTGCTCCGATCCACCCCCCCCGCACAGCGATCCCTCACCCCGTGCTCCAATCCTTCCCCGTGCTCCAATCCTCCCTCCCGTGTTCCGATCCACCCCCCCCATGATCCGATCCACCCCCCTGTGCTCCGACGCCCCCCCGTGCCCTGATCTCCCCCCCCCTTATACTTACCTGGCCGCCCGAGGTCCGTCCGTCTTCTTTCCTGGGCGCCGCCATCTTCCAAAATGGCGGGCGCATGTGCAGTGCGCCCGCCGAATCTGCCGGCCGGCAGATTCGTTCCAGAGTGAATTTTGATCACTGAGATATAACCTATCTCAGTGATCAAAATAAAAAAAATAGTAAATGACCCCCCCCCCCCTTTGTCACCCCCATAGATAGGGACAATAAAAAAAATAAAGAATTTTTTTTTTTTCACTAAGGTTGGGGTAAGAACTAGGGTTAGGGTTAGGGGTAGGGTTAGGGGTAGGGTTAGGGGTAGGGTTAGGGGTAGGGTTAGGGTTAGGGGTAGGGTTAGGGGTAGGGTTAGGGGTAGGGTTAGGGCTAGGGTTAGGGTTTCGGTATGTGCACACGTATTCTGGTCCTATGCGGATTTTTCCGCAGCGGATTTGAAAAATCCACAGTGCTAAACCGCTGCCGATTTATCGTGGATTTACCGCGGTTTTTCTGAGCATTTCACTGCGGTTTTACAACTGCGATTTTCTATTGGAGCAGTTGTAAAACCGCTGCGGAATCCGCAGAAAGAAGTGACATGCTGCGGAATGTAAACCGCTGCGTTTCCGTGCAGTTTTTCCGCAGCATGTGTACAGCGATTTTTGGTTCCCATAGGTTCACATTGAACTGTAAACTCATGGGAAACTGCTGCGGATCCGCAGCGTTTTCCGCAGCGTGTGCACATACCTTTAGAATTAGGCTATGTGCACACGGTGCGGATTGGCCGCTGCGGATCCGCAGCAGTGTTCCATCAGGTTTACAGTACCAAGTAAACCTATGGAAAACCAAATCCGCTGTGCCCATGGTGCAGAAAATACCGCGCGGGAACGCTGCGTTGTATTTTCCGCAGCATGCTAATTCTTTGTGCGGATTCCGCAGCGTTTTACACCTGTTCCTCAATAGGAATCCACAGGTGAAATCCGCACAAAAAACACTGGAAATCCACGGTAAATCCACAGGTAAAACGCAGTGCCTTTTACCCGCGGATTTTTCAAAAATGATGCTGAAAAATCTCATACGAATCCGCAACGTTGGCACATAGCCTTAGAGTTGGGTTGGAATTAGGGTTGTGGTTAGGGTTAGGGGTGTGTTGGGGTTAGGGTTGTGGTTAGGGGTGTGTTGGGGTTAGGGTTGTGATTAGGGTTACGGCTACAGTTGGGATAAGGGTTAGGGGTGTGTTGGAGGTAGAATTGAGGGGTTTCCACTGTTTAGGCACTTCAGTGGGTCTCCAAACGCAACATGGCGCCACCATTGATTCCAGCCAATCTTGTATTCAAAAATTCAAATGGTGCTCCCTCACTTCCGAACCCCGACGTGTGCCCAAACAGTGGTTTACCCCCACATATGGGGTACCAGCATACTCAGGACAAACTGCGCAACAATTACTGGGGTCCAATTTCTCCTGTTACCCTTGAGAAAATAAAAAATTGCTTGCTAAAACATCATTTTTGAGGAAAGAAAAATGATTTTTTATTTTCACGGCTCTGCGTTGTAAACGTCTGTGAAGCACTTGGGGGTTCAAAGTGCTCACAACATATCTAGATAAGTTCCTTGGGGGGTCTAGTTTCCAAAATGGGGTCACTTGTGGGGGGTTTCTACTGTTTAGGCACACCAGGGGCTCTGCAAACGCAACGTGACGCCCGCAGACCATTCCATCAAAGTCTGCATTTCAAAAGTCACTACTTCCCTTCTGAGCCCCCACGTGTGCCCAAACAGTGGTTTACCCCCACACATGGGGTATCAGCGTACTCAGGAGAAACTGGACAACAACTTTTGTGGTCCAATTTCTCCTGTAACCCTTGGGAAAATAAAAAATTCTGGGCTAAAAAATTATTTTTGAGGAAAGAAAACGTATTTATTATTTTCACTGCTCTGTGTTATGAACTTCTGTGAAGCACTTGGGGGTTCAAAGTGCTCACCTCACATCTAGATAAGTTCCTTTCGGGGTCTAGTTTCCAAAATGGGGTCACTTGTGGGGGGTTTCTACTGTTTAGCCACATCAAGTGCTCTGCAACCGCAACGTGACGCCCACAGAGCATTCCATCAAAGTCTGCATTTCAAAACGTCACTACTTCACTTCCGAGCCCCAGCATGTGCCTAAACAGTGGTTTACCCCCACATATGGGGTATCAGCGTACTCAGGAGAAACTGGACAACAACTTTTGGGGTCAAATTTCTCCTGTTACCCTTGGGAAAATAAAAAATTGCGGGCTAAAATTCATTTTTGAGAAAATAATTTTTTTTTTTTATTTTCATGGCTCTGCGTTATAAACTTCTGTGAAGCACTTGAGGGTTCAAAGTGCTCACTACACATCTAGATTAGTTCCTTTGGGGGTCTAGTTTCCAAAATGGGGTAATTTGTGGGGGATCTCCAATGTTTAGGCACACAGGGGCTCTCCAAACGCGACATGGTGTCCGCTAATGATTGGAGATAATTTTCCATTTAAAAAGCCAAATGGCGTGCCTTCCCTTCTGAGCCCTGCCGTGCGCCCAAACAGTGGTTTACCCCCACATATGGGGTATCTGCATACTCAGGACAAACTGACAACAACATTTGTGGTCCAATTTCTCCTATTACCATTGGCAAAATAGGAAATTCCAGGCTAAAAAATCATTTTTGAGAAAAGAAAAATTATTTTTTATTTTCATGGCTCTGCATTATAAACTTCTGTGAAGCACCTGGGGGTTTAAAGTGCTCAGTATGCATCTAGATAAGTTCCTTGGGGGGTCTAGTTTCCAAAATGGGGTCACTTGTGGGGGAGCTCCATTGCATAGGCACACAGGGGCTCTCCAAATGCGACATGGTGTCCGCTAACAATTGGAGCTAATTTTCCATTCAAAAAGTTAAAAGGCGCGCCTTCCCTTCCGAGCCCTGCCGTGTGCCCAAACAGTGGTTTACCCCCACATATGAGGTATCGGCGTACTCGGGAGAAATTGCTCAACAAATTTTAGGATCCATTTTATCCTATTGCCCATGTAAAAATGAAAAAATTGAGGCGAAAATAAATTTTTTGTGAAAAAAAAGTACTTTTTCATTTTTACGGATCAATTTGTGAAGCACCTGAGGGTTTAAAGTGCTCACTAGGCATCTAGATAAGTTCCTTGGGGGGTCCAGTTTCCAAAATGGGGTCACTTGTGGGGGAGCTCCAATGTTTAAGCACACAGGGTCTCTCCAAACGCGACATGGTGTCCGCTAACGATGGAGATAATTTTTCATTCAAAAAGTCAAATGGCGCTCCTTCCCTTCCGAGCCTTACCATGTGCCCAAACAGTGGTTTACCCCCACATGTGAAGTATCGGTGTACTCAGGAGAAATTGCCAAACAAATTTTAGGATCCATTTTATCCTGTTGTCCATGTGAAAATGAAAAAATTGAGGCTAAAAGAATTTTTTTGTGAAAAAAAAGTACTTTTTCATTTTTACGGATCAATTTGTGAAGCACCTGGGGGTTTAAAGGGCTCACTATGCATCTAGATAAGTTCCTTGGGGCGTCTAGTTTCCAAAATGGGGTCACTTGTGGGGGAGCTCCAATTTTTAGGCACACGGGGGCTCTCCAAATGTGACATGGTGTCCGTTAAAGAGTGCAGCCAATTTTTCATTCAAAAAGTCAAATGGCGCTCCTTCCCTTCCAAGCCCTGCCGTGCGCCCAAACAGTGGTTTACCCCCACATATGAGGTATCAGCGTACTCAGGACAAATTGGACAACAACGTACGTGGTTCAGTTTCTCCTTTTACCATTGGGAAAATAAAAAAATTGTTGCTGAAAAATCATTTTTGTGACTAAAAAGTTAAATGTTCATTTTTTCCTTCCATGTTGCTTCTGCTGCTGTGAAGCACCTGAAGGGTTAATAAACTTCTTGAATGTGGTTTTGTGCACCTTGAGGGGTGCAGTTTTTAGAATGGTGTCACTTTTGGGTATTTTCAGCCATATAGACCCCTCAAACTGACTTCAAATGTGAGGTGGTCCCTAAAAAAAATGGTTTTGTAAATTTCGTTGTAAAAATGAGAAATCGCTGGTCAAATTTTAACCCTTATAACTTCCTAGCAAAAAAAAATTTTGTTTCCAAAATTGTGCTGATGTAAAGTAGACGTGTGGGAAATGTTATTTATTAACTATTTTGTGTCACATAACTCTCTGGTTTAACAGAATAAAAATTCAAAATGTGAAAATTGTGAAATTTTCAAAATTTTCGCCAAATTTCCGTTTTTATCACAAATAAACACAGAATTTATTGACCTAAATTTACCACTAACATGAAGCCCAATATGTCACGAAAAAACAATCTCAGAACCGCTAGGATCCATTGAAGCGTTCCTGAGTTATTACCTCATGAAGGGACACTGGTCAGAATTGCAAAAAACGGCAAGGTCTTTAAGGTCAAAATAGGCTGGGTCATGAAGGGGTTAATGTTATAAATAATGCCTATTTACTGAAGAGTATACACGGTATATTCCTGAGTACCCTGGTTTCCAGTGAATTGTAGGCCATGAATTAAAACATATGGGATGAGCTATCTTGTTTTTAATATATACATAGGTGAATTATGAATTATGCAATTAATATGATTTATTAGTATACTGTACATGTGTATTTATCATATTACTGTTGTGAATCATAATCATCCTGAGGCATGTTCCTACATTGTTTTCAAAAGTTCTGCTTTAATTTGATTTTTTTAATCTACCCATGAACTAGCTATAAATTCCAGGCTGTGATTCCCCATGTCCTTCCTGTTAAGTCTCAGAAACTTTTTGCAAAAGTCTTGGGGTGGAGTGTATAACACCAGAAACACGTTGATCGCCTGGCCAGTGATCTGACTACCAAACTATGGACTTTGTACCTGTTTCTAAGCTATGGCATGCTATATTTTTACTTTCACTACTAGATTTATATTTTTTCACTAATAAACAAAAGGTTTTACCCTGTGGAGATGGCTCTTCTTCCTCTGCTGTTTCCGTTGTGTACGATGAGCAGGTTCTTTATTTCTGTGGGGATAAAAATGCAATTCTGTAGGGTCAGCACTAGTGATGAGCACATATACTCGTTACTCGAGATTTCTCGAGCGCGCACGGGGGTCCTCCGAGTATTTTTTAGTGCTCGGAGATTTAGTTTTTATCGCCGCAGCTGAATGATTTACATCTGTTAGCCAGCATAAGTACATGTGGGGATTCCTTGGCAACCAGGCAACCCCCACATGTACTTATGCTGGCTAACAGATGTAAATCATTCAGCTGCGGCGATGAAAACTAAAACTATGAGCACTAAAAAATACTCGGCGGACACCCGAGCGTACTCTGGAAAACCCGAGCAACGAGTATATTCGCTCATCACTAGTCAGCACCTGATTGCCAGAAACAAGGAACAGGAGTGTATGTGGCATGATTAGATTTACACACAGAATCTCTGCTATTACAAGTTAATTTAAGTTGATGAATTTATTCATTTCGCATGGGCACTGCTCCCCTGTGAAGTCAACTCACATCTTTATTCAGAAATGACATGTGCTGATCCGGCTCAGAATGGTCTACACGGTTCTTGGAATCATTGAGTGAAATACTCAATAAAGGCAATTAGTCCTTGACATGTTCTCACAGAAATATTGCGCGGTAACATTTGTTCAGCAGGATAGCGCCGGGTATCGATTCCATTCCTTCCTATAGTTTGAACATTCATAAACCTGAGCAGTTAGCACGTAGTTAGTGGAATTCAATTACCCTCGATGTTCTGCCAAATATACGGTAATAAAACCCTAAATTGTTTACCACTCTGCTTTATCATCAGTGATATCTGTCCTGTTTTCCATTGATTTATTGTGCAGAAACAATTGTTTTGAACCCTGATTTTATTAATATTATTATTATTATTATTAAATAATACAAAAATAATAATATTCTAGCTGCCAGTAGCCACAATGAAAACAAGCTCAGCAGTTACTTGCATAAGCTTTATACCCTGATCTCAATGACACAATATGCAGTAAGTTACTATACACTCATCAGGGGCAGTACAAGTAACCACATGAAATCATACTAATGCTAAAGCCAACCTGTCAGCAGGGTTGTGCTCAGTAAACAACAGAGAGTGTCAGGTTGGTGCCGTCATACTGATTACAATGATACCTTGGTTGATGAAATCCGTCTTCTGGTTGTTGGTTAATCTTTATTTGTAGTTTTCAGTTAATGAGATTCTGGTGCTCCGAGGCGGCCTGTGGTCGAGGCTTTATGTAGCGCTCTGCTTACATATTTATCTGACAGGTCACTGAACCCTCACTGGCCTGCCCCCTATTCTGCATAGAATATTGTATGGAAAAAAAATTACATTGAGCAAAATGGCGCCAGCGGGGGCGTATGCGCAGTAGTATCTATCACATTCCGATAGATACTACTTTGCAAGCGCCGCTGGCACCATTTTGCTAGAGAAAAAATGTTGCTGAGTAAAATGGTGCCGGCGGTTGAATAGTAGCATCTATCGGAATGCCATAGATATTACTGCACATGCGCCCCAGCCGGCGCCATTTTGATGAAGGTAATTTTTTTTTTTACCCCGTGTATGTGCCGACATGTAAGAGCATTACTGGCTTTTACCAGGACACTAAAAGTAGAACTGCGCCTTCAGGGGATCATCAGCGAGGTAAGAATGAAAAATGTTTTTTTTTCCTTTATAAAATGATTTAAATGGGTGAGTAAGACTGCAAATGACGAAGTGAGGGGGACTGCAAATGATGACTTGGGGGCAGGGGGAAAGGCAAACAAGGATGAATTAAGAGTGCGGTGGGAGTAAATGATGATGTATTGAGACTGGGGGATGGAGAACAGTAAATGATAATGAATTGAGGGTGGGGGACAACAAATGATGATGATTTGGGGGGGTGCAGCACATAATGATAAATTGAGGGTGGTGGAGAGTAAATAATGTATTGAATGTGGGGGAGAGCAGTTGATAATGCATTGAGGGTGGGGGTGGGAGAGAGAGAAGACATGACATAATGAACTTGGGAGGAAGGCTAAGGTAAGTACTGTATAATGAATTGGGGGAACAGGAGGTACCGAGTTGAGAATGCAGAAGGTGTAACTGGTATTGAATTGGGGAGAGAGTACAGGTGCTAATAAATTTTATATTTTTTGTAGATGGGGAGAGTGGCTACTTATAGTTGATGGGGGCACAGTGGTAGATTATTTATATTTGGAATGGTGGGTTGCATAATAACTAATATATTAATGTTGGGTGCACATCTGTATTCAGCTGTGTGGTATAGAAGAAAGGAAAAAGTGGGGAATGTGCTCTAGATAACTGTGTGCTATTTTATGCAGCGATGAGTCCTGGGTGGAAGAAATGATGGGGGTCTGCGCTGGATGAAAAAGAAAAGCAAAGATGAAGGATTTCAACTAGAGACGTCACTGGTGAGTCAGGCTGTTACCTGTACACCCACACTATATTCTGTATACTATGTGCATAGCTCCTGTGTATAATGTCATTGGTGATCACTGTATTACCTGTACACTGACACTATATACAGAGCTTATGAACACAGTCTTGAAGAGCATGTATTCAGAGGCAAAATATTCCTCTCACATGAATAGATATCAACACAACCCTAAATATAGCATAGTTTAGGGAAAAGGAGTATCCATTGTACAAAAATAAATTAAAAATCACAAAATTTGAAATTTAAATTGTTTAAAACAGTATAAGGTCATAAAAATTCAAGCAGGTTGTATAAAAGTGACACGTGCAGACTTATGCACTCATGATCAGAGTTGAAATGATCATAATGGGCATTAAATATTGTCAAATATAATGGCCAGAATAGTCCTAAACAAGCACTCCTCACTTCTCCAAAACAGGTATAGGTAAAATAGCAGCTTTACTACATAAAGTGTATGTGCTTATATTAGAAAGCTTAGTAAGACCCATTGACTGCAGCGAGTGTGATGTCTATTAGAATGCAAGGAAGACAAAGATTAGGCCCGAGTAGATGGAAGTACTTACAAAAGTGCCCAGTGCTTAATGAGGTAGATTGCAGCATGTCACCACCCCGACAATGCCGTTTCGCCATATCTTTCTTCACAAAAGGGGTCTTACTAAGCTTTCCAAGTGGTGGTAATATGTGGTCTGGTTATGGTGTGGCAGTACTTGTTCCTTCTGTTTGGTATTATTCGGTTACTATGTGATGGTAATATGTAGTCTGGTCATGGTGTTGCAGTACTTGTTCCTTGTATTTGGTATTATTTGGTTACTAAGTGATGGTAATATGTGATCTGGTCATGGTGTGGTAGTATTGTTCCTTTTATGTGGTATTATTCAGTCGCTATGTGGTGGTAATATGTGGTCTGGTCATGGTGTGGCGGTATTTGTTCCTTGTATGTGGTGTTACTCGGTCAAAATGTGGTGGTAATATGTGTTCGGCCATGTTGTTGTAAGAGGCAGGACCAGGGCTGTAGTCATGACCAAGTATTGCAATATATCTATGCCCTGGTCTCCTGTCACATGTAAATAATGTCCATGAACCATATCACACAGTTCTTCAGTGTACTCCCTGTACAGCTTTGCTATGATTTAGCATACCTTCGTCTGTTTCGACTCAGACCTAAGGTCTTTAGCCCTTGAAGTCAGCTGCCCTGAGGTGAGCAACCTGCCCGGCTGCACTGTCCCTTGCAGTAACACAGTGTTCTCCTTTTTCACACTCACAGCATATGGGGTCGTCCTCAGCCATTTCGCAGCGGATCTGAAGATATTGGCCCATGTGATAAGCTGCCACATACTGGAGCCACCTGTGTGTTTACTTTGTCCTGTCTCTGTCCTCAATCTGCGTTCCAAAGCTGCTGCAAGCTAATGCTGTCCTGGCTTGCTTCTATGGATGGCTGGGCTCCCACTTGTACAACATTGCAGGGCCACTAGGGAACCTGCTTTCCGACGCCCACCCAAGCTGTAAGGGCGCCCCGGCCCCAACTCATTCAATTCAGGACATTACTCCTGCCTTATACCAGTAAACCCCTCCTATGTTCTAACTATCTATAGTCTGGAAACCTATTTTTACTAAACATACTAGAATGCCCCCCATCTAGTGGCCAAAAATGGGCACTATGCTCTCCCTAACACAAACATTAATTCAATACATTACATACAATATACTGTATATATACATATAGCAGCCTAGAAGGCTTAAAGGGGTAGACTTTGCATCCCCTTACACTGTGATGGTATTTGTCCCTTGTATGTGGTATTATTGGTTATTTTAAAAATGTATGTGACTCATTCCCTTAAGGGAAAATAAATAAAAATATATATTTAAAAGGAGTATTGGATATTTTAAGACATTTTAATAGGTTAGAGTAGAGTAGAGTCCGGCCAAAGGAATCTACCTTGTAGTGGTGGCGGCTTAAAAATTATTTTGCCCAAAACAATAATAGCTGCTGGCTATGTATGTGGTGTTCGATGGGAACTGTTAATGTGTGATTGATGACGCTCTGGGGCAGAAGTGGAGTTTTTCCAAGAGTGGGCAGTGGGACTGTGGAAGGATCGAGGGGTTGAGGCGTAGCTGTGGTGGAGCCTGGGCAGAATGTCAAGGGGGTCTGGAAATTTTGCCACTATCGGGGCCTAAACTTCCTGGTGGCAAGCCTGTTTACTGGACACTCAACATAATGATGGCTGCAGAGCGGAATAAAAGTTTTTAAAATTTTGCTTCTCCATTGTGGAGAGATTAGCAATCAAAGTATTTGGCACCTCATGAGTTAACTATTTTTAGGTCCAAGTGGATGTTATCACCAGACAATTTACACTAGGGGTGTGAACTTCTTCCCCCTGAATGATGTTGATCAACCAAAGGCAGGCAGAAACATTCAAAGTAAAGAACACTTTGGTGGGAGTGTCAGATGATAGCTAACAACCTGTTAGCTCTTTCTTGGAACATATTTTTAAACTGTGTAAAAATAGTGGATAGCCCCTTGAATTTGTAAGTTGAGATAAAAAGCTGTATAGCCGTGGTACAGGTTTCATGCTATACTCCAATCACTATTTTCTACTTCTGAGCTATTTATCAAAATAATGTCATTACTAAAGTAACCTTGTTCAGTGGGGTAACTTGAAACCCTAAAGGCCCCTTCACATTAAGCGACGCTGCAGCGATACCGACAACGATCCGGATCGCTGCAGCGTCGCTGTTTGGTCGCTGGAGAGCTGTCACACAGACAGCTCTCCAGCGACCAACGATGCCGGTAACCAGGGTAAACATCGGGTAACTAAGCGCAGGGCCGCGCTTAGTAACCCGATGTTTACCCTGGTTACCATCCTAAAAGTAAAAAAAACAAACACTACATACTTACCTATCGCTGTCTGTCCTCGACGCTCTGCTTCTCTGGTCTGGCTGTGAGCACAGCGGCCGGAAAGCAGAGCGGTGACGTCACCGCTCTGCTTTCCGGCTGACCGACGCTCACAGCCAGACCAGAGAAGCAGAGCGCCGAGGACAGATAGCGGTAGGTAAGTATGTAGTGTTTGTTTTTTTTACTTTTAGGATGGTAACCAGGGTAAACATCGGGTTACTAAGCGCGGCCCTGCGCTTAGTTACCCGATGTTTACCCTGGTTACCAGTGAAGACATCGCTGGATCGGTGTCACACACACCGATCCAGCGATGTCCACGGGAGTCCAGCGACGAAATAAAGTTCTGGACTTTGTTCAGCGACCAACGACATCACAGCAGGGGCCTGATCGTTGGTCGCTGTCACACATAACGATGTCCTTAACGATATCGTTGCTACGTCACAAAAAGCAACGATATCGTTAACAATATCGTTATGTGTGAAGGTACCTTTACACCCAATGAAAAACCTCCAACTGTGCCCTCAAGTGTCACAACTCTTTAACAACATTGGTGCTCTGATATAGGTCAAGAGGAAATTTTAGATCCTCCTAAGCGCCAGGGTCTGGGTGAGACTGCAACCACTTCACCCACTATATATATCCTCCCGTCAGGGTCCTGTTCCACTATCTACCATGAGGAATCTTGTCCTAATCCTAAAGAGGGAGGAAACATGTGGGGAAGAGTGGAACCATAGCAGGGTACTCAGCATTGGACTGGCCCAGTGGGATACTGGACAACTTTCCACTGGTAACTAGTTTACGATATCAAAAATGGCTGGAGGCCCACAGACCGGCGCACCTGAAGTCACCATCATGCACCTTGAGCTCACATTAGGGTCCGGCCTATGATATGTTGGCGGCCTATATAACAACAGAATGGGGGAACACAGAAGCCCAGGCCAGGATGGAGGAACATAGGAGCCCAGGATTGTAGAACATAGGGGCCCATGATGTAGGATATTATTACAGAAAGGGGCCCAGGATGAAGGACATTATTACAAGAAGGGACCCAGAATGGAGGGCAATATTACATAAAGCAGCTAGGATGAGGAATATGATTAATATTATTAGAGGATTGGAGACATTATTATGTAAAAGGGCCCATGATAGGAGACATTATTACAAGATGAGTCCAGACATTTACGGTAGAGGCTAATTAGAGAGCATTATTAATGCTATAATATAATTTACTTTTGAAGATACTGTTTGCCATAGGGGGAGCAAAACAGAGATCCTGTTACTGTGCCGGGAGACACTATGTCACTTTTGCCTTCATCTGGCTCAGTGTAGAAGTTTATGAAAAAGTGGAGAATGTGCTCTAGCAGCAATGAGCTGTAGATATCTCTGTGTTATTTTCTACAGAGGCAAGTCCTGGCCGGAAAGAGCGATAGCAGTCTGCTCCAGATAAAGAAGAAAAGCAAGGATGAATGACTTCAACTACAGACATCAGTGGTAAATCACTGCATTACTACTAAAATTACACTATATAGAGAACTCCTGTGTATTGTGTCATCAATGGTCACTGTACAATATATACAGCTCCTGTGTATTATGTCACCGGTGATCCCTGCATTACCTGCACACTATGCACTATATACAGAGTTCCTCTGTATAATGTCACTGGTGATCCATGTATTACCAGTACACTGTACACTATACAGAGCTCTTGTGTATAATGTCACCAGTGATTCCTGTATTACCTGTACACTATGCACTATATACAAAGCTACTGTATATAATGTCTCTGGTGATCGCTGTATTACCTCTATGCTATATACTATCTACAAAGGTACTGTGTATAATGTCACCAGTGGTCACTGTATCACAGGTACACTACACACTATAAACTGAGCTCCTGTATTTGCCACTGGTGATACCTGTATTACCTGTACACTGTCAGTGTATACAGAGCTCCTGTGCACAATGTCACTGGTGATCCCTGTATTAGCTATACCTTATACACTATATACAGAGCTACTGTGTTTAATGTCACTGGTGATCACTGTATTACTTGCACACTATTCACAATATACAGAGCTCCTGCATATAATGTCACCAGTGGTAACTGAATCACCTGTACACTATATACAGCGCTCCTGTGTATAATGTCATCATGATTTCTATATTATCTGTATACTATACATTATATTCAGAGCTCCTGTGTATAATGATGGTATTATTAGTGTCATTAGTATTGTGGTTTTTATACATGATCAGTATTGTATTATTTGGTCACTATGTGGTGATATGATGTGGTCTGGTCATGGTTTGGTAGTATTTGACCTTTGAATGTGGTAGTATTTAGTCATCATGTGGTGGTAATATGTGATCTGGACTGGTCATGGTGTGGTGGTATTTGTTCATTGTAGGTAGTATTACTCGGTCACTATGTGGTGATATGATCTTGTCTGGTTATGGTATGATTTGTTTATTGCATGTAGTATTACTCGGTCACTATGTGGTGATATCATGTGGTCTGGTTATGGTATGGCAGGGTTTGTCCTTTGTATGTGATATTATTCAGTCACTATGTGGTGGTAATATGTGGTCTGGTCATGATGTGGCAGCATTTATCTCTTGTATGTAGTATTATTCGGTCACTATGTGGTGGGAATATGTGCACTGTGCTCCAATCCTCTCGCATGAGAGTATCACAGCACAGGTGTGGAGGAGATGTAGAAAGTAATTTATCCTTCTCCTCCATGGCCTGTCTTTGTGTATATAGGACTGCACTGGGATGACATTCAAGTGAAGTCTGATGTTTCACATGCATTTATAGACTTGTATAGGTGCAAGAGAGATGAGTTTCACTACAAATTGCAGCCTGCTGCGATTGTTTTCTCATGCCGATTTCAAAACTAAAGAAAATAAATAATTCTTAAAAATCGAGATAGACAGAGTTGTTATACAATAATTTCCATTTGGCTACAAGTCTTTCTATAGTACGACTCATTTTTAAATGTCTTTATGCCCTTTGATAATATAATCTGGCACTTGTTAGGCTCTTGTGTATTTTCTAGGTACATGTTCAATATGCATCTGTTAATGAGATAATTCAGGTTTGTCGCTGATTTGATGTAATAGACATTCGCTAATTAATTTTCTTGTATGATGACAATACTTATCTTTAATGATTCCACCATCTTTCACCTCATCCAGGAAACAGAGCAAACACAAAAGAAAAATTCAGAGTTTAGTAAGCAGCACTCCTAGCTCTCAGCTAGACTTCTAGCACTCCAGCACTTCTAGATGGAGGGATTTATAGAAATCTCATGCCCACTGTGCTTTGTTTTTAGTCAGCATAAACTGAACTGCGGTACGTTTCTAAAATCTGAAACGTCAATTTCTTTTGTTGATAGGGTGAGTTTTATGTGCAGATTTTTCCCACAGACTTGTAGAAGATGCACATCCATTTGAGTGTTTCTGTAGTGGACACTCATAAAAAACGCAGGCAATCTGCACCTAAGTATGTCAATAAAGTTTTTTCAAAGCAAAAGAAACAGGAAGCATCAAACACAAAGCCACTTTATTTAAAGCGTGACACACCAAAAAGAACAATAAGCCAGAGCCAAAAACGCGATAAAAGCGTATATTAAAAAAATTCAGGTTTCGGAGCAGCTCCAGCTTTCTCGATACACTGGAGATATCGACTTTACTAAATAGCCGGTATCTGTCTCTAACAGACGTGGCCAGAGATGAGCTCTGGCCATTTCTGCTAACCGTTTAAACTTCACTGTCAATCTCTCACAATGGCATTTAAATGGAACGCATGCCATTGCTTGCAATTACCAGCTTACATTGGCACTTTTTGACCATCATTGTTTGGCTTCAATGGGTGACTATGGCAGCCGAGGGCTTGCTGAAGGCCCTCGTCATTTCCATCTTGGTTCTCCACTGAAGTTTAGCTATATTCTGAACTTCAAAGGAGCTTGAAATTTACACTATATACTGCAAAACTGTGGCATTACAGTGTATAGTACAAGCGATCAAACGATCACAGTTTGAAGTTCCCTAAAATAATAAATAGACTAAAAAAAAAGTGAGATAAGGAAGTTTTTAAAAATATAAAAAATCTAAAAGTTCAAACCACACTTTTTCCCCATTTAAAATAAAGACATTTGAAAATAAACATATTTGGTATCACTGCATTCATAAAAGTCCAAAATATAAAATAATCAACATAATTGTCAGACACCGTGGAATGAGGAAAAAAATTCAAAATGCCAGAAATGCGCTTTTTTGGTCACCACTCCTCTCTAAAAGAATGCAATAAAACATCAAAATGTTTTGTATAGCCAAAATTTTTATCAATAAACCGTCAGCTCGTCATGCATAAAACAAACCCTCAAAAAACTAATTCGACAGAAAAACAAAATAAAAAAAAAATCTGTACAGTTTTGGTATCGCTATAATCAAACTGACCTAAACAATCATGATTCATAGTATCTTTTATCACAAAATATAAGCTGTAAAAACAAAACATTAAAAAAGTGGCAGAAATTCAGTTTTTTCAACAATATTCACCATACTTGAAATTTTTTTTTCCATTTTCAGAAATTTGAATGGTAAAATGAATAATTCAAACTACAACTCGTCCTGCCATAAACAAGCTGTCATACAGCTGTGTGGACAGAAAAATACAAGTTAGGAATCTTGGAAAAAGGGGAGGAAAAACATCAAAAGCGCAAAAAAGAAAATTGGCTGCGAACCGAAGAGGTTCATAACTGATAGCGCGCCAAGGTGTGTAAGTGCAGGGATTTCTGCATGTGGCACTTCGACTCGATACTGAATTTATTGAAATATTTTTAAAATGTAGTTTCTACTTTTTTCAGCATTTGCAGATCATTATCATAATTCCACGATTTATCCTTCATTGTGTTGACATTTCAATGTGTATTTCCTATACTCACAAGTATTTTTCCCCTCATCATTACCAGATTTGCCGATAAGCCTCATTCATTCAAGATTCTTAATTTCCCAGATCTCCATCACACGTTGAGCATTTAGATGAGACTAAAGTTTGGATTTCAGGGCATCAGCATGAGTATATTACAGCTTATGTTCTGCAGCCATGGCTAGGATCAAATATAAAACCAACTCATTATATGCCGCAGTCAAAAAACAGTACGGTATCTAAGTGGTTAGACCTAAGGAGGGGCCTCCCTTGTCACCTGCTGCCATGTGCACCATCCCCTCCTTCCCGATACATGATGCATCCACGGGATCAGATGAGTTGCTGTCAATAAAGGCCTAACATTGAAGCACATGTCTGCCATCTTTGTACACCTATGAGGCCCTGCCTAACAAAATGCTTGTAAGGGCTCGCTCACACTGCCGTATAACATGGCCAAGTGCTATGCAATGTTTTATCGGATGGCACTCAGCCCATTGTGATACTATAGGGCAGATCTGTCATTATTTTCTCATGCCGATTCGACATGCTGCGAGTGCCTCTGATGATCAGATCACGTGCACCCATACAAGTCTATGGGTGCATGTCAAACATCGGACTGCACTTGAATGGAGAAATTAAGTTCCCTGTGTTCTCTGCACCTGGACTGCAATTCTCTCATGCGAGAAAATTGGATCACACTCCGATGACACTCGGTTGAGACTCGGACAGAGTTGGATCCAAGTGATATTAGCATAATCGGCCCGATTCTTTTGCATGAGAGAATAGACGGTCATGTGACCCCGGCTTTAGCATTACAATGACAGAGTATAGTATAGAATGACGGTATAGTAGACGTATTACAGTGTGTTATTATAACACTATTATGGTTGAGTTCCTTGGCGGGATTATAAGATACACCAAGAATAGTATTCCTGAATGCTTCCTCGTAAGTACTGGCCATTGAGAGAAATGTTCCTATATCTCTTAATACCTTACTTTGTGGTATTTCCCCTCCCCCTCTAATCCTTAAATTGCAATATATTGTTTTTGTTTGGGATTAAATCATGCAGTTTTTGAAAAAAAACCAAAAACAGTTATTTGAATGAAATGGTGGCATTTGCTGAATACCAAACATAATCAGGGTTTTCAAGCTGCACACCAGGAGAGATTGACTGTGAAAGATGATATTTTTGTTTCCTGGTGCATAATGTTGTTTTGATTAAGTTAAATTGAAATAAAGTAAAGGAATTGGTAGAAAAATTAATATTTCCAGACAGAGGAACCAACACTACACGCTCCAAGAAGAAGCTGCTATGGCAACATTAAATCAACCATATTGTTTGCCGGCCTCACAACACATATTTCTTTCCTAGGGGCCTGTAAGGAGCATTATATATGATTAATGTTAATGTCATGATCTATTTTTCATCCTCCCCTAAGTTAAGATAATAATTTCTTTGCTGTATAATTGTGGAACACTTTTCATTAGTAATTTAGGACAAATCAAATTTGTTTGGTATTTATGACCTGCCATGAACCCACAAAAGTTTTTTTTTTAATGAATTGAGTAGACTATGATTCAGTGATGCCTCTGGGATAATGTCTTGCTATTCTGAATATCTGTGCAGTCGGACAGTCACATTAGATATGATGTCCGGGACTGTGCTAGCGTGATCCCACCAGGAGTCAGGGTGACAGATGTTGCTTGTTCACTTACCATGCCTTACATCTAAAGATCTTAGACAGGACAAAGTATTTTACTGGCATCAACGCTCCCAACACCAGGTACTTAGCACTTGGGGCAAATGCCCCTGTTTCCCTCTTCTGTCTTGTCTTTCAGGCTACAATAGTCTAGTGAATGGAGTGGGTGGTCGTAGCTTGTGACATCACTTATCAGTGTCTAAGACAAATTTTTAACCCACAGTATATCTCTTCTTAAAGAGCTTGTCTGTCTCTGACGCCATTTTTTTCTTAAATGCTTGAATTCGTGGCTAAAAATTATTTTTGCAGTTCCGCTTCATTAAAAATATTGCACCATCTGAATTTTAAAGACTTTTTGTCTCTATGCACATTCAACTTTGACGTGGTCTGGTCTGTTGTCATATTAAATCAACTGATAGCAGGTCTTAAAAAGACAGATAAAAAAGTTACAAACTCTCCCAACAGCTTATCAGATAGTACCGCCAGAATGATTTCAGCCCACTTAATATTTAATGTTGTCCCTTAAGCTCCATAAAATAAAAAATGCACAAAAATATACAGACACAAACAGCCCCTTACATAATATGATTACCTCCAAAGCCTTCAACACAGTATAATGCCCCCACAGCCCCTTCACACACAGTATGATGGCCCCAAACAGTATGATGCCCCACAGCCTGCAGCACATTTATGATGGCTCCCATAGCCCCACACATAATAGGATGGCCCCACAGCACGTCACACACTATGATGGGGATCTCACACCAGTTCCCACCACAAAGCATGACGACTCCATACAGAATAATGCCCTCATGGCACCTCCACAAACAGTATGATGGCCCCACATAACCCCCTCCACACAATATGATGTTCCCAAAGCCCCCCACAAGTACTGAACTCTAAAATAAAAAAATAAAATCTATATAATTACCTGACCCTGGAACCAGTCAAACCTGCCAGCGCAGTGAGCGTCACGGCGCATGCAGAGTGAAGCAGTGATGTCATTGTGCCACCTGTATGTCGCCAGCCTAAAACAACCAGTGAATTTCAGAACAGAGAGTGGTAACTATATCGACATGTAGGGAATTTAGGTAAATAGCATACATAAGACCAATTACTAAGTGCCAACGAGAAGGTAGAGGAACAACTGACCACCATAGTTGTCAAAACCACAATTAAAAAGTGAGTAATTGAGCTAGACTACAAGATCTCTGCCTAAAATCTACTAACAATACACACGATTATCCTTACCTAATGGTCGTGTGTTTTTCGTAAATTTTTCTAATAAATATTATGAACAGAAAATTAGGTTACGTAACTGAGAAGCATGCACTGCTAGGAAGCACTATGCGTTTGAGAGCTGCAAGCCCCATTCTGAAGCTAGACAGATTGCTGGATCCAACGAGCGTCAGTGTAGCTGCACTTCTCTCATGCTGCAGAGGCAAAACAGCCTGTGCTAACACAATGGGAGAGCGTTATGTTCGAACCAGTGATGTGACATGCCGCTGGTCTGATCTGTCTATCTTCAGGAGATCCCCTGCCTCTAGGCTTCCATGTTTCCAGGGGTGGTAAGAAGAATCAACATGACAAAATCACTTTGACATAGTTGTATGTTTTGTGTGTGTCAGCCACCTCCCATTGATAAAATGTTTAGAACATTACTACATGAAAATATAGTGACAGTAATTGCTAAATATTCATACTTTTGTGTGGATAAAATTTACATATTTTCCAGAAATTAGTAAACATTCCCCTTATTTAGGTGTATAAATAGCAACATTGCTGCATTTGTATTGGATTGTGCGATGCTCAGCAGTGACAGGTGAAAGGCAATTAAATCTCTAGAATATATTCCAAGATCCAAGACACCGTAAAGAAACAAGTGGATGGGAAACATCAGCAAGTGATGACTCCAAACTGTAAAATGGAATCAAACTGAGAATTATATGGACTCAAGAAATAATAAGATACTGATTTTATAGCGGGCTTAAAATATGAAAGTGTGGATGTAGAAGGGTCTATACATTGTTGTAAGTTTGGCTTATTTAGTATATTATCTCTCTGCTTTACTTGGTTTCTGAACTGCCTGTGGAAATACCCCAAAGACATACTAACAAGGAATTTAGATTGTGAAATCCAAAGGGCACAGCGATGAAGATGTCTGTAAAATGCTGTGGAATTAATGGCACTATACAAGCGAGTAAAATGTATTATTACAAATATTTATACTGTGCTTTGATTATTTTTTAGACAATTAAATATTCCTATATAAAGTGGGGGAAAAAAAGTATTTAGTCAGTCACCAATTGTGCAAGTTCTCCCACTTAAGAAGATGAGAGAGGCCAGTAATTGACATCATAGGTAGACCACAACTATGAGAGTCAGAATGAGAAAACAAATCTAGAAAATCACCTTGTCTGATTTGGCAAGATTTATTTTGCAAATTATAGTGGAAAATAAGTATTTGGTCTCCCAATAACATGCAAGATTTCTGGCTCTCACAGACCTGTAGCTTCTTTTTTAAGAGGTTCCTCTGTCCAACACTCATTACCTGTAGAATTACCTGTTTGAACTTGTTATCAGTATAAAAGACACCTGTCCACAACCTCAGTCACACTCCAAACTCCGCTATGATGAAGACCAAAGAGGTTTCGAATGACACCAGAAACAAAATTGTAGTCTTGCACCAGGCTGGGAAGACTGAATCTGCAATAGGCAAGCAGCTTGGTGTGATGAAATCAACTTTGGGAGCAATAATAAGAAAATGGAAGACATACAAGACGACTGATAATCTCCCTCGATCTGGGGCTCCATGCAAGATCTCACCCCGTGGGGTCAAAATGATCACAAGAACGATGAGAAAAAATCCCAGAACCTCAAGGGGGACCTAGTGAATGACCATCATAGAGCTGGGACCACCATAGCAAAGGCACCATCAGTAACACACTACGCCGCCAGGGACTCAGATCCTGCAGTGCCAGAAGTGTCACCCTGCTTAAGCCAGTACATTTCCGGGCCTGTCTGAAGTTTGCTAGAGAGCATTTGGATTATGCAGAAGAGTATTGAGAGAATGTTATATGGTCTGATGAAACCAAAGTAGAACTGTTTGGCAGAAACAAAGCTTGTCGTGTTTGGAGGAGACAGAATGGTGAGTTGCATCCAAAGAACACCATACCCACTGTAATGCAGGGGGTGGCAACATCATGCTTAGGGGCTATTTCTCTGCAACGGGACCAGGACGACTGATCCGTGCACATTAAAGAATGAATGGGGCCATGTATCGTGAGACTTTGAGTGCAAACCTCCTTCCATGAGCAAGGGCATTGAAGATGAAACGTGGATAGGTCTTTCAACATGATAATGATCCAAAGCACACCACCAGGGCAACAAAGGAGTAGCTTTGTAAGAAGCATATGAAGATCCTGGAGTGGCCTAGCCAGTCTTCAGATCTCCATCCCATAGAAAACCTTTAGAGGGAGTTGAAAGTCCGTGTTGCCCAGCGACAGGCCCAAAACATCACTGCTGTAGAGGACATTTGCATGGAGGAATGGGCCAACAAACCACCAACAGTGTGTACCAACCTTGTGAAGACTTACAGAAAACGTTTGACCTCTGTCATTGCCAACAAAGGATATATAACAAAATATTGAGATGAACTTTTGTTAATGACCAAATGCTTATTTTCCACCATAATTTGCAAAATAAATCTTACCAAAGCAGACAAGGTGATTTTCTGGGTTTGTTTTCTCATTTTGACTCTCATAGTTGTGGTCTACCTACGATGTCAATTACAGGCCTCTCTCATCTTTTTAAGTGGGAGAACTTGCACAATTTGTGGCTGACTAAATACATTTTTCCCCACTGTATCTTGGATAATTTTCTATTTTAGTATTAGCTTTATAAGTGTTATTCATAAAAGCAATAACACTTGGCATTGTGTCTGATATAGAGGTGTATGTGTGTTAAACTTTCCTTTGTTTCTGAAAGTATAGTAGGCTGGACAGAACCAGTTTGAAAGGAAATTGGCAAAATCCATAATTTACGACTTTGTTATTCCCAACCCAAATATCCTCTTTCTGAGGTAATGTATTAAGCTATTACCACTTTCCTTATCTTTATGGTTCTAATAAAGACTTGTCAGGATGTGCCAGTCTAAAGTAAGGGAGCGGATGCCTCAAACTGTCCCTGGAGCTGGGACCCTACCTATCCCTGTCCTGGGGGTACTCCTGAAGGTAGAGAGGCCCGGGTCTCCAACCTTATTATGCTCTTGAATGCACACTGAAATATTCCCTCCCCCACCCGGAAGGTATGGGACAGACTTGAAACACTCATGAAACAACAAAGTGGAGAACAAGGGAACACTAGGAGCGACCATCCAAATGGGAAGGCATAAAGAAATACACATACAACCAAAACCATGCAGATAACTCCTAGAGTTAACATCAACTAACTGCCACAAAATAAGGACTATTACTTCACCACCAAACTGGGAGGTTGTAAGCTATCACCAGCAGGGAACAGACAAAGCTGTGAGGTTTAAATAGAAGGAAACACAAAAAGAGAAAAAAAAAATCGGGCATGAATGCCCTAGCCAGCTCGCCACTCCAGCTGCAGGTGCACGGGACTTCGTCTGAACCCGATGTGTAGTAGCACTGAAGAAAAAATGGTATTGTCCCAGCTCCTTAAACAAATTTCTTTATTAAAGACACATTTAAAATTACAAAAGCGGCTCAATCCTCCTTCTGTGACGGTGCGCTTAGCATGCCAATAGTCCAGCAACGCATTTCGATCTGTTACGATCTTTATCACATCTGATTTAATTAGACATGTGCATAGGTCTTATACTTACTACGAACCAATCATACTACACGTTCTGATCACATGATTGTCTATCTCTAGGTCCTTTTACTTTTATATATTATTTACCACAGCACATTACCAGATGTAGATCAGAGAGGCTGTAACAATGACTTTCAGAGAAGACTTCAAATTCACAATAATACTGAACTACTACGGGATGGATATATTCTCTATTATTATCTTATTGAGACCCCTGCCATGAAACTTATGGGCTAATTACTATTATTGTCTGTATCAGTTATTACATACGTGTTAAAGGGAACCTGTCACCTGAATTTGGCGGGACAGATTTTTGGTCATATGGGCGGAGTTTTCGGGTGTTTGATTCACCCTTTCCTTACCCACTGGCTGCATGCTGGCCACAATATTGGATTGAAGTTCATTCTTTGTCCTCCGTAGTACACGCCTGCGTGATCAAAAAGATGAATGTAAAAAAAAGGATATAGCTGAAAACGTCATCTTGTCTCGCACAAAGCAAGCCATCACACAGCTCCATCAGCAGAAAAATAAAAAAGTTATAGCTCTCAGAATAAAGCAAAGCAAAAAATAAACCAATTTTTCAATAAAATGGTTTTAATTATATTAACGCACCATAACATATAAAAACAATATAAATGTAGTATCATGCAATCGTACTGACACAAAGAATAAAGCTGCCTTATCAATTTTACCACATGCGGGATGGCATAACCCCCCCAAAAAAAACAATTCCCGAATTGCTGTTTTTTGTTGATCCTGCCTATCAAAACTTGGAATAGAAAGAGATTAAAAAACATCATGTGCCCAAAAATGGGACCAATAAAAACATCAACTGGTCCTGCAATAAACAAGCCCTCACATGACTCTGTAAGTCGAACATCGAAGGACTTAGCTATTTAACGTTTTTACAAAAAAAAGCGTCTTTTAGTGTGTGACAGCAGCTAAACATAAAAAAAGCTATATAAATCTGGTATCACTGTAATTGCACTGACCCAAAGAATAAAGTCATCTAATCACTTATACCACACCAGGAAAGACGTAAAAATAAATAAAACCAATTTTTCACCAGCTGATAATTTGTTCTTTGTCTCCAAAAATAGCGGTAAAGGTACCTTCACACTAAACGACGCTGCAGCGATCCAGACAACGATCCCGATCGCTGCAGCATCGCTGTTTGGTCGCTGGAGAGCTGTCATACAGACAGCTCTCCAGCGACCAACGATGCCGGTAACCAGGGTAAACATCGGGTTACTAAGCGTAGGGCCGCGTTTAGTAACCCGATGTTTACCCTGGTTACCATCCTAAAAGTAAAAAAAACAAACACTACATACTTACCTTCCGCTGTCTGTCCCTGGCGCTGTGCTTCTCTGTACTGGCTGTGAGCGCAGGCCAGCCGGAAAGCACAGCGGTGACGTCACCGCTCTGCTTTCCAGCCGCTGTGCTCACAGTGAGTGCAGGAAAGCACAGCGCCGGGGACAGACAGCGGAAGGTAAGTATGTAGTGTTTTTTTTTTTACTTTTACGATGGTAACCAGGGTAAACATCGGGTTACTAAGCGCGGCCCTGCGCTTAGTAACCTGATGTTTACCCTGGTTACCAGCGAAGACATCGCTGAATCGGCGTCACACACGCCGATTCAACGATGTCAGCGAGAGAGCCAGCGACCAAATAAAGTTCTGGCCCTCTAGCCCCGACCAGCGATATCACAGCAGGATCCTGATCGCTGCTGCGTGTCACACTGAACGATATCGCTAGCCAGGACGCTGCAACGTCACGGATTGCTAGCGATATCGTTCAGTGTGAAGGTACCTTTAGGCTCGGCTCACGTTTATCCTGTGCTCTGTGCTGAGCGCTTACACTGGGGTAGATGAAGGATCAGTGAATGTCGTCTGACTTGCGATGTCCGTCTTTTTAGACGTGCATAAAAGTGCGGTCGGCCAGAGTTTTGTGAACCTCTGAAAAAAGGACACAGCTGAACAGAAGCCAAATGGAGTTCACAGTAACTTGGCTGCCCTCATTATAGTGAATAGATCCTTTGAGGGTTTCACCTGAATTACATTACTCGAAGATTTTGATGGAAACCCCAATATAAGTGCTCAGCATACAGCACCGGATAAATGTGATCTCAAATGTTTTGTAAAATTCTCCCCAAAAAAACTTCAACTCAATTCATAAAAAAGCAAGTCCCCACTCAGGTCAGTCATCTGTCAATAGAATAAGCCATATCCACTGATACATATTCACCAATTAAGGTATGTTACCTTTATGACAAGGACATGATCATATTATCATGGACACTCCCAAATACATATATCCTACAAAGACTCATGGAGTACTGTCCAAATTTTATGAGTGGTGGAAATACATTTTATTGTTCAATACATCAACAAAGTCAATAAATACACATAAGTGACACAAAAATTTAACAAATTAAAAACAGAACAGCTTATCATGGACAAAGTACACACAAAAGGGGTCTTCATGCGTTAAGCCACAAGAACAAGCAGACACTGAATTAATGTAAGGCTAGCAAGCAGAAGAAAGATTGATCTAGTAGTAACGCTAAAGTGCCTAGTGCATTAAGAATAAGGTGCCTGAACAGGAATTTGATATCAATAACTACAACCTAACGTGCCACAATACATCAAAAGGATAGGTGACCGGGGAAAAGAGGGAGTATGCACAAATATGTGCTAGTCGGACGAATCCGCCCCTTAATCATATCACAAACCCACCGCATAGCCAATCCAAATCTAATTCTGCTTACCCATATATAGCCGTCAGTGTGTGCGTCCTGACAGTCCCGACGCGCATTTCGCGTGGGCTTCCTCGGGGGACCGTGGCTGTGTGTGTCTCCAAACCCTCCACCTTTATAACTAACTTCCCCAGGTGTCTGGCATCAGCGGCGCCATTTGGCGGCGCATGCGCGCTGGGTCCAGAGTCCCATATGGGTGCCACTCCCCCAAGCCTCTCATGTGACACGGACGGTCAGAGGGAAATCCCTCGTGACGTCATAGACCGGCCGCATCACTAACGGAGGTCGGAGAGATGCGCCGAGGACACGAGCACAGCGGGCATGCGCACACGCCCAAGTATGCCGGAAAGAAGACAAGGCAGGAAGGGGAGAAAAAGAACGGAGATCCAGTACGTAAGGGGAGAACACTATATTCCAATGTTAGTGATGTAATAACAGATGTAAGGGCAGATACTTATTGTCCGCAAATATTAAAATTATAATTAGATCAAATCCCCCTCTCTGAAGCCTAGGCGTCCTATTGTCTCTGGCATGGGAGGGCTGTGCGATCCGATATGGAAATATATTGATTACTATTTGAGATCGCAAGTTGAGACGCTGCCCTCCTATGTCAGAGACATCCTCAAACGCGATCGGCGCAACCTTATTCTTAATGCACTAGGCACTTTAGCGTTACTACTGGATCAATCTTTCTTCTGCTTGCTAGCCTTACATTAATTCAGTGTCTGCTTGTTCTTGTGACTTAACGCATGAAGACCCCCTTTGTGTGTACTTTGTCCATGATAAGCTGTTCTGTTTTTAATTTGTTAAATTTTCGTGTCACTTATGTGTATTTATTGACTTTGTTGATGTATTGAACAATAAAATGTATTTCCACCACTCATAAAATTTGGACAGTACTCCATGAGTCTTTGTAGGGTATATCTGTCAATAGAAGTATAGTGGCTTCCATGTTACTGGTAGCACAAAGGCTCTGGAAAAGCGAAATGGCTCGTCTCTAGTGATGAGCGAATATACTCGTTACTCGAGATTTCCCAAGCACGCTCGGGGGTCCTCCAACTATTTTTTAGTGCTCGGAAATTTAGTTTTAGCAACAAGACAACCCCCACATGTACTTATGCTGGCTAACAGATGGAAATCATTCAGCTGCGGCAATAAAAACTAAATCTCCGAGTACTAAAAAATACTTGGAGGACCCACGAGCGTGCTCGAGAAATCTCGAGTAACGAGTATATTCGCTCATCACTACTCCTCTGCCCTCAAAAGAAATTCTGCAAATTCTGCTCTCCCAAATTCAAATGCCCCGTCCCTTCTGAGCCCCAGTATGCCTAAACAACATTTAGCATCCACATGTTTGACATTTCTGTAGCGATGAGAGTTTGCCAAGTTTATGGGTGTGTGTCACCAGAAGCATGAGCTGAGCGCTACCATGTACTAGGCACTACAATATACTGGTCATTACAGCGAACTGGTCACTACAACGTACTGGGGAATACAATGTACTGAGGACTACAACATACTGCGAACTCTAATGGCAATTGCCATTTTCACTCAGCAATATCCACTGCTGCTTGTTTATGGAAAACAACCATGGAGCCTAAATCATTACTATACATGTAGATAAATTCCCAAAGGAGTGTAATTTCTAAAATGGGGTCACTTGAGGCGGAATTCTGCTCTTTGAGCACTTAGGGGCTCTGTATATGGAGTCAGCAAACTATTGTAGGAAAATCTGTGCACCATGAGGCAATTAGCGCTCCATCCCTCCTAAGTCTCACCGTATGGCTAAGCAGTACTGTATTGTGGGACAAATTTTGGTGGAATTTTTACCCACTTCCCAGTGTGAAAATGTTAAACCTGGTGATAATCCAAAATTTTGGTGATAAAAATTTAATAGTTTTTTCTTCACTGCCAGATGGTGCAAAATTTTGTGAGGCACATGTGGTGTAATGTGGTGTAAATATGATCACTGCACCCCTATATGTATTCATTATGGGGTGTAGTTTGTAAAATGAGGTCACATATGGAGGTTGTTTGTTGTCCTGGCACCTCAGAGGCTCTGCCAACGTGACATGTGTTATGACCTGGTAGTTAGGACAATAATGGACCTGGTGGTTAAGAGCACACGGAATGACCTGATAGATACTAATAATACAGGACAAGCTCTGGGACGTGGGAACTCTGCTGACCGCAATCCCTAATCCTATCACACACACTAGAAATAGCCGTGGATTGCTCCTAACGCTCCCTATGCAACACGGCACAGCCTAAGGAGCTAGCTAGCGCTAAAGATAGAAAAATAAAGCCTACCTTGCCTCTGAGAAATTCCCCAAAGGAAAAGGCAGCCCCCCACATATAATGACTGTGAGTTAAGATGAAAATTACAGACACAGAGATGAAATAGATTTAGCAAAGAGAGGCCCGACTTACTGAACAGACAGAGGATAGGAAAGGTAACTTTGCGGTCAGCACAAAAACTACAAAAAAACCACGCAGAGGGCGCAAAAAGACCCTCCGCACTGACTCACGGTGCGGAGGCGCCCCTCTGCATCTCAGAGCTTCCAGCAAGCAAGACAAAAATCAAAATAGCAAGCTGGACAGAAAAATAGCAAACAAGAGAAAAACAAGCAGGAACTTAGCTTCTGCTGGGAAGACAGGTCACAAGAACGATCCAGGAGCGAACTAGACCAATACTGGAACATTGACAGGTGGCATGGAGCAATGATCTAAGTGGAGTTAAATAGAGCAGCCAGCTAACGAATTAACCTCATCACCTGTGGAAGGAAACTCAGAAGCCGCAGCCCCACTCACAACCACCAGAGGAAGCCCATGGACAGAACCAGCCGAAGTACCATTCATGACCACAGGAGGGAGCTTGACAACAGAATTCACAACAGTACCCCCCCTTGAGGAGGGGTCACCGAACCCTCACCAGAGCCCCCAGGCCGACCAGGACGAGCCAAATGAAAGGCACGAACCAGATCGGCAACATGAAAATCAGAGGCAAAGACCCAGGAATTATCTTCCTGACCATAACTATTCCACTTGACCAGGTACTGGAGTTTCCGTCTCGAAATACGAGAATCCAAAATCTTCTCCACCACATACTCCAAATCCCCCTCAACCAACACCGGGGCAGGAGGATCAACGGATGGAACCACAGGCGCCACGTATCTCCGCAACAACGACCTATGGAATACATTATGGATGGCAAAAGAAGCTGGAAGGGTCAAACGGAATGACACAGGATTGAGAACCTCAGAAATCTTATACGGACCAATGAAACGAGGCTTAAACTTAGGAGAGGAAACCTTCATAGGAACATAACGAGACGACAACCAAACCAAATCCCCAACACGAAGTCGGGGACCCACACAGCGCCGGCAGTCAGCGAAACGTTGAGCCTTCTCCTGGGACAATGTCAAATTGTCCACCACATGAGTCCAAATCTGCTGCAACCTATCCACCACAGTATCTACACCAGGACAGTCCGAAGACTCAACCTGCCCTGAAGAGAAACGAGGATGGAAACCAGAATTGCAGAAAAACGGCGAAACCAAAGTAGCCGAGCTGGCCCGATTATTAAGGGCGAACTCAGCCAAAGGCAAAAAGGACACCCAATCATCCTGATCAGCAGAAACAAAGCATCTCAGATATTTTTCCAAAGTCTGATTAGTTCGTTCGGTTTGGCCATTTGTCTGAGGATGGAAAGCCGAGGAAAAAGACAAATCAATGCCCAGCCTAGCACAAAAGGATCGCCAAAACCTCGAAACAAACTGGGAACCTCTGTCCGAAACGATGTTCTCCGGAATTCCATGTAAACGAACCACATGCTGGAAAAACAATGGCACCAAATCAGAGGAGGAAGGCAATTTAGACAAGGGTACCAAATGGACCATCTTAGAGAAGCGATCACAAACCACCCAAATGACCGACATCTTTTGAGAGACAGGGAGATCCGAAATAAAATCCATGGAAATATGCGTCCAGGGCCTCTTCGGGACCGGCAAGGGCAAAAGCAACCCACTGGCACGAGAACAGCAGGGCTTAGCCCGAGCACAAGTCCCACAGGACTGCACAAAAGAACGCACATCCCGTGACAAAGACGGCCACCAAAAGGATCTAGTCACCAAATCTCTGGTACCAAAGATTCCAGGATGACCAGCCAACACCGAACAATGAACCTCAGAGATAACTCTACTAGTCCATTTATCAGGGACAAACAGTTTCTCCGCTGGGCAACGGTCAGGTTTATCAGCCTGAAATATTTGCAGCAACCGCCGCAAATCAGGGGAAATGGCAGACAAAATTACCCCCTCTCTGAGAATACCCGCCGGCTCAGGAACACCCGGAGAGTCGGGCACAAAACTCCTTGACAGGGCATCAGCCTTCACATTCTTAGAGCCCGGAAGGTACGAAACCACAAAATCAAAACGGGAGAAAAATAGCGACCAACGAGCCTGTCTAGGATTCAACCGTTTGGCAGACTCGAGATAAGTCAAATTCTTGTGATCCGTCAAGACCACCACGCGATGCTTGGCTCCTTCAAGCCAATGACGCCACTCCTCGAATGCCCACTTCATGGCCAACAACTCTCGATTGCCAACATCATAATTGCGCTCAGCAGGCGAAAACTTTCTAGAAAAGAAGGCACATGGTTTCATCACCGAGCCATCAGAACTTCTTTGCGACCAAACAGCCCCTGCTCCAATCTCAGAAGCATCAACCTCGACCTGAAACGGGAGCGAAACATCTGGCTGGCACAACACAGGGGCAGAAGAAAAACGACGCTTCAACTCCTGAAAAGCTTCCACAGCCGCAGAAGACCAATTGACCACATCAGCACCCTTCTTGGTCAAATCAGTCAACGGTTTAGCAACACTAGAAAAATTACTGATGAAGCGACGATAAAAATTAGCAAAGCCCAGGAACTTTTGCAGACTCTTCACAGATGTCGGCTGAGTCCAATCATAAATTGCCTGGACTTTAACAGGGTCCATCTCGATAGTAGAAGGGGAAAAAATGAAACCCAAAAATGAAACCTTCTGAACTCCAAAGAGACACTTTGACCCCTTCACAAACAAAGAATTTGCACAAAGGACCTGGAACACCATTCTGACCTGCTTCACGTGAGACTCCCAATCATCCGAGAAGACCAAAATATCATCCAAATATACAATCAGGAATTTATCCAGGTACTCTCGTAAGATGTCATGCATAAAGGACTGAAATACTGATGGAGCATTGGAAAGCCCGAATGGCATAACCAGGTACTCAAAACGGCCCTCGGGCGTATTAAATGCTGTTTTCCATTCATCGCCCTGTTTAATACGCACAAGATTATATGCACCACGAAGATCTATCTTGGTGAACCAACTAGCCCCCTTAATCCGAGCAAATAAATCAGACAGCAGCGGCAAAGGGTACTGAAATTTGACTGTGATCTTATTAAGAAGGCGGTAATCAATACAAGGTCTCAAAGAACCATCCTTCTTGGCCACAAAAAAGAACCCTGCTCCCAATGGTGACGACGACGGGCGAATATGGCCCTTCTCCAAGGATTCCTTTATATAACTCCGCATAGCGGCGTGTTCTGGCACAGATAAATTGAACAGTCGGCCCTTAGGAAACTTACTACCAGGAATCAAATTAATAGCACAATCGCAATCCCTATGAGGAGGTAGGGCACTGGATTTAGGCTCATCAAATACATCCCGGTAATCCGACAAAAACTCCGGGACTTCAGAAGAGGTGGATGACGAAATAGAAAAAAATGGAACATCACCATGTACCCCCTGACAACCCCAGCTGGACACAGACATAGATTTCCAATCCAATACTGGATTATGGACCTGTAGCCATGGCAACCCAAAAAAGACCACATCATGCAGATTATGCAACACCAAAAAGCGAATATCCTCCTGATGTGCAGGAGCCATGCACATGGTCAATTGGGTCCAGTACTGAGGCTTATTCTTGGCCAAAGGCATAGCATCAATTCCTCTCAATGGAATAGGATACTGCAAGGGCTCCAAGAAAAAATCACAGCGCCTAGCAAACTCCAAGTCCATCAAATTCAGGGCAGCGCCTGAATCCACAAATGCCATAACAGAATAGGATGACAAAGAGCAAATCAGAGTAACGGACAAAAGAAATTTCGACTGTACCGTACCAATAGTGGCAGACCTAGCGAAACGCTTAGTGCGCTTAGGACAATCAGAGATAGCATGAGTGGAATCACCACAGTAAAAACACAGCCCATTCCGACGTCTGTGTTTTTGCCGTTCAGCTCTGGTCAAAGTCCTATCACATTGCATAGGCTCAGGTCTATGCTCAGATAATACCGCCAAATGGTGCACAGCTTTACGCTCACGCAAGCATCGATCGATCTGAATGGCCAAAGACATAGACTCATTCAGACCAGCAGGCATGGGAAATCGCACCATGACATCCTTAAGGGCTTCAGAGAGACCCTTTCTGAAAATTGCTGCCAGGGCACATTCATTCCACTGAGTGAGTACAGACCACTTCCTAAACTTCTGACAATATATCTCTACCTCATCCTGACCCTGACACAGAGCCAGCAAGATTTTCTCTGCCTGATCCACTGAATTTGGTTCATCATAAAGCAATCCAAGCGCCAGAAAAAACGCATCAACATCACGCAATGCCGGATCTCCTGGCGCAAGGGAAAATGCCCAGTCTTGAGGGTCGCCATGTAACAAAGAAATAATAATTTTCACTTGTTGAACAGGGTCACCTGAGGAGCGAGGTTTCAAAGCAAGAAACAATTTACAATTATTTTTGAAATTCAGAAACTTAGATCTATCCCCAAAAAACAAATCAGGAATTGGAATCCTAGGCTCTGACATCGGATTCTGAACCACAAAATCTTGAATGTTTTGTACCCTTGCAGTGAGATTATCCATCCAAGAGGACAGACCTTGAATGTCCATATTTACACCTGTATCCTGAACCACCCAGAGGTAAAGGGGAAAAGAGAGACAAAACACACTGCAAAGAAAAAAAAATGGTCTCAGAACTTCTCTTATCCCTCTATTGAGATGCATTAATACTTTTCGCCACCTGTACTGTTATGACCTGGTAGTTAGGACAATAATGGACCTGGTGGTTAAGAGCACACGGAATGACCTGATAGATACTAATAATACAGGACAAGCTCTGGGACGTGGGAACTCTGCTGACCGCAATCCCTAATCCTATCACACACACTAGAAATAGCTGTGGATTGCTCCTAACGCTCCCTATGCAACTAGTCACAGCCTAAGGAACTAGCTAGCCCTAAAGATAGAAAAATAAAGCCTACCTTGCCTCAGAGAAATTTCCCAAAGGAAAAGGCAGCCCCCCACATATAATGACTGTGAGTTAAGATGAAAATTACAGACACAGAGATGAAATAGATTTAGCAAAGAGAGGCCCGACTTACTGAACAGACAGAGGATAGGAAAGGTAACTTTGCGGTCAGCACAAAAACTACAAAAAGACCACGCAGAGGGCGCAAAAAGACCCTCCGCACCGACTCACGGTGCGGAGGCGCCCCTCTGCATCCCAGAGCTTCCAGCAAGCAAGACAAAAATCAAAATAGCAAGCTGGACAGAAAAATAGCAAACAAGAGAAAAACAAGCAGGAACTTAGCTTCTGCTGGGAAGACAGGTCACAAGAACGATCCAGGAGCGAACTAGACCAATACTGGAACATTGACAGGTGGCATGGAGCAATGATCTAAGTGGAGTTAAATAGAGCAGCCAGCTAACGAATTAACCTCGTCACCTGTGGAAGGAAACTCAGAAGCCGCAGCCCCACTCACAACCACCAGAGGAAGCCCATGGACAGAACCAGCCGAAGTACCATTCATGACCACAGGAGGGAGCTTGACAACAGAATTCACAACAGACATGGCACCCTTGAATCATTCCAATAGAATCTGAACTCCAATATGGAGTTTCTTCCATTCTGAGCTTTGCCTCAAAAGTAGTTTTTGACCACATAAGGAGTATTGATGTACCCAGGAGTAATTGCACAACAAATTATTGGGTCCATTTTCTCCTGCTATTCTAGTAAATATGAAAAGTTTGGTGCTAAAACAACAATTTTGTGGGGAAAATATATATTTTTTTATTTTCACAGACCAACATTGTAAAATTCTGTGAAACATCCATGGGTTCAAAGAGCTCTCCACAAGTCTAGAGAAATTCCTTGAGGGTTCTGTTTTCCAAAATGGGGTCACTTGTGGGAGATTTCCACTGTTTAGGCACATCAGGGGCTCTCTAAATATGACATAACACATGCAGACCATATGTTAAAGTCTGCATTCCAATTTATCGCTTATTGCTTTCTGAGCCCTGCTGTGTGCCCAAATGGTAGTTTTTCTCCATATATAGGGTATCTGCATACTCAGGAGAAATTGCACAACAAATTTTGGGTTCCATTTTCTCCTTTTACCCTTGTTAAAATAATAATAAATGGGGCTAAAGTATCATTTTTGTGGGAAAAATTAGATTTTGTATTTTCACTGCTCAATGTTATAAATTTCTGTGAAGCACCCGGGGGATCAAGGTGCTCATCACGCATCTATATATATTCCTTAAGAGGTCTAGTTTCCAAAATGGGGTAAATTTTGAGGAGTTTCCACTGTTTAGGCACATCAGGGGCTCTCCAAATGGAACATGGAGTCCACTAATGATTCCAGCATATTTTGCTTTCAAATGTCAAATGGCGCTCCTTCAATTCTGAGACCTGCTATATGCCCAAATAGTAGTTTCCCCCACATATGGAGTATTGGCATACTCAGGAGAAATTGCATAACAAATTGCATGGTGACATTTTCCTGCCACCCTTGTGAAAATAAAAATATTTGGGCTTAAAAAACATTTTGTGGGAAATATGTGATTTTTTTACTCCTGTTTTTCTCCTGTTACCCTTGTGAAAATGAAGAAATGGTTTTGTATATTTTGATGGAAAACTGATAAATTGCTGGTCAACTTTAAACCCTTTGAAAAATTGTGTACATATGTGGGAAATGTTATATATTAACTATTTTGTGTGCATAACTTTGTGGCTTAAGGGCATAAAATTTAAAAGTTTGAAAGTTGCAAAATTTTCAATTTTTTTTGCCAAATTTCAAATTTTTCACAAATAAAAGCAAGTCTTATGAAACAAAGTTTACCACTATCATGAAGTACATTATGTTGTGAAAAAACAATCTCAGAATCAGTGGGATCCATTGAAGCGTTCCAGAGTTATTATCTCATAAAGTTACACCGGTCAGAATTGTAAAATTTTGACTGGTCATGAAGGTGAAAACATACTTGGGGGGGGGAAGGGGGGTAAAAAAGTTAATATATAAAATATGACAATTCACATTTTTTTCCTAAAATACCAAACAAATGTGTAATCTTTAACTTTATGCCTTTTAGAGATCATTTAATCTTCAACTTGCTTAACTGTTCACAATAACAGTAATTTTGACCAGGGGGGTCCAAACTTTTATATGCTACTGTATATTGAGTTGTGACATCTGTCTCACCCAGCAAACACTGGAGCAATCCAAGAGGTGACAGTATATCCAACAAGATTTGCTGAATCATTTATTGAATAGGTTTGCAGAGTCAACGCGTTTCTAGGTCACACAGGACCTCTTCATCAGGACGGAAACCACTCATGTGCTGTGAATTCATCATCGGCAGGCGCAGCACATCAGTCACACCTCCTTTATGGTTTCCTTGTCATATTTTGTCCTTCTCAAGACCGGTGTCCTTGCAGCATCTGTGATATATGTACATGCCAGATTCTACGTTGCTTTGTAGCAACCCCACTAGGTGAGTGGATTCTCTTCCTTTACACCTTACTGCTTATCGGTTAAGACCCTAATGCGCTTTTATTTTTTTCCCAGTTCCCTATTTTCACAATAACAGAAGAAGATAGCAGGTGGTGAGTTTAATACTAGGTGCAGGGAACTTAGATTAGTGGCACCACTTTAGTGGGAAAATAAAAAAATGCTGAAGTAGTGCTTTAAGTAAAAGCCCACCATTAGTTAAAGTAGTATTGCCACTAGAAGAAGTGGAGATCTGACAAGTCAACCATGCATGCTCTATGAAACTGCCAAAGGTGGCTGAGAATAGTACTGCTATTTCCAGCAGTCCCATAGAGAGTGTGGATGGGTGATAACTTGTTACCATAGAACATGTGCAGATTTCCATTACTGCAAAACTTTTTTATAGGAACCTGATTCTGAATTATTTTTATTCCCTAAATCTTTGCACAAATCTTGTTGACATATCTGAAAAAAAAAACTGTATTGTACATGACTTGGGTTTTGCATATATCAAGAAACGTTTTGGATGACGTAAAAATCCAAATAATGCAAATTGTACTTGTGGCGCCCCTAGGGGTATTTGCCACAAAAACAGTTACTGACCCTAAATACAAATACTAAAATAGCAAGACTGCACTACCACCTCCGGCCAGAAGGGGGAGCTACAGAGACTCCCCTTGATCCATTCTGGTCTGAGAGAAGAACTGGCAGTTGGGCTAAGGAGCTGAAAGTGAGAGGTCATACAACTGAATTTCTAACAGTCCTATGACGATTTCCAGGCCCAAATCACCGGCCTGAGGAGAAAAGGGACGGAGAAAAAGGACATTGTGAGAACCGGGTAGCATTAATCACTACCCAGAACAGGCGCAAAGACGGATACCGGATCCGTGGCTGTATTCATTATATATAATACAGCAACCGGAAAAACGTGAGGTGATATCAGCTTCACTAGGGTCGGACGCAGCAACAGACACAGAGTTCAGCGGTACTCCTTGAGGGGGTAAGCCGATAAAAGGACTCGGGTTGCCCGTCGAACCAGGACCCGGAGGGGACAGATTGGGCCGGCAGCCAGTTCACATACAGCAGCAGGGCCACACAGAAACTGCATACAATAAGAGGCGAAGACCCCGGCAGGGTCAAAGTAACTCAGAGTTCCCATACAGACTCCGGTGACAGGACTGGTTGTAAATCCCTTTATGTTGAAGTAAACTGGTTAAACGTTTTAGTGCCTCAGTCTTTCATTTGGACAATAGCCATCTATCCAGGATCAGGATCATCACCGCTGGGAGAACCTGCTGCTGATCAAGTAAGTGCCTGTTCCCTCATGATACCCCTTACACTGTGCATTGCCTGAGGCCACAGCACCGGGTCAAGCCACCCGTGACATCTCCCTCAAGAGACAGACCCCATTGGTCCGGTGCTGGGTACCCCGGTCTCCTGGGCGTCACATACTATTATTGTATCTGCCAAACCCCTGACAGTCATCAAACCTCAAAACACGAATCCATTTTCATGTGTGTTTCAAGCAACATTTCTTGTGAAACCATTTGTCAGAATCTTCTCGTGTTGACCTGCTCATTCTCGACACCCACAGCTGCGCTGTCACCAATAATTAATCTCACCGAATGACCTGACACATTAACCAATTGTTATAATCTCCAGGGACACAAAGGACATCGATGGAAACAATGAAAATCGTTGATGACTGCAAGCATTTAATGCCGTACCTCGTAGCGCTGCGTGAAGAGAAGCTCATGGGTTAAGTTTCGTTCGGATATGATTTTTTTAGGTTTTTGCTTTTAATGCTTTTTTTCCTTTTTAGACAACCAGTGTTGACGAGAATTGAAAAATCTATTTAGGAAGCAGTTCAGGACTGTGAACATTAAAAGGTAATAGAGGTTGATGTTGATGAAAGGAAACCGGGAGCGTACAACAATTTAGCGGTTACTATGCAGAATAGGATAAATATAGCTTGTATCTCCAGGGCGACATATTGTGCAAGTCTCAGAGGAACCAACTTGCTTCATCCATTTAGAGGTCTGACTACAGTATGATCATGGATGGACGGCACTAAATTACTAGCCAGGGGTTAGTAGTGAAGTCATGGTCTTGCCTGCTGGGATCATAAATGGGGCTACAGCAGATACATCTACTGTAGTTGCCAAAACACATTACTTAGTAGATAAAAAATAAAATGTTCTATTCATATGGTGATATAAAATGCAAGCGACACTCATCGTCCCTCGCTTATATCATACATCATGGTCATTTGTGCCAATGCGAGGTGGTCAGGGCATTATTCCATATTGAGAAGCAGCATACTGTCGAAAGATTCTGAGATGTAGCACTTTAAGGGATCCTTCACGTCATCTTTTTGTTCTTGTCCTACCTGTGTTTTTCACGGATAGCCCTCGTATCAAGTTCAGATTTCTGTGATTTTTCTCAGACCATGTGGAGACATGTCCGATATTGTTCCAAGTGTAGCATCAAAATCAATAATGCAAGTCTATGGGTACATGAAAAAAATTCAGTTCGCTCAATTGCTATCTGGGTGCCATCTCATTTTCACAAACTATTAGATACGAGGAGGTGGAGAAACTTTTTTTTTTCACGTACAAGAAAAACTGAGACTTTTTACTAAACTACGACCAAACTCTGATAAATCCCTGATGAAACTGTATCTGAAATCACTGATGAAACTTAGTCATGTGAATGAGGCCTTATATAAAGTCTAAAATCTTAGTTTGCTTGTGCTCCAAAAACTTAGCAAAGACAAATCTCAGTATGAACCCTCGCCTAGGGTATGTGCTCACGGTGTATGATGCGACCTTTGTGCCCTTTTTTCTGGTAGTTTTCTTGCGGTTGGCATTGCCGTATGTTCTCTACTTGGCGGGTTTCACACGAGTGTTTCAGTGTGCATACTCATGTGGGCGTACAGAAACGCTAGTGTAAAAACCGGCCTAAGTCTAAAATAGTGGCGGCTCCCACGCAGAAGCTGCCTGAAGAAAGGACCGGTTATTTTGTAGCCGTTTTACAGCTTTTAAAGCCTGAAGCAGTTAAAAGAAGCGACAAAAGACGGAGCATGTGCACAGAAATTCCGTTTAGACTTTGCTGCTGTGCATTATGTTCATTCTTTGCAGCATTTTTGGCACTTTTTCAACAAGGTTCAATGCATAATCTGCCTAAAAATAACATTGTGTGCACATACCATTGGTGTATGTGCGCACTTTGAGTATTTGTTGCAGAAATTGGAACATTTGGTGGAAAAAAAAGCCACAAAAAACACATAAAAAGCACACCGTTTGCACACAGCCTTACAGTACAGGGAACATATTTCCTTTGTCATAGTCTGATAATCGCCATCTCACAGGCTACTTTTCAGGCCATGAGGCTATACTATTTCTCTGCTCAGGAAGTTAATACTTGAATTATTTTGATTAATTTAATTTTTTTTTCTTTTTTTTTTCTTTGAAGCAGTGGTGATTTGTCATGAAGATGCAGACACGGATCTGAAGGATGAACTCACTATTGCTCACATATATTCCCTTGTCACAAAGGAATTGTCATTCCCATTTAGTCTTTGAGCACAACGTCAAGATAGATTGATGATGTAAGGTGCAATGCTATCTCTGCTTCCTTATTTTCTTTCATTGAGTCCCAAATACCGTACAAACAACCTCATTTATCAAAACTGTCTTAAAGAAAAAAAATGTCATAGTTGCCCACAGCAACCAGAGATCAGTTGTTATTTCTTAGGCCGGTTTCACACGTCAGTGGCTCCGGTACGTGAGGTGACAGTTTCCTCACGTACCGGAGACACTGACTTACGTAGACACATTGAAATCAATGCGTCTCTGCACATGTCAGCGTGTTTTCACGGACCTTGTGTCTGTGTGCAAAACACGGAGACATGTCAGTGTTCGTGGGAGCGCACGGATTACACGGACCCATTAAAGTCAATGGGTCCGTGTAAAATACGTACCGCACCCAGACGTTGTCCGTGTGAAGTTCGTGTGCCATGCAGGAGACAGCGCTACAGTAAGTGCTGTCCCCCCACATGGTGCTGAAGCCATGATTCATATCTTCTCTGCAGCAGCGTTTGCTGTAGAGAAGATATGAAAGATCCTTTTTTTTTTTTGTTTCTCATGTTTAAAATAAAGATCCCTGTCCCCAGCCCCCTCCCACCCCCTGTGCGCCCACCCGCTGTTATTAAAATACTCACCCGGCTCCCTCGCAGTGTCCTGTCCTGGCCGCAGCTTCTCCTGTATGCGGTCACGTGGGGCCGTCCATTACAGAAATGAATATGCGGCTCCACCTCCCATAGGTTACATGTTCTGGCCAATCTTTGTGTAAGTGGCTGCAATTGACACTTACCAGGGGTGACATCACCTAGGTTACCACAGGTTATTGAGGCTGCGTTTCCAGCTGGACTGAACTGCAGTGACCTCAGCATTGTGAGAAAAAGTCAGTGAGTTCACCGAAGTTCAGCTGAGTTCATTGCAGATCACCGTGAAAAAATCTGTGTGCCAATTTTTGGCCTAGGAAACAGGTCCTGGAGCAATATGGACATTTTTAAATGCTTTCATTTGTCTTATCTATGTTTTTGTGCTTATTGCTTAAATAAGATGTACATTTTTAAAGTAGGAAGTGCATCAGATCTTTTGTACATGTCTTTTCTCTTGTGATTTGCATTTGTCTGACATACTGTACATTAATGTACAGGTGATGTCTGCTCCATTGTTACTTTTTGGTAATCTTTTGAACTTTGTTAGCATAGTGTAGTCATTTACTGAAATGCTTCTTCAATATTTTTTTCCATCAGCTTTTTATTTTCATGTTTTTTTTTCAGCATTTTTGGGTATATTTTTATAGGCATTTTTTGATAGTTTTTGAAATCCATTAAGCAGTGAGTACAATACTCTCGTTCTTGTAGCAATAAAACAAATCACTCAAAAAGACATACAGGCATTTTCTGAGTATTTTTTTTAGCCTTCTTATGGACTTCTATAGTATAATATGGAGGGTCATTCTAGTGGAAAATGCCTACAGAATGGACATGTCACTTATTTTAACCCCTTCATGACCCAGCCTATTTTGACCTTAAAGACCTTGCCGTTTTTTGCAATTCTGACCAGTGTCCCTTTATGAGGTAATAACTCAGAAACGCTTCAACGGATCCTAGCGGTTCTGAGATTGTTTTTTCGTGACATATTGGGCTTCATGTTAGTGGTAAATTTAGGTCAATAAATTCTGCGTTTATTTGTGATAAAAACGGAAATTTGGCGAAAATTTTGAAAATTTCGCAATTTTCACATTTTGAATTTTTATTCTGTTAAACCAGAGAGATATGTGACACAAAATAGTTAATAAATAACATTTCCCACATGTTTACTTTACATCAGCACAATTTTGGAAACAAAATTTTTTTTTGTTAGGAAGTTATAAGGGTTAAAATTTGACCAGCGATTTGTCATTTTTACAACGGAATTTACAAAACCATTTTTTTTAGGGACCACCTCACATTTGAAGTCAGTTTGAGGGGTCTATATGGCTGAAAATACCCAAAAGTGACACCATTCTAAAAACTGCACCCCTGAAGGTACTCAAAACCACATTCAAGAAGTCTATTAACCCTTCAGGTGCTTCACAGCAGCAGAAGCAACATGGAAGGAAAAAATGAACATTTAACTTTTTAGTCACAAACATTATCTTTTAGCAACAATTTTTTTATTTTCCCAATGGTAAAAGGAGAAACTGAACCACGAAAGTTGTTGTCCAATTTGTCCTGAGTACGCTGATACCTCATATGTGGGGGTAAACCACTGTTTGGGCGCACGGCAGGGCTTGGAAGGGAAGGAGCGCCATTTGACTTTTTGAATCAAAAATTGGCTCCACTCTTTAGCGGACACCATGTCACGTTTGGAGAGCTCCCGTGTGCCTAAAAATTGGAGCTCCCCCACAAGTGACCCCATTTTGGAAACTAGACGCCCCAAGGAACTTATCTAGATGCATAGTGAGCACTTTGAACCCCCAGGTGCTTCACAAATTGATCCGTAAAAATGAAAAAGTACTTTTTTTCACAAAAAAATTCTTTTAGCCTCAATTTTTTCATTTTCACATGGGCAACAGGATAAAATGGATCCTAAAATGTGTTGGGCAATTTCTCCTGAGTACGCCGATACCTCATATGTGGGGGTAAACCACTGTTTGGGCACATGGTAAGGCTCGGAAGGGAAGGAGCGCCATTTGACTTTTTGAATGAAAAATTATTTCCATCGTTAGCGGACACCATGTCGCGTTTGGAGAGCTCCTGTGTGCCTAAACATTGGCGCTCCCCCACAACTGACCCCATTTTGGAAACTAGACCCCCCAAGGAACTTATTTAGATGCCTAGTGAGCACTTTAAACCCTCAGGTGCTTCACAAATTGATCTGTAAAAATGAAAAAGTACTTTTTTTTCACCAAAAAATTCTTTTTGCCTCAATTTTTTCATTTTCACATGGGCAGTAGGATAAAATGGATCATAAAATTTGTTGGGCAATTTCTCCCGAGTACGCCGATACCTCATATGTGGGGGTAAAGCACTGTTTGGGCACACGGCAGGGCTCGGAAGGGAAGGCGCCATTTGACTTTTTGAATGGAAAATTAGCTCCAATTGTTAGCGGACACCATGTCGCGTTTGGAGAGCCCCTGTGTGCCTATGCATTGGAGCTCCCCCACAAGTGACCCCATTTTGGAAACTAGACCCCCCAAGGAACTTATCTAGATGCATATTGAGCACTTTAAACCCCCAGGTGCTTCACAGAAGTTTGTAACGCAGAGCCATGAAAATAAAAAATAATTTTTCTTTCCTCAAAAATGATTTTTTAGCCTGGAATTTCCTATTTTGCCAAGGATAATAGGAGAAATTGGACCCCAAATATTGTTGTCCAGTTTGTCCTGAGTACGCTGATACCCCATATGTGGGGGTAAACCACTGTTTGGGCGCACGGCAGGGCTCGGAAGGGATGGCACGCCATTTGGCTTTTTAAATGGAAAATTAGCTCCAATCATTAGCGGACACCATGTCACGTTTGGAGAGCCCCTGTGTGCCTAAACATTGGAGATCCCCCAGAAATGACCCTATTTTGGAAACTAGACCCCCAAAGGAACTAATCTAGATGTGTGGTGAGGACTTTGAACCCCCAAGTGCTTCACAGAAGTTTATAACGCAGAGCCATGAAAATAAAAAATAAAAATTATTTTCTCAAAAATGATCTTTTAGCCTGCAATTTTTTATTTTACAAAGGGTAACAGGAGAAATTTGACCCCAAAAGTTGTTGTCCAGTTTCTCCTGAGTACGCCGATACCCCATATGTGGGGGTAAACCACTGTTTGGGCACATGCCGGGGCTCGGAAGTGAAGTAGTGACATTTTGAAATGCAGACTTTGATGGAATGCTCTGTGGGCGTCACGTTGCGTTTGCAGAGCCCCTGATGTGTTGTGAATTCTGTGGCTGAATTCACTCCTGTGGTCACAAGTGGTACTGCAGCTCCTGAGCTTCCTCCCTCAGGTGTTCTGGTGAGCTCGTTAACTGCTTCATTACTTAACTCCGCCTGATGCTGCTATCCTTGCTCCTTGTCAATGTTTCAGTGTTGGATCTGAGCTTCTCCTGATTGTTCCTGTGACCTGCTGCTCTGTATAGCTAAGTGCTTTTTGCTTTTTTGTTGCTTTTTTTCTGTCCAGCTTGTCTTTTGTTTTGCTGGAAGCTCTGAGACGCAAAGGGTGTACCGCCGTGCCGTTAGTTCGGCACGGTGGTTTTTTTTTTGCCCCCTTTGCGTGGTTTTGCTTTAGGGTTTTTTGTAGACTGCAAAGTTCGCTTTACTGTCCTCGCTCTGTCCTAGAATATCGGGCCCCACTTTGCTGAATCTATTTCATCCCTACGTTTTGTCTTTTCATCTTACTCACAGTCATTATATGTGGGGGGCTGCCTTTTCCTTTGGGGAATTTCTCTGGGGCAAGTCAGGCCTATTTTTCTATCTTCAGGCTAGCTAGTTTCTTAGGCTGTGCCGAGTTGCCTAGGTAGTTGTTAGGCGCAATCCACAGCCGCTTTTAGTTGTGTTTAGGATAGGATCAGGTGTGCAGTCTACAGAGTTTCCACGTCTCAGAGCTCGTTCTTGTATTTTTGGGTATTTGTCAGATCACTGTGTGCGCTCTGATCGCTAAGCACACTGTGTTTCTGGATTGCCTTCATAACACCTGTCATTAGCAAACATAACAGTACAAGGAGCCAAACTAATGATTCTCAATAGAGGGAAAGAAAAAGTTCTGACATCATTTTTTTTTTTTTTCTGCTCTGTGTTCACTTTTTTTTTTTTTCCCCTAGACATTTGGGTGATTCTGGACACAGGTGTGGACATGGATATTCAGGGTCTGTGCTCTTCAATGGATAATCTCGTTATAAATGTACAAAAAATTCAAGATACTATTGATCAGAAATCTATGTTAGAACCAAGAATTCCTATTCCTGATTTGTTTTTTGGAGATAGAACTAAGTTTCTAAGTTTCAAAAATAATTGTAAGCTATTTCTGGCCTTGAAACCTCATTCTTCTGGTAATCCTATTCAACAGGTTTTGATTATTATTTCTTTTTTGCGCGGCGACCCTCAAGACTGGGCATTTTCTCTTGCGCCAGGAGACCCTGCATTGAGTAGTGTCGATGCGTTTTTCCTGGCGCTCGGATTGCTGTACGATGAGCCTAATTCAGTGGATCAGGCTGAGAAAAATTTGCTGGCTTTGTGCCAGGGTCAGGATGATATAGAAGTATATTGTCAGAAATTTAGGAAATGGTCAGTACTCACTCAGTGGAATGAATCTGCGCTGGCAGCTTTGTTCAGAAAGGGTCTCTCTGAGGCTCTTAAGGATGTCATGGTGGGATTTCCTATGCCTGCTGGTTTGAATGAGTCTTTGTCTTTGGCCATTCAGATCGGTCGACGCTTGCGCGAGCGTAAATCTGTGCACCATTTGGCGGTAGTGCCTGAGGTTAAACCTGAGCCTATGCAGTGCGATAGGACTATGACTAGAGTTGAACGGCAGGAATACAGACGTCTGAATGGTCTGTGTTTCTACTGTGGTGATTCCACTCATGCTATTTCTGATTGTCCTAAGCGCACTAAGCGGTCCGCTAGGTCTGCCGTCATTGGTACTGTACAGTCCAAATTCCTTCTGTCCATTACCTTGATATGCTCTTTGTCGTCGTTTTCTGTCATGGCGTTTGTGGATTCGGGCGCTGCCCTGAATCTGATGGATTTGGATAATGCTAAACGTTGTGGGTTTTTCTTGGAGCCTTTGCGGTGTCCTATTCCATTGAGAGGAATTGATGCTACACCTTTGGCCAAGAATAAACCTCAATACTGGGCCCAGCTGACCATGTGCATGGCTCCTGCACATCAGGAAGTTATTCGCTTTCTGGTGTTGCATAATCTGCATGATGTGGTCGTGTTGGGGTTGCCATGGCTACAAACCCATAATCCAGTATTGGATTGGAATTCCATGTCGGTATCCAGCTGGGGTTGTCAGGGGGTACATGGTGATGTTCCATTTTTGTCGATTTCGTCATCCACCCCTTCTGAGGTCCCAGAGTTCTTGTCTGATTATCAGGATGTATTTGAAGAGCCCAAGTCCGATGCTCTACCTCCGCATAGGGATTGTGATTGTGCTATCAATTTGATTCCTGGTAGTAAATTCCCTAAAGGTCGATTATTTAATTTATCCGTGCCCGAACACGCCGCTATGCGCAGTTATGTGAAGGAATCCCTGGAGAAGGGACATATTCGCCCATCGTCATCACCACTGGGAGCAGGGTTCTTCTTTGTAGCCAAGAAGGATGGTTCGCTGAGACCGTGTATTGATTACCGCCTTCTTAATAAGATCACTGTTAAATTTCAGTATCCCTTGCCATTGTTATCTGACTTGTTTGCTCGGATTAAGGGGGCTAGTTGGTTCACTAAGATAGATCTTCGTGGTGCGTATAATCTGGTGAGAATCAGGCAAGGAGATGAATGGAAAACTGCATTCAATACGCCCGAGGGTCATTTTGAGTATCTAGTGATGCCGTTCGGACTTGCCAATGCTCCATCTGTGTTTCAGTCTTTTATGCATGACATCTTCCGTTAGTATCTGGATAAATTCCTGATTGTTTACTTGGATGACATTTTGATCTTCTCAGATGATTGGGAGTCTCATGTGAAGCAGGTCAGAATGGTTTTTCAGGTCCTGCGTGCTAACTCTTTGTTTGTGAAGGGATCAAAGTGTCTCTTCGGTGTGCAGAAAGTTTCATTTTTGGGGTTCATCTTTACCCCTTCTACTATCGAGATGGATCCAGTTAAGGTCCAAGCCATCCAGGATTGGATTCAGCCGACATCTCTGAAAAGTCTGCAAAAGTTCCTGGGCTTTGCTAATTTTTATCGTCGCTTCATCTGTAATTTTTCTAGCATTGCCAAACCATTGACCGATTTGACCAAGAAGGGTGCTGATTTGGTTAATTGGTCTTCTGCTGCTGTGGAAGCTTTTCAGGAGTTGAAGCGTCGTTTTTGTTCTGCCCCTGTGTTGTGTCAGCTAGATGTTTCTCTTCCGTTCCAGGTCGAGGTTGATGCTTCTGAGATTGGAGCAGGGGCGGTTTTGTCACAGAGAGGTTCTGATTGCTCAGTGATGAAACCATGTGCTTTCTTTTCCAGGAAGTTTTCGCCCGCTGAGCGTAATTATGATGTGGGCAATCGAGAGTTGCTGGCCATGAAGTGGGCATTCGAGGAGTGGCGTCATTGGCTTGAAGGAGCTAAGCATCGCGTGGTGGTATTGACTGATCATAAGAACTTGACTTATCTCGAGTCTGCCAAGCGCTTGAATCCTAGACAGGCCCGTTGGTCGTTATTTTTTGCCTGCTTCGACTTTGTGATTTCGTACCTTCCGGGCTCTAAAAATGTGAAGGCGGATGCTCTGTCTAGGAGTTTTGTGCCCGACTCTCCGGGTTTATCGGAGCCAGCGGGTATCCTCAAGGAAGGAGTCATTGTGTCTGCCATCTCCCCTGATTTGCGGCGGGTGCTGCAATAATTTCAGGCGAATAAACCTGATCGTTGTCCAGCAGAGAAACTGTTCGTCCCTGATAGGTGGACTAATAAACTTATCTCTGAACTTCATTGTTCGGTGTTGGCTGGTCATCCTGGAATCTTTGGTACCAGAGAGTTAGTGGCTAGATCCTTCTGGTGGCCATCTCTGTCACGGGATGTACGTACTTTTGTGCAGTCCTGTGGGATTTGTGCTAGGGCTAAGCCCTGCTGTTCTCGTGCCAGTGGGTTGCTTTTGCCCTTGCCGGTCCCAAAGAGGCCTTGGACACATATTTCGATGGATTTCATTTCTGACCTTCCCGTTTCTCAAAAGATGTCAGTCATTTGGGTGGTCTGTGATCGCTTTTCTAAAATGGTCCATCTGGTGCCCTTGGCTAAATTGCCTTCCTCCTCTGATTTGGTACCTTTGTTCTTTCAGCATGTGGTTCGGTTGCATGGCATTCCTGAGAATATTGTTTCTGACAGAGGTTCCCAGTTTGTTTCAAGGTTTTGGCGAGCCTTTTGTGGTAGGATGGGCATTGACCTATCCTTTTCCTCGGCTTTCCATCCTCAGACTAATGGCCAGACCGAACGAACCAATCAGACCTTGGAAACATATCTGAGATGTTTTGTTTCTGCAGACCAGGATGATTGGGTGTCCTTTTTGCCGTTGGCTGAGTTCGCCCTTAATAATCGGGCCAGCTCGGCTACCTTGGTTTCTCCATTTTTTTGCAATTCTGGGTTCCATCCTCGTTTCTCTTCAGGACAGGTTGAGTCTTCGGACTGTCCTGGTGTGGATTCTGTGGTGGATAGGTTGCAGCAGATCTGGACTCAGGTAGTGGACAATTTGATCTTGTCCCAGGAGAAAGCTCAACTTTTCGCTAATCGCAGACGCCGTGTGGGTCCCCGACTTCGTGTTGGGGATCTGGTTTGGTTATCGTCTCGTCATATTCCTATGAAGGTTTCCTCTCCTAAATTTAAACCTCGTTTTATTGGTCCGTATAGGATTTCTGAGGTTCTCAATCCTGTGTCTTTTCGTTTGACCCTCCCAGACTCCTTTTCCATACATAATGTATTCCATAGGTCGTTGTTGCGGAGATACGTGGCACCTATGGTTCCATCTGTTGAGCCTCCTGCCCCGGTTTTGGTGGAGGGGGAATTGGAGTATATTGTGGAGAAGATTTTGGATTCTCGTGTTTCTAGACGGAAACTCCAGTATCTGGTTAAATGGAAGGGTTATGCTCAGGAAGATAATTCCTGGGTTTTTGCCTCTGATGTTCATGCTTCCGATCTTGTTCGTGCCTTTCATGCGGCTCATCCTGGTCGGCCTGGGGGCTCTGGTGAGGGTTCGGTTACCCCTCCTCAAGGGGGGGGTACTGTTGTGAATTCTGTGGCTGAATTCACTCCTGTGGTCACAAGTGGTACTGCAGCTCCTGAGCTTCCTCCCTCAGGTGTTCTGGTGAGCTCGTTAACTTCTTCATTACTTAACTCCGCCTGATGCGGCTATCCTTGCTCCTTGTCAATGTTTCAGTGTTGGATCTGAGCTTCTCCTGATTGTTCCTGTGACCTGCTGCTCTGTATAGCTAAGTGCTTTTTGCTTTTTTGTTGCTTTTTTTCTGTCCAGCTTGTCTTTTGTTTTGCTGGAAGCTCTGAGACGCAAAGGGTGTACCGCCGTGCCGTTAGTTCGGCATGGTGGGTTTTTTTTTGCCCCCTTTGCGTGGTTTTGCTTTAGGGTTTTTTGTAGACTGCAAAGTTCGCTTTACTGTCCTCGCTCTGTCCTAGAATATCGGGCCCCACTTTGCTGAATCTATTTCATCCCTACGTTTTGTCTTTTCATCTTACTCACAGTCATTATATGTGGGGGGCTGCCTTTTCCTTTGGGGAATTTCTCTGGGGCAAGTCAGGCCTATTTTTCTATCTTCAGGCTAGCTAGTTTCTTAGGCTGTGCCGAGTTGCCTAGGTAGTTGTTAGGCGCAATCCACAGCCGCTTTTAGTTGTGTTTAGGATAGGATCAGGTGTGCAGTCTACAGAGTTTCCACGTCTCAGAGCTCGTTCTTGTATTTTTGGGTATTTGTCAGATCACTGTGTGCGCTCTGATCGCTAAGCACACTGTGTTTCTGGATTGCCTTCATAACACCTGTCATTAGCAAACATAACACTGATGTGGCTTAACAGTAGAAACCCCCCACAAGTGACCCCATTTTGGAAACTAGACCCCGGAAGGAACTTATCTAGATGTGTGGTGAGCACTTTGAACCCCCAAGTGCTTCATAGAAGTTTATAATGCAGAGCCGTGAAAATAATAAATACGTTTTCTTTCCTCAAAAATAATTATTTAGCCCAGAATTTTTTATTTTCCCAAGGGTAACAGGAGAAATTGGATCCCAAAAGTTGTTGTCCAGTTTCTCCTGAGTACGCTGATACCCCATATGTGGGGGTAAACCACTGTTTGGGCACATGCCGAGGCTCGGAAGTGAAGTAGTGACGTTTTGAAATGCAGACTTTGATTGAATGCTCTGTGGGCGTCACGTTGCGTTTGCAGAGCCCCTGATGTGGCTTAACAGTAGAAACCCCCCACAAGTGACCCCATTTTGGAAACTAGACCCTGAAAGGAACTTATCTAGATGTGTGGTGAGCACTTTGAACCCCCAAGTGCTTCATAGAAGTTTATAATGCAGAGCCGTGAAAATAATAAATACGTTTTCTTTCCTCAAAAATAATTATTTAGCCCAGAATTTTTTATTTTCCCAAGGGTCACAGGAGAAATTGGACCCCAAAAGTTGTTGTCCAGTTTCTCCTGAGTACGCTGATACCCCATGTGTGGGGGTAAACCACTGTTTGGGCACACGTCAGGGCTCAGAAGGGAAGTAGTGACTTTTGAAATGCAGACTTTGATGGAATGGTCTGCGGGCGTCACATTGCGTTTGCAGAGCCCCTGGTGTACCTAAACAGTAGAAACCCCCCACAAGTGACCCCATTTTAGAAACTAGACCTCCCAAGGAACTTATCTAGATATGTGGTGAGCACTTTGAACCCCCAAGTGCTTCACAGACGTTTACAACGCAGAGCCGTGAAAATAAAAAATCATTTTTCTTTCCTCAAAAATGATGTTTTAGCAAGCATTTCTTTATTTTCACAAGGGTAACAGGAGAAATTGGACCCCAGTAATTGTTGCGCAGTTTGTCCTGAGTATGCTGGTACCCCATATGTGGGGGTAAACCACTGTTTGGGTGCACGTCGGGGCTCGGAAGTGAGGGAGCACCATTTGACTTTTTGAATACAAGATTGGCTGGAATCAATAGTGGCGCCATGTTGCGTTTGGAGACCCCCTGATGTGCCTAAACAGTGGAAACCCCTCAATTCTAACTCCAACACACCCCTAACCCTTATCCCAACTGTAGCCGTAACCCTAATCACAACCCTAACCCCAACACACCCGTAACCCCAACACACCCCTAACCCTAACCACAACCCTAATTCCAACCCAACCCTAGCCCTAAGGCTATGTGCCAACGTTGCGGATTCGTATGAGATTTTTCAGCACCATTTTTGAAAAATCCGCGGGTAAAAGGCACTGCGTTTTACCTGCGGATTTACCGCGGATTTCCAGTGTTTTTTGTCCGGATTTCACCTGCGGATTCCTATTGAGGAACAGGTGTAAAACGCTGCGGAATCTGCACAAAGAATTGACATGCTGCGGAAAATACAACGCAGCGTTCCCGCGCTGTATTTTCCGCACCATGGGCACAGCGGATTTGGCTTTCCATATGTTTACATGGTACTGTAAACCTGATGGAACTCTGCTGCGGATCCGCAGCGGCCAATCCGCACCGTGTGCACATAGCCTGATTCTAAAGGTATGTGCACACGCTGCGGAAAACGCTGCGGATCCGCAGCAGTTTCCCATGAGTTTACAGTTCAATGCAAACCTATGGAAAACAAAAATCGCTGTACACATGCTGCAGAAAAACTGCACGGAAACGCAGCGGTTTACATTCCGCAGCATGTCACTTCTTTCTGCGGATTCCGCAGCGGTTTTACAACTGCTCAAATAGAAAATCGCTGTTGTAAAACCGCATTGAAATGCGCAGAAAAAACATGGTAAATCCGCCATAAATCCGCAGCGGTTTAGCACTGCGGATTTATCAAATCCGCAGCGGAAAAATCCGCAGAGGACCAGAATACGTGTGCACATACCGAAACCCTAACCCTAACCCTATCCCTAACCCTAACCCTACCCCTAACCCTAACCCTACCCCTAACCCTAACCCTAGTTCTTACCCCAACCTTAGTGGAAAAATTTTTTTAATTTTTTTTATTGTCCCTACCTATGGGGGTGACAAAGGGGGGGGGTCATTTACTTTTTTTTATGATGTTGATCACTGAGATAGGTTATATCTCAGTGATCAAAATTCACTCTGGAACGAATCTGCCGGCCGGCAGATTCGGCGGGCGCACTGCACATGCGCCCGCCATTTTGGAAGATGGCGGCGCCCAGGAAAGAAGACGGACGGTCCCCGGGAGGCCAGGTAAGTATAAGGGGGGGGAGATCAGGGCACGGGGGGGGGGGCGTCGGAGCATGGGGGGGTGGATCGGAACACGGGGGGGTGGATTGGAGCACGGAGTGGGGGATCGCTGTGCGGACGGGTGGATCGGAGCACGGGGGGGGAAATCGCTGTGCGGGGGGGGATCGCTGTGCGGGGGGGTGGGATCGGAGTGCGGGGGGGTTTGATTGGAGCACGGGGGGTGTGATTGGAGCACGGGGGGAGCGGGCAGGAGGACGGGGGAGCGGAGCACAGGACCGAGAGGAGCAGACCACAGATCGGGGGGCTGGGGAGGCGATCGGAGGAGTGGGGTGGGTGCACATTAGTGTGTCCAGCCATGGCCGATGATATTGCAGCATCGGCCATGGCTGGATTGTAATATTTCACCATTTTTTTGGGTGAAATATTACAAATCGCTCTGATTGGCAGTTTCACTTTCAACAGCCAATCAGAGCGATCGTAGCCACGAGGGGGTGAAGCCACCCCCCCTGGGCTAAACTACCACTCCCCCTGTCCCTGCAGATCGGGTGAAATGGGAGTTAACCCTTTCACCCGATCTGCAGGGACGCGATCTTTCCATGACGCATATGCTGCGTCATGGGTCGGAATGGCACCGACTTTCATGACGCAGCGTATGCGTCAAAGGTCGGGAAGGGGTTAAGTCATCAATATCAGACTGGTGGAGTCTGACTCCTGAGACCCCTAGAATGAGCAGGGACAGTGATACACCAGTACTAGTACAGCTCAGCACATTGTGTAGTGGCCATGAATAGTACCACAATTGGTTTATCAGTGGAGGTATCAGGTGTTGGGCCCCTAGCATTTGATATTAATGACCTTTGCTAAGGATAGGTCATCAATATTTCAGTGCTGGAAAAATACTTTAAGCCACTGTATGAGAGATAAGCGAAAAAAATGTATTGCAAAATAAAAAAAAAAACACGTCCATAAAGTATTCAACCCGAAACGCAACTATGAACCGTGTTAACTTTTCAGCCAGGTGTCAACTTCACAAGGAAGAATCAATTACAAGTCGTCTGAAGAGATCCCAGCAGACAGTGCTGCTGGAGAAAAGTAATGGAGTGGCTTCTCTTCTCTCTGATGGAACAAATAACACTTGATGTTACGTGTAGGGTTCTCTCATTGAGACTTATTTACCAGGAAATGTCAACGTCTTCTGTTATATTGGGGGCCAACTGCTTTATATCAGTGAATGTATGCTGAAAATACGTTACTGCTATTATCCCAGGTTACAAAAGGGGAGGAATGTTGGGTCACACAACCGTTTTCTCCACATCCAATAAAAACAGTCCGATTATTCTGATCAGAGAGTTTGATCAATGTGGCATCAGCTTTTCTCGGACGTGGAGAAAAAAAATGTCTCCACCTTCTCCGTTCTGTCAGTCCGTGAAAATTGGACCACACTCAAACTCATTTGTGTGCGGCATGCCTTTTTTCACGGGCCCACAGACTTGCATTGCCAATTTTGATTTGACACTCATGTATCCAATTTTTCCAGAGAGAAATTGGTCCAAGTAAAAAATTGGTATTCTAGTTACAGTATGATGGCCCCACAGCCCCTATATTTAGTATGATGGCCACATAACCCCCTATAAACAGTATCATGGCCCCACAGCTACTCCATATAAAGTATGATGGCCCCACAGCCCCTATATTTAGTATGATGGCCACATAACCCCCTATAAACAGTATCATGGCCCCACAGCTACTCCATATAAAGTATGATGGCCCCACAGCCCCTATAATTAGTATGATGGCCACATAACCCCCTATAAACAGTATCATGGCCCCACAGCTACTCCATATAAAGTATGAAGGCCCCACAGCCCCTATATTTAGTATGATGGCTGTTATGGCTGGCAATCAGGCAACACAGCGTGCAGTAATCAGCGCACATACAGAGATCTGGCAATAACCAAAAACAATAGGACGAGCTCTGAGACGTGGAATCTCTGTAGACTGCAGTACCTGATCTATCCTCACACAACTAATAGCAGCAGTGGATTGCGCCTATCAACTACCTATGCAACTCGGCACTGCCTGAGGAGCTGACTAGCCTGAAGATAGAAATACAAGCCTGACTTACCTCAGAGAAATACCCCAAAGGAATAGGCAGCCCCCCACATATAATGACTGTTAGCAAGATGAAAAGACAAACGTAGGAATGAAATAGATTCAGCAAAGTGAGGCCCGATATTCTAGACAGAGCGAGGATAGCAAAGAGAACTATGCAGTCTACAAAAAACCCTAAAACGAAAACCACGCAAAGGGGCAAAAAGACCCACCGTGCCGAACTAACAGCACGGCGGTGCACCCCTTTGCTTCTCAGAGCTTCCAGCAAAAGTTAATAGCAAGCTGGACAGAAAAAACAGAAAACAAACTAGAAGCACTTATCTAGCAGAGCAGCAGGCCCAAGGAAAGATGCAGTAGCTCAGATCCAACACTGGAACATTGACAAGGAGCAAGGAAGACAGACTCAGGTGGAGCTAAATAGCAAGGCAGCCAACGAGCTCACCAAAACACCTGAGGGAGGAAGCCCAGAGACTGCAATACCACTTGTGACCACAGAAGTGAACTCGGCCACAGAATTCACAACAGTACCCCCCCCTTGAGGAGGGGTCACCGAACCCTCACCAGAACCCCCAGGCCGACCAGGATGAGCCACATGAAAGGCACGAACAAGATCTGGGGCATGGACATCAGAGGCAAAAACCCAGGAATTATCTTCCTGAGCATAACCCTTCCATTTGACCAGATACTGGAGTCTCCGTCTAGAGACACGAGAATCCAAAATCTTCTCCACAATATACTCCAATTCCCCCTCCACCAAAACAGGGGCAGGAGGCTCCACAGATGGAACCATAGGTGCCACGTATCTCCTCAACAACGACCTATGGAATACATTATGTATGGAAAAGGAGTCTGGGAGGGTCAGACGAAAAGACACCGGATTGAGAATCTCAGAAATCCTATACGGACCAATAAAACGAGGTTTAAATTTAGGAGAGGAAACCTTCATAGGAATATGACGAGAAGATAACCAAACCAGATCCCCAACACGAAGTCGGGGTCCCACACGGCGTCTGCGATTAGCGAAAAGCTGAGCCTTCTCCTGGGACAAGGTCAAATTGTCCACTACCTGAGTCCAGATCTGCTGCAACCTGTCCACCACATAATCCACACCAGGACAGTCCGAAGACTCAACCTGTCCTGAAGAGAAACGAGGATGGAACCCAGAATTGCAGAAAAATGGAGAGACCAAGGTAGCCGAGCTGGCCCGATTATTAAGGGCGAACTCAGCCAACGGCAAAAATGACACCCAATCATCCTGGTCAGCGGAAACAAAACATCTCAGATATGTTTCCAAGGTCTGATTGGTTCGTTCGGTCTGGCCATTAGTCTGAGGATGGAAGGCCGAGGAAAAAGATAGGTCAATGCCCATCCTACCACAAAAGGCTCGCCAGAACCTCGAGACAAACTGGGAACCTCTGTCAGAAACAATATTCTCAGGAATGCCATGTAAACGAACCACATGCTGGAAGAACAAAGGCACCAAATCAGAGGAGGAAGGCAATTTAACCAAGGGCACCAGATGGACCATTTTAGAAAAGCGATCACAGACCACCCAAATGACCGACATTTTTTGAGAAACGGGAAGGTCAGAAATGAAATCCATCGAAATATGTGTCCAAGGCCTCTTCGGGACCGGCAAGGGCAAAAGCAACCCACTGGCACGTGAACAGCAGGGCTTAGCCCTAGCACAAATTCCACAGGACTGCCCAAAAGCATGCACATCCCGTGACAGAGATGGCCACCAGAAGGATCTAGCAACCAACTCCCTGGTACCAAAGATTCCTGGATGACCGGCCAGCACCGAACAATGAAGTTCAGAGATAACTTTACTAGTCCACCTATCAGGGACGAACAGTTTCTCGGCCGGACAACGATCAGGTTTATTAGCCTGAAATTTCTGCAACACTCTCCGCAAATCAGGGGAGATGGCAGACACAATGACTCCTTCCTTGAGGATACTCGCCGGCTCAGATAACCCCGGAGAGTCGGGCACAAAACTCCTAGACAGAGCATCCGCCTTCACATTTTTAGAGCCCGGAAGGTATGAAATCACAAAATCAAAACGAGCAAAAAATAACGACCAACGGGCCTGTCTAGGATTCAAGCGCTTGGCAGACTCAAGATAAGTAAGGTTCTTATGATCAGTCAAAACCACCACGCGATGCTTAGCACCCTCAAGCCAATGACGCCACTCCTCGAATGCCCACTTCATGGCCAGCAACTCTCGGTTGCCCACATCATAATTACGCTCAGCAGCAGAAAATTTCCTGGAAAAGAAAGCACATGGTTTGAACACTGAGCAACCAGAACCTCTCTGTGACAAAACCGCCCCTGCACCAATCTCAGAAGCATCAACCTCGACCTGGAACGGAAGAGAAACATCAGGTTGACACAACACAGGGGCACAGCAAAAACGACGCTTCAACTCCTGAAAAGCTTCCACGGCAGCAGAAGACCAATTAACCAAATCAGCACCCTTCTTGGTCAAATCGGTCAATGGTCTGGCAATGCTAGAAAAATTACAGATGAAGCGACGATAAAAATTAGCAAAGCCCAGGAATTTCTGCAGACTTTTTAGAGATGTCGGCTGAGTCCAATCCTGGATGGCCTGAACCTTAACCGGATCCATCTCGATAGTAGAAGGGGAAAAGATGAACCCCAAAAATGAAACTTTCTGCACACCGAAGAGACACTTTGATCCCTTCACGAACAAGGAATTAGCACGCAGTACCTGGAAAACCATTCTGACTTGCTTCACATGAGACTCCCAATCATCTGAGAAGATCAAAATGTCATCCAAGTAAACAATCAAGAATTTATCCAGATACTCACGGAAAATGTCATGCATAAAAGACTGAAAAACAGATGGAGCATTGGCAAGTCCGAACGGCATCACCAGATACTCAAAATGACCCTCGGGCGTATTAAATGCCGTTTTCCATTCATCTCCCTGCCTGATTCTCACCAGATTATACGCACCACGAAGATCAATCTTAGTAAACCAACTAGCCCCCTTAATCCGAGCAAACAAGTCAGAAATCAATGGCAAGGGATACTGAAACTTAACAGTGATCTTATTAAGAAGGCGGTAATCAATACACGGTCTTAGCGAACCATCCTTCTTGGCTACAAAAAAGAACCCTGCTCCCAATGGTGACGACGATGGGCGAATATGTCCCTTCTCCAGGGACTCCTTCACATAACTGCGCATAGCGGTGTGTTCAGGTACGGACAAATTAAATAAACGACCCTTAGGGAATTTACTACCAGGAATCAAATCGATAGCACAATCACAATTCCTATGCGGAGGTAGGGCATCAGACTTGGACTCTTCAAATACATCCTGAAAGTCCGACAAGAACTCTGGGATGTCAGAAGGAATGGATGACGAAATAGACAAAAATGGAACATCACCATGTACTCCCTGACAACCCCAGCTGGTTACCGACATAGAGTTCCAATCCAATACTGGATTATGGGTTTGTAGCCATGGCAACCCCAACACGACCACATCATGCAAATTATGCAGTACCAAAAAGCGAATAACTTCCTGATGTGCAGGAGCCATGCACATGGTCAGCTGGGCCCAGTACTGAGGCTTATTCTTGGCCAAAGGTGTAGCATCAATTCCTCTCAACGGAATAGGACACCGCAAAGGCTCCAAGAAAAATCCACAACGTTTAGCATAATCCAAATCCATCAGATTCAGGGCAGCGCCTGAATCCACAAACGCCATGACAGAATATGATGACAAAGAGCACATTAAGGTAATGGACAAAAGGAATTTGGACTGTACAGTACCAATAACGGCAGAGCTATCGAACCGCCTAGTGCGTTTAGGACAATTAGAAATAGCATGAGTAGAATCACCACAATAGAAACACAGTCTGTTCAGACGTCTGTGTTCGTGCCGTTCTACTTTAGTCATAGTCCTGTCGCACTGCATAGGCTCAGGCTTACTCTCAGACAATACCGCCAGATGGTGCACAGATTTACGCTCGCGCAAGCGACGACCGATCTGAATGGCCAAGGACATAGACTCATTCAAACCAGCAGGCATAGGAAATCCCACCATTACATCCTTAAGAGCTTCAGAGAGACCCTTTCTGAACAAAGCCGCTAGTGCAGATTCATTCCACAGAGTGAGTACTGACCATTTCCTAAATTTCTGACAATATACTTCTACATCATCCTGACCCTGGCATAAAGCCAGCAGATTTTTCTCAGCTTGATCCACTGAATTAGGCTCATCGTAAAGCAATCCCAGCGCCTGGAAAAATGCATCAACATTACTCAATGCAGAATCTCCTGGTGCAAGAGAAAACGCCCAGTCCTGTGGGTCGCCGCGCAAAAAAGAAATAATAATCAAAACCTGTTGAATAGGATTACCAGAAGAATGAGGTTTCAAGGCCAAAAATAGCTTACAATTATTTCTGAAGCTCAGGAACTTAGTTCTGTCACCAAAAAACAAATCAGGAATCGGAATTCTTGGTTCTAGCATCGATTTCTGATCAATAGTATCTTGAATCTTTTGTACATTTACAACGAGATTATCCATTGAGGAGCACAGAGCCTGAATATCCATGTCCACAGCTGTGTCCTGAAGCACTCTAATGTCTAGGGGAAAAAAAAGACTGAAGACAGAGCTAAGAAAAAAAAATGATGTCAGGATTTCTTTTTTCCCTCTATTGGGAATCATTGGGTGGCTCCTTGTACTGTTATGGCTGGCAATCAGGCAACACAGCGTGCAGTAATCAGCGCACATACAGAGATCTGGCAATAACCAAAAACAATAGGACGAGCTCTGAGACGTGGAATCTCTGTAGACTGCAGTACCTGATCTATCCTCACACAACTAATAGCAGCAGTGGATTGCGCCTATCAACTACCTATGCAACTCGGCACTGCCTGAGGAGCTGACTAGCCTGAAGATAGAAATACAAGCCTGACTTACCTCAGAGAAATACCCCAAAGGAATAGGCAGCCCCCCACATATAATGACTGTTAGCAAGATGAAAAGACAAACGTAGGAATGAAATAGATTCAGCAAAGTGAGGCCCGATATTCTAGACAGAGCGAGGATAGCAAAGAGAACTATGCAGTCTACAAAAAACCCTAAAACGAAAACCACGCAAAGGGGCAAAAAGACCCACCGTGCCGAACTAACAGCACGGCGGTGCACCCCTTTGCTTCTCAGAGCTTCCAGCAAAAGTTAACAGCAAGCTGGACAGAAAAAACAGAAAACAAACTAGAAGCACTTATCTAGCAGAGCAGCAGGCCCAAGGAAAGATGCAGTAGCTCAGATCCAACACTGGAACATTGACAAGGAGCAAGGAAGACAGACTCAGGTGGAGCTAAATAGCAAGGCAGCCAACGAGCTCACCAAAACACCTGAGGGAGGAAGCCCAGAGACTGCAATACCACTTGTGACCACAGAAGTGAACTCAGCCACAGAATTCACAACAGATGGCCACATAACCCCCTATAAACAGTATCATGGCCCTACAGCTACTCCATATAAAGTATGATGGCTGCATAGCCCCACTATGTACAGTATGATGGACCCATAGCTCTTCTATACACAGTATCATGTCCTCAGCACCCTTACCTATAATATGATGGTCACACATCCCCTACATACAGCATAATGCCATAGTGCTTTCCTCTTGCTGTGGGGTTCAGCTCTCGCCCATCCCTGTTGCTTGGAGGTCCTCTCTGACGGTACAGGCAGCGTCAGGGGCGCATACATGACGTGCATAGCGCGCTGCATTGCTGCGTCTGCTACTCTGTGATGCGGCTGGGACGCCACCAGGCACATTTAAAGGCACAGTGCTTCTCACCCAGAAAAGCTCACTGCAGACCGGAAAAATTGCTTCGGGGCCATGCACGAACTGGTTTTTACTTTTTTCTCCATTTGCCATTTTAGATGTGGTTTTTGTTCTGCAGATATTTGTGGCCGATTCATTATTGTCAACGAGTTGCGTGCAACATTTTAATGGATCATATGACTTCTTGCTGTAAAAAGACGAAAAAAAAGTGTAAAAAACTAAAATAAAGAGCATTTTTAATTTTGCACTAAGCGTATTCATCTGCATGTGCCACTTTGAACAATTTGGCACTAAAACCAGCAACAAATAGCACAACACAAAAAAATTGACTTAAAAAAAACACAAATGATAAATCAGGGCCATATTGTGCAATCGGGACACCAAGGGAGGATTTCTGCTTAACTACAATGGAGTCCGTTGTTGCTGATGAAAGACATTGTTATAATGTTTGCTGATGATTGCTTGATACACTGATATCCCTCATTTTCTCTGCCTTTTGGTCCAGATGTGCAGCTAGCATAAACATTTATCTCTTTTTACTGTTGCTGCTTATGTGCTCAGACAGTCAAGCTGGCCACTGATCAGTAACTTGAATCTGTTCCAATCTAATTTTCTAACATGCCTTAATTTATTCAATAGCAAAAAATATCATATCAAAAACTTGGATCCCAACCAAATGATCTGTGATCGGATTTTCAGAATAGCAGATGTAACAGCTGTTACTAACTAACAAGTAACATGAGGCCGAGCAAACACAAGTGCTGAAGTTGGTAAAAAGTTTCTGGCTATGTTCACAGAAAGTTTTTTGAGGACTGCTTTTGGATCAGATCTGTTTGAAAATCCTCCTTAAGAACCACATGGCAAACTCTTGCTATTAATTTCTGTGGGGAATCCACTTTGCTTTTCATATAAGGTGTTTTTTTGAACATTTTTATTCTTCTAAGGCATCGTTCAGACTTCAATGTTTTTCATGTACACACAAAAATGTCATCAGTGTTTCATCAGTGCTTTCGATCGGATGGATAGATAAATTACAAAGCATCTGTTAGGTGTACTAAGAAATACAGAAAAATGTTTTTAAAAATATGAAACATTTAAAAAAAAAAAAAATATATATATATATAAAAGTTCACATCATCCCTCTTAAAAATATATACATTTTTGGTATCACCATACTTGTAAAAGTCCAATCTATTAAAATATAAAATAAATTACCTAATCAGTAAATGATGAGGAAAAAAACAAAAACGCTAGATTACTGACATGGCACATGGACAGGTTTGTGCAAATCGATTTGCTCCAACTCTAACAACCAGTCAAGAGAAACTCTCATAGCCTGTATAAAAGCAGATGCAGGGAATGTAGCAACCATACATTCTCAGGCCGGTTTCACACGCCAGTGGCTCTGGTATGTGAGGTGACAGTTTCCTCACGTACCGGAGACACTGACTCACGTAGACACATTGAAATCAATGTGTCACTGCACATCTCAGCGTGTTTTCACGGACCGTGTGTCCGTGTGCAAAACACGGAGACATGTCAGTGTTCGTGGGAGCGCACGGATTACACGGACCCATTAAAGTCAATGGGTCCGTGTAAAACACGTACCGCACATGGACGCTGTCCATGTGCAGTCCGTGTGCCGTGCAGGAGACAGTGCTACAGTAAGCGCTGTCCCCCCTACGTGGTGCTGAAGCCGCCATTCATATCTTCTTTCCAGCAGCGTTCGCTGACTAGAAGATATGAAAAATCCTTTTTTTTTGTTTTTTTCCGTGTTTAAAATAAAGATCCCTGTCCCCACCCCCTGTGCGCCCCCCCGCTGTTACTAAAATACTCACCCGGCTCCCTCGCAGCGTCCTGTCTTCGCCGCACCTTCTCCTGTATGAGCGGTCATGTGGGGCCGGCCATTACAGTCATGAATATGCGGCTCCACTTCCCATAGGAGTGGAGCCGCATATTCATGACTGTAATGGGCGGCACCACGCCCATTTTAAACACGGAAAAAAACAAAAAAAAAGGATTTTTCATATCTTCTAGCCAGCGAATGCTGCTGGAAAGAAGATATGAATGGCGGCTTCAGCACCAGATGCAGGGGACAGCGCTTACTTGTAGCGCTGTCTCCTGCACGGTCCGTGTGGTACCCATTTGGCACACGGGCGGCACACGGCTGCCGTACGTGTGCCACACTGATGTTCACGGTAAGCCCACGGACACACGGACACGGATAATTCCGGGAACGATTTTTCCGGTACCGAAATTATCTGGACGTGTGAGACTGGCCTCATAGCCTGTATAAAAGCAGATGCAGGGAATGTAGCAACCATACATTTTATGGTAAATCTCAATAGTGAAAGGACGTCTCAGTTCACAGTTTAGCCACAGAGGTAGGGAGAGAAAGCCATAAAACACTGAAAAAACTTTACACATAATGTTTAACAGCATGGCAATAAAGATTAGTGTGCGGGGAATAGAGAATAATGTCTCACATTTTATCCATGCAATTGTATGCTTTGGAAGATTTTGACTCATAGTGAATGAATCCTATATGAATGGAGAGTCGTAGAAAAATTCTGCTAATCTGGGAAATTCTAATTTCAAAAGATTTGCTCATCTCCAGTTGCTATCTTTCCTTATCTAGGAGTAAATTTGGCTTTGATTTCCCACCACTCTAATGATAAAGAAATAGATCTGATGGCAGGATCCTAGTGTATGTAATAAAGCTCTGCATTCCTTGCCTGTGTGATAAGCATCCAAAATTGACAATAGTATACACCGTTCTGTTCATATCCATTAAAAGGTCCGTGACATGTTTTACAGTTATCCCTTAGGCCTCATTAGGCTACTTTCACACTAGCGTCGGTACGGGCCTGTCGCAGTGCATCGGGCCGATGTACCGACCATGCTGTGAAGTAAAAGCACAATGTGGGCAGCGAATACAGTTTAAGGGTATGTTCACACGTTCAGGATTTCCATCCTTTTTTTTTCAGGACAGTTTTTTTTAAAAACTGCAGCTCTTGGCAGAAAACGCAGGTCCTTTTTTTGGTCCTTTTTTTGTCCTTTTTTGATGCGTTTTTTGATGCGTTTTTTGATGCGTTTTTTTATCCTTTTTTTATGCAGTTTTCTATGCAGAGACTGTGTGTTTCCTAGGAAGCTTTTTAGGGCTAAAATGGCTGAAAATACCCTAACCCTACCCCTAACCCTAACCCTACCCCTAACCCTACCCCAGCCCTACCCCTAACCCTAACCCTAACCCTACCCCTAACCCTAACCCTACCCCTAACCCTACCCCTAACCCTACCCCTAACCCTACCCCTACCCCTATTCTAACCTTAGTGAAAAAAAAAAATTCTTAATTTTTTTATTGTCCCTACCAATGGGGGTGACAAAGTGGGGGGGGTGTCATTTACTATTTTTTTATTTTGATCACTGAGATAGGTTATATCTCAGTGATCAAAATGCACTTTGGAGCGAATCTGCCGGCCGGCAGATTCGGCGGGCGCACTGCGCATGCGCCCGCCATTTTGCAAGATGGCGGCGCCCAGGGAGCAGACAGCCGGACGGACACCGGGACGCCGGGTAAGTATAAGGGGGGGAGATTAGGGCACGGGGGGGGCATCGGAGCACTGGGGGGGGCATCAGAGCACGGGGGGGGGGCATCGGAGCACGGGGGGAGGGCATCGGAGCACGGGGGGGCGGGATCGGAGCACGGGGGGGCAGCCACACTCCGCCCACGCACTTCCGCCCGCTCCCCCGCACTTCCTGCTGCAGCGGTTCTGCACATCAAATCGCAGTAAAACCCGCAGATATATTTTTGATCTGCGGGTTTTACTGCGATTTTGACCTCACAATGGAGGTCTATGGGTGCAGAACCGCTGCGGTTCAGGAAAAAGAAGTGAAATGCTCCTTCTTTTTTGCCGCAGCTATTCTGCGCGGCTTTTTAAACGAAATTACGGACCATGTGCACAGCAGTGACTGTTTTCCATAGGGTTACATTGTTATGTACCCTGCATGGAAAACTGCTGAGTAAAAAACTCACTGTGTGAACATGGCCTTACAACGCATCCGCTGCCCCATTGTAAGGTCCAGGGAGGAGGGGGTGGAGTTCCGGATGCACATGCACGGTCGGAAAAAGCGGACCCGACGGACAAAAAAACGTTGCAAGCAACGTTTTTTTGTCCCGACGGACTGCAAAAACACGTCACATCCACCGCACGACGGATGCAACGTGTGGCAATCCTTCGCAATGCGTCGCTAATTAAAGTCTATGGAGAAAAAACGCATCCTGCAGGCAACTTTGCAGGATGCGTTTTTTCTTCAAAACGATGCATTGTGACGTGCGTCGAACGACGCTAGTGTGAAAGTAGCCTTACATGTCCAAGTTTCATGAACATGTTTTATTTTTTTATTATTATTATTATTATTATTATTATTATTATTATTATTATTATTATTTTGGATTGAATTTGTAACCATTATAGCTTATGAGCCTTTTCACATGTACATGTCTCCTCCATTCAAGTGAATGGGTCAGCCGTCAGCAAAAGCTGACACGCAGATGTTAAAGATGGACATATGAGCAAAAAAAAAAATCAGATGAAAACAACTGGATCCACTGATGAAAATACTATTTTTTTTAACATAAGAGAAAAAAAATCACATGTGTGAATTCAGCCTCATCCATAGGTCAGGGGGTAACTTACCGACCGCTGGGGATCTGCAGAGCTCCATGTGAATGGCGCAGAGGTCAATCATGCCCACATCTGCCCCATTCATTCTCTGCAGGTCTACAGATAAGGGACAACTTACAAACTCGACACAAAGTCCTTTGTTCTATAAAAAATAACAATATGAAAAGCTTCATTTCCCACTTGATTTTGTTTTCCTTTGGCAATTTTAGTGATATCTCAGAAATCTGAAGAAGATCAGGACCTGGTGTAGGTCACACTCTGATGTAGTTAGGCTTACGAAAATGAGTCATAGACTTTTGTATCATTCTTTCAGTATTTAAATGCTGGAGGCAGGCACAACAGCAAATATTCCGGCTTTAGAAATGAAACATAGGAAAGGTTAATTGCTTCATTAAAACTTTGAGGCTGTGCGGTGCATGCAGTATTAAAAATTACCCAAGGACAAGATAACATCAGAGAGGACGGGATACTGTCAGAATGATACAAGTCAATGCAAAGGTCAATACAAGCCACAATTCCATTTAACTTTAGCACATTCAATTGAAATCATGAGTAAAAGATGTAGACGGCTCTGTACTATGTAGCAGGTCATTTTCATAGCAGACAGTAAATTAAAGTTTATATGGACAATTGCCAGGGCACATACATACATAACTATAACTTATTAGGAAAGAAGGGAGAGGGTTTTGGAAGGAGCGAGAAAAAAAAACAAATGTTTATTTGTGTGGGGAATTGAAATAAAAGGAAGGAAGAAAAGAAAAGGAGTGGGATCCGTAAGAACTCCGTAGGCAAGGTGTGGTCGCGTATTTTGCGCATGTAATGTTGCGTATGTAATCCGTATGCCCACCGTAATGCGTATTTTTCACGCAACCTGACAAAATGGACATTTAACGGTTTTGGAGGATGAAATTGATTTAAATCACCATCATCAACCCTATTTAAGGCCTCTACAACAGGTGGCTCACTCCCATATGTCCATTTTGTGGTCTGGCATCTGTTGGGGTGTTGTGGTAACGTTTGCACCATATCTGACCTCCTGCAGTTCACCCCAACGCAGCGGGTTTTGTTTAACTGGGTCTCGTCGCTTCGGTTTGGCCAGCCATATCCTGTTATTGTGGATCCGCGAAGGAGAAGCAGAAGAATATGGGTGCATCCTCTTTTGACTAAACGCCTCACTAAAGGCCATTTTCATTGCCTATATACAGCTCTGCGGGAACATCCAGAAAAGTTCTATCTCTACTGTCGCATGACAATCCAAACATTTGATATATTGTTGGAGATATTACGTCCAGGAATCACATATCAGGACACAAGGATACGCAAAGCCATATCCGCCGAGAAACGTCTTCTCCTTACCTTACGGTATGTATTCTACATCCTCACATACTGTATGTTGATGATCTTTTTTAGTTTATGTGCTTGTTTCTATCAGGTATTTTCATGAATATGTGTACATTAGGTCACAAGCAGATGTTACAAAGTTTGGAAAATGTTATAGTTAAGCACCCTAAGGACATTTTTCACTTTCCAGCGTTAAGCATGTTTCTGAAAATAGCAAATATGATTGTGCTTATTCATGTTTTGTGTGAACTCTTGAAACCTACCTAATATTGCTTTTTTGTTCACTTTCAGCTTCCTGACCACTGGATTGTCGTTTGCGGGACTCCACCTGAAGTTTTTGATTGGCCGATCAACAATTTCTGGCATTGTGCTGTCAACCTGTAGGCAAATATGGGATAGACTCAAGGACTTTGTGATGCCTGAGCCAAAACAGGCTGATTGGCTCAAAATCGCCCGTGGGTTCCAGGACAATTGTGACTTTCCAAACTGCATTGGAGCGGTGGATGGGAAACATATCAGGGTACGTAAGCCGCCGAACTCTGGCTCCCAATTCTACAATTATAAGCAGTTTTTCTCTGTAGTTCTGTTAGCTGTGGTTGACAGTAACTACAGGTTTATAATTGTAGACATTGGGGTCTATGGCCGAACTGGAGACTCTAGGGTCTTCAATTCATCCATTATGGGTCGGCGGCTACGTGACAACCAGTTAGACGTCCCACAACCACAACAACTCCCAGGCTCCACTGCAGAAGCACTGCCTTTTTTTGTGTTGGAGATGAGGCGTTCCAACTCACCAGACACGTCATGAGGCCTTATCCCCGGCACAACCTCGACCACCGTCGGAGGATCTGTAATTTGCGCCTTTCTAGGGCGCGGAGACTGGTGGAGTGCGCCTTTGGTATTCTGGTGGCCAAATGGCGTGTAATACAGACTGCCATACAGCTCAGTGAGGCTACAGTCAATGAAGTTATCAAAGCCTCAGTAATTTTGCACAATTATACCCGCATACATGATTGCTTCTCAGATGGTAATGATGAACACATGTTAAGTAGTGTAATTAGGCCAACACCACATGGCCCTCCTCCGCGCCGTCCCCTTTCTGGCCTAACAGGGATGTTTTGACCAATTTTTTTGTTTCTCCTCAGGGTTCTACTCCCTGGCAAGATTATGCTGTTTCTCAGTTGTGATTTCCTTATTTTCTAAATATCTTTGTCAAATATAATTTTTTCATCCACTGAAACAGTACTGTGTGTGTTGTGTTTCCTTAATGACCAGATGTTTATGTTTAGAGAATGTGTGTGATGTAATAATGATTGATCCACAAACATCAATTAGCTTTTGTAAAAAATTTTTAGTAACATCCAAAGCTTTTTTTCCTAAACTTGATACCATATTTTTGTCATATGGTTTTTTCGCTTTTTTTTTTTTTTAAACAAGTAACCACAACAAAGTGGAAATAGTGGCCAAACAAATACAAAACATGGTAGGCAGCTCACAAAACTAAAGAATATAAACAAACAAACAAAAAACAATGCAGATCCCTGCAAGTTGGCTGGGGAGATGGCGGCAGCTCAGGGTCCTGTTCAGGGGGCCTTTGTTGGGCCAATTGTCCTTCACCCTGTGAGGATGCTGTGGCTTGTGGCGCAGAATACTGGGCTTGTCCATATTGGCCAGTGGTGTGTTGTCCATAAGCTAATTGTCTCTGGCCCTCATGCTGACGGACATATTGGCTCGCATCATACCCAACCCCAAAATGGCCATGTTGTCCAAACCCAGGTTGGGACCAGCCTACATCACTGGGTCTGGAAAAGTGGCCATATTGGGAATGTGGGTTGTAGGCTGCCATTTGTAACAGCGCTGTCCTTTGTAGATTTTGGGGTGGGAGGGGTTGAGGTGTAGGCATATGTGGAGTAGGTGCTGCAAATCCTGATTGATCCTGTATCTGTTGAGTGAATTGAAGGCGCAAGAGGTTTGTTTGGGAAAGCTGCCTTCGCTCCAGATATTCAAACACCTCATAGGGGTTATTTGGAGGGGTGCTTAAATCAATCAGGATTTGCATACACCCTCTCACAGGTAGCCTCACCTCACGGGGAAGGGGTCTAAGGTAATGGGCAAGGCTGCGGGCAAAGGCCTCCTCTCCATCATCCGTGGCTGCCCTGGCCTAATAATTGAGGACCCCAGTGTCCACATCACTCCTTGTGGCTTCGGCGGTCTCTCCGTAAAGGCCCAGCTGCCTGTGGGGATGACACCAGTGGGCCTGTAGGGCTGCTGCTATGGGCATGTTCCTTATGCCTTCCCTCATCATGTGCTGCTGAGGGTGGTGGTGCTGCATCTTCCTCACTTGCTGCTGCCTGCAGTGATGATGATGCTGATGGCTCTTCAAGGATGGATGTGGAAGATTCCAAAGATGGGCCTGCCACCTCTTCATCCAGACTTACAGGATCTATCACAGCCTCCAATTCAGACCCGGTCTCTCTCTCTGTGAGGTTGGACTGTGTTCTGTTATCAAACAAAAAATTAAAGAAAAATTATTTAAAAGGTTATTTATTTGTGGCCATTCTTTTCTTAAGGCCCCGTCGCTAGCGATCCGTGACGTTGCAGCGTCCTGGCTAGCGATATCGTCCAGTGTGACATGCAGCAGCGATCAGGCCCCTGCTGTGATGTCGCTGGTCGGGGAAGAAAGTCCAGAGCTTTGTTTCGTCGCTGGATCTCCCGCTGACATCGCTGAATCGGCGTGTGTGATGCCGATTCAGCGATGTCTTCGCTGGTAACCAGGGTAAACATCGGGTTACTAAGCACAGGGCCGCGCTTAGTAACCCGATGTTTACCCTGGTTACCATCGTTAAAGTAAAAAAAACAACCACTACATACTTACCTACCGCTGTCTGTCCCCGGTGCTGTGCTTCTCTGCTCTGGCTGTGAGCACAGCGGCCGGAAAGCAGAGCGGTGACGTCACCGCTCTGCTTTCCGGCTGACCGGCGCTCACAGCCAGAGCAGAGAAGCAGAGCGCCGGGGACAGACAGCGGTAGGTAAGTATGTAGTGGTTGTTTTTTTTACTTTAACGATGGTAACCAGGGTAAACATCGGGTTACTAAGCGCGGCCCTGTGCTTAGTAACCCGATGTTTACCCTGGTTACCGACATCGTTGGTCGCTGGAGAGCTGTCTGTGTGACAGCTCTCCAGCGACCAAGCAGCGACGCTGCAGCGATCCGGATCGTTGTCGGTATCGCTGCAGCGTCGCTTAGTGTACCTTAACACATCTGTGAGCTCTTATCACAATAATTACCTACACACAACCTCAGATCAGCACAAGATCTCCTTCTGTACTCCCCTCTTATCACCAATTCCCACAATGGTAGACAAGATTTATCTTGTGTATCACCCCTACTGTGAAAACCACTATCACACCACATCATAATGTTGCATACCATTTCAAGCTACACAAACAGCATGAAGACCCACCTCTTCAAACAATCAGATAACCTGCAGTAACCACCCATCGAACAAACCACTACATGAACATCTCTAACCTCGCCTACTATATTCTCACCCATCCCTTGTTGTAGCTTGTGATGCTTTGCGGGCAGGGTCCTCTCTCCTCCAGGACCCTTTTGTAATTTTTTGGTGTAAACATTATTGTTTGGACTAGATTTACACATCCTTACATGTAATTCGCCATGGACTAACCATACCAGATAATCTTAATAAGATATTTTTTCTGTAAAAATGTGTTGTGGGGTTATTAATTACTGCCTAAGATCCATACTGCCATCCAAAAATGAAAGACGGTCATAATATATATATTTTTTCTTCTTCAGTGGGGCTGCTGACCCACTTCTTGCTCGCTGCTGCCTTTCCCGCCGGTACTGGTCCCCGATGCTGCGCCATCGTGTCATTACATCATCCACTGCAATTACATGTTAACAAATATTGGTTAAGCTCATTATGCACATAGCTTAGTCCAGTTGTCAGTGATATATTATTCTTATTGTTTATTTTTCTTGCACCATTATTTCCATGGTGCTGTAGATGATAAAGGGGTTAAGGTACCGTTACACTAAGCGATTTACCAATGATCACGACCAGCGATACGACCTGGCCGTGATCGTTGGTAAGTCGTTGTGTGGTCGCTGGAGAGCTGTCAGATAGACAGCTCTCCAGCGACCAACGATGCCGAAGTCCCCTGGTTACCATTGTAAATGTAAAAAAATACAAACACTACATACTCACATTCCGGTGTCTGTCGCGTCTCTTGCCGTCAGCTTCCCGCACTGACTGTGAGCGCCGGCCATAAAGCAGAGCACAGCGGTGACGTCACCGCTGTGCTTTACGGCCGGCGCTCACAGTCAGTGCGGGAAGCTGACTGCGAGAGACGCGACAGACACCGGAATGTGAGTATGTAGTGTTTGGTTTTTTTTACCTTTACAATGGTAACCAGGGTAAATATCGGGTTACTAAGCGCGGCCCTGCGCTTAGTAACCTGATGTTTACCCTGGTTACCAGTGAACACATCGCTGGATCGGGTCACACACGCCGATTCAGCGATGACAACAGGTGATCAGCGACCAAAAAAAAGGTCCTGATCATTCCCAGCGACCAACGATCTCCCAGCAGGGGCCTGATCGTTGGTCGCTGTCACACATAACGATTTAGTTAACGATATCGTTGCTACGTCACAAAAAGCTATGATATCGTTAAAGAAATCATTATGTGTGACGGTACCTTTACATGCAGAGTTCTAGATATCGTTCACAGTAAAAAATTTACAGTCACAGACTGGTACAGAGAGGAGAGAACCCTGTCCTTGCAAACATGCATTAGCTAATATTTGACAGAGGATAATAAAATGCCTTGTGAAATAATTAGCCTAAAGTTTAAATTTATGTAAAAACAAATACCAGGGTCAACACCCCTCTGGACGAGGTATGAGGCCAAAAAATGATTTAGCAGCGCAACATCAAGATTACCTATGTACATAAACACTTTATCATGTTAATCAGTTTTTGGTTTTGCAAAAAATGCCCACAAATGACATAGAAAGATAAAATGATTAGTCCAGTAATCATGTAGGGAATGCATCTTGGAAAGTAAATTATTGTGAATACATGAGTGTACTTACATAGTCTTGTCTGCTCCGCACATAGCCGTTGGGCATAATCTGGGAATAGGAGCCCACAGATGGCCTTCCAAGCTGCCTCTTTCCTGGCCCGGTTTGAATAGTTTGGATCCCGCTGGTCCCATATTTCTGGCCTTTCTTGGACCAGTATGAGGAGCATATCCACATTTATTATGCTGGCCGTGATGCTTGCAACTCCGTGGAGGCGACCGCCAGACTTACGGGATGTCTGTGTGGCTTTTTGAGCTAATTAGCATGTCTGAGCTTCCTGATTGAGGGCTTGACACAATTCCTTGCACCTGGCGATGTCTGGAGAAGTCTGGCGTATTTCACGCAAGTCACACTGTTTGTCCGTATGTAATCTGTATTTTTCTGGCCCCCATAGACTTTCATTGGTGTATTTTTTGCGCAATACGGTGACAAACACAGCATGCTGCGATTTTCTACGGCCGTAGAAGACCGTATAATACGGATCAGTAAAATACGGCTGATAGGAGCTTGGCCATAGAGAATCATTGTACCATATGCAATCCGTATTTTCAGCACCTCTCCTACGTCCGTAAAACACGCTGGTGTGAGGCCGGCCTTAAAGTCTTGAATCTTTTCCTATAAAAAAATAAAGCATTTTGTATGTAGCCGTTCCCCAGTCACATTCACCAGCTCAAAGATTTCCAAATTTTTGGTCATGTCTCATACTCCTAAGCCTACATAAGCCTACAGCCTGCAGTAACCACAGATCGCCCAAACCGCTGCATGACCAGCTCTATCCTCACCTACTGTATTCTCACCCATCCCTTGTAGATTGTGAGCCTTCGCGGGCAGGGTCCTCACTCCCCCTGTACCAGTTATGACTTGTATTGTTTAAGATTACTGTACTTGTTTTTATTATGTATACCCCTCTTCACATGTAAAGCGCCATGGAATAAATGGCGCTATAACAATAAATAATAATAATAATAATACTCTGCCTTTTCTTCTTGTCTGGGCAATGCAATACTCTATCACATGTCACATCACATCCAATATGAGATGGATGTACCCATGAAAAAGCTTTGCTTCCCTTGCGCATGCGCCAAACAAGAAACTTGGTTTCCTTGCTGCATGCACACCCGATGAAGTCACTGAGAAGTGAACACATCCAAGGAAAAGACTCACTTACTCACATGCATCAGGCATGCAATTTGAGTTCCTTGCCACATGCGTCCCAATTGATAATGTAGCATGGACAATGTCGGACTGGGGTGCCAAGGGCCCACCAGTAACACTGACTTTGGGGGCCCACTTGCATACAAATATTACTATACCCTTGTTCACAAATTTATATATATATCTATATAATAATACATTGGGTAGTTTGATTAATTAATGATGACTGATGAGATATTGTTATACAGAATCAATTGAATTATGCCAAGTACTGCTCATACAGTGGGGTTGGGGGCCCAGATCTGCACAGGGACCCACCGGGGGGATTCCCCTGTTACCCTATGGGCCAGTCCGAGCCTGAGTATAGGGGACCAAAAACTGACACATACAAATAAGTGTATAAGGGGAAGCATTTTAAAGAGGATTTTTCACTGCATTTTACATGCAAAACTGGCCACATGATGATGAAGTGACTGAAGATCTGAATAAAACTTATTTTTTATGTTTTCTATTTCCTCATCTTCCTTGAGGAGATATTAATTTTTAAACTTTAAATGTTATCCAAGAAGTATTGTTTCTCCTTGCGGAGATCAACATGCTAAGCATGTCCTTTTGGAAGTGCTTTGAGCAGCAAGGTGGATTGCAGCTGAGGGGAAAAAGAAAAAAAAAATCTTTAAATCTCCAGCTTAGCGAGTGTGAGTGAGCTGAGTGTGACCTGAGCGTAAGTGTGAACGGCGATAAGTGTGACTTGTGATTCAGTGAAGAGGTATTTGGAAAGACCTGTGTGAATTGGTGTGAGTTGCTGAATTGGGAGTAGCTATATTCACAAGGGGTAACTTATGGTGGGGGCTCATAATTAAGGGTTTATAAGGGGCAGCTGGTTGGGGACTCAAGTCCTTTTTGGAAGTGCTTTGAGCAGCAAGGTGGATTGCAGCTGAGGGGAAAAAGAAAAAAAATCTTTAAATCTACAGCTTAGCGAGTGTGAGCGAGCTGAGTGTGACCTGAGTGTAAGTGTGAATGGCGGTAAGTGTGTCTTGTGATTCAGTGACTTTGGAGTCAGGGAGTTTCCAAGGGAGGAATTGCTATCTGTATTTTATTAATACTTTGTATTTATTTTTATTTAAAGCTTTTGTCTGGTGCAATCCCATTAGGAAATGTGCTCCACTCTTGTTAATGCCATCCAGTGCACATCTTGCCACATGTATGCAATCCTTGATCAGCCGATCGAGGGTGCATACTGCTGTGCGAGATGTGAGCACGTTGTGCATTTGGAAACCCAGATTCTGAATCTAAATGTGCAGCTGGCAACACTGAGATCCATAGACAATATGGAGAGGAGTCTTCTGCTCACTGAGCAGACGCTCAATGGGACAGATGAGTGGGGGATGGTAGGATGGAGCCGCAGGACAGTGAAATAGCAAGCTGGGTGACAGTTAGGAAGCGGGGTAGAGGGAAGAGTGCCAGGGAGGCTAGTCCTGATCTGGCACACCCCAATAAGTTTGCTAAGTTGGCAGATGAGGGGGGTGCCAGTACAGGGGTAGCACTGCTGCAGCCAGGCATGTCCTCTGAAAGCCGGAGGAGTGACTGCTCCAATAAGGAGGGAAATAGGAGAGCAGGGCAGGCCAGACAGGTGCTGGTAGTGGGGGACTCAATTATTAGGGGAACAGATAGGGCAATCTGTCACAAAGACAGGGATCGTCGAACGGTGTGCTGCCTACCTGGCGCTCGAGTCCGACACATCGCTGATCGGGTGGACAGATTACTGGGAGGGGCTGGTCATGGTGCACATTGGCACAAATGACAAAGTTAGAGGTAGGTGGAAGGTCCTTAAAGATGATTTCAGGGAATTAGGCTGCAAGCTGAAAGCAAGGACCTCCAACGTGGTATTCTCCAAAATACTGCCTGTACAACGTGCCACGCCAGAGAGGCAATGGGAAATTAGGGAGGTTAATAAGTGGCTCAAGAATTGGCGTAGGAAGGAGAGGTTTGGGTTCCTGCAGAACTGGGCTGACTTCTCAGTTGGCTACAGGCTCTACTCTAGGGACGGGCTGCACCTCAATGGGGAGGGTGCAGCTGTGCTGGGGGAGAAAATGGCTAGAAGCTTGGAGGAGTGTTTAAACTAGGGATTGGGGGGAGGGTATTCATTTTATAGGAGGGGAAGATAGTGCAGATAGAGACCTGGGCACAAATAAGGAAGATGGGGGTGGCGGTGGCATGGGGGGTGGGGTTAGAACAGTTAATAATTTAAGAAAGAATAGAGGTGCAGAGAGATACATAAAGTGTATGTATACTAATGCCAGAAGCCTCGCCAACAAAATGGACGAATTAGAACTAATGTTGTTGGAGCATAATTATGACATGGTGGGGATATCTGAAACGTGGCTGGATGAGAGCCATGACTGGGCTGTTAACTTGCAGGGCTATAGTCTGTTCAGAAATGACCGAATGGATAAGCGAGGGGGAGGGGTGTGTCTATATGTAAAATCATCCTTAAAACCCATCCTGCATGATAATATAGGTGAATCTAATGAAAATGTAGAGTCCCTGTGGGTGGAAATAAGGAGAGGGGGAAAAAATAATAAATTACTGATAAGGGTTTGTTATAAATCTCCCAAAATAATGGAAGCAATGGAGAATATCCTCGTAAAGCAAATAGATGAAGCTGAGACTCAAGGAGAAGTCATTATTATGGGGGACTTCAACTACCCTGAAATAGATTGGGGAACAGAAACCTGCAGTTCCAGCAAAGGTAATCGGTTTTTGACAACTATGAGAGACAATTACCTTTTACAACTGGTTCAGGACCCAACAAGAAGGGGGGCACTGCTAGACCTAACATTAACCAACAGGCCAGACCGCATATCAAATATAAGGGTTGGGGGTCACTTGGGGAATAGTGATCACAAAATAATAAGTTTTCATGTATCCTTTAATAAGATGTGTAGTAGAGGGGTTACACGGACACTAAACTTCAGGAGGGCAAATTTCCAACAGATGAGCGAGGATCTTGGTGCAATAAACTGGGACGATATCCTGCGACATAAAAATACACAAAGAAAATGGGAGACGTTTATTAGCATCCTGGATTGGACCTGTGTACAGTATATACCGTATGGGAATAAACATACCAGAAACAGGAGGAAACCAATATGGCTAAATAGAGCTGTAAGGTGCGCAATAAGTGACAAAAAGAAAGCATTTAGAGAATTAAAGGAAGTAGGTAGTGATGACGAGGCATTAAATTAATACAGAAAATTAAATAAAGTCTGTAAAACGCAAATCAAGGCAGCAAAGATTGAGACAGAGAGACTCATTGCCAGAGAGAGTAAAAATAATCCCAAAATGTTCTTTAACTACGTAAATAGTAAGAAACTAAAAAATGATAGTGTTGGCCACCTTAAAAATAGTCTGGGTGAAATGGTGGATGAGGATGAGGAAAAAGCCAATATGCTAAATGACTTTTTTTCATCAGTATTTACAAAAGAAAATCCCATGGCAGACAATATGATCAGTGATAACAAAAATTCCACATTAAGTGTCACCTGCTTAACCCAGGAGGAAGTACGGCGGCGTCTAAAAATCACTAAAATTGACAAATCTCCGGGCCCGGATGGGATACACCCCCGAGTACTGCAGGAATTAAGTACAGTCATTGATAGACCATTATTTTTAATCTTTAAAGACTCCATAATAACAGGGTCTGTACCACAGGACTGGCGTATAGCAAATGCGGTGCCAATATTCAAAAAGGGGACAAAAACTGAACTCGTAATTATAGGCCAATAAGCTTAACCTCTACTGTGGGTAAAATCCTGGAGGGCATTCTAAGGGATGCTATACTGGAGTATCTGAAGAGGAATAACCTCATGACCCAGTATCAGCACGGGTTTACTAGGGACCGTTCATGTCAGACTAATTTGATCAGCTTCTATGAAGAGGTAAGTTCCGGACTGGACCAAGGGAATCCAGTAGATGTAGTGTATATGGACTTTTCAAAAGCTTTTGATATGGTGTCACACAAAAGGTTGATACATAAAATGAGAATAATGGGGATAGCGGAAAATATGTGTAAGTGGGTTGAGAGCTGGCTCAGGGATAGGAAACAAAGGGTGGTTATTAATGGAGCACACTCAGACTGGGTCGTGGTTAGCAGTGGGGTACCACAGGGGTCAGTATTCGGCCCTCTTCTTTTTAACATATTTATTAATGACCTTGTAGGGGGCATCCAGAGTAGAATTTCAATATTTGCAGATGACACTAAACTCTGCAGGGTAATCAATACAGAGAGAAATTTATATTACAGGATGATTGATGTAAACTAGAAGCTTGGGCTGATAAATGGCAAATGAGCTTTAATGGGGATAAATGTAAGGTCATGCACTTGGGTAGAAGGAATAAGATGTATAATTATGTGCTTAATTCTAAAACTCTGGGCAAAACCGTCAATGAAAAAGATCTGGGTGTATGGGTGGATGACAAACTCATGTTCAGTGGCCAGTGTCAGGTAGCTGCTACAAAGGCAAATAAAATAATGGGATGCATTAATAGAGGCATAGATGCTCATGAGGAGAACATAATTTTACCTCTATACAAGTCACTTGTTCGGCCACACTTAGAATACTGTGCACAGTTCTGGTCTCCGGTGTATAAGAAAGACATAGCTGAACTGGAGCGGGTGCAGAGAAGAGCGACCAAGGTTATTAGAGGACTGGGGGGTCTGCAATACCAAGATAGGTTATTACACTTGGGGCTATTTAGTTTGGAAAAACGAAGACTAAGGGGTGATGTTATTTTAATGTATAAATATATGAGGGGACAGTAAAAAGACCTTTCTGATGATCTTTTTAATCATAGACCTGAGACAGGGACAAGGGGGCATCCTCTACGTTTGGAGGAAAGAAGGTTTAAGCATAATAACAGACGCGGATTCTTTACTGTAAGAGCAGTGAGACTATGGAACTCTCTGCCGTATGATGTTGTAATGAGTGATTCATTACTTAAATTTAAGAGGGGATTGGATACCTTTCTGGAAAAGTATAATGTTACAGGGTATATACACTAGATTCCTTGATAGGGCGTTGATCCAGGGAACTAGTCTGATTGCCGCATGTGGAGTTGGGAAGGAATTTTTTTCCCCAATGTGGAGCTTACTCTTTGCCACATGGGTTTTTTTGTCTTCCTCTGGATCAACATGTTAGGGCATGTTAGGTTAGGCTATGGGTTGAACTAGATGGACTTAAAGTCTTCCTTCAACCTTAATAACTATGTACTGTAACTATGTAACTTAAAGCCGCAATGCTCCTCTGGGTAATATGCTAATTATGCAAATTGTCTCTTCAAAGAGGAAGAGAGCTAGAAATCTAGTGCCACCTATTGGAAGGTAGCAATCCTACAAGTCACTGTTGACCCTTTAACGAGCCTTGTCACATGACTTAGGATAATAGCCAAACCAGAATCTCAATTTGCAGACAGTGTTTCGGGGTACTGCCCCTCGTCAGTGCAAAGTGGAGATCTGGTTTGGATGTATGAGAGGCATCAGACCATTATCCAAGAAGTATCGTTTCTCCTTGCGGAGATCGACATGCTAAGCATGCCGAGATGAGGAGACTAAAGGTACCGTCACACTTAAGCGACGCTGCAGCGATACCGACAACGATGTCGATCGCTGCAGCGTTGCTGTTTGGTCGCTGGAAAGCTGTCACACAGACAGCTCTCCAGCGACCAACGATCCTGAAGTCCCCGGGTAACCAGAGAAAACATCGGGTTACTAAGCGCAGGGCCACGCTTAGTAACCCGATGTTTACCCTGGTTACCAGCGTAAAAGTAAAAAAAAAAAAAAACAGTACATACTTACCTACCGCTGTCTGTCCTCCGGCACTGTGCTTCTCTGCACTCCTCTGTGAATTCAGCAGGAAAAAAGAAAGAAACCAGAAGGTATCGTTCCTAATCACGTCTGACCACTTTTAACTAACAACCCAGCATAGCCAGCCACTAGACTCTAAAACTTAACATTTAATATGTATACCTCTAAAATTATGTGTACTTTAAAAACAATTTGGTGCTCATGTTTAAACGTGCACTAGACAAGAAAAATGGCATGATCTCACCCAATTGCTGTCTCTCTTCTTGTTATAGATTCTTGTGCTTATTGAGAGCACGGCATGGGACGGAGACCAATAGACCTTTTCCAATGGGGGGGAGAAAAAAAAAAAAAAAGATATAGGTAGGTGGGGGGGGGGGGGGGAAGGGTTTGAAGCTATCTTCCCTGTCGTGCCCCGTGTATAAGACTCCCGCCCTAACAAGGGCAGTCCCCAAGTTTGAGCCTACTTAGTGAAGCCCTTTAGTTAGTATAACCACCCTGGATGTTATGTCCTCTTTCTCTTCCCAACGCGTTTCCCTCCCCGTTACGGGGGTTCATCAGGGGAATAAAGTGTCCAGGTTAAATGTCCAGGTTAGTGGAGGTATTCTGCAGTGGCAGACATAACCTCATTCAGCGGCGTCCTCCATGTGAGGATAAGGCAGACATTTAACCTGGACACTTTATTCCCCTGTTGAACCCCCGTAACGGGGAGGGAAACGCGTTGGGAAGAGAAAGAGGACATATCATCCAGGGTGGTTATACTAACTAAAGGGCTTCACTAAGTAGGCTCAAACTTGGGGACTGCCCTTGTTAGGGCGGGAGTCTTATACACGGGGCACGACAGGGAAGATAGCTTCAAACCCTTTCCCCCCCCCACCTACCTATATCTTTTTTTTTTTTTCTCCCCCCATTGGAAAAGGTCTATTGGTCTCCGTCCCATGCCGTGCTCTCAATAAGCACAAGAATCTATAACAAGAAGAGAGACAGCAATTGGGTGAGATCATGCCATTTTTCTTGTCTAGTGCACGTTTAAGCATGAGCACCAAATTGTTTTTAAAGTACACATAATTTTAGAGGTATACATATTAAATGTTAAGTTTTAGAGTCTAGTGGCTGGCTATGTCTGCACTCCTCTGCATTGACTGTGAGCACAGCGGCCGGAAAGCAGAGCGGTGACGTCACCGCTCTGCTTTCCGGCTGACCGACGCTCACAGCCAGTGCAGGAGGAGTGCAGAGAAGCACAGCGCCGGGGACAGACAGCGGTAGGTAAATATGTACTGTTTTTTTTACATTTACGCTGGTAACCAGGGTAAACATCGGGTTACTAAGCGCAGCCCTGCGCTTAGTTACCCGATGTTTACCCTGGTTACCAGTGAAGACATCGCTGGATCGGTGTCACACACGCCGATCCAGGGATGTCAGCGGGAGATCCAGCGACGAAATAAAGTTCTGGACTTTCTTCAGCGACCAACGATCTCCCAGCAGGGGCCTGATCGTTGGTCGCTGTCACACATAACGATTTCCTTAACGATATCGTTGCTACGTCACAAAAAGCAACGATATCGTTAACGATATCGTTATGTGTGAAGGTACCTTTAAAGCCATCTCCTCTGGGTAATATCATACATTAGAGAACAATAGAGAAAACAAGGAAGGAAACTGTAGGTGGAAAATGCTTCGAGTTGTAAATAAAATGTTCATAAGACTGTGTACCAGCTTTCTCCTGTATATAATCTCTATCAGGTTCCCTTTCAGTAAAGCCGGCGTCACACTAGCGAGTTTTACGGACGTATGAGCGCAGAAAATACGTCCAGAAAATACGCGTTGCACACGGCCCAATGATTCTCTATGGGGCAGCTCCTATCTGCCGTATATTACGCATCCGTAATATACGGTATGTTACGGGCATAGAAAATCACAGCATGCCGCGTTTGTCAGCGTATTGTGCAAAAAATACGCCAATGAAAGTCGATGGGGGCGAGAAAATTACGGATTACACACGGACCATGGGCGTGACATGCGAGAAATACGCACCGGTGTTCTATAGAAAAGCCGGCAATTCAGTGCGGTGTACAGTAAAATCACACTGACAGAATAGAATAGGTAGGATAAATGTGTACACATAGAGTAGGTATATATATATATATATATATATATATATATATATATATATGTCAGTGAGACACACACATATATATATATATATATATATATATATATATTTATATTTAATTCAGCGCTAGATGGCAGAAAAGCCAGCTTTTCCTTTCTCCTTCACAAACCCGACAGGATATGAGACATGGTTTACATACAGTAAACCATCTCATATCCCTTTTTTTATTACATATTCCTCTTTACTAATGTAAGAATTGTCTTTGTGTCAAATTTGGGGGCTCTAGCTATTAAATTAAAGGGTTAAATCTCGGAAAAAATTGGCGTGGGCTCCCGCGCAATTTTCTCCACCAGAGTGGGAAAACCAGTGACTGAGGGCAGATATTAATAGCCTGGAGAGGGTCCATGGTTATTGCCTCCCCCCCCCCCGGCTAAAAACATCTGCCCCCAGCCACCCCAGAAAAGGCACATCTGTAAGATGCGCCTATTCTGGCACTTAGCTTCTCTCTTCCCACTCCGCTGTAGCGGTGGGATATGGTGTAATAAAGGGTTAATGTCACCTTGCTATTGTAAGGTGACGTTAAGCATGGTTAATAATGGAGAGGCGTCAATTGTAACACCTATCCATTATTAATCCAATAGTACGAAATGGTTAATAAAACACACACAAATTATTAAAAAGTATTTTAATGAAATAAAGGCACATGGTGTCACCTGAAGAGCCTTGTCACCTGAAACAAAGTTAAAAAACAATATTCCAACAATATTCCATACCTTCCATCGTTCAGTCTTGTCCCACGCTGTAAATCCTTCTGAAGGGGTTAAATCATTTTACACCCAGGAGCTCTGCTAATGCAGCTGTGCTCCTGACTGTAAAACTTGGTGAATGAATGGAATGCAGGGGAATGTACTGTAGTTACCTCGAGTCGCGATGATGCGCCCTCTGCTGGATGAACTCATATGAACTCGAGCATGAGAGAATATTCTGAAAAGTTATTTCTACCTTTTTTCAGTTCAGAATTTTTTTTCCATATCTAAATAAACTTTCTAACTGCTTTACTATGTAAAATTGAGATTTTGGGGGGATTCCATATCAATAGACTACTCATCAAGATTAACCCTTTGACTCTGGCTGATGTTCTGATCTCAGATTCTTTGACCCTAATTTTGACTCAAATTTTCCATGACTTTACCAATTAACTCTAATGCTGTCTTTGCCTCCCCCTCTGCTCATTTGGTATACTTTTTAAGCTGAAACCATTAGTCGATGATTATTCTCTATATGGCAATCCCTGGAGTGAAGTCCAGATCCAGATCTAGAGATTAAAGGGTGAGAACCTGAGAGCTTTTCAAAGGCAGACAAACGCAAAATTTGACTAATGAAGCCTATTTTGAGCTGATAGTACATTACGAATGCACAGTTTATTTAGAAGCACCCCAAAGTGGTTGAGACCCATGGGCAAATGCTTGCATTGTCAACACTATAATCCGGTCCTGTTTACTGTAGATTACTGCAGTCCTGTGATCATCGAATACCAGTAGTAGCGCAGAGTGCATGGTGGCCGCTTGCCAGATAGCCATGTTACTGCGCTAAACATGAAAGGAGTTTTTAGAGTGGAATACTAAACGATGAAAAAAAATGGATAGACACAACATTTTGGAATAATATCAATTAGGAGGCAATCTCAATAGGAGAACAGTTCTGAAGGTATAAAAATAATGAATGGAGTTGTGTTGACTCCAATGTTTGCTCCATTTACGCAGTATTTTATTCATGAGCAGTGAAAGAAACACAGCGTCGTTCTCTTGATTGTTTGTCTTACTTCGGGAGGCTCACAATTCCCTAGACTGATTTCTATTCAAATGTCTTCATTAGGGTGATAAAATTACATAATGGCTTTAAAAAAAACAAGTGGTAACAAAGAACTGGCTGTGGATAGTTTCCAGCAGTTCATAATTCATAATTATGGCAGTATGTGGGTTAATGTGCCTCTGGTAAGTCAATTAACACATGAAACAAATACAGCATAACCAAATAATGAACATGTGAGTAGCTGCAGCTTAATGATTAAGGTTTAGGGTTTCATTTGTATTATATATGTAATAATTGCTCTGAATGTACCATGACTCTCATCATCCAGACATTGTGAATCACACTTCATCGTTCAAATTTGGACATATGAGCCTTAATATAATGACACATCTCTATCTATTGAAGGTAAATTACTCTGTCTTTAGTTTCCTGCATACCTATACTTCCTCCCATTATGACCATGGTTACGTCCCCCTGTCCTCATTACTATAATTACAGAAGTATATAGTTTACTACCCCGTATAGAACATCACCATTGTTGTCTCTTTAATCCTAAGTCATATGGCATGGCTCGTTAAAGGATCGATATTAACTTTGAGGATTTCTACTTTCAATAGGTGGCACTAGCGTTCCAGTCCTCTTCCTGTCTAAAGAGGCAATTTTTTTTTTTGTTTGCATTTATTTCCCAAAGGAGCATTGCATGGCTTATAAGCCTCCTCACCCTTGCATGTCAGGCATGTCAATTTCCACAAGGAGAAACATTACCCCTTAGACACCAATTTTGCTATGTGAAATAATTAGAAGCCACAACATTATGTGTTGCAATACATATATCCCAAGAGTTTATTGTCCCCTAGAGCTGGCAGTGTCATTTAGCATATACTGCACTGTTTAATTACAGTCAAATGCAATGATAAAGCTTTACAGTGTCGACTATGCAGTCCACATTAACCCTGGTGACTGCTGCTGTCACCTCTCACTACTTCTCTCTAACTGAACACTACTTCCTGTTCCTTACACTAACCAGAGATTCCCAAACTTCCTCCCCACAATGGGCGGGCCTTAACTCTCCCACTGTCTCTGTGCCTGCTGTGTTGCTGGCAGACTTCACCTTTCATCTACATTCTGCACAGTGCCATCTTGTGACTGTGAGTTAGTACTGCAGCCTCCAAGGCAATTAACAAGTGTTAATACAAGGAAACATATCAGGAACAAAACATTATTCACATTCTATACCACAGCAGCATTGATATGTTCAGGGGGAACACAGCAGCTGGTCCATCTTCTAACACTTAACCACATCCTCACTTAAAGGCACAGGCACCTAACCATTTTCTACAAGTCCACAATAACCTTATTTCTTCACTCAGTTGCCCTTTTATGCACCCATGGTACATCAAACTCAAAAAAGATGAGGTCAAATTTTAAGGGTTGCAACATGGTGCTGAAAAGCCTCCTTCACATGTCCTGGTGATTCCTGTACAGGCAAAACCAGTACTGGTGAGATCTGCGGTCCGTGTTGAGTGTTGCTGGTTTGAATTCAAAGGGGACGATACATCATTTTTCTTCTGGGGTAACCCTTAAATTCACCAGGAAAGGCTAATCAAACAGCTGTGAGCTGTTATTAATAGTATGGGAACCTTATGGGATATTGTCCTTGTTTCAGATTATAAACATCAGCCCCCGCTGTAGGCTTTCCCTCTGCTGACTATGAAAAGTGTGCGGGAACCCACACCGCTTCTCCCCAGGTGTCGGTAAGTGTCATGCTGATGACATATGGATGTTATCAGTGACCCATCAGTGTGCACTTGTGCGGCACACGTTTTGTCTGTGCTGCGCTAAAAAACCTGACATGTGTGCGCCACTATTGAATACAATTGGTGTGTGTGTTCATATTTGCAATCCTTAAAAAACGGACTGCATGTGGACACAAAAAATGGACACGTGAAGAAGGCCTGAGATTCTTTCACATTCAAGCAAGCGGTTTTCGAATTCTAGTCACTGTTGTCAAACAGGACTACTTCCTCACTCTTTATGTTCTTTATTCCCAAATTCCAAATAATGATTTAATACTTTTAATGCCTTACTCTTTACCCTGATATCACCTCACAGTTTTCTCATTTCAGCAGAGGATTTTGCCTTCACTTTCAAAAACAAACCACGTTAGAGAAATCTTTAACGTTCAACCCCAACAAACCACCGCATAATAACCCATTGCCCTTCCCCTAAAACCTTCATCCAAACCGTTACTGAAGATAAGTTTGTGACTCTTTCCTCTAAGTCGCACCTCACCGTCTGTGCTCTTACTACTGTGCTTATATTAGCCTTAACCCATTTCTTCAACTAATCTGGTCTGAATACTTATGACCATGTGATATTTCAGTTTTTCTTTTTTAATAAATTTGCAAAAAATTCTACATTTCTGTTTTTTTTCAGTCAACATGGGGTGCAGAGTGTATATGGATGAGGAAAAATGAACATTTTTGAATTTACCAAATGGCCGCAATGAAACAAAGAGTTAAAAATGTAAAGGGGTCTGAATACTTTCCGTACCCACTGTAAATTTACAGTCTCCTACATAATAGATTTCATCATATTTGTTCTTTTGCAAAATATAGCTGTACGGTGCTCTCTGCCTAGGATACTATTGTGCGTAGAAAGTAAACACTTTATACTAAAAATAAATTACTCAGCTCATTAAGTCAATTAAGCATCATTGTATAAACATTGCAATTGTCTCGGTACAGACGTTTAAGCAGAACTGCTACAGAAAAACAAGAAATAAAACTAAGGATGTACTAAGGTCTATTGTATGTTGTTGATAGGAATCTGTTGGCTTAGACCCCTAAAAGCCTACAACCACGAGGCAAAAACACTTATTAAAAACTTAACGTCTGCTAGATATACAATAAGAAGTACAGTCCAGCCACAAATAATTAATATCATGTAACAATGACCACACACACACTAAATATATGATGGAGGGTCCCTCTGATCATAAGAATAAGGCTCCTACATCCCCAATATGAATGCAACAATAATTGCACATGTCCACTACCTCTCCATTCATTGTCTATGGGACTGCTAGAGTTTAGAGTGTAGCACACAGCAGGACTGATATTAGGGGAGGGCAAACTAAGCATTGGTTTATGGCCCGCAATGTCAAAATGGCCATCAGGGAGACTTTACTCTGCTGCAGGTTCTATGGGCCAGTGAGTCTGTACCAGCTGATTTTACAACCAGAAACTGCACTGATAATGCCAGTCCTGCATTGTCAGTGTAATTTCCAAATCTAGAAGTGTAGAAGGACCTTTCATTACACAATGGTCACATGACCAAAGATCCTTCACCCTGCAGAGTGTGGAAGAAACGGAGAGAAGGTGTACAGTAGGTAGCATGGAGTGTGTGGTTGCAATATGAAGTGTGTGTAACATTCTCAGTGTATAATATACAGTATGTGTCGCATGAAGTGTGTGTGCAATATACAGTGTGTTTGGGTATAGCATACAGTACAGACCAAAAGTTTGGACACACCTCATTTAAAGATTTTTCTGTATTTTCATGAGTATGAAAATTGTAAATTCACACTGAAGGCATCAAAACTATGAATTAACACATGTGGAATGATATACTTAACAAAAAAGCGTGAAACAACTGAAATTATGTCTTATATTCTAGGTTATTCAAAGTAGCCACCTTTTGCTTTGATGACTGCTTTGCACACTCTTGGCATTCTCTTGATGAGCTTCAAGAGGTAGTCACCGGGAAGGGTTATCACTTCACAGGTGTGCCCTGTCAGGTTTAATAAGTGGGATTTCTTGCCATATAAATGGGGTTGGGACCATCAGTTGTGTTGAGCAGAAGTCTGGTGGATACACAGCTGATAGTCCTACTGAATAGACTGTTAGAATTTGTATTATGGCAAGAAAAAAGCAGCTAAGTAAAGAAAAACGAGTGGCCATCATTACTTTAAGAAATGAAGGTCAGTCAGTCCGAAAAATTGGGAAAACTTTGAAAGTGTCCCCAAGTTCAGTTGCAAACACCATCAAGCGCTACAAAGAAACTGTCTCACATGAGGACCGCCCCAGGAAAGGAAGAGCAAGAGTCACCTCTGCTTCTGAGGATACGTTTATCCGAGTCACCAGCCACAGAAATCGCAGGTTAACAGCAGCTCAGATTAGAGACCAGGTCAATGCCACACAGAGTTCTAGCAGCAGACACATCTCTACAACAACTGTTAAGAGGAGACTTTGTGCAGCAGGCCTTCATGGTAAAATAGTTGCTAGGAAACCACTGCTAAGGACAGGCAACAAGCAGAAGAGACTTGTTTGGGCTAATGAACACAAGGAATGGACATTAGATCAGTGGAAATCTGTGTTTTGGTCTGATGAGTGCAAATTTGAGATCTTTGGTTCCAACCACCGTGTCTTTGTGCGACGCAGAAAAAGGTGAACTGATGGACTCTACATGCCTGGTTCCCACCGTGAAGCATGGAGGAGGTGTGATGGTGTGGGGGTGCATTGCTGGTGACACTGTTGGGGATTTATTCAAAATTGAAGGCATACTGAACCAGCATGGCTACCACAGCATCTTGCAGCGGAATGCTATTCCATCCGGTTTGCGTTTAGTTGGACCATCATTTATTTTTCACCAGGACAATGACCCCAAACACACCTCCAGGCTGTGTAAGGGCTATTTGACCAAGAAGGAGAGTGATGAGGTGCTACGCCAGATGACCTGGCCTCCACAGTCACCAGACCTGAACCCAATTGAGGTGGTTTGGGGTGAGCTGGACCACAGAGTGAAGGCAAAAGGGTCAACAAGTGCTAAGCATCTCTGGGAACTCCTTCAAGATTGTTGGAAGACCATTTCCGGTGACTACCTCTTGAAGCTCATCAAGAGAATGCCAAGAGTGTGCAAAGCAGTCATCAAAGCAAAAGGTGGCTACTTTGAAGAACCTAGAATATAAGACATATTTTCCGTTGTTTCACACTTTTTTGTTAAGTATTGTAGTGTTTCACCCGCTACGGGTCTTGGGGATACTCGCTTGGCAGCAGGATAAACACTTCAGGCACGATATCTCACACATACCAGTCCATATGGTTTGTTCAATCTCCGCATAAACCAGACAGGGTACAGTCCATTTCATTACAGCCTTGAAACATTGGACAGTTCACGTAGCAGATAGGCTTCTCTGCTGTATATTATAATCCCGTTGTCCGGGGTTACCTCTCAGAAGTTCCACTCCTTACACTGACTTCAGGTCAGTCCCAGGTCCTCAACACAGACCGTCCAGGTCTACGGTCTCCCGGTGCTTCCAGGACAACTCCACTCCCAGGAGTCTCCAACACCAACCATCCGTGCTATGTCCAGCTTGCAGGCTCTCCAGCCTGGAATGGTCTCTGTGTGCTTCCAGGACGTCCCCACTTGGAACCGTCCAACACACAGGCCATTCTGCAGTGTCCTGCCAGGACACACGGAAGTGTGTCCACCCTGACAGACACTCACACACTCACTCAATCTCTCTTCCATGTGCTACACACACCTCCTTTACATAGGTGTAACCACACCCAGGTACCTGTCACATGGCTAGTAAGGTGAGCGTGACATCACCACAGGTCCTTACACACAAAACCATCTTACGTGTTCAGACACGCCTCTTTGCTGAGTTTGTAGGTGACTGAACCCACCCATCTCTCCAATCACCTGGAAGCCTTTCCCAATGTAAACAAACCCCTAAGCAGTAGATCTGCTTGAGCAAAACATACCCAGGCTTCCATCACAGGGCCATCCACCTCTGCGATACATACCATCCATCATTCACATGACCAGTCGCTATGCTACAGTATATAATTCCACATGTGTTAATTCATAGTTTTGATGCCTTCAGTGTGACTTTACAATTTTCATAGTCATGAAAATACAGAAAAATCTTTAAATGAGAAGGTGTGTCCAAACTTTTGGTCTTTACTGTACATATGTGCAACATGAAGAGTGTATGTAACATTCAGTGTGTGTAGTATGAAGGGTATGTGTAAAATACAGTGAGTATAGCATGCATAATGTGTAGCATGGAGGATGTGTATGTAATATACAGTCTGCGTGTATGTGTGAGGATGTAACACATATTGTGTGTAACAGAGAGGGTGTAGCATGGATAGTGTGTATATAACATACAGTGTATGTGTGTAACATGCATTTGTGACACCCCAGATTCCTGGTAGTCACAGTGGCATTGCTTTCCTCACGGGAAAAGTGATGTCACGCTTGGAAGTGAGGAAGAATTAGGTATCACAAGCATGCAACATGTTCATACTCCAGGCCAGAAGGGGGAGCTCTGATCCAGTTTGTGGGTGGCTCCCCTATATATATTCTGGTCTGGAGGGAAAGTTAGTTCGTCTGCCAGAGACAGGAACTGAAGAGAGTCTGTCAGAGGGACAGAGGAGAGAGGACAAGAGGGGCCGTGAAGCCAAGTGAGGCGCTGCAGCTCCAGAAAAGAAAAAGATATAACAGAAAGCTGGACAAGCTGCAGAGAGCGTGGAGTGGAAGCGCAGGAGAGTGAAGAACTAGGGGGGTTAGCTGCGACTGAGCTATCTCCCTACTGAGCGCAGATACTGGTAGCCGGAAGAACAGGGTTGTGTCGTACTCCAAGTCGCACAACAGAAACCGGCAGGACAGCCGGATGACACGTCACTTGTCCGCCATTGAAACCTGAGGACACAGTAGCACATAGAGCCTGGGTCATGATCGAGACCCTGTAAAAAGGCTCGAGCTACCTGTCGTACCTGCAAGGAGGACAGAGAGAATACGTGAGGACCTTGTGAGAGGCATACTCAGCAAGATACTACTTCACAGCGCTAGGAGGAAGGCTTCCAACCCCACCTGGTAAGGGGGACTCTCAACTCGCTTCCAAGCCGGCCGGACTACACCTGCATCCGTGATCTGGTACCCTGGGCTGTGGCTGCCTGAATTCATCAGTAAACCAGGTAAAGAGACTGCAAACCTGTGTCCTCCGTTTCTTGCTACACCACCCACGATCCTTATCTATACACCGTGAGCCCTGGGGACCCAGCTTCACCTGTGGGACGTTATACCATCTTTGCTGCCATAATGTCACCCTGGTGGACCCCTTTAAGCAGTGTCGGTCACCTCTGACCAAATACCACTGGTGGCTTTCTTTCACAAGCCCTATTAAAGACATTTCCTTTAACATGGGTGCCCAGGGCCATGGACCTTTAAGTACCGGACCCGGTGCCGAGTACCCCACAGTCCTGGCAGACGTTCCACATTTAATGTGTAGCATGGAGTGTGTGTAACATACAGCGTGTGTAGCATCCACATTTAAGAATACCTGCAGTGTAGACGAGTGTTCAAAGGTGTAAACATGTCAGCACTTATGCAATGAAAGAATGAAACAGGTGATTGGTTTGTTTTTGCTGGAACAAAAATCATCATTATCGACAGCATACCACCACGTGTAGAGAGGATATAAGGCAAGGATGGGGAACCTTTTTTCTGGCAAGGGCCATTTGGATATTTATACCACCCTTCGGGGGCCGTACAAATTGTGTCCTAACTCCACCCACAAGGTACGTCCTGATGCCGACACTGGTGTCACGGTGTAATCTTTGCCTTAGCATTCACTAGTGAACACTGCATGCTTGTGTTCACAGAATACTAAGAAATCATTGGGCCGTTGGCCATAAAAATACAGCTGCTGACCCATGTACTGCGGTCTCTATAAATCTGCTCGGGGGCCGGATAAAATGTCATCGTGGGCCATAAACGGCCCTTGGACCTGAAGTTCCCTACCCCTGATGTATGGCAACAAAGCCATTGTATTAGTGATCATTGTGTCCCCATCATTCTTTTGCGCCAAAAGACATGAATAATGTTGATTGATGCTCGATTAACGGTCTGGAGTCATCTTGTGTAGAAGTTCTAGGATCAGACTTTTCTTGTAAATTCTGTTTCGATGTGGGATACTCAACCTTCTTGCAGAAAGTTTGCCTAAATCCTGATCTTGTTCTGCATGTGCAAAACGAGTTCACGTTTGTGCTCACGCAGACTAGAGGCTTTAGGGAAGGATTTTCCTTAGCAAGAAGTTGCTGAGGATACGTTCTTATTGTTATGTATGCCTGGGAGGGAAGAGAACATTTGAGGTAGTATAAAGGTTTATATGACAGTTCATTTAGATTTGCAGTAAGTTTATTCCTGTTTGCAGAGGTGTCAGCACCATCAAAGTACAATAAAATCCTCCCGGAAATCTCACAAAGAAAATTTTTTGTTGCATTAATATAACAGGAAACAAGAACAAGATCCATTTTCTATTCACGGGGAATCAGTTCTATCTTTCAATTGTATCTAGAGTAATAACCCTTCTGTTGCGGCACTTAGATGTAATATATCCAGCTATAATATCCCTGTGATTGCCGCAGCGCTCTTGCAGCTGTCAACTGAACATTTCAAAGGGATGTTGAGACTGAAACTCACTGGGAGCCTTCAAAAAAAAGTGTTAGTTAATGGAAATTCATTTTTTTTCATTCAGGTTCACCATTTTATTATCTTCATCTCAAGTGCAGTGATAGACAAGAACAGACGAACACTTGACAGTTCTCTTCTTGGAGCTGTACAGGAAAAACTTCACTGATAGTGGCCAGGAAAGAGCAAAAGCCAAAAGATTCATAATGTAAATGCCAAAACGTAAAAGGAAACATAGGAAGACCTTTCAAGAGTGTTTTCTCAGTTGACGACTGGTAACGATAGTGCTGTCCAGACAAAAGCGCAATTCACCTGGAATTACTGTGCAGACCATAATAGGTAAAGTGTGAAGCACAATGCCAGTGCCAGGGGGAATTTAGAAGATATTTACATGAATATATTCACTTAATAAGGAAATTATTCCTCACTTTGGGAGAATGGGGGAGACATGTAAATTGAACCTTTTTGCTACCATTGCCCAACTATGAAAAAAGCAGAGAAAAAAAGATCCATAGGCTGGATATAAATACAGTTTGCTTTTTATTTTTTTCCATTAAAAAGGAAAAAGGTGTTGTCCAGACAGATTAAAAAGAATCCAATATTCTGGCGTGTTTCTGGCCGTAGCCCTTAGTTGTAAGGCCTTATTCTACGACTGCCTTATTCTACGACTAAGGGCTACAGCCAGAAACGCGTCAGATGGATTCTTTTTAATCTGTCTGGACAACACCTTTTTGCTTTTTAATGGAATACAAATAAAAAGCAAATTTTATTTATATCCAGCCTATGGATCCTTTTTTCTCTCCTTTTATCTAAATGTATCCGATGGTCAACGGACTTGGATCCTGCCTGTACTATTGAGAAGCAACCAACTATACATAACACGGTGAGGCTTATTTCCTCATTTCTATTTTCTTCTCTTCTATTGACCAACTACAGTATGTCTGCAAAGTTTGGGCGTACATCACAGATGTGGAAAATAAGGAGAACCAGCACCAAACAACTTGCAGCATAACTTATCAAGCTTGCTCGGCGGACCAGCAGTGTGTGGCTTGCAAGATCCCAGGTGCAACACCTGGAACGATCAGCGTCATACAAAGTCCAGGCCAAAGAGGAAAAATAGGTGGCACTCGGTGATGCAGTAAAACAATCCTTCTTTATTCAATACAAGTAGTACATACCGTAGATGCAGGGGAGCAGGTACAGCGGAGGACCACATGGAACTGTTGAACCGTCTGATCGACGTAAAACAGATTTCGTCCTCCGCTGTATCTGCTACCCTGCATCTATGTACTACTTGTACTGAATAAAGAAGGATTGTTTTACTGCATCACCAAGTGCCACCTATTTTTCCTCTTTGGCCTGGACTTTGTACATCACAGATATAGTCGAAAGAGAGCCATTGAGTGCAGAAAATCTGATGTAAAAGCTAAATCAGGGGATAGGTTGGAGCTAAAACCAAAACCAGCACAAATATAATTATTTGGGTTCCCCGTTGAGAAATCTGTGAAGCTCTAGCGACTCCAAACACAACTTGGCTGATATGGTGCATTCGTGACACAATGAAACTTAATGACGGAATCCTCAATATGGCTGTATTGGGTGAAGTTTTGCTCATCCTCAGGCTGGTGAAGATATGGCTAAGCATTTCTTGTTGATTGGTGACAAAAGTCAGACTTATTAGCTTGAGCTGTCCGGCATTTCTTATACTCTTATAGTTATATATTTAGTTTATCTGAAAACAACAGCTAAAAACAGCTTTCACCAGATAAGCCCTTTAAGTTGCTGTGCCAAGTGTCAAAATTATGCTAAAACTTCCCATTTAATAGGCGGTGTACATGTTAGACAAGACAGCGTAAAGATGTGTCAAATTAATCATCCAGCATGAGCTAATGTGCTTTTCTACATTTTAAGATTGTCTACAAAAATACTAAAAATATACATATATATATGTATCTTAGTAATAGTTTGAGTCCCTTTTAAAGGTGTTTTTCTCATTGTCTATCTTATGGAGTGCACAGTTCCCCAGGCTCCAGGCTTCTGGGTGCGCTCTTGATTGATTGACACTTCAGACCGGTGATGGTGTCGTACCACTGACCAACTGTGCGCTGTCTGATGTTACAAGCAGGGGCATCTTTACCTATGAATAACACCGGTCTACAAAAAAAAAAAACAGAATAGTTTTAGACTAATTTAAGGGAGCTGAATTCAAATCTTATCTTATAATTTATCACATCACGTTTTTGCGCTACAGGTATATGGTCCATTTTCAAGAATTCCATGATAAATATAAGTAGTGTATGAAAAGTGCCGGTTTATACGGTTCATTAAGGTAAATTTAGTTTTCATTTAGTCTCCCAATAAATGTGAGAATATCTTTGTTTTCTTTGAACGTGCATAATTCCCATTTGTTATGATAACACCCTTGTTTTCTGTGCTACTGGGACAGTAGAGCTACAGCAGAGCATTGGGTGAAAACTGAATGGCCTCAGCGACAGAGTTTGGCATCTGGCGATAAGAATGTCATCCATAACCCTCTAGTGGATAGGAAGAACATTGTTTTTCCTCCCTTACACATAAAACTTGGATTGATGAAGCAGTTCGTCAAAGCTCTCAATCACAGTGGAGAATGCTTTAACTATATATGTTCAACTTTTCCTGGTCTTAGTGAAGAGAAGAAAACGGCTGGAATATTTGATGGACCTCAAATAAGAACACTTATGAGAGACCCAAATTTAATCACATCAATGAATCAGACAGAAGAAAGAGCTTGGAATGCATTTTGTAATGTGGTGCAGAATTTTCTAGGGAATAAGAAAGCAGACAACTATGAAGAGATTGTGGAAGAACTACTAATGAGTTTGCAAAATCTTGGATGTAGAATGAGTATCAAGATCCACTATTTACACAGCCATTTGGACTTTTTTCCAGAGAACCTTGGGGATGTGAGCGAGGAACAAGGGGAGCGTTTTCATCAGGACATTAAAACAATGGAAAAACGGTATCAAGGCCGGTGGGACTCACATATGATGGCTGACTATTGCTGGAGCTTGATGAGAGACAACCCAGAAGCTGTACATCACATATCAGCCAAGAAAAGAAAGTTCAAATAACTGCCATTTGTCATTCATCTGTGTGCCATATATATGTGTTTTTATATTTTATAGTTTAATTCTGTAAGTATATTTGATTTGCTGTACATAGACTTTGCAATCTTTGTTATTCCTTGATTAAAAATATACACTGTAGTATCGAAAATCATGTGTTTTTATCATAAAACTTTAGATAGGAGTAATTTTCATCAAAAATTGAAAATATCTCGAAATCCTGATGTGATAACCAAAAACGGAGTTCATATTCGTAATCAGCAGCCAAAATTGACTTAAAATATGTTTTAAAACATTTTGCCGGAAAAATTGCGTTGACCAGTGTAATCAGAGGAGCACACCAGCACTGAAGCTGGTCAGCGTCATTTCTCCAGCCAGCTAAAAAGCCGTGCTTACAAGCTCTCCTTTAAAGAGCTTGCAAAATAGATTGCAGTGGTGGTCAGTAAGCTAGACTGCAAACGAAGAGGATTTTTAATAACAATCGAATTGCAAAGTTGCTTATTTTTATTAGCACTTTGCAATTTTAAACTTAATATAATTAAAATCAACTTTTAAAAATAAGGAAGACCAGAAGTCATGGAATAGCAATTATTTATACAAGTATTGGATACTGTCAAAGCCATAGTTTATGAGGTTCTAAGAAGTTATCATTAATTCCCTCATTAATTCTCTCATTAATTCCCTCATTACATACTCACAGACACATTGACACTGTAGTGCTGGAAAAGGCTCAAAACATCCATAAAGGAATATATGATACTGGAGAGTTACTGGACAATTACTGTAGCTTTAATGAACCAAAAGTTAATACTGTGACACAAAGCTCCAAAAGACTGATTGCTACATAGACATTTCATGTGATTTTACTATTCCTCCTTGGCCTCGGATCATTCTATCATCGCTTCCAAAATAACCTCTGGGACTCGGAGCTCCACTGAAAACACAATTATTTAGCGATTAGATGGGGACTCTGGAGCAGGGTTTTCTGCTCATTTGTATCTGCTGACCGAGCAAATCTATAAATGACCAGGAAGTGGTATCTATTGGAATGAAATGGATTAAAGGTATCTTATTAAATTATTTTAATTTTTTTTTTGTTACAGAACATAAGGTTTATAATTAAGTAGCAATTTAGAGTTGATAAATTTAAAGTTGATATCGATATGAAGATTTTATTACAGGAATAAGTTAAGTAATGGTAAATTATCCTAGACACCAAACTTTAATATACAGTGGATACGGAAAGTATTCAGGCCCCTTTACATTTTTCACTGTTTGTTTCATTGCAGCCATTTGGTAAATTTTGCACCTGTCAAATCTTGTTTGAATGCAGATTGCACATTTTCTGTTAGTACAATAAACCTCATTTCAAGGCAGAAACATTACTGTGTCCAACAGTTATTAGATATATGAAAATGAAATAGCTGTTGCAAAAAAAACAATTTTTAGAAAACATTAAGCTTAAGATTAATAGGGGTGCCCAAACTTTTTCATATAACTGTATACAGAGGAAGTTGTCTGGCACAGAAGTGGTGCAGAGGCAGTGGTTATACACAAAAAAAGAGCTGAATAGGGTGTGGTTTGACATATCGGAGAACAAACTAGGGAGTAATCTGACACAAAGTAGAGATGGATATGGAGTTTTCTGACTCACAAAAGTGGCAGAGAAGGTGTGGTCTGTGTCAGGCAGTGACCCCTGTTACATCTAGGGGGTGCTGTATGGGCTCCTCAGGATACGCTTGGAATGTAACTGTGATGGTGAGACACTGACTGGTGTCGTGATGAATGGCCGTTATGTATCACAGAGGTGGGTGGCCCTGTGATGGAAGCCTAGGTATGTTTTGCTCAGCAGATCTACTGCCGAGAGGTTTACTTTACATTGGGAGGCTTCCAAGTGACTTGGAGAGTTGGGAGGGTCCAGTCACCCACATACCCACCCAAGGGGGTGTGTCTGAACACCCAAGAGGAAGCCTGTGTGTGGTTGTATGTTTGAGGACCTGCGGTGATGTCACGATCACCTGACTGGCCATGTGATAGGTACCTGGGTGTGGTTACAAATATGTAATGGAGGTGTGTTTGGCACTTGGGTGTAGAGTTTTTGGGAGTCTTTCAGTGTGGCCAGATTTCCATGTGTCCAGGCTGGACACTACAGAGTTGCCTGTGTGTTGGACGGTTCCAAGTGGGGACGGACATCCTGAACTGCACACAGAAAGACCGTGTTTAGGCTATAGAGCCTGCGTGCTGGACATGGCACAGCCTGTGTGCCCACAGGCCTGAGAGAGCGGAGCTCTACTATGGACATTGAGGATTAATCTGTCTGATGTAAGACTGTTTGTCTTTTGTTCATGTTCTATGGTTTATGGAGAAAATAAACCACATAGACTGTTTTAAGTGAAAGATCATTCCTGTGTGCCTGAATATCACAGCCAAGCGAGTGTTCCCCAAACCCATTAGTGATCGTGGCATCACATCTGACACATAGGAGAGCTAGAAAGGAAGTGGTCTGTCACAGGAGATCTGAAAAGGTAGTGATTTCCCACACAGAAGTCTTAGGGTATGTTTCCACGGTCAGTAGACGCTGCTGGTTGGATGCTGCATACATCCGCAACGTCCAACCAGCGGCAGCCAGATGTTACAGCATAGTGGATGGGGTTTAATGAAATCCCATCTCCTCTATGCGTGCAGGGACACCCGTGGCTTTCTTGTGTAGATGTCTTTCTAGACCACAGCATGTCTATTTACCTTGCGGAGATGCTCCGTCTCCACAAGATAATTATTACCGTCCAAAGTATAGGATGCGGTGATTCCGAACTGTTCAATGAACACATGCGGAATCACCTGTGTTCAAAAGCAATTTGGACAGAGTGGACATGTGCTGCGTCCAAAGCGCTGCTGGTTTTGGCCCGTGCAAACATACCCTTAGAGAGAAATGATCTGACAGGAGTGGTAGAGAGGGAGAGGTTTGACACACAATAGAGCTGGAGAGGGAGAGGTCTGTCTCACGAGTCTGGATGTTTCCACCTTACTGGTAAGTATTGAATAACAAAGAAGTTGAATGAAGTGATGACAGATGTTGGAGAGTACAGGAATATTGGTTTTATTTAGAACAATGTATTAACAATCAAAATGATATAGATTTGTGCTGCTGCTTCAACCGAGAAGATCCCAGTGGAGCTGCTACAGATAATGAACAAGTCCTCCAATCCCCCAAGCTGAATAAAGAAAAGAAGAAAAAAATGTTACACTACAATCTGGGTTGATTCAAAACAGATCAGTGTCAGATTTATCTTTATCTATGTTCAAATGTTCACTTAAATTAAATTAAATTAAATATCCTAAACTTTCACGCTAATTCAATAGCGGCCATCTGACTGATAGAAATAAACATAGTGCAGATCTATCAGCCTTGATATCAGAGCAACAATTCTTTTATTAGTTACTAGATGGCAGCCCGATTCTAAAGAATCGGGAGTCTAGAATCCATATATACTTTATTTATTCAAATGTAAGAATAATACAATTAATAAATAATAGTAAGAAAGAACAAAAATAATAGGCAGTATATGGAGAAAACACCAAACAAAAGTTCAAAATTGGTGTGAAAATGTCACTGAACCACTTCACAACTAAATATATATAGCTTTGGTAAATGGTATTATCATTTTTTTGACGAAATTCGGCAGGAGCTTGAAGAGCAACGTCACTGGGCCCGCCTCCACGCAGTAGAAACTTGCTGTGAGGTAAAAATTCAAAAATCACACCAAAATGGCGGGCGGAGTGTGTCACAGTACGGCACGTTTCTGATTGGCTGCCGCCTGCTGCGAGCGACCAATCATACACTGGACACTGTTGACGTCACTTATCTCCGGACATTAGCTCCGGACATTAGCTCCGGACATTAGCTCCGGACATTAGCTCCGGACAAAGCCACGGAAGTTGGCACAAATTGCAGGAAGTAGTATTCTAGGCAATTATATATTAGATCATTAGTGATGATAGTCCGGGAGACAGAATATCGGGCATCGCATCATATAAAACCCGATGACGCTATGCCGCCGGCCAATCACAGTAATGCCAGAAGCCAACATGTCTACATTACAGTGAATGGCAGGAAATCCCTGTATGTTTATTTGCTGTCTAACAGCCACAAAACATGTGGGTCGGGGACTTGAGCATTGTGCTCGAGCACCAACGATACTTAAGGTACCGTCACACTTAGCGACGCTGCAGCGATACCGACAACGATCCGGATCGCTGCAGCGTCGCTGTTTGGTCGCTGGAGAGCTGTCACACAGACAGCTCTCCAGCGACCAACGATCCCGAGGTCCCCGGTAACCAGGGTAAACATCGGGTAACTAAGCGCAGGGCCGCGCTTAGTAACCCGATGTTTACCCTGGTTACCAGCGTAAAAAAACAAACAGTACATACTTACATTCAGCTATCTGTCCCTTGCCGTCTGGTTCCTGCACTGACTGCTGGCCGTAAAGTGAAAGTGAAAGCACAGCACAGCGGTGAGTCACACAGCGGTGACTCACCGCTGTGGCTGTGCTCTGCTTTCACTTTACGGCCAGCAGTCAGTGCAGGAACCAGACGGCAAGGGACAGACAGCTGAATGTAAGTATGTACTGTTTGTTTTTTTACGCTGGTAACCAGGGTAAACATCGGGTTACTAAGCGCGGCCCTGCGCTTAGTAACCCGATGTTTACCCTGGTTACCAGTGAAGACATCGCTGAATCAGTGTCACACACGCCGATTCAGCGATGTCTACGGGGAGTCCAGCGACGAAATAAAGTTCTGGACTTTCTTCCCCGACCAGCGATCTCCCAGCAGGGGCCTGATCGCTGCTGCCTGTCACACTGGACGATATCGCTAGCGAGGACGCTGCAACGTCATGGATCGCTAGCGATATCGTCTAGTGTGACAGTACCTTTAGGGAGCAGCCCAATGTTCAATCGAGTATTGAACAGTGGCGAGAACGCTTACTAACCACTAGTTATCATTAATAGGGCTGTTATTTCACCAATTTGAAAAATTGGACGGAATATCGAGTATATTTTGCATTCCGAAATCAAAATTATCCATATTTCCTATATTCCTTATCTTATTAATATATTTAAAATATTGTTCGGGAATCATCCAATATAGAATTAATAAGTACGCTGTTGAAGGTGCTTGCTGGAAAGCCACATGAAGAAATCCCAAAATGAAGAAAAATCTGGAGCCATGGAAGCGTGAATAACGTGAAACGGCCGTCGTCCTGTTTCTCTTTTCTGCATAATCTGCACTTGTCCTTGCCCGCACAACCTTGTCCATCAAAAACAGGCAAAGATGTTTTGTTTGGGCCCGCTGCACCCTGCTTGTGCATTTGTATTGAGGCCTATTTAGACAGGTAAGCATCTTTGCCTGTTTTTGGTGTTTTTTCTTGAATGTGTCCTTTTTTGGTGTTTTTCATGTTAGAGTAGGACTGGCAATACGTAGGGACCCTTGGCGTGGGTTGCCAGCTTCCATATTATGGCCAGAATATCAACTAATACCTTACATATATTTATATGTTTTTTTTGCACGTATATTTTTTGCAGGGTGCAGCTGGGCCCAAATTGTTCTGCACACTGTGGCCTCTGTTCACACGGGATGCATTTTAGCACTGGGTAGCCCGCCATAGGGTGTTATTAATAGGCTGTAGCCAGATGCTTTGTATTCCTTGTGTGAACACGCCACATACAGAGTATTTTATCTTAGTGCATTGGTGTACCACACGGCCAAACCCTTATTGAAGGCTGGCTGTTTCATTAGGTATTGCACCTGTGCATTTGCTATTTTGTTCAGGTCCGCTGCACCCTGCTTGTGCATTTGTATTGAGGCCTATTTAGACAGGTAAGCATCTTTGCCTGTTTTTGGTGTTTTTTCTTGAATGTGGCCTTTTTTTTTTTTTTTTTTACAACCTTGTCCATGCAGTTCTTTGTAAAATAAAGCAATAGGTCCGATGCACAAAGAGAAAGTAGGAAGCAGCACAGCCCGATAACGAGATACAATGTGGAATCACTAGTGGAGCCGCCGAGCCTAGCGTTTTCAGGGAGGTGCTCACGTCTGAAGCACAGCAAACATGTAATAGTAGAAAATAAAGAAAGACGTGGCGACACTCACCGATCCTGTGAAGCAGACTTTTCCTTTTTATTTACGCGTGGACCCGTAGAAGCGCCGGTGTTGGCGTGAAACGGCTGTTGTCCTCTCCCCGCTCACCTCTTTTGGTTTATGTCTCCCCCGTGCCGTGAAGACGGTTTCACTATTGCTTGAATAAAAAGGAAAAGTCTGCTTCACAGGATCGGTGAGTGTCGCCACGTCTTTCTTTATTTTCTACTTTGTTAAATAAAGGACTAAGGATTTTTTTCACCAACATTTGGAGTGTTGCTGCTATTGTTCTTCATTTTGGGACAGAATTAATAAGACTTATTGCTGCCGTGCATCATTCATTTCTGATTACCATTGGCCAAAATCCATTCAACCCATATCTACCATCTGTGAATGATCGCCTGATTACACATTGTCTAATCTGATTTTTATTGTGTATAGCTACTGCTTTCCAAAGCCACATAAAGATGATTAAACTACTTTAAGCAACTTTGTTCCAGAGCTTCAGTTTCCATAACAACTCAGTTTCTTCCTTGCTATTGTGCTACATTGGGATTACAGTTTTACTGAAGCTAAAACAAAGAATTACAGCTAATATTCCCAAACCTCTGATCCGTTACCCTCAGGAAGACAATACAGGAGCAAACGATTTATAAATGCCACACTTTAATTTAGACATACAGTCATGGCCAAAAGTATTAACACCCTTGCAATTCTGTCAGATAACACTCAGTTTCTTCCTGAAAATGATTGCAAACACAAATTATTTGGTATTATTATCTTCATTTAATTTGTCTTAAATGAAAAAACACAAAAAGAATTGTCCTAAAGCCAAATTGGATATAATTCCACACCAAACATAAAAAGGGGGTGGACAAAAGTATTGGCACTGTTCAAAAAATCATGTGATGCTTCTCTAATTTGTGTAATTAACAGCACCTGTAACTTACCTGTGGCACCTAACAGGTGTTGACAATAACTAAATCACACTTGCAGCTAGTTGACATGGATTAAAGTTGACTCAACCTCTGTCCTGTGTCCTTGTGTGTACCACATTGAGCATGAAGAAAAGAAAGAAGACCAAAGAACTGTCTGAGGACTTGAGAAACCAAATTGTGAGGAAGCATGAGCAATCTCAAGGCTACAAGTCCATCTCCAAAGACCTGAATGTTCCTGTGTCTACCGTGCGCAGAGTCACCAAGAAGTTTAAAGCCCATGGCACTGTGGCTAACCTCCCTAGATGTGGACGGAAAAGAAAAATTGACAAGAGATTTCAACGCAAGATTGTGCGGATGTTGGATTAAGAACCTCTACTAACATCCAAACAAGTTCAAGCTGCCCTGCAGTCCGAGGGTACAACAGTGTCAACCCATACTATCCGTCGGCATCTGAATAAAAAGGGACTGTATGGTAGGAGACTCAGGAAGACCCCACTTCCTACCCAGAGACATAAAAAAGCCAGGCTGGAGTTTGCCAAAACTTACCTGAAAAGGCCTAAAACGTTTTGGAAGAATGTTCTCTGGTCAGATGAGACAAAAGTAGAGCTTTTTGGGCAAAGTCATCAACATAGAGTTTACAGGAGAAAAAAAGAGGCATTCAAAGAAAAGAACACGGTCCCTACAGTCAAACATGGTGGAGGTTCCCTGATGTTTTGGGGTTGCTTTGCTGCCTCTGGCATTGAACTGCTTGACCGTGTGCATGGCATTATAAAGTCTGAAGACTACCAACAAATTTTGCAGCATAATGTAGGGCCCAGTGTGAGAAAGCTGGGTCTCCCTCAGAGGTCATGGGTCTTCCAGCAGGACAATGACCCAAAACACACTTCAAAAAGCACTAGAAAATGGTTTGAGAGAAAGCACTGGAGACTTCTAAGGTGGCCAGCAATGAGTCCAGACCTGAATCCCATAGAACACCTGTGGAGAGATCTAAAAATGGCAGTTTGGAGAAGGCACCCTTCAAATATCAGGGACCTGGAGCAGTTTGCCAAAGAAGAATGGTCTAAAAAGTGGTTGGTCGCAGTTATTTTGGCTAAAGGTTGTGCAACAAAGTATTAGGCTGAGGGTGCCAATACTTTTGTCTGGCCCATTTTTGGAGTTTTGTGTGAAATGATCAATGTTTTGCTTTTTGCTTCATTCTCTTTTGTGTTTTTTCATTTAAGACAAATTAAATGAAGATAATAATACCAAATAATTTGTGTTTGCAATCATTTTCAGGAAGAAAATGAGTGTTATCTGACAGAATTGTAGGGGTGTGAATACTTTTGGCCATGACTATATCTATGCAATAAATGTAATTCGTTCTACGGGTAACAAACGATATACAGCAGGTGAAATAACTATTGAACACGTCACCAAGTTTCTAAGCAAATATATTTATAAAGGTGCTATTGACAAGAAATTCTCACTAGATGTTGGTACAAACCATTCAATCTACACAGGAAAATAAATCAAACCATAGATGACCATAAATTATTATGTTATATGTAATAATGAGAATCGACACAGGGAAAAAGTATTTAACATATATATAGAAATAAAGGTGCAAAAAGCAATGAAAAGTCATGACACCAGCTGAAATATAGCAGTAATTAAAAGCAATCCTACAACTTAGTGAAAAATAATATCAGCTGGTTCAACTGATGGCCTATAAAAAGGTCAATCATTGCTAAGGTGACACACGAGAAACATCTCATGATGGGTAAAACCAGTGAGCTGTCTCAAGACCCTCACCCCCTTATTGTTGTAAAACAAACTGTTGGAATTGGTTACAGAAGAATTTCTAAACTGCTGAATGCTCCAGTGATCACTGTTGGGGCCATAATCCAGAAGTGGAAAGAACATAATTTCACCATAAACAGGTCACGTCCAGGTGCTTCATGCAAGATTTCAGACAAAGGAGTGAAAAGAATTATGAGAAAAGTTGTCCAAGAGCCAAGGACCACCTGTGAGGAGCTGCAGAAAAACCTGGATTCAGCAGGTACAATTGTTTCAAATAAAACTATAAGTAATGCATTCAACCTCCATGGCCTGAATGCACCCTCTGGATGCAAGACTCCATTGCTCAACAAAAAACGTGTTTAAAGTTTGCTCAACAACATTTAGACAAGCCTGTGAAATGCGGGGAGAATATAGTCAGGGCAGATGAGTCCATGCTCGAAGGCCAAGAGGCACTGCAGATCACACCATAAACAACATACCAACAGTGAAGTTTGGAGGTGGGAAAATCATAGTGTGGGGATTATAAGCATACTGCACTAGCAAACTTCATATAATTGAAGGAAGGATGAACAGACAAATGTACAGAGACATTGTTGAAAAATATCTGCTGCCTTCTATCAAGATGATGAAGATGAAATGAGAGTGGACATTTAAGCAAGATAATAATCCCAAACACAGCCAAGGAAACTCTCAATTGGTTTCAGTGAAAGAAAATAAAGCTGCTAGAATGGCCGAGCCAATCACCTGACCTGAATCCAACAGAAAATGTATGGAAGAAACTAAAGCTCAGAGTTCATCGAAGGAGCCCACAGGACCTTCAGGACGTGAATAGTGTTTGTGTTGTTAAAAATGGGCCACAATCATACCTGAGCAATGTAGGAGGCTAGTTTCTCCATACAGGAGACGTCTAAAAGCTTCATCACCAAAAGCTTTTCTAAGAAGTATTAAATTTCAGTAAGCATGTTCAATACTTTCTCCGTGTCAGTTCTCATTTTTATATGTCAAAAAATACCGCACTCAGACTTGATATGATGCAAAAAGTATTCAACAAATTTATTGTGACCAAAAGAGGTAGCCATAAAATAAATAGGAACAAACGTGTTCAAATCAGACCAAACCCAACGTTTCGACCCACCAGGGTCTTATTCATGGGGTTGCTTGGTTTCCAGCGATATGTACATTTATGGCAAAAAAGGGAAAGCAGGAGGGCAATTTTTCTAGTGCAAGTCATGTCTCTGTAATGTCTAAGGAGGGCGCTCCAGTGCCGAAGTAATCGACTGTTAAGTGCTGAGGTAAGCGGTAAGTCGATTATATATCTAAGGTAACTTAGTCTTACACACAGTGGTCCTATGGTGTCCTTTAGCAGTGGTGCCGGGTATGGTCCAAAAGGGTATACGGGAGATGGTAGATCCACATGCCCTATTAGAAATAGCCGGACAGAGCGCTCTGTATAGTCCTGTAGAGACGGTGCACTAATGCCAAGTATGTTATGCCTCAATGGAGTGACTGGGGATGATGGACAATTGGGTCCGAATGCTCCTGCAGAGCTTGGAGTACTGGACCTGTGGGGTCCTGGGCTTGCTGTGAGAAGAGGTGGTGGAGCGGCACTCCCGTGCCTTGCTCAGGGCAGTTCTCATTTTTAAGCATAACTTAATTTATGGATATCTATTTTGATTACTTCACCTATTTGGATTGGATGGGTAGTTACTCACATTAGGTGGGAATTTCGCATCAATAGTACCTTTAGCAATATATTTACTTAGAAAATTGGTGATGTCTTCAATACTTATTTCACCTGCTGTACATACAGTGTATATAAATTATATTCATAGTATATAGTATATGTAGTATATATATATATATATGTATACTACATACACCAGCAGAATTTTTTGCTTTCTTGGCCTTTTTTCAGAGAGTATGAATGATAACACCAAAACTTTTTCTCCACTCATGGTTAGTGGTTGGCTGAAGCCATTTAGGCTATGTGCACACGTTGCGGATTAGCCTTAGGAATTTCTGGCGCGGATTCTGCCTCTCCTGGCAGAAAATGCACCTGCGGATTTGTCGTGTTTATTGTGTGGTTCCGCAGCGGTTTTTGTGCGTTTTTCTTGCGGATTTGCTGCGTTTTTTACCCCAGCGGTTTTCTATAATGGAATGGGTACAAAAACGCTGCAGATTCACAAAAAAGAAGTGACATGCTACTTCTTTTAAACCGCAGCGTTTCCGCAGCGGATTTTCCACAAAGTGTGCACAGTATTTTTTTTTCTCATTGATTTACATTGTACTGTAAATCAATTGCGTATCTGCAGCGTTTCTGCACTGCAAAAACCGCTGCGGATCTGCAGAGAATCCGCAACGTGTGCTGTTGTGAATTCTGTTGTCAAGCTCCCTCCTGTGGTCATGAATGGTACTTCGGCTGGTTCTGTCCATGGGCTTCCTCTGGTGGTGGTGAGTGGGGCTGCGGCTTCTGAGGTTCCTTCCACAGGTGACGAGGTTAATTCGTTAGCTGGCTGCTCTATTTAACTCCACCTAGATCATTGCTCCATGCCACCTGTCAATGTTCCAGTATTGGTCTAGTTCGCTCCTGGATCGTTCTTGTGACCTGTCTTCCCAGCAGAAGCTAAGTTCCTGCTTGTTTTTCTCTGGTTTGCTATTTTTCTGTCCAGCTTGCTATTTTGATTGTTGTCTTGCTTGCTGGAAGCTCTGGGACGCAGAGGGAGCGCCTCCGCACCGTGAGTCGGTGCGGAGGGTCTTTTTGCGCCCTCTGCGTCGTCTTTTTGTAGTTTTTTGTGCTGACCGCAAAGCTACCTTTCCTATCCTCTGTCTGTTCAGTAAGTCGGGCCTCAATTTGCTAAATCTATTTCATCTCTGTGTTTGTAATTTTCATTTTTACTCACAGTCATTATATGTGGGGGGCTGCCTTTTCCTTTGGGGAATTTCTCTGAGGCAAGGTAGGCTTTATTTTTCTATCTTTAGGGCTAGCTAGTTCCTTAGGCTGTGTTGAGTTGCATAGGGAGCGTTAGGAGCAATCCACGGCTATTTCTAGTGTGTGTGATAGGATTAGGGATTGTGGTCAGCAGAGTTCCCACGTCTCAGAGCTCGTCCTATATTATCAGTAACTATCAGGTCATTCCGTGTGCTCTTAACCACCAGGTCCATTATTGTCCTGACCACCAGGTCATAACAGTGTGCACATACCCTTATTGTCAAACTACTGTTTTCTCTTTTTAAATCATAATGACAACCCAAAACATCAAAATGACTTCAATCAAAAGGTCACATACCTCATTTCTTAATACTGTGTATTGCCCCCTCTCTAACATCAATGACAGCTTGAAGTGATGTGTGGTAGTTGTGGATAAGGTTCTTTATTTTCTCAAATGGAAAAACGTCCCACTCTTCTTAGTAAAAAGCCTCCAGTTCCTGCAAATTCCTGGGCTGTCTAGCATGAACTGCGTGCTTGAGATCTCCCCAGAGTGGCTCAATGATATTGAGGTCAGGAGACTGAGATGGCCACTCCATTAGTATTTGGTACCATTGCCCTTAAACTGAATGACTTGGGTCAAACATTTGGGATATCCTTCCACAAGCTTCTCACAATAGTTGGTTGGAATTTGGGCCTATTCCTCTTGACAAAACTGGTGTAAGTGATCCAGGTTTGTAGGTCACAGTGCTCGCACCTGCCTTTTCAGCATTGCCCATAAATTTTCAATAGGATTTATATCAGGGCTTTGTGATGGCCACTCCAAAACATTGACTTTGTCATCCTTAATCCACTTTGTTACCATTTTGGCAGTATGCTTCGGGTCATTGTCCATTTGGAAGACTCATTTCCACCCAAGCTTTAACTTCCTGGCTGATGTGTTGAGATGTTGCTTCCATACTGCCACATAATCTTCTTTACTCATGATGCCATCTAGTCTGTTAAGTGCACCAGCAAATCAACCCCACAACATGATGCTGCCACCCCCGTGTTTCACAGTTGGGATGGTGTTCTTAGGCTCCCAAGCTTCTCCTTTTTTCCTTCAAACGTAGAGAAGGTCATTATGCCCAAAAAGATCTATTTTAGTTTCATCAGACCACAGGACACGTCTCCAAAAAATAAGGTCTTTGTTCCTGTGTGCATTTCAAACATTAATCTGGCTTGTTTATGTTTCTTTTGGAGTAATGGCTTCCTCCTGGCAGAGTGGCCTTTCAGCCCATGTTGATACAGTACTCATTTCACTGTGGATATTGACACAATCTTACCAGCTTCCACCATCATCTTCAAAAGGTCTTTTGCTTCTGTCCTTGGGATGATATGCACATGTCGGACCAAAGCATGATCATCTTTGGGACACAGAACCCGTCTCCTTCATGATGGCTGGATATTTCCATCTTGTTGATCCTTGAATATAATTGTTTGTACAGATGAACGAGGCACCTTAAGGTATCTTGAGATTGTACCCAAGGATGACCCAGACTTGGGTAAGTCCACAATTCTCTTCCTGATATCTTGACTGATTTCTTTAGACTTTCCCATGATGCTACACAAAGAAACAGTATGTTTCAGGTGTGCATTAAAAACTTCCACAGGTGTGTCTCTAACTAACTCAAATGTTGCCAAAAAGCAGAAGTTTCCAAACATGTGACATCATCATATGGGCAGTCCAGAATTGTTTAAAAGCATAGTAATCATAGTGTATGCAAACTTTTGACTGTGCAGTAATAAAAATGTCATAAAACATTCTCTCTGTCTCTTTCTCATTATTCTAGCATTTGTCAAATACTAATAATTATGGTAATCCTAATTGACCTAAAACGGGAAGTTTATTGTGACTTCATGTCAGTTATTGAGAAAAAAATGCAGATGTGTCTTTTTATATAGTGTATGTAAACTTCTGGCTTCAACGGTATATATAAATATATATGTATATATAAACACACACGTACTTGTTGTGTAACGGATATGCCTCACCAGTTACAGACTGAATGAATGGAAGTAAAATAAGAATTGAGGCACCGATGCATCTATGACCCATCTGTCGCGCCTGTGTTTCATTTATGATATTGTGTAGGAACTCAGGCAGAGGAACCTCGAGGTTCTCCTTCTCTCGGTGACTTCACTATGTCCTTTTACATCTGTTACCATAGTAACAGTCCATCTATTAAGTGTACAACATGGAGATGCTGACTTGCTTCATATCACTATGGATGCAATAAAACATCCAAACTAGTGTGAATAGGTGCATACCAGGAGCAGCTACCTCCATATACAATATACAAAAAAAAGGTTGTACTCTATCGTGCCAAAACATGTTGAATATGAAATACATGAAATATAGATAGCAAAATGGCTTTTTGAACATTAGGAAAATATTTGAGACGCTTTGCACAGAATTTGGCCAAATAGTGTTGATGGGCTCACACTATTTGGCCAAATTCTGTGCAAAGCGTCTCAAATATATTTCCTAATGTTCAAAAAGCCATTTTGCTATTCATATTTCATGTATTTCATATTCAACATGCTTTGGCACGATAGAGTGCAACCTTTTTTTGTATAATGCAATAAAACATTCATTTTACATTGTGCATGACTGACATCTGATACATAATTGTACAGTAGAGAATTTGCTCTTTATATCTTTTATTTATAAGGGCTCCAATCAATAACACTGAATTTCCATTTTTATAAGTATTTTTTAAATAATATTAAATATTCTTCATTAAAATCTGCTTTTTCGTGTTTACAGTTTACATACAGAACTATGTGCCTCCACAGCAATAAACTATAAGCAAGCCCTGTGTAGTCTATTTTGTAGGTGTCCTCCATCACCTACTTTATATTGCAATGGCTTTCTTAAAGTAGTTGCCCAATTTGAAAAAAATAATATGTTAATAATTAGTGATGAGCGAGTGTACTCGTATGCTCGGGTTTTCCCGAGCACGCTCGGGTGACCTCCGCGTATTTGTAACATAGTTACATAGTTATTAAGGTTGAAAGAAGACTTTAAGTCCATCTAGTTCAACCCATAGCCTAACCTAACATGCCCTAACATGTTGATCCAGAGGAAGGCAAAAAAACCATGTGGCAAAGAGTAAGCTCCACATTGGGGAAAAAAAAATTCCTTCCCGACTCCACACACGGCAATCAGACTAGTTCCCTGGATCAACGCCCTATCAAGGAATCTAGTGTATATACCCTGTAACATTATACTTTTCCAGAAAGGTATCCAATCCCCTCTTAAATTTAAGTAACGAATCACTCATTACAACATCATACGGCAGAGAGTTCCATAGTCTCACTGCTCTTACAGTAAAGAATCTGCGTCTGTTATTATGCTTAAACCTTCTTTTCTCCAGATGTAGAGGATGCCCCCTTGTCCCTGTCTCAGGTCTATGATTAAAAAGATCATCAGAAAGGTCTTTGTACTGTCCCCTCATATATTTATACATTAAAATAAGATCACCCCTTAGTCTTCGTTTTTCCAAACTAAATAGCCCCAAGTGTAATAACCTATCTTGGTATTGCAGACCCCCCAGTCCTCTAATAACCTTGGTCGCTCTTCTCTGCACCTGCTCCAGTTCAGCTATGTCTTTCTTATACACCGGAGACCGGAACCGTGCACAGTATTCTAAGTGTGGTCGAACAAGTGACTTGTATAGAGGTAAAATGATGTTCTCCTCATGAGCATCTATGCCTCTTTTAATGCATCCCATTATTTTATTTGCCTTAGTAGCAGCTGCCTGGTCTTTTTCATTGACGGATTTGCCCAGAGTTTTAGAATTAAGCACATAGTTATACATCTTATTACTTCTACCCAAGTGCATGACCTTACATTTATCCCCATTAAAGCTCATTTGCCATTTATCAGCCCAAGCTTCTAGTTTACATAAATCATCCTGTAATATAAACTTGTCCTCCCCTGTATTGATTACCCAGCAGAGTTTAGTGTCATCTGCAAATATTAAAATTCTACTCTGTATGCCCCCTACAAGGTCATTAATAAATATGTTAAAAAGAAGAGGGCCCAATACTGACCCCTGTGGTACCCTACTGCTAACCGCGACCCAGTCTGCTCGGAGATTTCGTTTTTGTTGTTGCAGCTGCATGATTTACGGCTGCTAGCCAGGCTGAGTACATGTGGGGGTTGCCTGGTTGCTAGGGAATCCCCACATGTATTCAAGCTGTCTATCAGCTGTAAATCATGCAGCTGAGACAAGGAAAACTAAATCTCCGAGCAGTTACAAATACTCAGAGACCACCTGAGCAACGAGTACACTTGCCCATCACTATTAATAATGCATTTAAATGTTATTAAATTAGCCTAAGGGTAACTCTACAGGAAAGCCTGGCAGCTCTTAAAGTGGTTCCATGGACAGTCTGTGCTCAAGCTACTCTGCTTAGCTGGTACCAGAGGAACCCTGCCCTTAACTCTTTGACCCCTGTGAAGGAATCTGAAATAATACCAGAGTCCTCTGGGTTACATCCACGAAGTGGCTGCTGGTAGAGGGAGTGAGCTGGCAAAGGAGAGATGATGACAAGTCGGGTCAAAACTAAAGAGGTTAGGTTTGTGACAAAGTCAGAGATGAACAGAGTTGTGGTCAGAGCCAGAAGGACAGAATCAGAGGTAGAATCAACTGCCGGATTAAGTAAGATCATTGTCAGCAAGGTCTCAAGTAAACTTGGTCAGGTAGCAGGGTATCCAGAAAACAGGCCAGGGTCAGTTAGTAAATACTTATGACAAGCAACTCATAGCAAACTACTGTGGCCATGTGCACATTTTCAGTATTTGGTCGGTATTTTGCAGCAGTATTTGCAAGACAAAACCAGGAGGGGGTGAAAAATGCAGAAGTGGTGACGTGTTTCTATTAGGCCATGTTCATACAGTGCGTTTTTTACTGCGGAACCACCGCGATTTTGCCGCTGCGGCTCCGCAGCTGTTTTCCATACAGGGTACAGTACACTGTACCCTATGGAAAACAGGAACCACTGTGCACATGATGCGGGAATCGGAAAAAAGCCGCGCTGAATACCTGCGGTAAAAAAGAAGTACCATGTCACTTCTTTTTGCAAAACTGCAGCGGTTCTGCACCCATTGACCTCCATTGTGAGGTCAAACCCGCAGTAAAACCCGCAGATGAAAAATATATCTGCGGGTTTTACTGCGGTTTGTGGTGCAGAACCGCTGCAGTGTGGCTGCCCCCCGTGCCCCAATCCCACCCCCTCATGCTCCGATGCCACCCCCCCGTGCTCCGACGCCCCCCCGTGCCCTCATCTCCCCCCCTTATATTTACCTAGGCCTCCCGGTGTCTGTCCGTCCGTCTTCTCCCTGGGTGCCACCATCTTCCAAAATGGCGGGCGCATGCGCAGTGCTCCCGCCGAATCTGCCGGCCAGCAGATTCGTTCCAAAGTGCATTTTGATCACTGAGATATAACCTATCTCAGTGATCAAAATAAAAAAAATAGTAAATGACCCCCCTTCCTTTGTCACCCCCATAGGTAGGGACAATGAAAAAATAAAGAATTTTTTTTTTCCACTAAGGTTAGAATAGGGTTAGGGTTAGGGGTAGGGTTAGGGTTAGGGGTAGGGTTAGGGGTAGGGGAAGGGTTAGGGGTAGGGTTAGGGTATTTTCAGCCATTTTAACCCTAAAAAACTCCCTAGAAAACACACAGACTCTGCATAGAAAACTGCATAAAAAAAGCACTAAAAAACGCATCAAAAAATGCATCAAAAGACGCACCAAAAACGCACCAAAAAAAGGACCTGCGTTTTCTGCCAAGAGCTGCGGTTTTTAGTGCAGAAAAAAAAGGATGGAAATCAGGAACGTGTGAACATGGCCTTATACTTTTCCTCTGATTGTTCCACTCCTGATTTTGGCTTATAGATACTGAGATAAAATACTGTCTAGGATGACACCAGAGAGATCACACAAATCCCATCACTGCCACCAATTGTCAAAGATCACAGCCGGGGAAGTCAGCTGAACCACCCTGCTGTTACCTTTTTGTCACAAACCCTCTGCTGCCGCCTATATTCAGGACAATTACATGATTGGCCGACGATTAACGGATGAGACCACTGTTACCACTAATAGGCTGGTTACTGGAGAACTAACAGTGAGCATATGGTATATAAATGTCCGATACCAACACATGGAATGTATATATATATATATACAGGTCCTTCTCAAAAAATTAGCATATAGTGTTAAATTTCATTATTTACCATAATGTAATGATTACAATTAAACTTTCATATATTATAGATTCATTATCCACCAACTGAAATTTGTCAGGTCTTTTATTGTTTTAATACTGATGATTTTGGCATACAACTCCTGATAACCCAAAAAACCTGTCTCAATAAATTAGCATATCAAGAAAAGGTTCTCTAAACGACCTATTACCCTAATCTTCTGAATCAACTAATTAACTCTAAACACATGCAAAAGATACCTGAGGCTTTTATAAACTCCCTGCCTGGTTCATTACTCAAAACCCCCATCATGGGTAAGACTAGCGACCTGACAGATGTCAAGAAGGCCATCATTGACACCCTCAAGCAAGAGGGTAAGACCCAGAAAGAAATTTCTCAACAAATAGACTGTTCCCAGAGTGCTGTATCAAGGCACCTCAATGGTAAGTCTGTTGGAAGGAAACAATGTGGCAGAAAACGCTGTACAACAAGAAGAGGAGACCGGACCCTGAGGAAGATTGTGGAGAAGGACTGATTCCAGACCTTGGGGAACCTGAGGAAGCAGTGGACTGAGTCTGGTGTGGAAACATCCAGAGCCACCGTGCACAGGCGTGTGCAGGAAATGGGCTACAGGTGCCGCATTCCCCAGGTAAAGCCACTTTTGAACCATAAACAGCGGCAGAGGCGCCTGACCTGGGCTACAGAGAAGCAGCACTGGACTGTTGCTAAGTGGTCCCAAGTACTTTTTTCTGATGAAAGCAAATTTTGCATGTCATTTGGAAATCAAGGTGCCAGAGTCTGGAGGAAGACTGGGGAGAAGGAAATGCCAAAATGCCTGAAGTCCAGTGTCAAGTACCCACAGTCAGTGATGGTGTGGGGTGCCATGTCAGCTGCTGGTGTTGGTCCACTGTGTTTCATCAAGGGCAGGGTCAATGCAGCTAGCTATCAGGAGATTTTGGAGCACTTCATGCTTCCATCGGCTGAAATGCTTTATGGAGATGAAGATTTCATTTTTCAGCACGACCTGGCACCTGCTCACAGTGCCAAAACCACTGGTAAATGGTTTACTGACCATAGTATTACTGTGCTCAATTGGCCTGCCAACTCTCCTGACCTGAACCCCATAGAGAATCTGTGGGATATTGTGAAGAGAAAGTTGAGAGACGCAAGACCCAACACTCTGGATGAGCTTAAGGCCGCTATTGAAGCATCCTGGGCCTCCATAACATCTCAGCAGTGTCACAGGCTGATTGCCTCCATGCCACGCCGCATTGAAGCAGTCATTTCTGCCAAAGGATTCCCGACCAAGTATTGAGTGCATAACTGAACATTATTATTTGTTGGTTTTTTTGTTTGTTATTAAAAAACACTTTTATTTGATTGGATGGGTGAAATATGCTAATTTATTGAGACAGGTTTTTTGGGTTATCAGGAGTTGTATGCCAAAATCATCAGTATTAAAACAATAAAAGACCTGACAAATTGCAGTTGGTGGATAATGAATCTATAATATATGAAAGTTTAATTGTAATCATTACATTATGGTAAATAATGAAATTTAACACTATATGCTAATTTTTTGAGAAGGACCTGTATATACTGTTAGCGCCACAATAACCTATAACTACTAGCTGAGTCATTTATATAGGCAGACTGGACGTCTGATTTCTGGAAGCGTGTGGCTTTCAGGAGTGTGGTTTACAGAACAAAAAGAATAGAACTATTACATTTTATATTTAATCCAGAACGATAGGCAATGTTTATAAAAAATATACAAAATATATTACAAAAGAGATAAAACACTACAGCTAACTATTTCCAGACTGAGTGAATGGAAGTAAAATAAGAATCGAGGCACCGATGTGTCTATGTGAAGCACCCACTGGTTGAGGTTGCCATATCACATTGGTAGGGCCCCTAACGTGCCAGAACAGCAGAACCCCACCATTTTACAGCTACACTTCTCAATAAATTTATCTAGTGATAGCAGTGATCATATTGACACCACAGGTGGGTCACATAATTTTTATACCTTTGAACTGTAAAAAAAAACTAGTTTTTTTTTTACCACAAAACTTGTTGTTTTAACCCCAGATTTTTACATTTTCACACTGGAAAATGGGTAAAAATGGCACCAAAATTTGTCCCACAATTTCCGCTGAATGTGGAATTACCCCATAAGTGGCTGTATAGTACTACTTAGCCATACGAAGAGACTCGGGAGGGACGGAGCGCTATTTGTCTCCTGGAGCGCAGATTTTCCTAGAATAGTTTGCAGACTCTATATACAGAGCCCCTAAGTGCTAGAAGAGCGGAATCCCTTTCAAGTGACCCCATTTTGGAAATTATACCTCTTTGAAAATTTATCTACAGATGTAGTGATAATTTTGACTCTATGGATGTTTTCCAGAAACAAGCAGTAGGCTCCAGAGGTATTCTGCACTCCGTCTGGCCTCTGTTCAGCTGTGTCCTTAATTTCAGAGGTGAACAAAACAGTGGCGGACAGCACTTTTATACTCTCCTAAATAGGACACTGCCGAATCACAGGCCAGACAGCATCCACAGTGACTCCATCTGTCTCAATATAGGAAATCATCTGTCTGGGGTTCCATTTGAATCACGCATTTCAGAGATTTACACGAAAACCCTGGTATAAGCGCTCAGCGTTGAGCATAGGATAAATGTGATCCGAGCCTTACTGCGATCTTTGGGAGGCAGAATGAAAAAATCAACCACAGGTGAAGAATTGGTTTTATTTATTTATTACGCCATTCCTCGTGCGGTATAAGTGATTTGACGACTTTATTCTTCAGGTTGGTGTGATTACATCGATACCAGTTTATATTGTTCCTTTATGTTTGGCTGCTGTCATATACTAAAAAATGCTTTTTTTTTTTTTTTGCAAAAACTAGCGTCGCCATATTTTGAGAGCTCTAATCTGTCCATATTTCTGTCAACAGAGTCATGTGACTGCTTGTTTTTTGTGGGCCGAGTTGACATTTTTATTGGTACCATTTTCAGCACATGACATTTTGGCCGCTTTTTATGCCAATTTTTGGGAGGCAGAATGAACAAACACCAGCAATTCAGGAATTGTTTTATTTTTTTATTTTCATGCTGTTCAGTGTGAGATAAAATTGATAAGGCAACTTTATTCTTCAGGTGAGTACGATTACAACGATAACACATTTATATCTTATTTTGATATTTAGGCGCTTTTACACAATGAAAACTATTTTATAGAAAAAAATAACTTTTTGCACTGCTTTATTTTGAGAGCTATAACTTTTATTTTTCAGCTGATTGAGCTGTATGCTGGCTTCTTTTTTTGTGGGACACGACCTTTTCAGCGGCAGCATTTTTATTTACATTTGTATTTTTGATTTATTCCACTTTTTGTTCGGCGGTTTGATGATAAAGCATAATTTTTTGCCTCGTTTTTTTTATGGTGTTCACTGAAGGGGTTAACTGGCGGGACAGCTTTATAGGTCCGGTCATTCCGCATGCAGCAATACAAAATATGTGTACCTTTTTTTTTTTCTTTATAAAAATATTTACTCATGGGTGTACTATATATATATATATATATATATATATATATATATATATATATATATTATTGTTTTTTTCTAAATATTTTTATAACTTTTTTTTAACTTTTCTACTTTTTCCCACTATGGGACTTTCACTTTCTGAAGTCTGAGCGCTGTTATAAAGCAGGAGCATTGCTATACCTTATACTGTAGCATGTCAGCCCTGCAGATGCAAGTTAGTTAGATCATGTACTGCGCATGATCTAACTATCTTGCTAATGCCTTGTGATCTGGATATCGTCATGACGACATCGTGTCACCATGGCAATGATCGGCCCCCCACAATGACGTCGCGGGGGTGCGGATCTAAGGGCAGATGCAAGTTCACAGTTAAAATTCACTGCAGTGAAATTCTCCCGGAGAACTGCGGTGAACTCACTTCTACACCGTGAGACTTTCTCATGGTGCTAGTATTACCGAGGTAACCACAATTCGGTTTGGCTGGGAACACAGCCTCAGTGACCTGTGGTAAACTCAATGACGTCACTGCTAGTCACTGAGGCTGTGCTCCCAGAAGTTTAGTCACCAGTGGTTTTCAGCCTGGATGTTCACATCTTGGTCACCGTCCAGGTTGAAAACAGTTTATCCCCTAGACATGGACAAGCAGGTGAGGGATATTGTTGTTTTTTATTTTTGTTTTATTACAGGAGACAAGGGCTTCAGTGGAGTTAGGTGAGTATAACTGTGTTTGTTATTTTTAAATAAAAAAATAAAAGGGTGTTTTGTTTTATCTATATATATAATTGTCTAAGGGTTTTTCCGTCTCTGTCTGTCTGTCTTTCTTTCTGTCTGTCCTGGAAATACTGTCTAGGATGACACCAGAGAGATCACACAAATCCCATCACTGCCACCAATTGTCAAAGATCACAGCCGGGAAGTCAGCTGAACCACCCTGCTGTTACCTTTTTGTCACAAACAGCCCTCTGCTGCGACGATGATGTCATAAAGGACGTAGACATCCCGCGTCTCTGATTGGTTGAGGCCGCCAGGCCTCGACCAATCAGCAACGAGCACAGCGACGATGATGTTATAATGGTTGCCATGGCAACGATGATGTCATAAAGGTTGCCTCGATCAATCAGCGATGGACACAGTCTGCCGCGAATTCTGTAATCATCATTGTCCATATACTGCGGGGACATGCATATTCTAGAATACCCGATGCGTTAGAATCGGGCCACAATCTAGTTTCAAATAAAAGACTTTATTCTAGCTGTGTCTTTATTTACCATATAATTATAGGATTAGCAATGGATAGGTGTCTTATAGACGCCTCTCCATTACTAATCCGCAGGCTTGATGTGACAGACAATACAAAGGTGACATTAACCCCACAAATATGAACCCCACTTGCCACTGCAACAGGGCAAGTGGGAAGAGCCTGGCAAAGCGCCAGAATTGGCGCATCTCATAGATGTGCCTTTTCTGGGCGGCTGCGGGCTGCTATATTTAGGCTGGGGTGGGCAATATCCATGGCCCCTTACAAGCCTGAGAATACCAGCCCCCAGCTGTCTGCTTTAGCAAGGCTGGTTGTTAAAAATGTAGGGGACCCCACGCCGTTTTTCTTTAATTATTGCTTAATTATTAATGCAGGATTCACTAAACCATCTCAGACAGATGTCTGTCCAGCCTCTATTTGAAGACTTCCATTGAAGCAGAACTCCCCACCTCTCGTGGCAGCCTGTTCCACTCATTGATCACCCTCACTATCAAAAGGTTTTTCTAATGTCTAATCTGTATCTTCTCCCTTTCAGTTTCATTCCATTGCTTCTCGTGTTTCCATGTGCAAACGAGAATGATGATCCCTCTACACTGTGACATCCCTTCAGATATTTGTAGACAGCTATTGTCTCCTCTTAGCCATTTTTTGCAGGCTAAAAACTATCCCAGATCCTTTAATCGTTCCTCGTGGGACATACTTTGCAGTCCACTCACCATCCTGGTAGCTTTTCTCTGAACTTTCTAAAGTTTTTCAATGTCTTTTTTAAAATGTTGTGCCCAGAACTGGACCAGATGAGGCCTGACCAAGGAGTAGAGCGGGAGCAGACCAAGCCAAGGGACTGGATAGCACTGAATAGTACGTGACTCCAAAAGAAGCAGTATGCGGGTGGTCGCTACTAACTTCAGCAGGTCTTCCGAAGATATCAGGGGCCTACAGCCCGAATCAGGTACAAAACCAGGTGACTTACTCACCTTCCATAAGGGGAAGCAAGATGACAAACCATATCAAAAGAGAGGGTGTGAGAGCATGGGAGCTGCAGGGATGGAAAGAGGGTCTCCGGGGCCAGTAGTGCCAGAAAGTGAAGGGTGAGTTCAGGATGAACAAATGGACACGTATTATGCTGAATCTGCAATAAGTAAAGTTTAATTATTGAAAAAGGAAACAGTCTGTCGTTGAATGTGTGATGGCATCTGGATCCGGGATCACAGGACCAGAGGAATCTCCAAGCTGAAACGTGTTATACACTACACACAAACCACACGACAGATAGGACATTATCTTTTATTTGTGGAGTGCCAGGGCGTGCAAAAACAGCAGCCCCTCGACACGACTACCACCCTGGCCACCTCGCATATACACACCAGGACAGGTCCAGGATGAGGGACATATATACCAGGATGGTGGTGGGGGAAGGGCGGTCCAAACCTTGCGCCAGGGCCCATTGGACTCTACGCCACTGCACACAAGTTATCTGCAGACAACAGCCACTGACTCATCGTTATGTTTTATTTTAGTTCTACTTAATAGCATATTTAAACCAACATAATCTAATATGGTTGACCACCATAAGATAAGCGATTTTAACTAAGGTAAAAAATAAATATTTTATTAAATAACATATAAACACAATTAAAAAGACAGGGCAAATAAGCCTCCAAAAAGGGAGGGGAAGAAAAGGAGCAATTTATGGTGTAAGGCCGGCATCACGCATACGCGAGATACGGCCGAGTCTCGCAGGTGAAAACCCTCCTCTGGCGCCGGCACTCCAGAACGGAGCGTGCGGCCGCATAGCAACACATGGAGCTGCACGCTCCGCTCCGGAGTGCTGGCGCCAGAGGAGGGTTTTCACCTGCGAGACTCGGCCGTATCTCGCTTATGTGTGATCCCGCCCTAAGTCAAAAAGATGGAAAGGAGGGAGGTGAGGCTGGCTAGTGCAGACGTGGAACAATATCAGACAAGTTGTGTGTCCAGACAGTAATGACGACAGCCATATTACATTATGTTGGTTTATGTATTTTGAAGTGTGTAATGTCTACTAATTTTGTACATATGGGAATGATTAGTAGCATGCTTAGCATGGTGGGAATCTCTGATATTCCAGTTGTGTACTCACTTCAGTGTAATCTTTATATAACTGTAATTCTGATCATCATTTTGTGAAGCACCTGGCTTTATATCCGAGCTCAACTATATAATTTATATACAAGCCAAAGTGCACTCCTGAATATGCAGTCTTAGCATTTAGTAATATCTTAAGCAATTTTAAAATCCCCAGTAGGTACCACCCACTGCTTCCCATCTAATTAAAGAGAGGATCGGAAGTAAGTGGAGATGACTGCCAGCTCCGGATTGTGCCAGAACTTGGATTCTAGCAGTTTAGAATTTTGCATTATTAAACATGTTTTCTAACAATTGCAAAACAAAAATTTACATTTAAAGTATCATTTCGGGTTACTTTTCAAAGCTAGAGATCATATTTGTTTATACTGTAGGAATAAAACTTTCTTAGCGGAAGGTGAACATTTTTTTTCTTTCTGTGACTCAATATTTAACCATTAGTTCTCTGAGGTAAGCTCCAGAAGGGACAAACAATAGTTGCGCTGATGCCCCCCATACACTGTACACAGTGAGAAGAGGAGATTCTGCCTCCATCTCTCTCTGCAGCACACTCAGTAGCAACAGCAAAATGGAGGACAGCCTACAGCAGTACTCAGAAGTGTAGCTGTGAACTCAGCCCTGGTATGAAATGAAATACTAGAAAGCAGCCTCCTTATAACAACAGCTTCCCTCTCCTCAGGCTTCTATTAAGCAACTTAATGTCTCCTTATACCAATGTCATCATGTAGTTCAGATAGTTATTGATGGCAAGTGGTAGAGAAAAAATAGACGATAATCATTTATAAAGAGGCACCCACATCTCAACATCAAAGTAGCAAAAATAGATGCAGAACATCCTTCAATAATATTTAGAAAAATATTTATTCCATATCCAAGGTAAGCAGTGTTTCGGTTCTAGCACTGAGCTTCTCTCGAGTTTATTTTGCTACTTATATTTTACAGTCTGATTGCCAGTGGATCTGGAGGTTTGTACCCACCTTGGTAGATTGGTGCTGTTTTGCTGTTTGTCTTTTTCTCATTTTTATATCTACATCTATCAATCACCCAAGATTATTTATACAATATAATGTATTTTTAAGTGACGTCACTTGCAGGGGCAGCGCTGGTCTCTGCACGCCAGGTATTCTTCTTATAATGCGTGCTGACAGTGCACTCTCTTGCCGGCTTGCTTTTTCTGAACATAGCTGGTGAGAGAGCGCACTGTCACTGTGCATATTGCGTAGTGATACGAATCTACTGAGCATACATCAGAATGGACAACTAGTGATGAGCGAGTGTACTCATTGCTCGGGTTTTTCAGAGCACGCTCGGGTGGTCTCCGAGTATTTGAGACTGCTCGGAGATTTAGTTTTTCTTGCCGCAGCTGCATTATTTGTGGCTACTGGACAGCTTTATTACATGTGGGGATTCCCTAGCAACCAGGCAACCCCCACATGTACTCAGGCTGGCTATCAGCTGTAAATCATGCATCTGTGTCAACAAAAACTAAATCTCCGAGCAGTCACAAATACTGAGACCATCCGAGCGTGCTCGGGAAAACCCAAGCAACGAGTATACTCGCTCATCACTATTGACAACTGCTCATTAGAGCAGGGACTAGCTCAGCCTCTGAAGCGGAGGTCACCGATGATGCTTCATTGGAGAATACCAGCATGCATTGGGATTCTCAAATGAAGCATCATCAAAAAGGAAGTAGTACAGAAAATATAGCAATTAGAGAGGGAATGGTAGGGAGTTTTTAATTCAAGTATATTAGAAAATAGATTAGATTATGGCATTAAATAGATGAAAATTAATTTGTGTTTCGGACCAACCCTATAAGTTACTTTTAGTGATTTTATAGTTGATTTTGGAGTTATTCAAGGCTATCACAGAGGACCGGACAGGATGCTGAACTAGGTCAGTGCAAATCTTTTTGCTCAAGTCTAAATGAAGATTTTTCCCTGATGTACACAATGTGGCTCTTTCTTCAAACTTTGGATTTTTTACTATTTTTTGGAAACACAAAATATGTTTGGAACTTGAGATACTTTGCATATTTTTGAATATGAAGTTACTTTCTTCTAAGACTAGAAAGCCGGCGTGCAGACATTTTCAATTCTGTCTGTGTTTGAAAGCCAAGTGACAAACGAGTTTAAAGTGAAACAAAAATCAAAGTGTATATTCTATATGTGCCCAGTAGGAGATTGCAGAGGAGAAGAATATATTTAAAAATTGTGTGTCAAAACACTCTTTGGGATAGTTCACAAGAATAATCGATGAACAACCCAGAGTTTCAGGATAAAAAATTTGTCGAGATGTCCGTCCTCAAGACGCTGCCTTCTAACAGTTTTACGTTAGTATCTTAATACTTTGCATTTGTTTTTTCCGTTTGTTTTTTTATTTAACATTTCTGTGTGGTGCAATCCCCATTAGGAAATGTGCTCCACTATTGTTAATGCCATCCAGTGCACATCTTGCCACATGTATGCAATCCTTGAGCAGCCGGTCGAGGGTGCATACTGCTGTGCGAGATGTGAGCACGTTGTGCATTTGGAAGCCCAGATTCTGGATCTAAATGTGCAATTGGCAACACTGAGATCCATTGACAATATGGAAAGGAGTCTTCTGCTCACTGAGCAGACGCTCAATGGGATAGATGAGGCGGGGGATGGAGGATGGAGCTATAGGACGGTGAAGTAGCAAGCTGGGTGACAGTTAGAAGGCCGGGTAGAGGCTAGTCCTGATCTGGCACACCCCAATAAGTTTGCTAAATTGGCAGATGAGGGGGGTGCCAGTACAGGGGTAGCACTGCTGCAGCCAGGCATGTCCTCTGAAAGCCGGAGGAGTGACTGCTCCAGTAAGGAGGGAAATAGGAGAGCAGGGCAGGCCAGACACGTGCTGGTAGTGGGGGACTGAATTATTAGGGGAACAGATAGGGCAATCTGTCACAAAGACAGGGATCGTCGAACGGTGTGCTGCCTACCTGGCGCTCGAGTCCGACACATCGCTGAACGGGTGGACAGATTACTGGGAGGGGCTGGTGAGGACCCAGCCGTCATGGTGCACATTGGCACTAATGACAAAGTTAGAGGTAGGTGGAAGGTCCTTAAAGATGATTTCAGGGAATTAGGCTGCAGCTGAAAGCAAGGACTTCCAATGTGGTATTTTCCGAAATACTGCCTGTACCACGTGCCACGCCAGAAAGGCAACGAGAGATTAGGGAGGTTAATAAGTGGCTCAAGAATTGGTGTAGGAAGGAGGGGTTTGGGTTCCTTCAGAACTGGGCTGACTTCTCAGTTGGCTACAGGTTCTACGCTAGGGATGGGCTGCACCTCAATGGGGAAGGTGCCGCTGTGCTGGGGGAGAAAATGACTAGAAGGTGGAGGAGTGTTTAAACTAGGGATTGGGGGGGAGGGTATTCATTTTATAGGAGGGGAAGATAGTGCAGATAGAGACCTGGGCACAAATAAGGAAAATGGGGGTGGCGGTGGCATGGGGGGTGGGGTTAGATCAATTAATAATTTAAGAAAGAATAGAGGTACAGAGAGGAACATCAAGTGCATGTATACTAATGCCAGAAGCCTCGCCAACAAAATGGACGAATTAGAACTAATGTTGTGGGAGCAAAATTATGACATGGTGGGGATATCTGAAACGTGGCTGGATGAGAGCCATGACTGGGCTGTTAACTTGCAGGGTTATAGTCTGTTCAGAAATGACCGAATGGAGAGGCGAGGGGGAGGGGTGTGTCTATATGTAAAATCATCCTTAAAACCCATCTGGAGTGATAATATAGGTGAATTTAATGAAAATCTAGAGTCCATGTGGGTGGAGATAAGGGGAGGGGGAAAAATAATAAATTACTGATAGGGGTTTGTTATAAATCTGCTTTGTACAAAAAGAAAAAAAAGCATGAACCGCACATCCCAAAATCATACGTTGATCTAAAGCCGCTAGGCAAAAATTTATATACTGAACATGAGATTGTCAGTTTAACATTCTGATCAGACTGTATGAAGCCCACTGCCACTTCACGGCAAACCTCGTAGTGGGTCCTACCGCCCTAACGGAGCGGAGCCGCACAGCGGCCACCGCCACAACTGCCATGCACCAGCAGGGCGGATGGCCTGTTGCCCCACAGCACCCATGCTGCGAGACTGAGCCCCCATGACTCCTGACCGCGCTGCCCCACCAGCACAAAGCCACAGCAACAATGGCCGCCACACAGCACCAGCACCAAAATGAAAGGAGCATTGAAACTCACCTTCCTCCAGCACTTCAGTGAGAGCTAAAATGGGCTAGACCCCTTACTTTGCCATTATGATTCTCCAGGTCAGTACGAGTTCATAGACAACTAACATGACTAGGTTATTTTTTATCTAAGTGGTGAAAAAAAATTCCAAACTTTGCTAAAAAAAAAAAAAAAATTAAAAAAAATTGCGCCATTTTCCGATACTCGTAGCGTCTCCATTTTTCGTGATCTGGGGTCGGTTGAGGGCTTATTTTTTGCGTGCCGAGATGACGTTTTTAATTATAGCATTTTGGTGCAGATACATTCTTTTGATCGCCCGTTATTGCATTTTAATGCAATGTCGCGGCGACCTAAAAAACGCAATTCTGGCGTTTCGAATTTTTTTCTCACTACGCAGTTTAGCGATCAGGTTAATGCTTTTTTTTAAATTGATAGATCGGGCGATTCTGAGCGCGGCGATACCAAATATGTGTAGATTTGATTTTTTTTTATTGATTTATTTTGATTGGGGCGAAAGGGGGGTGATTTAAACTTTTATATATTTTTTTTTATTTTTTTCACATTTTTTTTTTTACTTTTTCCATGCTTTAATAGCCATTGGAGGCTAGAAGCAGGCACAACTCGATCGCCTCTGCTACATAGCAGCGATCTGCTGATCGCTGCTATGTAGCAGAAATGGAGGTGTGCTGTGACCGCCGACCACAGGGTGGCGCTCACAGCCACCTGCGATCAGTAACCATAGAGGTCTCTAGGACCTCTATGGTTACCATCCTGACGCATCGCCGACCCCCGATCATGTGACGGGGGTCGGCGATCACGTCATTTCCGGCCGCCCGGCCGGAAGCGGTAGTTAAATGCCGCTGTCTGCGTTTGACAGCGGCATTTAACTAGTTAATAGGTGCGGGCAGATCGCGATTCTGCCCGCGCCTATTACGGGCACATGTCAGCTGTTCAAAACAGCTGACATGTCCCGGCTTTGATGCGGGCTCACCGCGGAGCCCTGCATCAAAGCAGGGGATCTGACCTCGGACGTACTATCCCGTCCGAGGTCAGAAAGGGGTTAACTACGTAAATAGTAAGAAACTAAAAAATGATAGTGTTGCCCCCTTAAAAATAGTCTGGGTGAAATGGTGGATGAGGATGAGGAAAAAGCCAATATGCTAAATGACTTTTTTTCATCAGTATTTACAGAAGAAAATTCGATGGCAGACAAAATGACTAGTGATAAAAATTCCCCATTAATTGTCACCTGCTTAACCCAGCAGGTAGTACGTCGGCGTCTAAAAATCACTAAAATTGACAAATCTCTGTGCCCGGATGGGATACACCCTCGAGTACTGCAGGAATTAAGTACAGTCATCGATAGACCTTTATTTTTAATCTTTAAAGACTCCATAATAACAGGGTCTGTACCACAGGACTGGCATATAGCAAATGTGGTGCCAATATTCAAAAAGGGGACAAAAACTGAACTCGGAAATTATAGGCCAGTAAGCTTAACCTCTACTGTGGGTAAAATCCTGGAGGGCATTCTAAGGGACGCTATACTGGAGTATCTGAAGAGGAATAACCTCATGACCCAGTATCAGCACGGGTTTACTAGGGACCGTTCATGTCAGACTAATCTGATGAATTTCTATGAAGAGGTAAGTTCCGGATTGGACCAAGGGAACCCAGTGGATGTAGTGTATATGGACTTTTCAAAAGCTTTTGATACGGTGCCACACAAAAGGTTGATACATAAAATGAGAATAATGGGGATAGGGGAACATATGTGTAAGTGGGTTAAGAGCTGGCTCAGGGATAGGAAACAAAGGGTGGTTATTAATGGAGCACACTCGGACTGGGTCGCGGTTAGCAGTGGGGTACCACAGGGGTCAGTATTGGGCCCTCTTCTTTTTAACATTTATTAATGACCTTGTAGGGAGCATTCAGAGCAGAATTTCAATATTTGCAGATGACACTAAACTCTGCAGGGTAATCAATACAGAGGAGGACAATTTTATAATACAGGATGATTTATGTAAACTAGAAGCTTGGGCTGATAAATGGCAAATGAGCTTTAATGGGGATAAATGTAAGTTCATGCACTTGGGTAGAAGTAATAAGATGTATAACTATGCGCTTAATTCTAAAACTCTGGGCAAAACCGTCAATGAAAAAGACCTGGGTGTATGGGTGGATGACAAACTCATATTCAGTGGCCAGTGTCAGGCAGCTGCTACAAAGGCAAATAAAATAATGGGATGCATTAAAAGAGGCATAGATGCTCATGAGGAGAACATAATTTTACCTCTATACAAGTCACTAGATCGACCACACTTAGAATACTGTGCACAGTTCTGGTCTCCGGTGTATAAGAAAGACATAGCTGAACTGGAGCGGGTGCAGAGAAGAGCGACCAAGGTTATTAGAGGACTGGGGGGTCTGCAATACCAAGATAGGTTATTACACCTGGGGCTATTTAGTTTGGAAAAATGAAGGCTATGGGGTGATCTTATGTTAATGTATAAGTATATGAGGGGACAGTACAAAGACCTTTCTGATGATCTTTTTAATCATAGACCTGAGACAGGGACAAGGGGGCATTCTCTACGTCTGGAGGAAAGAAGGTTTAAGCATAATAACAGACGCGGGTTCTTTACTGTAAGAGCAGCGAGACTATGGAACTCTGTGCAGTATGATGTTGTAATGAGTGATTCATTACTTAAATTTAAGAGGGGACTGGATACCTTTCTGGAAAAGTATAATGTTACAGGGTATATACACTAGATTGCTTGATAGGGCGATGATCCAGGGAACTAGTCTGATTGCAGTATGTGGAGTCGGGAAGGGATTTTTTCCCCAGTGTGGAGCTTACTCTTTGCCACATGGTTTTTTTTTGCCTTCCTCTGGATCAACATGTTAGGGCATGTTAGGTTAGGCTATGGGTTGAACTAGATGGACTTAAAGTCTTCCTTCAATCTTAATAACTATGTTACTATGTTTGTGAATATTTTACTATAATGAAGATCTGTGTTGGGATCTGCTTTTATTCTTAAGAAAATTACTAACAAATGTGGATGAAAAGGTATCTGAATATGTAGAAATTTGTCAGTAATGTCTTTATATGCAAGTAGGTATCTGTTACATTTAGGAAAGATGGATTCTGCACCAGCATAGAAGGGCTAGAACAGAATTCTTTACTGTAAAAGCAATGAAACTATGGAACTCATTGGATTAATGCAGGATATTCCAAGCCTGATCTGCCAGCCACTGTTGTGTAGAGGAGAGAATCTCACTCTCCCCGTATTGTAACAGTGGGTGAGGAAACAGCAGTCAAATTGGAAACTTAGCCAACGAGAAAGATGAAAAAAGGAGGGGGACCGGATTTACTTACGCAAGCACTCTTTAGTATTTAGCTGAAAAAAAAAAGGGCAAGAACTGCATCACCAAAAAATTATACATTGATCTAACGCCACTAGACAAAAAATATATAACTGAACATGAGGTTCTTAGATTCTGATCAGACTATATGAAGCCACTGCCACGTCATGGCGAATCTCTAAGTGGGTCCTAACTTTTATAGCCGTAAAGGAACGGTGTTGTGCGTGAACCACCGTCGCAGTGACAATGCACCAAGCAGGGCGGGTGGCCTGGTGCCTCACAGTGCCCATGGTGCAAGACTGAGTCCCCATGACTCCAGACCGCACCGCCCCACAAGCACAAAACTACAGCAACAATGGCCGCCACACAGTACCAACACCAAATGAAAGGAGCATTGAAACTCACCTTCCTGAAGCTCTCAAGTGAGGGCAAAAATAGGCTGGACCCTTTTTCAGTCTCCCGCTAATTAAAATCACCTGTGCAAAATGGTAGGTGTGCTGGTCCAAGAAAGGGGACAGAGCATGCAATACGCTGAAAAAGAGAATGGACAGCGCCTACAAAAAATCATACATTAGTTCAGTCTGGAGTCAAGGGGACTCGGTCTTGCAGCATGGGCGCTGTGAGGCACCAGGGTGCGGCGGTGGTTAGCGCACAACGCCACTTCTTTAAGGCAACAAGTTAGGACCCACTGAGAGGTTCACCGTGGCGTGGCTTTCGGCTTCAGACAGTCTGATCATAATGTTCAACTAAGAACCTCACGCTCCGTTATATATATTTTTGCCTGGTGGCATTAGATCAATGTATTATATTGGAGGTGCTGTCAAATTTTTTTTTCAGCATATTGCGCTGTAGTAGCTCTGCGCTCGACAGGCAAGATAGAAGTGCTCCTGGGCAGGAGCATGATGGGGGACACTGTGTGGATGAAGTAGGACACGTCATCCAAACAAAGCAAGGAAGGAGGATGGTGATTGTAAGAAGACAGGAGGCGCCAGATCAAGACCAGAGACGCCCATCAGAATGGACAGCGCCGGCTTTGAGTATAGTAAAAGGGTCTTTTTTATGCTTTGCAAAGGGAATTGGGGACATACATGCAGCATGCTAATATGCTGTAAAAGACTGCTTAAAGATGCTGGCTGTACTTTACAGTGGGAAAACCTTGTGACAGGTCCCCTTTAAAGCACAGAGACTATGACACTGAAGTCATGTTTCTTTAAATTATTGGATGTATCTCAGTTTTATCAAAGGGTTTAATTCAAAAAGCAAAGTCAATTAGATTCATGCTTTAATGATTTATTAAACTATAGCCGAAAGTGTCTCATTAAAGCCATGAAATAAGACAAAAACTTCCATATTAAAGATGATTGAATAAAATATCATTAATAAATGTCACAACTAAATTGCTTTTTGATCTTAAGTTATTTGAGGCCAGAAGACAAAGAAAACTGCAGCTAAAAAAACAGTCCTAAGGGTCACATGCAGAGTAAATGTGCCAGAAGAATTGCGTAACGGCTCAGCTCTGGAAACCAGACTGTAAAGCCTGCTGTGAAGAGTAGACGTGGTAAAATGTTTCATTAAAGAGATTCGCTACTACTTTTTTTTTTTGCTGGCCTATCCTCAGAATAGGCCATAAACATCTGACAGGTGTTAGTGCGAAACCCAGCATCTTCCCGATGATTAGCGGTTACCATCACAGTTCTTGATGCATTTCTTGTGGTTATGTCCTGAGGAAGAGGTCATTTGAACCTTGAAACGCGTTGAATTAATCCACTTTTGTTTATTTGAACACCTTGATTTTATATCATTATCGGCAGCGCGGACTAAATCCACAAAATCCTCTATCTTGCCAAACTGAGTGTCTTCGGTGTGCTCGAAAAATATGTAAGAGTCCCAGCGGCTGTTCGAAAGACGCAACACATACAGGCCATGCAATCCCTGCATGTGTGGTGGCGGGTGTCTAACAACCACCAACCGCAGGGACGCAAACATATTTTTCGAGCACACCGAAGACACTTGGTTAGCACCCGAGCATAGTGGATAACACCTAATCCGAGCATGTTCGCTCATCACTACTTTTAACCCTTTATTGTGTAATAACAGGACCATGAACACATTATTTTCAATGTTATTTTACTACATAATCTCAAATACATAACACAATTATAATGTTAAAAAACTCTAAACGTGTTTTACATATATTCATATAAATATATTAAGGCATGTACATAAGAAATCTTGCAATTAAATACATTATTAGCATTCGAGAAAAAAAATACGCTTTCTTCATTTTGGTGACAAACTATTAAATATATATATTTCTATATACCTTGTACAGGTTAATGCATTGCTGCCAGTCCTGTACCTACAATCACTCATCTTCTAGAAATTCGGGCCTGGGACCACTGAATTGGACGCTGAATCTGGATGGTCTTTTATCATAGTCATTCCTAGAAGCAGGACTCGATTTTGTAATCAATACTGTCGAATTGAATGCGCACGGCAATGGCTCATTGTTTGCTAGGAAGAACTCGCTGCACATCACTCATTTTAATTGTCTCCTTATAGAAAAACAGCAAGGGTTTAATTAACTTCTTGATTTCTATAACAACCTGAATGGTTCTAAGGGAATTCCAAAAATGCAGTAATGGAAAAAAAAATTGGAAAAAGTCAATTAAACATCAAAAGTGCCATAAAATGACTTTTTAATATAATATAGGAGCGGAGGGTGAATGGTTATTTTCATCCCATTAATAAAGGATGATGACATTTACTGGAATGTGCGTCAACAATGGCAAGTTACAGTCAGAATAAAGCCACGTAAAATGGCAAGTACTTGTACACATGGCTGGATCGTGGCTCCGTCAGAGTCAGAATAGGGAAGCCTATAAATCTACATGGGGATGTTAAAATCAGAATTTTTGTTCTGCTGGATTCCATATGAAATATATTAAAGAAATAAATCCAGGAAAAAAAAATGTCCCTTAGGGTGGCATTCATGGTCCAAGTATCGAGTGCGATGTCCGGAGCGGTCGCAGATCTCCTGACCTGACTCAACAGCCTGATGAGCATAGATGATGTTGTTGCGCTCCGGCCAGGAGAACCGTGGCCACCCGGAGATCAAGGACTGCTCTCATCCCGTGAAAGTGGCCTAAGGTATGTTTATTGGAATGTTCAGTAAGTTAGAGTCCGAGCATGACCACGATGTTCGGAGTGGCCACGATTTTGCTGATCCTAACTCAACAATTTCAATAGGCAGATATAAGAGGCTGGTGAGAGCTGCAGCCGACTCGGATATCGCAGTCTATACTCAGACCGTTAAAGTCAGGTGTGGGAAACCTTTCTTATGCGGTACCCGACACAGCTCGCTACCGGCGGCTCAAAAATACAGTAACCAGCCTCAGGGGACTCTGTCTGCCACCATCCAGCCTCCTGCAAATGACTATGCCTTGAGCATGAGGTCTGAGAGTTCGTTCAGTCATGCACATTCACCAGTCTCATTGGGTCTAACAGATCTAATTGAATGCAGATCGCATTATGAAATCTGGTGATACGTTTACTTTTATGCCATGAAATTAACACATACAATTTACAAGTATACATTCTCACAGTAGTAAAAACTATAGATCTTATTTATTAATAGTGCCTAAATCCTAGACACCACAGTGTAGACAGTGTAAAATGCTCCAGATTTATTATAGCGGTGAATGCCGTTTGTGGCGCATCTTCAGCCTGTCCAGTCTAAGTTTACACAGTCTGATACTTTGCGTCAGAAATCATTTTGGTGCATTGTCCAACACCGACGTATTGATGGACAATGCGCAGAAAGAGTCTAAATCACATCATAAATATAAATGCTTTTTGGCACAAATAGCGGCAGAATTTTGGCGCATTCAGTTTGATAAATTTGGATTTGTAACTGTTTTAAATTAGTATTAATTAGCAATTTGTAACTAAGAACATTGAAAAATAAAAAGGTACAAAGCATTTTTGGTAATATTTCGATTGCGTTGTTTGTTGTTGAAGAAAATATAAGACAGATTTAGCGTGCTCTCTCTTTTCCGTATATAACAATAAAGCGAGCCACTGACAATACTGCAAGGCTAGTTCACATTGATCACTACTCAGGACATTACAAATGTGCCAAAGTAATGTGGGAATTCAGCTTACGATACCTGGTAACCCACCATTACCATCCATAATACTTGCAGTGTGACGTTATGTGTCACATCTAGTGACAATGTTTTAATATGCACATCTACTAATCAGCATAAACGTCTCCTAAAGGCGAAATTGGTCTAAAGAAAAAAAAAAAAAATCTCCATAAAGCTCTTTGCAAAGCCCCTCAAAGAATTTTATGGGGAACCATAGGAAGTCTAACCTCATGGATCCCACTAGCGCAGCCATCTGACGTTCCCAAATGTCCTGCTGTTCCCAGTGATGACACTGGTGCGAATCAAGAGTGTTATGTAGGAGTTCCTTTTGTCACTAGTAACTTATTGTCTTTACATCTTAAACTTAAAGTGAACTTGTCATGTTGGATAACGCGATTAACCTGCAGATATAAGGTTATTCTGTAGGTCAATAGCATTAGAAAGCTGCCCGGCTCCTGTACTGAAAGTGCAGCACCAAGGAGAAAATTAACTTTGCTCCATCTGGGTGCCGCCGGCTTTCAGTCATACAGGCGTGGCTACATTCACCACTCTATCAGCAGCAGCTGTAAGCACGCCCTGGCACTTTAACTGACAGCTGGGTCTGCACTAATGCGCTGCTGACAGAGTTGTCAGTCAAAGCGGCGGGGCATGCTAGCTGCTGCGGATAGTGTTGTAAGCAACGACTGAAAGCTGGCGGCATCCAATTGGAATAAAGCTTATTCTCTGCCGGGTGCAGCATTTCAGAACAGTTGTCAGGTACCTTTAGGCTATGTGCACACGTTGCGGATTTTGCTGTGGATCCGCAGCGTTTCCGCAGTTGTGGATCCGCAGCAGTTTCTCATGAGTTTACAGTACAATGTAAACTTATGGGAAACCAAAAACGCTGTGCACATGCTGAGGAAAAAGCCGTGCGGAAACGCAGCGGATTATTTTCCGCAGCATGTCAATTCTTTGTGCGGAATCCGCAGTGGTTTTCCATCTGCTCGAATAGAAAACTGCAGATGGAAAACCGCAGCAGAATCCGCATTAAAAACCGCGATAAATCCGCAGTAAAAACCGCAGCGGTTTTGTACTGCGGATTTATCAAATCCGCGGCGGAAAAAGCCGCAGAGGATTTTTCTACGTGTGCACATAGCCTTATAATAGTATCAATCTGCAGATTAACCCCATATCTGCAGGTTTGCAGCATTAGCCGACGAGACAGGTTCCCTTTAAGCCAACTTGTTAAAAACTCTTTCACAATTAACATAGAGACTTTGGCTGTCTTCTTACGTCTTACGTCCACAACTGAGAGTCTGTGTGCAGACTTCATTGTTTACCCCGGTCCATAAGTCTCCTGATCCAAACTCAGCCTCATACATCTCTAGATCACGGCCAGTCAGAGCATTGTGGCTCACACACAGACCGTGAATTGTGGACTAATGATGCTGGCCTTAACTTGCACTAAAAGGTGAATCCTTTTGAAAGTACATTTCAGAACTTGTCAAGTACGGCTTCTGAGTTACAGCTTGTTTTATAGTCCAGAGCTGTATTTATAATACTGCAGTCTTCAGAGCTGAATTCTCCAAAAGAGGCTGCACAGCGTTGAAGTGCATTATGGGTAGTGCACTTCTTTACCCCCACACTGCATTATTTCAGATATAAACTATACAATGATCAAATAGAGAAAACTGTAACCCTCCCCACTGCATTACAGGGTTGTTCTCATCATTAACCTTCAGGAGCGCACCACTCTCCTGCCTCCCAAATTCCTCCTTGCCAGAGGCCGGTGAGCTCCTGAATGACGGACAGTTTGGAGCAGTGGCTGCTCTGAACAGCATTGGAGGAGAGGAAAGTGGAGGCACTGAGGTTGGCCAGATCCACTGATCCAGCCATCTTCAGAGCAGGGCTTGCCTGGCATTCTACTGTACAGCTGACTACTGAGAAACAGAATCTGCAAAAGTCAAATGAAGCCAAAATGAAATGCAACCGCATTGCAAAAATGCATTTCTGTCAAATAATTATGCATTTAACCCTGCTGTTCTGTTCGGTCTGGGGAGACCTATTTTGAACTTTGGTATTTTTTGGGGTGTTCAAGATGCGGTTCTGAAACTTGTGGTTGATTGACTTAAATGAGGATGGGTCGGTCGGCCACGGGTTTCAGAGCCGCATCTTGAATATTTTAAAGAATATTGAAGTTCAAAGTCGGTCATTTTTGACCAACAGAACAGCAGGGTTAAATAAAAAAAAGTCCTGAAAGGTGTCCAGACTTTAAGCAGAAATGGAGGAATGGGGAACTATAAAAACAAAGCCAAAAAAACATTCTACATGTCGCCTATTCTTAGCTCCTAAAGAGCAGCTCTGTCCTGATGAACTGCTCCTCAAAACCTTTGAAAATGCATAAGTAGATAATCGGGACAAAACTCAAACTGCGTTCAGCCTCCTCTGATGGTGCCCTACCAGCCCTGAAGTCTTACCCAACATGATGGCTCAGTCCCGGAGGACTACTGCTAATGCAGTTTCCAGCTCTCCTTCCAGTGAAACTAGGGGCAAGTCGGAGTATTACTGGATCCCCTCCCTGCTATCAGCATTAATTTCATCTATAGGATGGCATCTCTGGGCCAAACTCGGTATCTGTAGATCAAACTAAAAGGTGCCATTATCATCAAGTCCCCCCAGGAGCAAAAATATTCCTCAAAAAAAAAATACGGCAGTCATCTCTCTGCTTAGGAATGTCAAAGCCTCACATAACTGTCCTTCCATTACAGACTAAGGCTGTGTTCACTTCACACTAAGCAAATGGGATTGGCTTATCAACCCCAAAGTCATAGGCCATGAATGACCCAATGGAGGACAAAAGAGTGGCCTTCGTTTTGTGATATGTGCCAGCATATCCTTTATTTTCTGCCTGCTGTATGTTTATTTATCATTGGCCAACAATAAAAGGTCAAAGCATACTATACCGAGAGGTAGCAGCCGCCAACTTAATGGCGCTACAGTACTAGGGTTAGACACGTAGGCTTTTTGTAGAGCAGAATAAGTAAGAATGGCCTCAGAGAGATGCAGCTGCCGAGTCAGGGGCTACTACAACTATGATGGATATTTTACCACTGTGGTCAATGCCTCATATATGTCACTGTATATACTCCCCTTCATGCAAAAATATCCTGATGTGATCAGAGACTTAGCTCACTGCTCGTCATAAACTACAGAATACAAAATGTGGAAAAAAAACATAGGACCAAGTAGCTTGTCAAGTGCTTCGGCAGATAGCTTCACGAAAATTGATGTTTCAGAAAATAAAATCAATAAACCATAAACCAATCCGTGGATTTGGTCTAGTACCTTTTTAGCTTTGACTAGATGCACGGATATACCCTGAGATATCGAAATTTGGATACAGATGTATTGTAAGTGCTCCCCACCCGGCTGCGCCTTCTCTCCGCATTCTTCAGAAGTCTGTTAGTTAGATCATGTTTTACTTTTGTTACATGCCAAAGACTAAAGGCAACTTTGGTTCTGGCAGAAGATACCTCTTGTAGGAGTAGCCTATTAAATATTTATTTAGCAGAAAAATCGGAAATTGTCCAGGGTTGAAAGGTTATCTGCTGGTGTCCTTCAGCGAGTACATGATGGCGGAGACTATGGCCACTAAAACAGACAATAAGAATGCTATCAAGTGCTGGTACCAGACGCAGTGTCCGATCTGTTCTTCCAGTCTTCGGTTTGTTTCTAAGAGCTGATTTACCTGCAAAGAAAAGAAAATCGAATATTATTACATACATGGTACAAGACTAATAAGAATAATAATGTAGTAAATATCCACCACGCTGGTGAACAAGAAAATACGAGTTTTCACTAGCTGAATGGAAGCCTGAAAAAGGACAATTGTTGGTTCTAGAAATAATTTGCTAAGGAAACAAGTGAACTCCAATATTCTCTGAAAGTCAGTTTTTAAATTGAGTATTTTTATAGTTCAATATTAACCCCTTAAGCCCCGAGGGTGCTTTGCACGTTAATGACCGGGCCAATTTTTACATTTCTGACCACTGTCCCTTTATGAGATTATAACTGTGGAGCGCCTCAACGGATCCCAGTGATTCTGACATTGTTTTCTAGTGACATATTGTACTTCATGATAGTGTTAAAATTTATTTGATATTACCTGCGTTTATTTGTGAAAAAAACGGACATTTGGCGAAAATTTTGAAAATTTCACAATTTTCCAACTTTGAATTTTTATACCCTTAAATCACGGAGATATGTCACACAAAATACTTAATACGTAACATTTCCCACATGTCTACTTTATATCAGCACAATTTTGGAAGCAATTTTTTTTTTGTTAGGGAGTTATAAGGGTTAAAAATTGACCAGCAATTTCTCATTTTTACAACACCATTTTTTTTAGGGACCACATCACATTTGAAGTCATTTTGAGGGGTCTATATGATAGAAAATAACCAAGTGTGACACCATTCTAAAAACTGCACCCCTCAAGGTGCTCAAAACCACATTCAAGAAGTTTATTAATCCTTCTGGTGCTTCACAGGAATTTTTGGAATGTTTAAAAAAAAAATGAACATTTAATTTTTTTTTCACAAAAAATGTACTTCAGCTACAATTTGTTTTATTTTACCAAGGGTAACAGGAGAAAATGGATCACAAAAGTTGTTGTACAATTTGTCCTGAGTACCCTGATACCCCATATGTGGTGGTAAACCACTGTTTGGCCGCATGGCAGAGCTCGGAAGGGAAGGAACGCCATTTTACTTTTCAATGCAAAATTGGCTGGAATTGAGATGGAACGCCATGTTGCTTTTGGAGAGCCACTGATGTGCCTAAACATTGAAACCTCCCACAAGTGACACCATTTTGGAAAGTAGACCCCCTAAGGAACTTATCTAGATGTGGGGTGAGCACTTTGACCCAAAAAATGCTTCACTGAAGTTTATAATGTAGAGGCGTAAAAATAAAAAATAATATTTTTTCACAAAAATGATTTTTTCGCCCCCAATTTTTTATTTTCCCAAGGGTACTAGAAGAAATTGTACCCCAGAAGTTGTTGTGCAATTTGTCCTGAGTACGCTGATACCCCAAATGTGGGGGTAAACCACTGTTTGGGTGCATGGCAGAGCTCGGAAGGGAAGGAGCGCTGTTTGACTTTTCAATGCAAAATTGTCTGGAATTGAGATGGGACCCCCTAAGGATCTTATCTAGATGTGTTGTGAGAGCTTTGAACCTCCAAGTGTTTCACTAGTTTATGATGTAGAGCCGTGAAAATAAAAAACAAATTTTTCCACAAAAATTATTTTTTAGCCCACAGTTTTGTATTTTCCCAAGGGTAACAGGAGAAATTGGACCCCAAAAGTTGTCCAATTTATCCTGAGTACGCTGATAACCCATATGTGGGGGGAACCACCGTTTGGGCGCATGGCAGTGCTCAGAAGGGAAGGAGCGCCATTTGGAATGCAGACTTAGATGGAATGGTCTGCAGGTGTCACATTGCGTTTGCAGAGCCCCCGATGTACCTAAACAGTAGAAACCCCCCACAAGTGACCCCATATTGGAACCTAGACTCCCGAAGGAACTTATCTAGATGTGTTGTGAGAACTTTGAACCCCCAAGATTTTCACTACAGTTTATAACGCAGAGCCCTGAAAATAAAAAAATCTTTTTTTTCTACAAAAATGGTTTTATAGCCCCCGAAATTTTTATTTTCGCAAGGTTAACAAGAAAAATTGGACCCCAGAAGTTGTTGTCCAATTTGTTCTGAGTACGCTGATACCCCATATGTTGGGGTAAACCCCTGTTTGGGCGAACGGGAGAGCTCGGAAGGGAAGGAGCACTGTTTTTTTCAAAATCTGTTTATTAAATTTTCCAATATAATCATCATACAACTAGTAATGACATGAAAAATTAACAGTCATAAACTCAACCCAAACCCTCCCCCTCCCAAGAACCCCAATCTCTGCATGCGCATAACCAACAAAGCAATTCACGGAACTGGTGTATTGCCGCCTATCCTCTGTAACAAATACCATTGTGTATTTTCAAACTGCGCTATCAGCTTCTCCCTAGTCTCCAAAGGTAGAGACGGGATGAGAGAAGACCATGTAGACAAAAATTTGCCTACCATTTTTTCTTTGTTAGACAAAGCATCCATCCATTCCATTTTAAATATGAATTGGATTTTTGTACGAACAAGAGAAAGCGACGGGGCCACCGGATTTAACCATAAATGAAGTATACTCTTCCTGGTCGCCGATGCCCAAATCATGAGTGTAGCTTTGATATATTTAGATAATTTGTTTTGTGTTTCATCCAGAATATTAAAAATAGCCCATTGAGGGGTGAGCGCGAAATTGACTCCACACAACTTTTGTAACTCATCATGAACACTACCCCACAACTCCTGGATCTTCGGGCATCTCCACATATGGTGATAAATATCTGTGTTGCGGGATTTACATTTGGAACACAAGTAGACTGAGACCGGAGACATCCTAAACTGCAAATAAGGCGTGATGTAGGCTCTATGTAAAATTAGTAGAGCCATGTCAGAATAACTACTATATGACAGTACTTTCCTTTGCGCTAATGTTGCGTCAAGAAGATCCTCCACTTTGAGACTCGGGAGGTCCCTCAACCACCTAGCCACTCCTGTAGTTTTACCTTCCCACGTCCATTTTTTCCGTAATACTGAGTAAATGTTGCTTATGGATGACGGTTGTGTTCTTGTATTTCTAATAAATTCATCCAGGTTTGACCTCCCCTCCTCCGCCCCCCCACTCAGCTGACACTTCTGTGCTAGGCTACGCGCCTGAAGAAAAAGAAAAGGGTTATTACTAAATAGTGGGAAGCGTTGTGATGCCGCCTCAAAGGTTAATACCGAAAAGTTAAGATCCAATAGATCGATTGCTTGTCTACAGCCCTGAGAAGCCAGACGTCTATAGAAAGATGGTGCGGAGCCCCTTAAGAACCCCGGATTATCCAAGAAGGGCTGATATGGAGACAAACCTGCCCTTAATTTACAAATTTTCCTACTATGTCTCCAGGTCAGCAACGTTTGCCACATAGTTGGATGATCCCGTATCTCCAATGGGAGATCCTCCCCCTTCAGATGTAACAATGCCGACAATGAGATATGCGGGCAAAATTGTTGTTCTAGATCAATGTTGGCATAATGAGAGACACCCCTTATCCAGTCAATGGCGTACCTAAAATTGGCTGCTAAGTTATATCTACCCAGATCAGGAAAATTTATACCACCTTCTGCCCTCGTCGCCTGCAATTTAAAAAGACCTATACGCGTTCTGCCTCCCACCCCCCATATAAATTTACGAAAATTTGAATTTAGTATACTAAGGTCTGCCTTAGTCAGAAGCAGTGGCAACGTCTGAAAGGCGTATAACAATTTAGGGAAAACTATCATCTTAATTAAATGACATCTACCTGAGAATGATAGTATAAAATGCTTCCACGATTGGAGAAGACCAACTATGGAAGAAATCAAAGGTTTATAGTTTACTCTATATAAGATGGAGGGGTCTGCAGGCAATCTTATCCCCAAATATTTAATAGATTCCTGGCTCCATTGAAATGGAAACGAGGGATCATTCAACCTCCCAGATTTGAATACCGCCAGAGCCTCAGACTTGCTATAATTCACCTTGAAACCAGAACATTTACCAAATTTCTCCAAGTTGATCATGATAGCCGGAATTGCCTGAGTTGGATTGGCAATAAATAAAAGGATGTCGTCTGCGAAAGCCGAAATCTTTAAGGATGTAGTTCCCACTCTCACCCCTTCAAACGCCACCTCACTCTGTAATGTTCTCAAGAATGGGTCTAGTGCCAAATTACACAAAAGGGGAGACAAAGGGCAACCCTGGCGTGTTCCACGCTGGATTTCAAAGGGCTTAGATAGTGTGTTATTAACTAATATCCTAGACAGCGGGTTTTTATAAATAGAATTAACTGCCTTGCAGAACCATGAACCAAACCCTCTAAATAATAACAGATCAAACAGGTAACCCCATGCCACCCTATCGAACGCCTTATCGGCATCCAGGCTAACCACGATAGGCTTCATAAGTCGTTTCGCTCTACAGTAGGATATGGCTCCCAGGGCTGTTCTGATGTTGTATGTAATGGATTTCCCATGTACAAACCCAGTTTGTTGTGGTGAGATCAGACTAGGGATAATTCTTTGTAATCTGTCAGCCAAAATTTTTGTGAATATTTTGAAATCTGAGTTAAGTAACGATATTGGTCTATATCCTTCAACCTGCGCGTGATCTTTGCCTGGTTTTGGAAGAATAATGACAACCGCCTCGTTGAACCGATCAGGAAGGTGGCCAAACTCAACTATGCTATTATATAATTCACACAAGTGTGAGGTCAGGCTGGTTCCCAGGATTTTATAGTGCTCATTGCTGAACCCATCTGGGCCTGGTGCCTTAGATAATTTCAGTTTAGTTATAACTTGTAAAATCTCCGAGGGTGTTATAGGAGAATTGATGGCCTCCCTCTCTTCGTCTGTAAGTGTCGGTGCTAGGTGATCTTTAAGAAATTCTCCACTCGCCTCTTCCCCTCCTGACTCCGAGCTATATAGCTCACTAAAAAATGTTCTGAATTCGTCTACTATTTCCTCATTGTTTGCCAATATGTGACCATCACGTCGTTTGATTTTGTGTATTTTCTTTGCTTTCCTATATGGACGTGTAAGGGATGCCAGCACCTTCCCTGGTTTATTACCCCATTTAAAATATTTATGTTTCTGGTAGTCTAAGTTGAACAAGGCCCTTTCGTGAGCCAACGCATCCGCCTCCCCCCTAGCCCTTAAGAATTTTTCTTTTGTTGCTGGTGTATTGCTTAGCTTAAAGTCCTTGTATGCCTGAGTTAATGATGTTTGTGTGTCTACTACGCGTTTCATCAATTCTTTTTTTTTGTGACTGACATAAGAGATAATCTGGCCCCTCAATACGGCCTTAGAGGCCATCCAAAACAAATGAGCGTCATTACAATGAGCACGGTTGTCACCCTTATAGACCTCCCAAGACATCTGTAAATATTTTTTAAAATCGTCCGACTGATAAAGGTATGAAGGAAAACGCCACATCCTCTCCTGATGTATTGGGGTTGTTAGGTTAGATTTGAATGTTACTGGGGCGTGATCCGATATATGGATATTTTGTATGTTTGAATGTGTAATTAGGGGTATTAATGACGAGTGCACCAACCAACAATCAATCCTAGCGTGGGAATCGTGTACATGAGAGTAGTGGGAGTAGTCCCTATCCAGGGGATGGTGTATTCTCCACACGTCGACCAAATCTAGGTGTTCCAAGAGTGATTGGATGCCATTCCCTCGTCCTTGTCCGTGAGTGACCCCAGAGCCAGATCTATCCATGGTCCCGTCTGCTATGTCATTAAAATCTCCGCCCATAATTATCCGAGACGTCTCCCACCCCGCCAAACTCTCCAACAATCTAGTTTGGAATTGTGATTCAGGTGTATTAGGGGCATAGATGTTAACTAGGCTAAAATGCATTCCCTCAATTACGATTCTAACCAAAAGAAATCTGCCTTGAGGGTCTTCCAGTGTATCAGTTATCTCGTATTTAAGGTCATTATGTATTAATATGGCTACACCTCGTTGTTTTTTAGAAAAAGAAGCTTCAGCACAGAGCGTGTACTTTCTGCTGAGTAAAGAAGGATGATTATTTTTAATCCAATGGGTTTCCTGTAGAAAAATGATGTGGAAATTTTGTTTTTGTAAAAAATTTAAAACCTTTTTCCTTTTAATTGGGGTATTCAGCCCGTTCACATTCCATGAGCACCATTGTAAAGCACGGATTGCGGCAACTTCTTTGCCAGATTGATCCGCCATTAACCAATACCTTTGCGAGTAGTTCTATGATTTATGTATAAATACTGTTTGTGAGATCCCCACCCATCCCAGCGAGTGAGTGAAAGACCTCCCAGGACCTGATCATTATGTTTGCGCATGCAGAGATCCCTCCCCCCTCCCATAACCCCACACCATTCGAACTTTTTAACTGTAACCAAGGTGCTCATCCACAGAGTGAGCACTACGTGAAAAAATAACATGCCTATTAAAGACAAAAAGGTATTAACATAAACGCGACATCACTTAGAAAATGACAAATTATAACAGCTCTACTCGTTCAGGTTTTGTCAGGGCTAGCAGGTGCCCGGGACTCCTTTTGCAAAAAATTCAAAGCCTTCTCTGGATCACTGAAAGACCAATTCTTCCCCCCATAGTCAAAGCGTAAAGTTGAAGGGTACTGCAAGCCAAACCGGATATTCTTATCCACCAAGAGTTTACATGCGGGGTTGAAGGCTTTACGTCTGGCAGCCAAGGCAGCCGAGTAGTCTTGGAACAGGAGTAATTTGTGATTCTCATATAACAGGGAACGTTGTTTTCTGAATGCTGCTAAGATGCGGATTTTGTCCTGAAAATCCAATACTTTGAAGATGACTGGTCTTGGTCTATCACTGTCTCCTCCCCTCGGAGGTCCCAGTCTATGTGCTCTTTCAATGGCTACTGCACCTGATGATGGTAAAACTCCAAGGGATTTTGGCAGCCATATTGATGTTATTTTGACCAATTCCGAGGGGGGGATAGATTCTGGAAGGCCTATGAGCCTCAAGTTATTGCGTCGGGATCTGGTTTCAAGATCATCCACCTTATCCACAAGGTCTGAGATGTCTTTATCTTTACTATCTAGTTTGTCCTTAAGGGCTTTAGCTGAGTCCTCCAGATCTGAAATTCTTTGTTCTGCTTCTGCTATTCGCGCTCCCTGAGAATTAACTTGTGAGACAATTGTGTCCAATGAGTTTTGAAAAGCTGCTAGTCTGTTATCAATCTCAGGCATTAACCGGTCAATAATAACATTTGCAATGGATTGTGGGTTCTGGGCCTCAGCTTCAACGTTTTGTGACGCAGGAGATGTGGCCGCCTGGCTGCGTGCAGAGCCCCTACCAGATTTAACGTTTTTACCTACAAATTTATCCATGGTGAAGTAGGTGCCTGAGAATTAAGTGAAGTTGTCAGTGATATCGCTAAATGTGCTCATTACATTTTATGAAAAGTCTAGTGAACTGCTGCAGCCCTGCTGCCAAGCTCCTCTCTACATGGGCCCTTCTCCAGCGTTTCACAGTTTCTGTGCCAGTAGAAGTCGCAATGCTCCCCAGCGAACAGAATAGTGGTCCTGCTTAACAAGGAACAAAGTCTGTGGGGTCCAATAGTCCTCCTGTAGAAGACCCACTAAAGCCCAGTGTCTGGCCAATGGCTCCCGCCCTTTCACAACTCCCACACTTCCTCCGCACAATACCTCTGCTGGCACCGTTGGCTGATGCCAGAGACGCTGCTGATCTCCTTCAGCGATGCCCCTCACAGATCCTCTATCACAGCTGCAGGACGGCTTTTCTCCTGCGCTCGTCCGCTGCTGTGGTCCGGTGCGGCCAGCCGCGTGGTGACAGGCGCGCTTTTAGTAAGATGGCGCCGGCGCTCAGCCGCCTCCTCCCCCACGCCGGCTCTGTCCGCTTCCCTTCAGCTTCTGCACACCGGGGGCACCGCGACTCCACGTCGCTTCTCTCCTCTCCTTACCATGGCCGTCTGCTCCAGTTCAGCTGCTCTGTTGAATGGAGCGTTCTGATCGCTCTTCTTCAGCGGCTTCTTCTCTAGCTGCTGGTCTCCAGCCACGGGGGGGGGGGGATGTTTCGGTATTATCGGCGCTATCCGCGCCTTGGAAATCCGGGGATCCAGAGAGCCGGGTCTGCTTCCACTGACCCTTGTCTGGTCCTTATCCTGACCTTTGAGGGGGATTTTAATAGAGAATAATCATATATATGTCCCTTTCAGGTCAGGAGCTCAGTAAAGATGCGGCCATCTCTAGGCTCCGCCTCCCGGAAGTCAAGGAGCACTGTTTTACTTTTTCAACGCAGAATTGGCTGGAAATGAGATCGAACGCCATGTCGCGTTTGGACAGCACCTGATGTGCCTTAACAGTGGAAACCCCCCAATTATAACTGAAACCCAAACACACCCCTAATCCTAATCCCAACCACACCCCTAACCCCAACTCCAACACACCCCTAACCCTGACACACCCCTAACCCTAATCTCAACTGTAATTGTTATCCAAACCCTAGCCCTAACGGTAACCCTAACCCTAGCCGTAGCCCTAACGGGAAAATGGAAATAAATACATTTTTTAAATTTTATTATTTTTCCCTAACTAAGGGGGTGATGAAAGGGGGTTTGATTTACTTTTATAGCGGATTTTTATGATTGGCAGCCGTCACACTAAAAGACGCTTTTTATTGCAAAAAATATTTTTTTGGCGTTTTTGGCACATTTTGAGAGCTATAATTTTTCCATATTTTGGTCCACAGAGTCACGTGTAGTCTTGATTTTTGCCGGACGAGTTGACGTTTTTATTGGTAACATTTTCGGGCACGTGACATCTTTTTATCGCTTTTTATTCCGATTTTTGTGAGGCAGTATGACCAAAAAACATTTATGCATGAATTTCTTTGGGGAGAGGGGGGGGGGGGGGGGGGCGGGGCCCACTCCCTGCGCGATGCTTCTCTATACCGCTGGAACACTGCGATCATGTTTGATTACAGTGTGTCGGGGGTTAATGTGCCAGGGGCGGTCCGTGACCGCTCCTGGCACATAGTGCCGGATGTCAGCTGACACCCGGCCGCGATCCCCCCGTGAGCGCAGCTGATCGCGCTGGACGTACTATCCCGTCACTGGGAAGTAAGTCCCAGGTCACCTTGACGGGATAGTACATCCAATGGGATTAAGCGGTTAATAGCCATTGTGATGACACAGTATTTCTTCTTAATTATGCCAGACGTAAATTCAGTAGGCCCAGAGACATGGGCTATTGTCTGAATGTTGAATGTGAAGCTATGTGCTTCTTTCTTCGGTTGGTCAAGAAACATGGACTATTGTCATATTCGAGTTGATGTTTGTTGTAACTTTTTGTGAGTTATGTATGGAGGACAGGGACACAGGGTCATGGAACAATAGATGTTTGTTAATATGTTGACTACACATTGTACCAGGCTAGCAAGTTTTTTGACCTGCAAAACATAGAAGGACGAACTATACAGATTGATTAAATAATCAAACAATGACAGTTAAATTCATCCCACCTCCCCCCCGATCTGTGGATAATGACTTGAGCCACATATGTGAGTATAAAAAGGGATTTCGATCATTCCGCGAGAAGAATCCGAGAGACTTTACAAAACCACAGCCACAAACATTCTACAGGATGTAAGCTTAGGAGACCACGGCCCCAGATGGAAGAACACAGATCTGCTCTACTGACTATCGCTGTACCTTCAGAGATGTCTTGAAGAATCCAGGTTGGGACAATCAGGTCACCAAGCCACATACCTCACTGCTTACTAAGCGTGTTGTCAGTTCCTCGCTGTAGGTGCCCACCAAAAGCGGGGTGCCATTGGTGGGGGTAATCAACTGTAGAAGACGCATCTGCTCTAATCCTGGCGAGTCCGCGGAAGGGTGAGACTCTGTAATTTTCACCATCTTGGGTATTTGCTGGGACTGTTCTATATATTATTGTTTATTGGTGGTTCAATAAATTATTGCCACACTGTTTAACCCTCACCTTGTGTTGTCCGAGTAGTAATTTGCTCAAGAGAGCGGGCGTTCATTGGGATGAGCCCTGGTCCATGCAGTCTTTCTAAAGACAGCCGGACCAGCGGCTATAGTAACATTATGTGCTGTAAGATAAGGAGTGGTCATGTTTTCAGACATATTTCAGTAAAATACACGCCATTTTTATGTATTTATTTCAGAAATCTGCTAGTGCCATTTCTCTGTTATTCATACGGGAAATGTATAAAGTGGCTGATATCATTCCAATATATTGTTAATACTGAATAAACAGTATCAGATTACATATGGAAAATCCCCAGAGAGGGATTTAAAGAGGATCTGTCACAAGGTAAAAAGTGGGCAGTTTTTGCTCTTATTCTATTCTCGCTGCTCCCCTGAGTTTTCCATGTTTTTTTCTTTCTTTTAATCTTTTATACGATTCCATAGAGTTCTTGTATTTAGTGGTAATTTTTATAGGCTTTACAAGGAAGAATGGTTCAAAGAATCATAAAAATTTGCAGCAAATAGAAAAACTCATATCTATAACAGTATGGCGGATACACAAAATACAAAAAGCAGAATACTCAGGGGAGCTGCAGGAATAAAAGAAAAACTAAAACTGGACACAAGTTGTACTTAAGAAAGACAAACTAAAAGAGACATATCCTCTTTCCAGACACGTCTGTTTTAGATCGGACATTTGTTTTCCTTCTAGTATATGAAAAAAATGGACCAATTTTGAGCAGTGTGTCTGTTTTTACCTACAGTGATTTTCTAATATGCAAAAAATAATTAAACATTTTTGTAAAGATTTTCCTACCCCCTGAAGAAGCTGGGTGAAACGTGCATTGAGGTGCAAGGGCTACACACCTAACAGAGCTCCACATCATTACTATGCACGTTTGCATCCCATTTGAGATATATGTTAACCACTAGGAAACGTACTGGAATAGACATGTGGGCATACAAACTACATACGGTTTATAGCTTTGGGAGGGTTCTTGTTAGCGCTCCATTGAGTTATTCTGTTTTTTTCTTTTTTAACAAAATCTGTAATGCTATTTTATATTTAATAAAATTGAGATTTTTGAGAGATATTTTATAGCACCGTCTTTCTTTAGGTTTATCCCATTACAATGTTAAAAACAGACAGGACCTGGAGTGAAAGCTGTGCGGTCCAGAATGTTCACGGACTCTTATGTATATGAGTAATTCTGATAATTCTAATCAAAAATTAACATATCCATGATTTTTTTTGCAGACAAATAATCCACAACAATTAATACATGCCCTGACGGAAGAGTGAAGCATACCGCTGATTAGTGGCCACTGATTGGCTGCAGCGGTCGGGTGACATAATTCAGGAGATACAGTGCTGACATTTCATCAATAAATGGTATCGGTGGCGAGTATGTGTTGTTTTATTTTAATTGTAGCAGTTAAAATGGGTTTCTAGTACCGGACAACCCCTTTACCAATTTCCCTTACATTTACTTAGGAACTACTATTGCAACATGGAATCCATGTCTCGAGGTAACTGTCCATACAGTGCAGTCATAAAGCCAGAGAGCGAGCTTTCTCCTAAGCTCCGGGAGGGCAGGAACATAGAGGAGACTAATGCATTTAGGCATTAAAGGAAATAAATTAAAGGGAAACTGTTGTCAAATTACTTTACAAGTTTATGGGTAACTTATGCTAATTCCATTACTGTGCTGGAATTACAGCGTGGCCTCCAGGTGCACAGCAGTGTGTAACATCAGCAAGATGCAGAGGTGTTACTTGTAGTGCCTACTCCACAATGCAATTACCGGACACAATATCCTACATGCTAATTGCCATTTATAATAAGGCATATGTGTCAGAAGTGCCCGGGCCCCTTCCTCAGAAACAAGAGCCTAAATGCGACCATGGTATTGGCCTTGTGTGGTCGTAGTATGAAGACTGTCTACTTTCACACAAAAACTGGAACATTTGAGAAGTAACACAGACAACACCGACTATAGATAATCAGGAAATACAGTGGAGTTGGTGGGATCGCCCGACCATCTGAGATGTATGGGGACCTCACCGATCTCCCCAACCATCAGATCAATTCCACTTTAGACCTCAGTGCAGGGTGACAAGGTTGAAGAATGTACTTGGATACACCTGTGCTCGAAGATTCATAATGGCAGCTAGCAGCGACCCTCGGATATCTGACCACCTCTGGTGTGCACTATTCTATAATACCATTATATTTTACTTTGAAGAAATTAAATTACTTGTCCATGATCCGATGTAGCAGACATTATCACCTTAAAATGCAGATCTTCATTGGTTGATAATGGCCTATTCACTGCGTTCTCTTTAATTCCTAATGTGGCCGGCTTGTTGGCTTCTACAACGTGGCATCTTAATCTGGAAGATACAAAAACAAGACAAAATTCAGAAATCTGAAGACAAAAATGTATACTTAATGAAACATATTATTGGGTTGTTGGCTCTTTTCTTAATTTATTTTTTTATGCTTATTTTGCGCCATCATATTCCACAGTCATTTACAGACATCATCGCTGTCTTCATTGGGGCTCACAATCTAATTTCTCTATCAGTATGTCTTTGGAGTGTGGGAGAAAACCGGAGAACCCGGAGAAAACCCACGCAAACACGGGGAGAACATACAATCTCCTTGCAGAGGTTGTCCTTGGTGGGTTTTGAACCCAGGACCCCAGTGCTGCAATGCAACAGTACGAACCACCGAGCTGCCCATAGGCTCTTCATAAAAGCTGCCAGCTATGCCAACCGGAGCCGTAGTCTAGTCTAAAGGCTGTCAATAGTAGCATAGCAAAGAGAACGAGCTACTAGCAAAACTACGTAAAGCGGGTATCCACTACTGGACCGCAGACAATTAGTGGCCACTGATTGGTTGATGGTCATCAACATTCCGTCAGAGCAGAGATCCACCGAGGCCGCTGATTGGCTGCAAAAGTCATGTGACACAACCATGTAACACGACCCACTGCACTGGGAATAGCAGCATTGATGGAAAAGTCACAGGGGTCTAAGTAGGGGGTCTCCGGACCCATACCCCCAGCCAACCTGCACGCAATTCAAGCACCTGCTAAATATGAAGAATCAATAGTTAATTGTAGTCACTCTTTAAAAAATATCTAACATAAAATCTGATTTAAACAATTTTTGATGAATCATTTTAAAATAATCCGTGAAAGCTGTTGATTTATAAAAACGAGCAAACAACAAAAAAAAAAAACAAATAGCTAAAAGCACAATAATAACAGCAATTCAGACCGAAATCATCATTAATCTATAAATTTCCATCAACTTCCGGACTGTTTTACAAATAACAATATTGGGATAAAACATTGTGAGGCACTGTTCACATTGGAATTGGAGACTATTAGTGATACCGACCAAAAAAGACCAGGCAACCAGCACTGTCTTGTCTCGCAAGAGAACTGCCACCATGATGAAAACCCCACAGACCCCATTACAGTCAGGGTCCAACAGGTCCCATTTTCGTTGTTCTGCTCCTATGAGAAGATGTAGAGCAGGAGTATGAACAGTTACAAAGGATGCTATGCTACAGACCACAATCTGTAGGAGCCCCATTCATTATTGCTTACAATCCTAGGGAATGGAGTAAATGCCTCTAGACATGTCAGGAGCTTAGAGGGAACTTTTCAGGTCAGGGCTTATACTTAGTGGAAGAGGAAAGTTTTTAGAGCGGGTTTAGAAGGTTAGATAGGGTCTGATGGAAAAGGGGAGGAAATCCCAGAAGAGGGGAAGCACGAGGTGAGAAAGTAAATGCATAGAGTAGAGAGAAGGTTACATGTAAGACAATATAGGAGTTGCTTAAGAAAAGTTCGAAGACACAAACCAGGACAGGACTTGAGGGATAAAGAATATTACATAAGATCGGGTTCACACATCATGTTTCACAGTCTGAGTGACGACTGCAATCTACAAAGTGGCCACGGATCTCCTGACCCAGATACAGAATCCTCATTGGCATAATGAGGCTGTTGAGTCTAGGTCAGGAGAGCCAACACTGATGTGTGAAACCAGCCTAAATATGCAATCCTATGCAAATGCTCCATTCTACTGGGACAGGTCTAATCTGCGATTACCCAAAATAGCTAAAAAAAAATTATTCTTAAGAATATAATAAAATAAGTGTCCTCTTTTCTTTCAAGGGGATGTCCACTACTTGAACAGCCCCTTCTGAATCCCTAGGATTCTCCCAAGTAACATAATAACACTTATACTCAACATTCAAAACAGAGGAGAGTGAAGCCAGCTCTTATTGGCCACAGAGATCGCGTGACATAATGTTACGCGATCCCTGGGAAAGCCAGTGCCAACACCGATGGAATCACACTGGCAGCTCAGATGAGTATAAGTGTTATTATTTACTGGGGGGGACATAGGGATTCAGAAGGGGTTGTCCGAGTAGTAGTAGACAAGGGCTTTCATAAGCCAAATAGTGTAATATTTTTTGTGTGATTTTGGCAAATAAGAGAAGACCTCGGTTCCTGTAATATGCTGCCCTTACATTTTCACTTGTATTTGTGAGATTTACAGCCAGTAGAGGAGCTAGTAGTAGTGATATGTTCTGTACACAAAGGTGATGAAAACAGAGGATGGAAGGGGACCCAGATGGAAGTCAGAGAATTTTTTTATGCTGAACCATCAAAACCCCTTTTCAAAGTTTTGTAATAATTTTAAGTTTTGTAATAATTCTATAGAATGTTAGGAAGTGTTATAATCATGAATTTGCACTTTGTCTAACCAGATGATCTGCGGGAATATGATCTGTCCACTAAGCAAGTCTAGAGGTGTCGCTGACAACAACGATCAGTTTGAAAAAAGCTGGTGAACTTGTCATATGTCTCCCTTATGGTCTACATTTCCCATGACTTTTCTAATATTAGAATTACTTTACTCACAGCTGAAGTTTCTGAAACAGATCAATCCATATACAACCTCTTCTCTAAGGTTGTGCTCACCATCTGTCTACAGGGACCACTTACTACAAGCGTCCCCAGCTGATCGCATCTTACATACAGAATATAACACATGATAAACAACTATTACCAGTGACAAAGTATCAAATATGTCACCGGATAAACAAGAGAAACAAGCTAAATTATTAAAATATATTTGGTGTTGAATACATAAAAACAGCAAAAAGTCAAAAATAGGACAGGACGCCTCAAATTAATTAACAACACAGACTACAAATCACAAACGTCCAAGTCAGTCAGTTGGACTTCTATTTGAAATCAATAAGACCCATACCTGTCAGATATCAAGAACATATTAAATAAAGTGCTGGTGCAGATGCAATGTACACTAGTATGCCAATAAGAGTGTAGATTACAGTGTGCTGTGTCTCCAAACATGTCCCCGGAGGAAGCGTGGCGAAACAATGTCGGGGTGTTTGGAGACACTGCACACTGTACTCTATCCGGATAGCATTCTTACGTAAGTATTTAAGCTTTTATCCGTTCACTCTTTGCTGTCCAGAGTATGATAGTCATGTCAGATCTATGCATGGACAGTGTATAGGTATCAATAGTATGCAGGTTAGACAGCCTACTAGTTTTATATTTGGATATTGCGCTACTTTAGCATACACAGTCCGTTTTGAACTTCAATGCATTTTTTTTAATTTGCATACTATTGTACTTTGCATCTGCACCAGCACTTTATTTAATTTGTTCTTGTTATTTGACAAGTACGGGTCTTACGGATTTCAATATAAGTCCAACTGATTGACCTGGACATTTGTGACTTGTAGTCTGCGTTATTCATTATTTGGAGGCTTCCAGTCCTAATTTTTTTTTACTTTTTACTTGTTTTAGGTTTTAATTCAATACAATCTCTTGTTTATCTGATGACATTGTCAAGGGTAATAGTTGTTTATGAGGATTATTGAAAGTTTAGCAACAAATTGACATTTGGGACATGTGTGATTAATAGGCCATAACACATGTCTGGTCAACCATATAATGCAAGGACAGGCCTTGTACAGCAGAGTGGGTTGCCTGTGTAAGTAGGGCTCCCACCACTGGGAACCCACCTAGCCCAAGTGCAGACCCATAGACTAATGAATACATTCCAATGGGCCAATTTTGACCCTCACCCTGGAACCCCGAGCGATCAGCAAGTGATAACGTGCCAAGTTGGGAATAACAGTAAGGTAATTCTTTAACATTATATAGTTAATCCATGAAGTACAATGTTTTAGCTTAAAAAACCTGTATCAAAACTTTTTGGGTATGAAAAGTTTTATTTAAAAATCCTATTGATTCTGTCGCCTCTTCATTCATAATTTGTATATAAAAAATAGTTATTTGAACGGCTGTCATCTTGTTGCTCAAAAAAACTATGAAATTAGCATAAACTTAAACGTACCCTGCCACCCCCCCAGGGCCTATTAAAGTAAAAGAGCCGCCTTCAGCGGCACTAAGGCTGCATTCTGTGAAGGTGGCCCCTATGTTTATTACCCCTAGGAACACTGATATAATGATTTTTATTAATTTCCCGCCATACCTCTATTAAGTCAGGGAGGTACGTTTTCTCCCCCTGACTCAACCGCCTCGCAGCCGTCCATCATCCCCCTGTGTCCTCCGGGCGCCGCCTCCTCTCTTTGTTGTGATGTCACCGGCGCCTTCTTGTAGCGGAGGCCCTAGGTCCTGCCCCGCAGTGTGTTATGATGTTTTCACACAGCGGGGCTCGGAATGTGGCGCCTGCGCAGTGGAGCCGGTCACCGTGCTCCATTGAAGATAGTGGTGAAGTCTCGTGAGACTTCGGCACTTCTATCGAGGAGGAAGTCAGCCAGCCACCATCACACACAGCACTGATGACTTACCAGAACAAGAAATTCTCTCCAGTGTTAAGCATAAGCCGGAAGTAGAGCTGACAGGTCCTGAGACTGACACTCATATCTGAAGATGGTAAAACCTTTGCTTTAGCCATGTGACAGCAACATCATGTTGAGACAGAGTTCCTGATTCCAGCATTATGTCACTTATTGGCCTGCTTGGTGCAGTTTTGATAGAATTCCAGCTGTAGATGTAGGAGTGGTCACACTGCTGAGCTCGGTATAACCCCTCCCCCAGCACGGATTGGCAGTTTCCTATGCCAATCACTGGTGGGGGCGGGGTTACATAGATTAGCTGGACTGGCTTGCATGTGACCTAGTCCAGGAATGATAATTTCCTGCTGATAAAACACTGGCTGTATTGAAACTACAGAACACAGCCTGATAAGTGACACATCCGTGAAATCAAGTTAAATAAATAAGGCAGCACACTGCAGCGCTAGAACATACAAACTTGAAATACGAAATTTGAACTGCATTACCGCACTAGAAATATGAAAAATGATAGCGTTTAGCGCATAAAAATGGCCAATTTTATGTGTACCTGGTAGCCACTTTACGGCATCTCTCTTATACCAGGTCCTACGCTTGCCTTACCTCGCTGAGAATAAACGTCTACATCTGAATGGGTACATGTGAAACCTCTTCCTAGACTAAAATTCTCTCTCTCTATGGAGGGGTATATGACCTGCTGTAATTAAAACACCTGTGGCTAGAAGGCGGAGTGCACGATCAGAAGGCTAGAGAATACATTTCAAAAACTCTATTCTCTAGCCTTCTGATCGTGCACTCCGCCTTCTAGCCACAGGTGTTTTAATTACAGCAGGTCCAGTACCCCTCCATAGAGAGAGAATTTTAGTCTAGGAAGAGGTTTCACATGTACCCATTCAGATGTAGACGTTTATTCTCAGCGAGGTAAGGCAAGCGTAGGACCTGGTATAAGAGATGCCGTAAAGTGGCTACCAGGTACACATAAAATTGGCCATTTTTATGCGCTAAACGCTCTCATTTTTCATATTTCTAGTGCAGTAATGCAGTTCAAATTTCGTATTTCAAGTTTGTATGTTCTAGCGCTGCAGTGTGCTGCCTTATTTATTTAACTATATACGAGTTGGCGACTCTAGGTTCAGCACCTGTTCACACTTAGTCTATGTTTGGATGTGCAGGTCAGGTTTTTGAAACATCCGTGAAATCAGGCTCGCTGCCCCTACATTATACTGGTCTCAAATCAATAAGAAAAACTTGATGACAGATTCCCTTTAATTGATGTATATGTGTAAAGTTTATATCTTCCTTAAAAAGATTTAGGGGACAACCAATCCATCAATAATAAAGCCTTCATCAGGAACCATTACGCTCCTTCTTGGTGGTAGGCAGCCAGAATTTGGTAACTTGAAGGAGCATCCCACTTTCAAAAATCTGTTCCCTAAACAATTGCAGTCATGTAAAATAACAAAGACAAATAGTAGTCACGCTCCTCAAGGTAAAATCTTTGCCGCTGATAAGGTCTCTGTATTTTAGCTGCACTGGTGACATGACTACAGTACCTGTCACCGCTGCAGCCAATCATTGAGCTCACTTCAACATCGGCATGACTGCTGGAGACCACTTTTTTTTTTGTAAACTGGAATGCCCCTTTAGTTGAGGTTGTGCTTTACTGATGGTTCCAGAACGGTCACAAGAACTGAACAATATATTTTGCGATTCTGATTAATGAAAACTGCTGTGGGCACAAAGACGCCAGTGACTAAAAAGAACGTTATTGTGGCACAAAGAGGAGTTCAGATTAGGAATATAGCACTTGCAGTTCTCTGAGCCTTATCCTGCCCTATCCCAGAGAATCACAGGTATTAGAACCTCCCGGAGAGATGCATTTACTCTTATTTTTTGCTCCAGTAATTTGATGCCTTTGGAAATAAAACTGAGTTATGCTACAGATACAGCATTTCGTAGCAAGATATAGTGCACAAAAGTGGAACTCGACATCTGACTTTGAACAACTTCCATGGTTATTTTAATTGGGTTGTCCCAACTTCTTAAAAGGGAAAAATTGCAAAGTACCGTACATGTTAAAAAAAAGCAAGTTTGTAATTTACCTTTATTTAAAAATCAGGACAAGAAAGGTTTTTTTGTTTTAAATGTTATAGTTTTTTGCTCGTTGCTAGGTTACTGGCCACCTCTGCAGCCTATCAGCAGTGGTTGGTCTCCTAGCCAACGTGACTGCTCCAAACCAGCGTGTCCCAAACTTCAGTCCTTTACAGGCCCTAACAGATTTTCAATATCTCACAGGTGAAAGAACCTACGGAAATCTCTGGTGTCTTGGTAATAATTCCATCACTTGTGCGATACTAAGGGAATCCCCAAAAAAATCAGATGTTGAGGTTTCAGAGATATTATTTATTTTTATAGCATCATTAATTCCAGTGTGCTGTACATGTTCAAGGGGGTTTATACACACATTATATATATACCGATAGGTATATATATATATATATATATATATATATACACACACACACTAGCTGACAGACTGGTACAGAGGACCCATGTGCTGGGGAAGAAGACAGTAGTTGGAGCAGTTCCGGTGGTGAGGAAGATTTTTGCAGGCTGTAGGCTAAAGGTACCGTTACACTAAACGATTTACCAACGATCACGACCAGCGATACGACCTGGCCGTGATCGTTGGAAAGTCCTTGTGTGGTTGCTGGGGAGGTGTCACACAGACAGCTCTCTCCAGCGACCAACGATGCTGAAGTCCCCGGGTAACCAGGGTAAACATCGGGTTACTAAGCGCAGGGCCGCGCTTAGTCACCCGATATTTTTCCTGGTTACCATTGTAAATGTGTAAAAAAAAAAACAGCTCGAAGGAGATTTTTCACCGGTGCTCAGGAAGGATATAATGGAACTAGAGAGAGTACAAAGGAGGGCAACAAAATTAATAAAGGGGATGGGAGAACTACAATACCCAGATAGATTAGCGAAATTAGGATTATTTAGTCTAGAAAAAAGACGACTGAGGGGCGATCTAATAACCATGTATAAGTATATAAGGGGACAATACAAATATCTCACTGAGGATCTGTTTATACCAAGGAAGGTGACGGGAACAAGGGGGCATTCTTTGCGTCTGGAGGAGAGAAGGTTTTTCCACCAACATAGAAGAGGATTCTTTACTGTTAGGGCAGTGAGAATCTGGAATTGCTTGCCTGAGGAGGTGGTGATGGCGAACTCAGTCGAGGGGTTCAAGAGAGGCCTGGATGTCTTCCTGGAGCAGAACAATATTGTATCATACAATTATTAGGTTCTGTAGAAGGACGTAGATCTGGGGATTTATTATGATGGAATATAGGCTGAACTGGATGGACAAATGTCTTTTTTCGGCCTTACTAACGATGTTACTATGTTACTATGTTAGTACATACTCACATTCCGGTGTCTGTCACGTCCCTCGCCCTCAGCTTCCCGCACTGACTGTGAGGGCCGCCCGTAAAGCAGAGCACAACGGTGACGTCACCGCTGTGCTTTACGGCCGGCGCTCACAGTCAGTGCGGGAAGCTGACTGCGAGGGACGTGATATACACTGGAATGTGAGTATGTAGTGTTTTTTTTTTTACATTTACAATGGTAAACAGGGTAGATATCGGGTTACTAAGCACGGCCCTGCGCTTAGTAACCCGATGTTTACCCTGGTTACAAGTGAACACATCGCTGGATCGGCGTCACACACGCCGATCCAGCGATGACAGCGGGTGACCTGACGACGAAATAAAGTTCTGGCCTTCTAGCTCCGACCAGCGATGGCACAGCGGGATCCTGATCGCTGCTGCCTGTCAAACACAACGAGATCACTATCCAGTACGCTGCAACGTCACGGATCGCTATCGTTCAAAAGTTGCTCAGTGTGAAGGTACCTTTAGAGATGTGTTTTCAGGTGACATTTGAAGCTTCCAAATATGGGAGACAATCAGATGTACTGACGCACTGAATTTCAGAGGATGGGGGGTACTCTAGGGGAAAAATCTTGGGAAGCAAATGGGTGAGGAACATATGAGAGAAGCAGATCTTGTGGGAGCCAGAGATTATGTGAGGGGGAAGTATTGGTGGATTAGTTTGGAGAAGTATGGCGGAGACAGATTATGGACAGCCTTGTAAGATATTGTTAGTATGGTAATTTAAACTGGATCCACTAGGGAACTGGAAGCCAGGCAAGGGTTAAGGCAGAGGTGAAGGAGTAGTGAGGGGACAGGCGGATCAATGGGGCAGCAGAATTGAGTAAGCAGCGTTCGCGGTCCGTCACTCAAATGACGGCACATCGCTAGCGCACGCCCAATGTGGGCGTGCGCTAGCGATGCGTTCGCCATTACAGGCAATGGTGGCATTATGCCACGGTGTAACGTAGTCCGTTTAACGGGTTCACATAACGCAATGTGACCCTAGCCTTATCCTCACTAAGAAGAGAGCAGGAGGCTGGCGGACAGGGGGAAGCATACGTCGGAAACTGGGCATTAGAAATAATCATCAGCTATAAAGATTATTGATCAATGCTGAATTCAATAAAAATAATTCTAGAGGACTGCTTTAAAAAATGCTCAAAATGAAAACAGATCTGCACTTACATCCTTCCTATGTGAAAGTGTCCCGGTAATGTCGGATTTCCACCGCAAACTTTAAAAGTAGAGCGATCAGATATTACCTGCACTCTGGGCATAATAATCATTGCCGATAATGGCAACGCTTGTGAAATTCAAAGTGTACATGCACTTCTAATTCTCGAGTGCACCTTCATTAATGCCTGGCAGCATGTCATTAAAAGCAAAGACGTGAACAGCAACACAAACAATAATACTTCAAAGAGGCTCTGAACTTCGGAACAAGAATTAATTGCCAGAAAACAGAGGGATTTATGTAATGAACAACGTCTCCATTCGGAAACCAATTCGGAGCGAGAACTTAATTAACGACGATTCAGCGGCAAAGTTGGTGCTTCATTAAACTTCAGAAGTCTCCGTGTGTTCCGCAGACGAAACCTTTTGAACCTACAATATTCATAAGATTTAAATGCCAAAGTAATTACAGATAATACCATTTCTTCTATTATTTTCGGCCAAGTACATTTAATGCTTTTAGCCGATGTTATTTCTGACCAATAGCTACGGTTTTAGTAAAATAATGAGATTTCTTATCAAAATGCTACGCCTGTGACCCTATCACGCACAGTTCGGCCCTCCTACACTCCGATGGTTTTCTTCTGGGAAAGAGTTGGTAATGTCTGGTTCTTCAGGCACCTGACCTAGAGGGATTGATTGAGAACGTATAGGTTTCTAACATTCTTCGCTTTGGCCAATTTTTTCCTGTCAATTGGACAATCCATTTATTTTGGATGAAAATGAACAGATATCTTCTAAAAAGTCCACACTGTATTACCAGTGAAGAACTCGCCCTACTGTGAATAAGTCCCAACATTTGCATCGGTTACACGAGAAATTAACTGCTCCACTTTTCATTTTTTTGCACCTGTTAACCGGATAGCAACCAAGCACACTGCTTCTTTAGTTCTAGAACTGACTGGTTGCTTTGGAAGGATGATCCTACTTTTTTTCCCAACTGGTTTTGGACAATCTCCTACAGTGGAGACGTTCCATCCATGCGTCATCGTCTCATAGTCCTAATGGTGGCACCGAGAACTCGGCATTCTTTATGATGCAAAAAGTATATTGGTTTATTGATATGCAATGGGATACGTCATGTTTCGTTCAATCACATAGACATTCATCAGACATCAGATTGCGGAAGGACTAGGTATTCTGTAATGGCAATGCATATAGTGGAAATCCAGCAATGGAGGATAGCGCTGGACAGAGGGATCTACGACAGACATAACACCACAAAATACCTAGTCCACCCCTCCATCTGATGAAGGTCTATACGATTTGCCGAAAATATTTCTGGACTGCATACCAATATGTACTTAATGCATCACACGGAGTGCCCGGATCTCTGTACATTTGTTATATGGGGCAAGACCTGTATTCCTTTGCCTATAGTCCTAATGGTGGCAGCTATTTTATAAGAAAATTGGATAAATCTAAGGCCCCAAAACAACAACGCACAAGTATACAAAGCAAGAATATGGTGACGGCAGGCTTGTTATGGATGCAGTGAGATGTTCCGCAACACTGGAGTTGGCTCCCCATGTACATAAGCCAGATTCTAGGGGGTATTTGGCTAAATGTGATATTCTCAGCTTTTTTTCATGGATTGGGAAAAAAAAATTAGGATGGCGGACTTGTTGTTGATAGGCTGAAATCAATGCAGAGTTGGACCTACCATTGCTTCTCTTCAGAAGAAAAGTCCAATCTATCTTTTCTCTGAATCTCACCATCTTTCCAAACATTTAAATATACACGATGCATAACAAAACATTTTCCACATATTTAAGTCAGAAATATGCCCGGGCACAGGCACTGTGCAGTCATCATCATTATCCTGGATATAAGCTCCTGGCCCCCCGACGTGAAGAACTTCAGTGACACAGTCCATGCAATGGCATCAGATAAGAAACTAAGCTAATGACCTATTTCACAGAACATATTAATCTCCAAGCAATTCTAGGAGGTCACCATGTGATCACAAGAAGTAACTGACGACAAGTTTAGCATCAATTTACAGATATAAAAATAAAAAAATAATGTAATACTACCTGATTTACATATAGTGGAGGACTATCAACAGGATGAATTAAAACCAACAAACCTGGAGTGCTACCTTAATACCGTAACTGCTAATAATTCTGGTTGTTTGCGGTCATCACTAGAAGGAGCACGATGGACATGAAATGACCTCAATAAAAGCTGCAAAATCGTGTCCTCTGGTACACCTTCTAATTTGGTGCATTAACACTGGAGGTATGGTGTATATGGACCAGGTGTTATCATTCTAATGCTCAGTAACATGACTAAAGTAAGCTGAATAAATTAAAACCGCGAGCTTTGCTGCCAAGAACGCGTATTACCGTATCGCAGTGGAGTATAGTTACTGTAGCACATAAATGGCTGCCACCTTGGATGGAGCCATATCGGGGCGCTTTACCTGTGCTCCATGACCTTATTCCTGGGCACTTCCTTCCAAAACTGTGCCAGTTCCTGTGCTCCTGTCCCCGTTGATTGCTCCATCTCAGCGGCCATTACCAAGAAGCGGTCTTGAAGTGATGCTGTGGATGCTGTGTAATGCAAAAGAAAACAACGAGGAAAAAAGTAAGGAGGAAAGCAATTTAGGAAAAAAATGTTTAACAAGTGGAGATTAAGAGGCCAATACATTCTCGATTACACTTGGAGCCAATTCGACCTGAATGTGCGGCACATTTCCTGGGCTGTGTGTCTACCTGCGGAGAAGCCTTTTGTAACTGCAGTGCAATCAATCACTGTCTCGGCTTGTCATCACAAGGTCTTGAGCTTTCCTTATATTATCAAACTTTATGTGATGAGAAACGTCCACCTAAAAGTCTCCTTACAGCTTCTATGGAACATTTCTTAAGTGCAAATGGTTTTTGTGTAAGGAGAGATGGAAATTTGTAATAGAATAATCCTCCCTGAATAAAAAAGACAAATCTCTAAATGTAAACCCCTTACATGTCTTCTAATAGAAGTTACCCCATGGATCACATTACCTGCATGCAAGGAGACCACAATGTCCACCGTCGATCCGGGTTCACAACTGCTGTTGCTTGGCTTGACCCGAAACTTATCAGGGGCTGTGGTCCTGACCTAAAGGCAGAATGTATGGGTACAATTGTCCTAACTTAAACAAACGGAACCTAAATCAATAGTATGGGTATGTGCACACGATGCGGATTTTGGTGCGGAATCCGCAGCGTTTTTACATCTGCTCCAATAGAAAACTGCAGATGTAAATCCGCAGCGGAATCCGCAATAGAAAACGCGATAAATCCGCAGTAAAAACCGCAGCGGTTTTCCCCTGCGGATTTATCAAATCCGCTGCGGAAAAATCCGCATAGGAGCTCTATACGTGTGCACATAGCCTAAAAGTGAAGAAAAGAAACTTTGCAACATATCTTCGTACAGAAAAATGCTGCTTTCTCCAGTTATCAGATTCTTTGCTCCCTGCCTCTTGCAAGCAGCATTTTTCCATTCACGAGTAACACTCAGTGGCCCTCGCAGCTAGTTTATGACCACATCAAAGATCAGCTCTCCTTTGATGTGGTCTGTGGTAATAAATTAGTGCAGAGGAGCTCAGAAAAAGCAGCAGAATCTGTGCAGAAGAGACTGGCTAGCTTCACTGCGAGGTCAGGTAATACCTGCAGCCCATAGAAGTGTATGGAGAGAAGAGGCTTAAGGCAAAGCAGCTAAAGGTAGAAAAATAGGCAAAGAGACACAGGCAGATGCCTCTGCTTCAGCAAGAGTTCTAGTGTTTCGCCCCAGTGCTGGATTCACGGCACAACTCAACTCTGCTGTAAATTGCCCTTCATATTTCAGCTTTTAAGTGTATACAAGAGAAATAGGGGAGAAGAATCTCTTGTATTCTCTATGCGCTTTCTATGGGAAACATTGTAGCGGCTGGCCCTTTCAGCCTAAAGTGACGCTACTGATCTGCTCTGCTATAATATAAAAGATCTAAGAAAAAAAGCTAGGGCCGATTTTCATAACAGAAAGGACAAATAACTATAAAGTACAAGAAAAAAAAGAAAAGAAAAATCACTTAAAAAGCCTTAAAGCACCACTCCAGCGTTTTCTTTAATTGCAGCACTGGAGTGGTGCTACTAATCTTCACTGCACCTAGTATTATACTTCTCTTCATCAAAATCCATTGTAAGTCTATGAGAGCCGGAATGACGCCAGGAAGAGACTCTCATAGACTTACATTGACAGCTGGAGACCGTTACTTCTAACTACCAGTCAGACAGAAGTTGTGGTTACGAGATGGCGGCACGGAACTGGGAAGAGCTGAAGACGGCAGCTGGTAAGTATAAACCTACGGTCAGGGAACTTAGATTAGCGGCACCACTCTGAAAGTTTGCTTTAGACAATATGGACATCTTTGGGGAATTTCTATTTTTTCTTTAATGTATATTTGGTTACATTTTTCTTTCCAATTGGGTTTCTTTAAAAAATGTTGCACAATTTTCCTTCTATCGCCTCTGTGTGACCACGTCTATTTCAGGCTGCAGAATTACTGATCTAAGGATACAGCTGGTTCCGACAGGGAGTTTTGTAACTTTTTTATTAGCCTTTTTCTGAGCTCCTCTACACTGATATATAACCACAGACCACATCAATTGAGAACTGATCTTTGATGTGGTCATAAATTAGCTGAGAGGGCCAGGTGAGGCGACTTTTTTATTCTTATATAATACAATATATATTTTATCATCAACATTAGTGGAGGTGGAAGCCTTTAATTTCCCCACATAGATAACCCCTTCTCTGGTTGACATTGTCTTTTTCACACTCCTTTGCAAAACCACCGATTTTGCCAGGGAAAGTTCTCCCTGTTGGGGATTTCCGTTGGCGCCACTGCAGGACAGATGTAGTATTGCAGGAGGCCGTTCAAAAAGCCCTTTAAATAAAATATCCCATAGATCAGAATGCTTGATTTACCTTAAACGCCACTGTATTTTTGGTGACATTATTAAGGATAATAACACATTTCCTTTCTCCACTTTCCTTGGATCCGAAATGTAATTCCTCTGCGGGACTAAAAGGAACAATTAATTCAAAGTTAACAAAAAAAAAGGTAACTTTTTTAAGGAGAAAAGACAGATGTTGCAAGATAGATTATTACAGAACTTTCCGAAGATTCATTTTGCAAGGACAGAAAATGAAACGTCGTCAACCCTTTGGGGAGTTTTCCTTTAGAAGGAAGCAGATGAAAAAAAAAAAAAAAATCAACAGAAAGACGCGACTTGGTGCGCAAATGAGATAAATCAGCAAAACGTCAGCCGTGGCAAGATACACTTCTGAAGATGGAGCGTAATTGATGTCAGCGCTTTAAAAAAACGCGTTTCTCAATCTTCACAGCCACCAACATTATAAAAGTGAACCTTGGAAGCGAGTTGTGATCTTCTAACATACCTGATGTGCAGAAAAGGCCCTTTAAAAACGGATGACGTCTTCCTGTTCTTTGGCTTGGCATCAGCCTTTTCGCTCTCGTCATGTTTGAAATGATCTTCCGAGCTGTGTAGCTGCAATAGAAAACAATGAGGATGAAATCTGTTGATCTGTCATTTGACTGAAACCCTTTTATCTCCTTGCTCCATTACAGACACCTACAGAAATTGCTTCCTCTGTAGTCCGTGTAATAATAGGATAAAACAAGAACAGCAACTTAAGCAACTCTACAGAACAAGACGTAAATCCAACCTAGGCTTTGCTCCAGCTAAAGGTGCAATAAACTTACGATGGATCCTACAGTACAGTCATAAATGTAAAACAACTTCGGGGGCCATAAAACCAAAACAAACATTTTCTAAATATGTGCACATACGTATGGATTACACATAGGGTTATAAATATCTGATGATGATTATTTAAATGGTCATTGTCCTCTCAGACAACTTGATACTTAAGAATGACAAAGTAAAACCACAACGGCGCCACTAATGCGGCATAATACAATGCTTTCATACACCAAATGCAGTAGTAAGACACACCCGCGTGTGTATATGACCATATCGGTGTACGGTAGGAAGAGTTCAGTCGGAGGATTGGCTGGTGGTTTCCTGACTGAGGAGTGCTCCGGCCAGTTGCGCTCACTCAGCTGAATGTGGTTCTAAACGATAGTTCCAGTAGGCAGTGCCAAGCGTTAGCACTGTCTTGCTACGGTTCAAAACATGGACAAATAATGCAACGCGTTTCGGAAACATGGTTTACGTCCTCAAACCACTTTCAGCTGAGTGAGCGCTACCGGGCAGAGCACTCCTCATTTGGCACACAACCGACCGCTCGTTCCACTGAACTCTTCCTACCATACACCAATAAAATCCACCGGGCATTGGGACAATTGAGCTGAACATGGAGATAGTAGTGTCTGTCCCATTGGGTTTTTGCCTTCCTCTGAATCAACATGTTCGGCTATAGGTTGAACTCAATGGACTTATGTCTACCTTCAACTTAAAAAACTATGAATTGGTAGTAGGCGGCTGTTATTCAGAACTTTATGAATTGTGTAAACTAGATCCCTTGCCAATACTTACCTAATTGAATCTTATCAGTGGTAATACCATTCATATAATATTGTCAATTTGTAATTGTCACATCTGCGCAAATAGTTTTCATACCTATCTTTAAAAATGATGTTGTCAATCCCGTGTTAAATCACTAAGTGCCGGGCACTGGGTGTCTCCATTCTGTCTAAATTGCTGTGTCCGCTGACTGCTGTCAAGTGTAATCTGAATCTAGCAGCAAAAATGCTAAAACGATTACAGGAAGAAGGGTGGGTCTGTCAATTCGTGCTTGCTTTCTTGTCTGTCATACATCTTACAGGCATAGCACAGAGGAGGTGTCACATAGTGGCTTGGGACAGTGGGCATCTACCTGATCCATCAAATTTGGGGGCACCCTAGTCTATCCCGGTCTCCAAGGTTACCCCAGAAGGTGGAGATGCTGGGGACATGTACTTCGTTATGCTCCTGTCTTGAATCTTATGTGTTCCCTCCTGCACCGAGGGTGGTGAGACTGAAGTGAATAGGATTACACTGACCAGACAGACATGGGAAGACAGACAGGGATGAAAGGAAACTACAATTATACAAAAACACTCACAAAACAACTGGGTGGAACGCAGGGGAGGAATAGGTAGAATAAACCAAATAGGAGAGGATAAAGATAAACATGCACACCAATTTCAAACAGAAATCTCTTGAACACTTGCCAAACTTCAAACACTGAATTTTTCCTTCCATACCTAACCAGGAAATAAAACTATCACTGGCAACTCCCAAGTACCAATGGCGAGCATATATAGCAGAGGGAAGTGGCCAACACAGAACAGCTAAGTCAATTCAGGATGAAAAGCTCCAGGAGATCAACTGAACTGATAAACCCTTGGAATGACAGAGCAAGAAAAACCTGCACTGTTTAATAGGATGGTGAAGCAGTTCTAATCAGTACATGATTTTGTGTGACCAGATGCTGCGATCATCTGGCCCGTCTTTATCGTGGTATCCTGATATTAGGACAGGCAAAGTAACTGCAAAGTAGAGTGAGCAATATAATGTAAGAAGTGAATGAAAGGTGTGTACAGCACCTATAGTTCTGCCGTTTTATACTGGCCAGACAGAAGAAAAAAAGGACACCTCCGTTAGCTTCCATCTGGAAATATAGCATATGGGCATTTTTAGCTTGTAGGTCAGAGGCTTTCCTGGCATAAACGCCAAACATAGGATGAAAACCTGATTTGAACAGGGCCTAATACATTAAGGGGACTTGGTTTTGGGTTTGCGCACATTACATTTACAGGAGTTTTTACTCTTCTCAGACTTTATAAAGTTTTGTAGGCAATTAAAAAAAAAGTTATCAGTTTTTTCCTTTTCCGGATTTTCCTGTCTGACAGTATTATTTGGAAAAGATTATAAAAATGCATTTAACATTTTTGACAGGGAGAAAAAAACAAATCTGTTGAGCAGCCTGCTCCTGATGCGATCAGGCATTCATTTGCAAACTGTCACACATTTGCCATTATATTTGCTTGGCAACCTTTAGGTGAAATTTTAGACTTCAGTGAGAAAACTCTGAGAAGGCATCCTGTCCCCATGTAATGTGCTAATGTACCTCTGTGACCTGTGATTCTCTAGGTCACATTTCCTGATCCCATTTACCAGCAGAATGCACACAAGCCACAATGTTAGCTGAGCATTCACAGTGCAGACGAAAATCACATCTGACGGTACTAACACTGAGGAACAGTCGCTCACACACCTACCATGCCACGACTGCCTGCGAGCGCCGTGACTTTGGCCACGCAATTGCCCGAAGTCGCAGCGTTCACACGCCGCTGTGGAATACAAAGTTCTGGGAGGAGAGAGTGCGGCTGGATCAGTGGTCACAGTCACGCCTCAGTGGTCACAGTCACGCCTCAGTGGGCGTGCCATTGTCCAATAAGGCAGGACTAGTCCGCTCTAGTGCTCGCCTTTGTGACTAGTCCAAATCCTTTGGATATGTGGCGAAAGATTGAAAACATGCCCATCACTAAATGCTATATATTTTCCCACACAATGGGGTCGTCTGTAATCAGCCTTAGGCTGCCGTCACACTAGCAGTATTTGGTCAGTATTTTACATCAGTATTTGTAAGCCAAAACCAGGAGTGGAACAATCAGAGGAAAAGTATAATAGAAACATATGCTCCACTTCTGTAATTATCACCCACTCCTGGTTTTGGCTTACAAATACTGATGTAAAATACTGACCATATACTGCTAGTGTGACGGCAGCCTTAAAAGATGCAGCAATACAATTAGTTTATAGGTGGTGAACCAGCTTTACCTTAAAGCACCACTCCAGAGGTTTTTTTCTTATTGCCCCACTGGAGTGGCGCTTTTAAATATAACTCTTGTCTCACACTGGACTGGGGTTACCCCTTAGACCTCAGTCTAGAGCCTCTCACCTAGCCAAATCAGTTCTCATGCTTCGCACGGACGAGGGCCAACAGCCCGAAACACCGTGTCTGCGAATTGAGATATTGATTTGGCTTTTATCCTAAGTCATATTGCACGACTCGTTAAAGGGTTGATTGTGACTTGTAGGATCGCTACTTCCAACAGGTGGCGCTATAGAGTTTAAGTCCTCTTTTTCTCAGAAGAGGCAATTTGAATATAGGGTAGAAGATGGTGATGCGAAACCAGAGCGGTGTTGGAAAAGGTGAAGCCGCTGGCTGGTGAGTATAAAGAAGGATTGCAGGGGGCATATATTTAAAGCACCACTCCAGCGCTGAAAAAAAACAAACGATGAAAGTGGTACTTTAGGTAAAACTAGTGGCTGGGAAATTATTCTCCTTCTCTGTAAGAAAATATATTATTTATTATGTTTTGCTTATACAATGCCATGATATTCCGCAGAACTTTACAGACATGCTGTACCTATTGGGTCTCACAATATAAATTCCCTATCAGCATGAAGTGATAGGGATTTGAAACCAGCGCTGTTAAGCAACAGTAACTTCTGTTACTGTTCTGGACTATTGTAACTCTCTACTAAATCGATCTCCCTTACCAAACTCTCCCCTCTCCAATCTGTCCTGAATGCTGCAGCCAGTATTATATTCCTCACCAATCGTTACACCGATGCCTCTACCTTGTGCCAGTCATTACACTGGTTACCGATCCACTCCAGAATCCAGTAAACTTATTACCTTCACCCACAAAGCGCTCCATGGCTGAGCACCACCCTACATCTCCTCTCTGGTCTCAGCCTACCACCCTACTCGTGCCCTCCGTTCAGCTATTGACCTGAGCTTTACATCCTTAATAATCAGAACCTCCCACTCCCGTCTCCAAGACTTTTCACGTGCTGCGCCGATTCTGGAATGCACTACCCAGGTGCATACGACTAATTCCCAATCCCCATAGTTTTAAGCGTGCCCTAAAAATGCATTTGTTCAGACTGGCCTAGCGCATCAACGCATTAACCTAACTATCCCAGTGTGGCCAATTCAAAATTTTTACCATAACCAGGACCCTTGTATCATCTTCTCACACGCTTTATGCATTTTTGCCCTCTGTGTCTGTACTTTTACACATACTGGTTGGTTACCGGTTCATGCAGCTTTTCATGAACACCCGATATCTTATATTATGGCTGGTCTGAACAACGAAAGCAATTGCTACCATCCACCTCTCGTGTCTCCCCTATTCCTCATAGTTTGTAAGCTTGCGAGCGGGGACATCATTCCTCTTGGTATCTATTGATCTATGTGATTATTGTTATTCTGTAATGTCTATTGTGTGTACAAGTCCCCTCTATAATATAAAGTGCTGCGGAATATGTCGGCGCTATAGAAATAAAATTATTAACAGTACTAAAATTTAGGCAAGCTGTGCAAATATACACGGTGTTCCAAATTATTATGCAAATTGGATTTAAGTGTCAAAGATTTAATTGTTTTTTTTTTTCAAATAAACTCGTGGATGGTATTGTGTCTCAGGGCTCAATGGATCACTGAAATCAATCTTAAACACGTGATAATTAGTTTTTCAGGTGATTCTAATTAAAGGAAAACTACTTAAAAATTATGTTCCACATTATTAAGCAGGCCACAGGTTTAAAGTGATATGGGAACTAAAAAGGATCTCTCTGCTGCTGAAAAGCATTAAATAGTTCAATGCCTTGGACAAGGTATGAAAACATTAGATATTCCACGAAAACTTAAGAGTGGTCATCATACTGTGAAGAGATTTGTGACTGAAACAGAGCACAGACAGAGTTCATGCAGATAAAGGCATAATGAGGAAGGTTTCTGCCAGATAAATTCATGGGATTAAGAGAGCAGCTGCTAAAATACCATTACAAAGCAGCAAACAGTTATTTGAAGCTGCTGGTGCCTCTGGAGTCCCTCGAACCTCAAGGTGTAGGATCCTTCAAAGGCTTGCTGTGGTGCATAAACCTAATATTCAGCCACCCTTAAACAGTGTTCACAAGCAGAAATGGTTAAAGTGGGCCCAGACATACATGAACACTAATTTCCAAATAGTCTTGTTTACTGATGAGTGTCAAGCAACCCTGGATGGTCCAGATGGATGGAGTAGTGGATGGTTGGTGGATGGGCACCATGTCCCAACAAGGCTGCGACATCAGCAAGGAGGTGGAGGAGTCACATTTTGGGACAGAATCACGGGGAAACAGCTGGCGGGGCCCTTTAAGGTTCCTGAAGGTGTGAAAATGACCTCTGCAAAGTATTTAGAGTTTCTGACTGACAACTTTCTTCCATGGTTTAAAAAGCAGAAACATGCCTTCAGGAGCAAAATTATCTTCATGCATGACAATGCACCATCTCATGCTGCAAAGAATACCCCTGAGTCATTCGCTGCTATGGGCATAAAAGGAGATAAACTCATGGTGTGGCCACCATCTTCCCCTGACCTCAACCCTATAGAGAACCTTTGGAGTATCATCCAGCACAAGATCTATGAGGGTGGGAGGCAGTTCACATCAAAACAGCAGCTCTGGGAGGCTATTCTGACTTCATGCAAAGAAATACAAGCAGAAACTCTCCAAAAACTCACAAGTTCAATGGAGGCAAGAATTGTGAAGGTGATATCAAAGAAGGGTTCCTATGTTAACATGTAACTTGGCCTGTTAGGATGTTTTGGCGTTAAATATCTTTCTTGTTCAGTGAATGTGACCTCCTAATGCTGCAAATTCCACAAATGAGCATTTTCAGTTCTTTAAAACATATCAAATGTATAGAAATTCTACTGTGCCTAATAATTTGGAACAGTGCATTTTGAGTTTTTATTTATTTTGGAGATTATACTGTTATCATTGGGAGGTTTCTTCAATAAAATTCGATGTATAATCTAACGGGTGATGAATTTTATTAGACTGTCATTTGCACCGACCATTTAGGAAAATCCGAGAATTATATAATTTGCATAATAATTTGGAACGCAGTGTATATATGATGATTGAAAAAAATAAATACATAAAAGGAATTGGAATCGTGAAGTATTTAACAGAATGTATGAGCCATGGATTAGAGAATCGATTTCCAAAAGTGATAAAGCTATGTTATAGATACTTTCCAACTCTTGGAACAGTTGATGTGTGGGATGCAGTTTTTGTGACTATAAAGTGTAAATACTGTTTACATTTCATTTTGTATATTTTACACCTAGTAGACACACGTAAGCATGCTGCTGAAATCTGAAATCCACAGGGAAGTGTACAGCAGCAGATCTCACACCAGATCGTGCAGGTCTTGGTGTCAATTTCCCTAAAGATTTCAGCAGCATTTATTTTAAGGCAACATTAATTCCAAGGTGCTGTGCATGGAAGAGGATTTACACATACGGTATATAATATATATAGAATGCAAGGACAGTAAATACACTGGGGTGCACTGACACAGTCATTGGACATACTGTAGGACCTTAAAGATTGGCAGCAAAAGTCAAATGCTGGGGGAAGGTGCGCTTAAATGACTGGCCCCGCCATGATGCACCAAACACTTGTACTTGGTTTGAACAGCCATTCTGTGTTGCCAGATTGACCATTAAGTTGTATTTCTGTCCACCCATATTGACCAATTTGGATGAACAGACGATATTCGGCTGCCCTGCTGTAATGAAGAATCCTTAGGACCAGGAGGAGTTGAACGGTTTTTATTTCTACAACGCGTTTCAAAGCAGGACTAGCGCCTTTGTCAAGTGAAAAAAAAACAAAAAAAACCAAACAACTGTATGGTTACTTGTCTTCAAGCCTCTTCGCCTAAAACACTGAACTCAACCCAGTCACAGATACAAGTGTCGCGCTCCAGAAATTGTTATACAAACATTTATTAGGGTCAAGTAGTTACAGATTAAAAAAAGAAAAAGAAAAACCTACAACACAAGAGGAGAGTCAAATCTGAAATGGTTTTATTTGATGCACAAGTTGGACACATAACAATAAGATAATTCCAGCGTAATAATCAATTAAGTAATAATTAAGAGAAAATTAACCTCAGGCCATTGGCACTTGGATAGATAACATTCTGAACTTTCAGGTTTCTTCTTAAAATCTAAACAGTCTTCTTACTGTGCCATATAAGTCACTAGTGATGGAGGCGTCAAGTCATGAACGGCCATCGGAAAACTAGTGTCCTGGTCAAAGAGCTATTGATTATCGGGAGATCACATCAGCTTGGATCTCGACTTGGAAAAGCCAGAAGCTTAAACGAGTCGGACACTTTAATAGCCTTTAGGTTTTAAAACTGTGCCCCATTTTCTTTATTGGTGAAGCCACAAATGCACACAGAGGCCCCGATTTTCTCACCAGTCTAAACAAGGTTTTGGAGTCAGACCCTCCTGATTCAGTAAGAGGCGCAAGTACCTTACTGTATAAGGAGTGTCTTACGAGTGGCTCACCACAAATCGCACTCCTGTCCCTGACTGGAGTAATATTCCTAATGTAGGGAACGCCCCAGCTCTTCATGAATTAGGCAAACACATGCCTATATCATACCCCCGCATACTCCCAACTTAGCAGAGCTACGAAAAACCGAAAATGTCAAAAGTCACAGATTTTTTGCGCAACGCTGACAATTCTGATGAAATTTTTTTAGATGAATGGGGGCCAGAGATTGTTTTTGTGGAAAATTTTCTAGTGAAAACTAGCTCAGGAAATACTCCTCCTTTGGGGAGACTTGAATTTTTTTTTTGTTTGAAGAGTTTTCTGAATACATTTTTGCAGGCTTTTGATTGGACGGTGCTAACTTGGAGCAAATCTGATCGGGAGCTAGTTCAAAGAAGTGACATGAACTTTCTTTTGTCCCAACAAATAGATATTTTTTTCAAAACTTGAAGCAGAAGGCTCAAAAATGCTCAAAAGGCTGAACGCATGAACAGCAAAAAGAGATTTGACAACAGAGATGTATATGAATTTTTTCAAACATTTTTTAAACTGATTTTCAGGCATTTTCTGAAGCAGACTTGCTCCAAAAAACTACTTAAAAAAATTCAGTGTGCACATACCCAAGGTTGTGCTTTATTGCCCGAGTCAAACGGTCTTATTAAAATCAGCAGCATTTTTAAATCACATAGTCTTCATTCAGATGTCTGTTTTTGTTCATGTACACAAAAAAAAAAATGGTTCGAGTATCATCAGTATTAGAACAGTGTTCGCTTTTACCATCAGTGTTTTGCTTTGAGTTTTGTTAGTGTTTGGTTAGTGGCGGTTTTTACCATTGGTGGTTTGGTGGGAGTTTCATCAGTATTTGCTCAGTGGCTGTTTTTACTATCAGTGTTTTGGATCGTCAGTTTCGTCAGTGTTTTGTCAGTGACCGTTTTTACCATCAGTGTTTTGCTCTGAGTTTTGTTAGTGTTTGGTTAGTGCCTGTTTTTACCATCAGTGTCCTTTTTTACTATCAGTGTTTTGATCGTAGATTCAACAGTATTTGGTCAGTGCCCGTTTTTGCCATAAGTGTCCGTTTTTACCATCAGTGTTTTGCTCTGAGTTTTGTTAGTGTTTGGTTAGTGCCTGTTTTTACCATCAGTGTCCGTTTTTACTATCAGTGTTTTGATCGTAGATTCAACAGTATTTGGTCAGTGCCCGTTTTTGCCATAAGTGTCCGTTTTTATCATCAGTGTTTTGGATCTGAGCTTCATCGGTATTTGGTCAGTGACCGTTTTTACCATCAGTGCTTTGATCTGAGTTTTGTTAGTGCCTGTTTTTACCATCAGTGTCCGTTTTTACTATCAGTGTTTTGATCGTAGAGTCAACAGTATTTGGTCAGTGCCCGTTTTTGCCATAAGTGTCCGTTTTTATCATCAGTGTTTTGGATCTGAGCTTCATCGGTATTTGGTCAGTGACCGTTTTTACCATCAGTGTTTTGATCTGAGTTTTGTTAGTGTTTGGTTAGTGCCTGTTTTTACCATCAGTGTCCGTTTTTACTATCAGTGTTTTGATCGTAGATTCAACAGTATTTGGTCAGTGCCCGTTTTTGCCATAAGTGTCTGTTTTTACCATCAGTGTTTTGGATCTGATTGTCATCAGTATTTGGTTAGTTGTCAGTTTTTACCATCAGAGTTTCATAAGTGATTTTCACATATAAAAAAAAATAAGCGACAAAGCTTCTCTTATCTATTGCAATGTTAATGACGGACAGCACACAGTGTACACACTGATGCCATCCATGTTCTGTCCATGATTTTCTCGGACCCATACACTTGTATTGGTACTTTTCATCCTTGATGGCAATAAAAACCATGTCCATGACTGATTTTTGCATGGACACACAGTCTGCAAAAAACATGGACATGTGAACAGCCTCATATACTATAATGGATATGGAAAAATCACGGCTTGAACATTTATGTGAAAAACGGACGTCTGAATGAAGCCTTTGTAGGAGCTATCGAGCAGAGGCGTCCATTCATCTTAGATGAACTTAACCTAAAGCTCTCTCTCCTGTCTCTTCTTGATGCATCCCTTTACGGAAATCTTTGTTTGGCCGAGCATGCCTTTGTTTTCAATGCAAAAAGGAAAATAAGCAGCGGTCAGAAACTTGGGTGGTGGCGGCCTGTTCCCAGGGTGGATACTAATGGATTCAATATTGAAATTTAACATGGCTGTGTGAAGACAGGGGCATGAATACACATTAGGCGGTCAGTCAATTTAGCCGATGTCAATCTAATGTGTATGGAGGGCATAGTCAAAATACTGCACCTACAGAAGACTATGGGACAGTACTGTACCCCCTTTGCCTCTAATTTCATGCAGACTTTCTAATTTATTCTCCTTTAATTTGAAAAAAAAAAATGGAAAAAAAAAAAAAAATCAACTTTGCAATACTATAATTTCGGAAGCATCTACAGAATCACCTGCACCAATAATCTGGTGATGAAAACTGATTAAATTATTTAAGCTGTGATTTGAAAGTCGCTCTCAATCCTTGCACCTGCAAAAATAAAAAGAAATAAAACTGTAATTACAGATAGGGAACAAGTTCTGACGGTTACCACCATCTACTATCATCCACCATATGGCTGTACATTAATAGTGAGGATCAGTACAATACAGACTTCCAGATGTAGTATCATCCTCTATAATACAATCTGGAGGGATAATGAGCACTAGAAAGGAATAAACAATTGCTCTCTAGTTCTCCACTGCTGTCAATGAGCCATTAATTATGATTGACAGCAGCGGTTCAACAATTCAGAGGCAGTGTTATGAATTTTGGGGCAGTCGGAAAGAGTCTAAGTAAGGCTAGAAAGCACTTTACAGGGGATTAGGAGCCCTCAATGTCTAAGCTGCAAAAAAGATGCAGCAATTGTTACTGGGGACTCCGAAGTAAACCGATCATGTAGAAAAATGCAATTTAAGACATGAGTAAGCATGACACATTATATTTCCAAAAGCCACATCACAAGCCACAAAATGCAATTAAACCTCTTGAAAGATCACTTGGCTGAAATAAGGCCTTTAAACAAGATGGCCAAGGCCAGATGAGCTGTCATGTTACCCTAGAGAATTCTGCTCTTGGCACAATGGTTATTGTTCTCTAATAGGCAGCATCCATGGGAGGAAGAGACGGCCAATGTGTAGATTACAACCAAGATTCATACCACACTGTCGACAGAGACAATTCATGTGATTGTATTAAAAAATGCCTGTACTGACCATTAATGGAGTCGGTCACCCCCAAATCTAAAATTGTGTCATTAATACAATCATACAGCCCCTAAAAAGATATTGTAAATGAGGGGACCTTGGTGTTCTCTTGGCGAGGCCGAGGGCTCGGGGAGCTGACAGACGCTTCTCCGTAGCGTGACTGATAGCGCTCACTTTGGAGCGCTGTCGGAATTTAATCCTCAGCTCTGCGCGCACTGACACTGCAGGTGAAAAGCGCGCACACAGTGTCACCGCGGGAACACGCTCATCCCACTCTCCTGTCTGCACCGGCCGTATGCAGCACACATGATCACACAGCAGCAAGTGGCCGATGCGGACAGGAGAGACGGCTCCAACACTGTGTGTGCACTCGGTTCCTGCAGTGTTAGTGTGACAATGTTCTTAGCTCCCTCACCTGCCCGCTACAGTAAGCTCATGTGTGCAGCGAGCAGCCGCTGCAGACAGGAGAGAGGGATAGCAGTGCGTTTGTAGTGACATTGTGTGTGCCATCATGCCATGGAGACTTGTGGCCGATGATGAGAGGGCAGAACGGCACAGTAAGCCCTTGGCCACACCAAGGAGCCCTCATTTACATATGTAATAATTGTAGAAGTGGTTTAATTAGAGTTTTGGGGTTGACATTGACAGACTACCTCAAACTAACAGTATCATATACGTCAAGTGTGCTTTTAGTTTGGATCATGAGACCCACAGTTGCATATAAAGCAAAATTCCTATGTACTGTGTTTTTTCTGCTGCTTTTTTTGGACAGAAAATCTTTTGTATTTAACAGTTAAAGGAGCTGTTTCGCTTCAGATAATGATCGGCCCACTGTGCAGTTAAAACATAACAAACCTGGCTGTACTCACTGTCCTGGGTCCAGTGGCGAGCCTCCACCCCCGCTTCTAGTGTCTGACATTGGCTGCAGGGCTGAAGTCATATTAACAACATGGTGGCAGATAGCGAGCGGCAGCCGATTATCAGCGAGCGGCAGCCGATTATCAGTGAGCGGCAGCCGATTATCAGCGAGCTTCAGCCAATTACCAGCGAGTGGCAGCCGATTATCAGCGAGCTTCAGCCGATTACCAGCGAGCGGCAGCCGATTATCAGAGGGGCAGCCGATTATCAGCGAGGGGCAGCCGATTATCAGCGAGCGGCAGCCGATTATCAGCGAGCGGCAGCCGATTATCAGCGAGCGGCAGCCGATTATCAGCGAGCGGCAGCCGATTATCAGCGAGCGGCAGCCGATTATCAGCGAGCGGCAGCCGATTACCAGTGAGCGGCAGCCGATTATCAGCGAGGGGCAGCCGATTATCAGCGAGGGGCAGCCGATTATCAGCGAGGGGCAGCCGATTATCAGCGAGCTTCAGCCGATTATCAGCGAGAGGCAGCCTGTTATCACGAGCATCAGCCAATTATCAGCGAGCTTCAGCCGATTATCAGTGAGGGGCAGCCGATTACCAGCGAGCTTCAGCCGATTATCAGCGAGGGGCAGCCAATTACCAGCAAGCTTCAGCCGATTATCAGCGAGCTTCAGCCGATTATCAGCGAGCGGCAGCCGATTATCAGCGAGCGGCAGCCGATTATCAGCGAGCGGCAGCCGATTATCAGCGAGCGGCAGCCGATTACCAGTGAGCGGCAGCCGATTACCAGTGAGCCGCAGCTGATTATCAGCGAGCTTCAGCCGATTATCAGCAAGCAGCAGCCGATTATCACAGAGGGGCAGCTGATTATCAGTGAGCGCAGCGACAGTGAAGACAGAACGTCCCATTGGTGCCACAGACAACATCAGACACCAACAGCAGTAGTGGAGGTTTATGTTATAAAAACACCGGATTACGTACCGGTAATGCTCTTTTATAGAGCCACGACAGCACCCACTGAGAGAGGGGATCCGCCCCTAGGAACAGGAAACCCTACGGAGAGATAAAAGGGGCGGTCCCCCTCGCTCCCACAGTTTGGGTTACAGAGATTGCGAGGAACCGCCCACCAGTTTTAGTAGACAATTCTTTATCATGATTCATTATAATTTAACTATGTATAAGTACAAGAATCCACCACCCTTAACAGTGCTCATATGTACACTAATATATGTAAATGGGAGGGAAGTGAAGGGGTGCTGTCGTGGCTCTATAAAAGAGCATTACCGGTACGTAATCCGGTGTTTTCTCTTCGCCACGACAGCACCCACTGAGAGACTTTCAGAGATAGTTATTTGGGGGGGATTATCGTATTAAGGACTGATCTACCGAAACACAAGTCAGTGGAGGCAGATAGATCTAATCTATAGTGACTATAGAAGGTAGAAGGAGAAGACCAGGTTGCGGCCTTACATATGAGTTCTATAGGAACCTCCGCTCGTTCAGCCCAGGATGATGCTATCGCCCGGGTGGAATGTGCCTTCACAGTCTCAGGTGGATTCTCCCCTTTAGATGAATAGGCCAGGTATATCGCCTCCCGAATCCATCGGGATAGTGTGCCTTTTGTAACACCAGATCCTTTCCTTTGACCCTGGAAGGAAACAAAGAGAGCCCTGCTCTTCCTCCAGGCGCTAGTCCTATCCAGATAAGTTATTATAGCCCTTCTCACATCTAAAGTATGGTACTTCTCTTCCTCCTGGTCTGTAGGATTATTATAGAAAGAAGGAAGAAGGATCTCTTGAGATCTATGGAATTTTGTACATATTTTAGGTAGGTAGGAAGGGTCTGTTTTCAGGACAATTCTATCAGGAAATATTGACATAAAGGGAGGATCTACTGATAGCGCCTGTATGTCACCTACTCTTCTTGCCGATACTAACGCGACAAGAAGAACGGTCTTAAGTGAAATATATTTAATGTGAGCCAAGTCTAGAGGCTCAAATGGATGACCTGTTAAGGCTTCCAGGACCAAATTAATATCCCAAGGAGGCATCTGCGGAATCTGAACTAGCTCTGATCTCTGGCAAGATGAAATAAATCTAGCTATCCATCTATTACCCGCAACATTGTGACTATACAAGGCCCCTAGAGCAGAAACTTGTACTTTCCGAGTATTAACTGAAAGGCCTAGGTCACGTCCTTTTTGAAGAAATTCTAGAATAGTGGAGACGGGAATTTCACTAGATAACGCCGATGGATAGAGATTTAGAAATTTCTTCCACACTCTCACATATATGTCAGTAGTGGATCTTTTTCTACTTGTTAACAAGGTATTAATTACACTATCGGAGAAGCCTCTTAGTTTTAACAGCTGCCTCTCAAATTCCAGGCTGTCAACCTTAGTCCCTTCACATGAGGGTGGTTGAAGGGCCCCTGGGAAAGAAGATCCTGATCCTCCGGGAGGATCCACGGATCCGAGATGGACATGGCTCTGGGCAGGGAAAACCATGGTCTTTTTGGCCAAAATGGGGCAATCAGGATTATATTTGCCCGGTCCTCCCTTATCTTCCTGATTACTGTTGGTAGAAGAATCAGAGGAGGAAAAGCGTATGCTTTCTGAAATGTCCAAGGAGTCTGAAGGGCATCGAGAATGTCGGGATTGTCGGCCCGGAACATTGAAGCAAATCTTTTTAGTTGTCGGTTTTGTCTTGTGGCGAAGAGATCTATCTCGGGTGTACCCCATTTCATAGTTATCATTTTGAAAATTTGATGATTTAGGACCCACTCTCCTTGGTGGAGGGTATGACGACTGAGGAAGTCTGCTCTTGAGTTGTCCACTCCTCTGACATGCAGCGCTGACAGGGACAGAAGATGTTCTTCGGCTATGGTTAGAATGTCTTCGGTTATAGACATGAGCGTTCCTGATCTTGTTCCTCCTTGATGATTGATATAGGCGACTGATGTCATGTTGTCGGACAGAATTCTGGTATGTGTCCCGTGTAGCTGCGGAAGGAATTCACATAGAGCATGATAGATAGCTTTTAGCTCTCTTATATTAGAAGAGTCGTCTGACTCCGTGACTGACCATAATCCTTGGACTAAATGATCTTTTAAATGTGCGCCCCAGCCAGTAGGACTGGCATCAGTATATATTATATTTGAGGGTTTAACTACCCAGGGGACTCCACTGACCAGGTTTTTTGGATCTAGCCACCATATCAGAGATTGGATTACTTTATTAGAAAGGGAAATTTTAATATTTAAATGACCATGAGATTTTTCTTCTTCATGTAAAATTGCATACTGTAAATGCCTCGAGTGAAATTGGGCCCATGGAACCGCTGGAATACATGACGTGAAGGAGCCAAGAAGGGACATGCCTTCTCTCAAAGAAATTAGGGGTTTATCTATTACCGACTGAACTTTATTCCTAACCGTTATCTGTTTATTTTCCGGAAGGAAACATTTCTGGCTTGTAGAATCTAATATAATCCCCAGGAAAATTTGCCGAGTTGTTAGGATATGTCTAGATTTTTCCCAGTTTATTATCCAACCCAATCTTTGCAGAGATGCTATCATATCACACAACCGTTGTTGACATTGCGAAGGAGAATTTCCTACTACTAAGATGTCATCTAAGTAGGGAATTACGAGAGTGTCTTCTAGTCTTAGATATGACATTACCTCCGCCATTAGTTTAGTGAATACTCTTGGGGCTATAGATAGCCCAAAAGGCATTGCAGTATACTGAAAGTGTCGGACACACCCATTCAATACAATCGCTACCCGTAGATATTGTTGATGCTCTGCATAAATAGGTAGATGGTAATACGCATCTTTAAGGTCGAGAACTGTCATAAAGCAATAGTGAAACAGGAGTTTAATGGTGGACCGGATAGATTCCATCTTAAAGGTTTGATTTTCTAGGTAGATGTTTAATTTTTTAAGATTAATAATAGTTCTGAATGTTCCATCTGGTTTTGGAATCAAAAATAACGGGGAATAGAATCCCTTTCCCTCCTGTAGGAATGGAACCTCCACCAAGACTCCCTTAGCTAGGAGATTAATTACCTCCTGCTCCAATGCCTCTTGTTGTAACTGAGACTTTAATGAAGTCAATAGAAATGAGTCCGGAGGGACTCGGGAACATTTTAATTGTAACCCAGAGGCAATAAGGTTATTTGCCCAAATATTTGCTGTTATGGCCCGCCATTCATTAGCGAAGGAGGACAATCTGCCTCCCACAGGTAGATCTGTCCTAACGGGGTTTTTCTTCAAACTTGAAAGGGCGCTTCCCAAAGAACGCACCCTTTTGTTTTGTGTCTCTTGTGGCCCAGCGATCCTGGTTCTAAAACTCCTTCCTTTTATTAAATGCGGGCTTTCGGAACGCTCTCCTATAAAATGGAACGTAATTATTACTATTTGGAAAGCCTTTCTTCCTTTCCCCTGCTTTAGTTAAGATCTCATCCAGTTTGGTACCAAACAGGTACTCACCCTGACATGGGAGGCTGCATAACTTAGACTTGGTCTGAGGGTCACCTTTCCAGCCCTTAAGCCATAGGGCCCTACGTGCTGCATTGGTTAATCCTGCCGACTTGGCTGCCAGGCGTATAGAGTCGGCAGATGAGTCCGCTAGAAAGGCTGTGGCACCTCTAATTAGGGGTATAGAGGACAATAATTTCTCTCGAGAGAGACCCCCTTTCAGCCCTTCTTCCAAGTCACTCAGCCAAACAAGCATGGATCTTGCGGTGCATGTGGCTGAGATTGCCGGTTTAAAAGCCCCTGCAGAAGTCTCCCATGCTCTTTTAAGGAGCGAATCGGCTTTGCGATCTAGAGGATCTTGTAACGAGCCTGAATCCTCTACAGGCAGTAAGGATTTCTTTGATGTAGACGCCACAGCTGCGTCTACTTTTGGGGCTTTTGACCATCTCTTTGAGGATGGTGGTAACCCCCTCTGCCCCTGGCTTTCCCACTCTTTTTTGATCAAACTTTTTACTGCCGTTATTACCGGAAAAGAGGGTCTCTTCTTTTCGGATAGGCCAGCAAACATAATGTCTTGCTGTGTTTTAGGGACTTTAAGATCTTCTATGCCCATGGTATTGCAAACTGATCTCACCAGATTGTCAATGCTATCTGTGGGGAAGCACGTATCCTGATCCTCATCTGAGGATATCTCCTGCTGCGATCTATCTGAGTTTGCTTCCACTAACTCAGACGGCTGATCGGATACAGGTGAAACGTATCCTCTTTTCTCCTTAATACGTTGATCTCTGTCAACGCTTTGTAGGGCTCGTAATTCTTCCCTAATCATGGCCCTTATATCCTCTGATTTAATTGAGGCTTCCTCACGTAACGTTGATTTTATACATGAATCACATAGCCTTTTAGTGTAACTATCCGGAAGGGGCTGGATACATAACGCACACTGCTTGTGTTTCGCTTTTTCCTTCCTTTTTGCCTATTATAAAGGGAGAGGGACAATAATCAGACTAGTGGGGTAGATGCACACTCACCCAGAAGCTGACCGATCAGGCACCGGCTGAGGAGGAGACACAGATGCAGGTGGCTTCCTTTTGGACGATCCGCTCTGCCTAGAGCGGCTGCTGCTGCTGGCATGGCTGCGAGGGGTGACGGTGGTAACCTCTAGAGAAGGTACCGCAGGCTCTCTTGCAGAATCCATTCTGGACGCCGGGATGCAGCGCCGGCGTCCTTTTCACATGGGGGCCACCTAGTTCTTCCTGTTGAACCCGGAAGTGCTAACCACTTCCGGGTCGCGGCCATATTGGATACTCCGGCGCTGTTACCGGCTTCAGCGCCGGCGTCGTCTCACTCCTCCGCACCCCGGAAGCTTACCAGCACTTCCGGGGGCATGCACTGGGCTCCACACCGCACAGGCGTCCGCCGAGGACGGCGCGACGCTACCACCTGGTGCTTGCCCCGCAGACCGCCGGACATCTGCCGCGAACCGGCCCCCACGACCCGGTCTCGCGACGTCTGCCAGCATAGGGGGGAAAACTGAATCAGCACCCCCGACGCTGCATCCAGTCCTGGAGCCCTTGCCGTCCTCACAGGTAAACTGCGCAAGCGGCGTCCAGGCTGGGAATCCTCTTCTCCGTGGATCTTCCCGTAGGAACAGGAAACCAAACTGTGGGAGCGAGGGGGACCGCCCCTTTTATCTCTCCGTAGGGTTTCCTGTTCCTAGGGGCGGATCCCCTCTCTCAGTGGGTGCTGTCGTGGCGAAGAGAAAAACTGCACCCCGGACGGATTATGTGAAAGGAGACAACCCTTTACTCAGAACAGTCACTACACAGCAACCCTTTACCATGACACGAGGGGGACTTATAAGACTGTCTAAAAGAAAAAAAGGTCTTTCTTCACATGAGCGTGTTCCATGGTCCGTAAACAGAACGCCATGCCCAGTCCGGAGCCGGGTCTACTTACCCCAACTTGCAGTTGTATATGCAGATTCTCAGTTTGCAGACAGTGTTTTGGGGTATTGCCCCTCATCAGTACAAAGTATGAGATATTTGCAATGACGAGGGGCAATACTCGAAAACACAGTGTCTGCAAACTGAGATTCTGGTTTGGCTTTTATCCTAAGTAATGTGACAAGGCTCAGTAAAGGAGTTGATATTGACTGTTAGGATTGCTACTTCCAGTAGGTGGCTCTAGAGCTCTAGTCCTCTTCCTCTCTGAAGAGACAATTTACATATTCAATTTCCCAGAGGAGCATGCATGGCTTAAAGGTCTCCTCACTCTGACATGCCAGGCCTGGGTTGTCACTTTCACCAAGAGACATGTTACCCCTTAGATCCTAAATTTTACTAATAAACCAATTTGCAATGGGGGTTGAATAATTTTGACTGTATCTGTTTCCTACCAGAATAGAATAAGGCTGGGTTCACATTGCGTTAACAGCAGCCCGTTCAACACATACGTGAACGGGCTGCTATTAACGCAAGTGCCGGTATTGGCACCGCGCTAGCGCAGACTGCTAGCTCTATCTGCGCTAGCGGTGACGGACCCGGAAACGCTGCAGCCCGCGTCTCGGGGTCCGTCACTCAATGACGGCACATCGCTAGCGCACGCCCATTGTGGGCGTGTGCTAGCGATGCGTCCGACATTGGAGTTAATGGCGGCGTTACCGGACCACGTTACCACCGCGTTATGCCACGGTGTAACGCAGTCCGTCTAACGGACGCCATTAACGCAGTGTGAACCTAGCCTAATTCCTTCCCTGTCCTTCTTCTGTAGCTAAGGCCAGGTTCACATTGCGTTCATGTCGTCCGTTAAATGGACTGCGTTACACCGCGGCATAACGTGGTGTAAAGTAGTCCGTTAACGCCGCCATTGAAAAAAAATTGTTGGACGCATCGCTAGCGCACGCCCACAATGGGCGTGCGCTAGGGATGTGCCGTCATTGAGTGACGGACCCAGAGACGCGGGCTGCAGTGTTTCCGGGTCCGTCACTGCTAGCTAGCAGCTGCTCTAGCTGCAGTCCGTTAGCGTATGTGCTGAACGGGCTGCGGCTAGCGCAGTGTGAACCCGGCCTTACAGTCAAGTGTCAAGTCCTAACTCTCACACAGTTAAATCAGCAAATCTGGAAACCTTCCTCCCAGATGCCTGTGAATATCTCCAGTCACTACCATCTCAGTTTCTACTTACACCCTGGCCTTGTGACATGTCCCACTGGGCAGTTCCTCTTCTTCTAGACCGTCAGACGTACCGCAGACAAGACTGACATCTTGGAACTGCAACATATACATAAAAAAAAATACTCAAAAGTATGTAGAAATTTAAGAAAAAAGTCTAAGGAAATAAAAAAAAAAAAATGCAATTTGCTGGAAACTTACAATTTGATGCACAGGAGAGCTACGATCCACACTCCGCGGCTGGTTAAGAAACAGATATGAAGAGGCAGACGCAGAGCAGAGACAGGGCAGCGCAGGGTCAGGGTTAGGTTTAGCAGTTTACACCAGGAATTAGAGATGAAATATTAAGCAGGTGCGACCTTCTTTTTCCATCCCTTTACCAGCAGTCCTCCCATACAGAAGGCCTCTTCAAGCCGTGAGTAGCAGCTTCACCTCCTAGATTAGCAACCCCTCCACTTCGCCAGAATGGAAACAGATTATCGGCAGTCAATAGATTCATTTTGCACAATTTGTTGGCGCTCCACCCAGGCAGACATGCAATATTAATAGTAATTAACCAGTTAGTCCAACAACCGCTGATCTGTATTGCCGTGTTAGCACATAAATGAGGACCCTGCTCATCGAGCGAAGTCGCTGCTGGAGATCGTGTCCGAAAATGATAATAAGTTCAGACTTTAATAAGAGTATACGCATTAGTTCATCTATACAATACATAAAAGCGGAGCAGAGAGGTTAACAAAATAAAAAGGAACATTTTAATACGTTTTTTTTTACTCCGAGGATGAATTGGGAAGAAAATCTTGCACACTCTCGATATTTATTCTGCCCGCGACACACTTGCCGCACATAAAATATAGATTATCATTTTTTTTTGTCATTTATGGTTATACAATGGCTGTCAATCTTTTGAGAAAATGAAATGTTTAACTCTGGGAAAAAAAAAACCTGATGTGTTCCTCAGCAACAAATGGTTCTGCCACTTACAGGGAAATGAACAATCTCTCAAACGTAGCGCAAACTGCTCCTAGAAATGACAGCCGCTATCAGCCGCGGAACCGAAAATCATTCATTTGTAATTGCCTTCCCTAGATAACACCGTGACATTGAAAATACAGCCGACTCCCAGTATAATATTAGTATGCAAGGAGTATATAAACATGTTCATACTGCGCCTCCTGGTTCATGAATGAAATACCAAAAACGACATCATCGTGTGATTGATTTTTAACATAATATTGCAAGACTTCTCAATATAGGTAAATTCAGGTGTTTCAGGACCGGAATTAGTATGGTTGACCAATTATCCATTCGCTTTTTCTTAGAGGGGGCCTGTAGCTCACGGAAAAAGCTGGATTAGCCTATGGAGGAACCAGTGGGTCAATGCAATGCACTGACGGCCCATTCATTTCAATAAACAGCGTGTAATCCTTCATCTCTCCGAACACCTGGAAACTTCTACAGGAATTATGGTGGATTCCAGTATTCGGCACATCGCTGGAATTGTAGAAAGTGGTCATCCAAAGTACATCATTAAAGTGAATGTCACCAGGTTTTTGCCATCTAATCTGAGAGCAACATGATGCATGGACAGAGACCCTGATTCCAGAGATGTGTCACTTACTGGGCTGCTTTTGGTAGTTTCAAAAAAATCAGTGTTTTATCAGCAGGAGATTATCCCTGAAGGACTATTAAACCTGCTGCCTTGTAGTCCTCCATGAGCTCTATGTAACCCTGCCCTGACCACTGATTGGCAGCTTTCTGTGTGCATAGGCATAAATAAGCCAATCAGTGGTGTGGGCGGGGTTGTAAAGAGCTCAGCATTAGAGAACTGCTAGTTCTGCACCAGATAAAGCCAAGATTTTATCATAACTACAGCAAGCAGCCCAGTAAGTGACACATCTCAGGAATCATGGTCACAACTCCTACAATATGCTGCTCACAGATGGGGTAGGAAAAATGTGGCTGCAAATTCCCTTTAAATGAAATCACCGCCAGAATAAGATGTGGCTAATTCATAAAGAGAGAAAAAAAAAACACAAAAATTGAGCTATACTTGAGCTGGTACACATGCAGAGGTTAAACGCATGTTCACATTGGCCACAAAACATTAAAACCTACAACAGAAAAAAGTAAGCGAAAACCCTGATGTAACTAAGTAAAAAAGCAAAAATAACAGAGTTTTTAGTAATATTGTTTTTTGATAAAAAAAAATAGCACAAAAGCCATCCCACCTCGTCACGGTAACTCTGATCGGGACAGTCCTACACGGTCTAATATTAAAACCTTACCATGTGTCAATGTTGACCTCAGTGTGCTATTTTTTGATCAAAAAACAGTATTACTAAAAACTCTGTTATTTAAATGCACTTTTGCTTTTTTACTTAATTCATAAAGAGGAACACGCCACTTAGTGAAATAGGAACACCTTACAATCTGCCAGAAATATTACTCCAGTGGGATCCGAATCTCCGAGATACAGGATTCTGATGGGAACTTCCATTGGAGGCATTCACTTGAATGAGGACGACGGAGTCACTGTGGAGACTGCAGCGTTTGCCTTTTCTCAGACATTCACAAAAACGTGGCCGACACCTTTCCTAACAGAACTATATCCATATTGTGTAACTCACTCTTTACAGATCACTTATGGGAAGTGTTTCTTTTACCTGTAAACCCCATGCCCATTCATCCAAGCTTCACTCCTCAGTCACTGTCTGGCTAACGACTGTTTGGAAACAATAATTAGCCTTTACCTTCTACTTATATGACTACCAACGTAAAGAAAATAAAAATAAACAATAACCTTTTATTTTGGCCTTTGGGTTTGATTAATAATGTTGCATCATCTGTTTATTTTTCAGGCTCTCTGATTGTTCACCTTGTGTAATCTGTAGTTCTAAATCAGCCGAGAGGAGCTGAGAGCGATCTACGAGTCCTGGCGGACTGTCGGCATGAGCTCACTGACGGAGTCTCCGTTACCGCATGGTGCAGCCAGAGACTGTAGGGGGCAAACTCTGATTTTTTTTCTCTGAAACATAATTACAAAAATGAGTTTTAGCCCCAAATACAGGCATCTAAGTAAAAAAAAAATTGACACAAAGAGATAGACAACTCCTTTAAGGCCTCATTTTATATAGAGTCGTAATAGAGAAGTCAGAGGGTGCATCAGCCCTTTAATGTATCGTGATTCCATGAGAAAAAAAATGAGCTTGTCCATTGCTTATGGAGTTCAATGTAGACCTAGTGAGCGGCTGGAAAGGCTCCATGCACAGGACGGGTAGTGTAGCAGAATATAGCAGACAGTAATGAACTATGTAATAATAGGTACCGCTAATAAAAGTGGGGTATAATATGTCCTTGTTCAAGATGTTGCACCTGCTACACTCAGAGCAGGACCTGACATACGAGCAGACTTTCAATGATCAGTGGAAGGACTCAAGCACACATCTCTGGATCTTGGTCCTATCTCGGACCACGGTCTGACCTCGCACCGCAATGCGCCATCCTGACGGCTTTATATATCTATGAGCCTGTCGCACTAGGGCTGAGACACCTGCGGCCAGTCTGTGGATTAGCGGCCCATGCTCGGACTTCTGCATGAGACTTAATAATAATAATCTTTATTTTTATATAGCGCTAACATATTCCGCAGTGCTTTACAGGTTGCACACATCATCACTGTCCCCGATGGGGCTCACAATCTAAATTCCCTATCAGGATGTCTTTGGAATGTGGGAGGAAACCGGAGAACCTGGGGGAAACCCACGCAAACACGGAGAGAACATACAAACTCCTTGCAGATGTTGTCCAAGGTGGGATTTGAACCCAGGACCCCAGTGCTGCAAGGCTGCAGTGCTAACCACTGAGTCACCGTGAGACTTAGTCTCAAATCCACCTAAATGGCTCTGGCTCTACAGGAGGGTCCTAAGCGGAGGGGGACCTCTTGATATCACATCCAGGCGCTTTAATAAAACATTCTGGGAATTGCCTAGAATTGTCAAGAAGAGAGAACAAAAAGAGTAACTCCGCTACCCAACCATAAAAAAGGTGACTAGATCGGTGAAGTCCGACTGCTGCGATTTCTATAATGGGGGACTTGTGTATTCCGATTAAAGTACCACTCTGATATAATTTTTTTTTTATTTCAACACTCGAATAGCATCACTAATGTATATTCCCTGTGTGCAGTAGAATATTAACCGACCACCATCTTCGGCTGTTTCCAGCACTGCCCTGGTCCTCTTCTCCACCATGTGCCCATGAGTAGTGACTGGCCGGACTGCCCCGGTGTTTGCTGGGTGGGCCGTATGTTATTTCTTAATTTACATCTAGGAGACTCAAAACGAGGCTCACATAGACTGACATTAAGAAAGACCGTGACCATTAGCAGGGACTACCAGCCAGTCACAGCGGTGGTCGCCAGATGAAGGAGGGGGACCGAAGTGGTGCGGGAACCAGTATGTAAGGAAGTGATGGTCGCGTATGATGGCTGCTGCTCTATTCAGTCTCTGTGGCACTGCCGGAGAGATTACAGAGCGCAGTGCTCAGCTACCTCCAGCTGACTATGAATTATGTGGCAATCATCATGTGTGATCCTCGCTCCATTGTGGTGGTTGGTGGGGTCTCAGTGATCCAACCCCCACTTAGCCTGATAATTTGAAGACGCACAGGCTGTAGTACAAACGTTGCTGCTCTTTACTATGTTAAATTGTTGTAGTAAAATGTGGGGGAAAAGAAATGTTCTGCCACGTGACGTGAAATACCTTTTTAGGCTTCGGTGCACTCTCGTCAGCTCCAAACGAATCCACAGAGTCCCTGGCGTCCACCTCGCTCTCCTCTTTGCTTTCTAATTCATCCTCACAGGACGCGGGGCCATTTTCACAAATTGGAGTTTGGAAATCATCATCGGGTAATGGAGGATAACTGTATTTGAAAGGATCCTGAAACATAAAAACATCGGGGCTCAGAAGTCTTGTAGGACACGGTGTGCTGTCAGGACATGTCCCTTTACACGGGCATCACCCGCCGAAGCAAATCAATTAGAAAAACTAACCAGATCCATCGCGCACTGGTCTTCCTCGTTCACGATCAAGCACATTCTCTGAGTTTTTCATACACGCGATTTCAAAGAACTGTTAACATTTGTTTTTCTCAATCGGATATTCAAGTAATTTTTGCCTCTTTTTGGGGGGAATAATCGTGGCCTAATTTTTATTTTATTTTCACATTTTTTTGTTTTGTTTGCTGATATCGGGAGGGGAATAAAGGAAACACGAGTAACGCCATCAATGCTTCCTATTACTGTACGGAGTACGTATCCAATACTATATACGCAGTAATAGAGAAGGCAGAGGCGGTAATAAACCATCACTGCCTTTTCCATGGGAAGTCCGGCTGCGTCTCACAGCTAGTCCCCTGTTCCCATACTCTACAATGACGCTTTACAACGTCACTACAGAGTACGATGTGGACCGCCTGGACATTCATCACCTATGGGTGGTCCAGAAGTCGCTAAAATCCCCAGAAACGTACATGAATGACTCGGTAAAGTATTGCCTTCTTAATTTAATATTTCACAGCAAAAAAAATAAAAAAGGCCATGTGCTTTTAGCATGTACCGGTCAGTGTGAACTGACAGGAGGAATAGTAACACGTAATGCTCAGTTTATGAAAAATACAAGTGTTCACTCAAATTGACCTGTTGGGGAAAGGAACTATTTAAATTGTTGTCTAAAAAAAAAATATAAGACCCACATTAACCAATCCAAGATTAATCAGAAGGATAAAAAGCCAAATATCCGCGCACTTTTCACAACTTTTCGTAAACCATAAAACTTGTGACATAATAAGTCTTATGAGAAGCCCATAACACCAGCGATGTGTGCCTAGTCTAGCAGAATGGGAAGCCCTATTATTACCCCTGCACTGTGATTACCAAATGATGACAGGCGCTATATTAGGAGACGCGTCTAATCTGACAGGTAAGGAAATACACAGCTTAATGATCCACACAAGAAGTAGTCATGTGAGAAGTCATCCGGGATGTCAAAGCTTTACACGCTCCTTAGTAATCTAAATCACCGCCTTGTTAGGAATGATTCCCGCAGAACTTACCGTTCCTCCCATGTGTGGCGGTAAGTACTCCGCACTGATGTAGTCCTGGACTTCGCTGCGGTTCACAAATTTCAGCATGTTGATCGCTTCCGGACCGAGCCAGCCCTTCACAATTTTAAAAGCAGCTAACAGGAAAAAAAATAAAATAAGTACCGTATTTTCATATACATAGAAATACAATCATGTCTGAAAATATCCAGTCATAGCAACTTGCACCTGTTCACACTTGCTTTATTCTGTTTGAATGTGCTTCTCAGTCTTTCTTTTGTACTTTACTATTGGAAGTGGCGACTGCCTCCGTATTTGGCTGAACTCCTCCCATCGAGATATACCTTGTCATGGCTGGTGCGCTCACAGAAATTGGCCAATTTATGAGCCAAATACCTTCATTTTCAAATAAATTCTCTATAGCAGTAATGCAATCCATATATCCTACATTAGCATACATTTTACTGTACTGTATATAGAGTGCTGCTATTAGCATTCTAAATTAGCATACATCTTACTGTATATACAGAGTGCTGCTATTAGCATTCTACATTAGCATACATCTTACTGTATATAGTGCTGCTATTAGCATTCTACATTAGCATACATCTTACTGTATACAGTGTGCTGCTATTAGCATTCTACATTAGCATACATCTTACTGTATATAGAGTGCTGCTATTAGCATTCTACATTAGCATACATCTTACTGTATATAGTGCTGCTATTAGCATTCTACATTAGCATACATCTTACTGTATATAGTGCTGCTATTAGCATTCTACATTAGCATACATCTTACTGTATATAGAGTGCTGCTATTAGCATTCTACATTACCATACATCTTACTGTATACAGAGTGCTGCTATTAGCATTCTACATTAGCATACATCTTACTGTATATACAGAGTGCTGCTATTAGCATTCTACATTACCATACATCTTACTGTATATAGAGTGCTGCTATTAGCACTCTACATTAGCATACATCTTACTGTATATAGAGTGCTGCTATTGGCATTCTACATTACCATACATCTTACTGTATATACAGAGTGCTGCTATTAGCATTCTACATTACCATACATCTTACTGTATATAGAGTGCTGCTATTAGCACTCTACATTAGCATACATCTTACTGTATATAGAGTGCTGCTATTGGCATTCTACATTAGCATACATCTTACTGTATATAGTGCTGCTATTAGCATTCTACATTACCATACATCTTACTGTATACAGAGTGCTGCTATTAGCATTCTACATTACCATACATCTTACTGTATATAGAGTGCTGCTATTAGCATTCTACATTACCATACATCTTACTGTATATAGAGTGCTGCTATTAGCATTCTACATTAGCATACATCTTACTGTATATAGAGTGCTGCTATTAGCATTCTACATTACCATACATCTTACTGTATATAGAGTGCTGCTATTAGCATTCTACATTAGCATACATCTTACTGTATACAGAGTGCTGCTATTAGCATTCTACATTAGCATACATCTTACTGTATACAGAGTGCTGCTATTAACATTCTACATTAGCATACATCTGACTGTATATAGAGTGCTGCTATTAGCATTCTACATTAGCATACATCTTACTGTATACAGAGTGCTGCTATTAACATTCTACATTAGCATACATCTGACTGTATATAGAGTGCTGCTATTAGCATTCTACATTAGCATACATCTTACTGTATACAGTGTGCTGCTATTAACATTCTACATTAGCATACATCTTACTGTATACAGAGTGCTGCTATTAACATTCTACATTAGCATACATCTGACTGTATATAGAGTGCTGCTATTAGCATTCTACATTAGCATACATCTTACTGTATAGAGTGCTGCTATTAGCATTCTACATTAGCATACATCTTACTGTATATAGAGTGCTGCTATTAACATTCTACATTAGCATACATCTTACTGTATATAGAGTGCTGCTATTAGCATTCTACATTAGCATACATCTTACTGTATATAGAGTGCTGCTATTAGCATTCTACATTAGCATACATCTTACTGTATATAGAGTGCTGCTATTAGCATTCTACATTAGCATACATCTTACTGTATAGAGTGCTGCTATTAACATTCTACATTACCATACATCTTACTGTATAGAGTGCTGCTATTAGCATTCTACATTAGCATACATCTTACTGTATATAGAGTGCTGCTATTAGCATTCTACATTAGCATACATCTTACTGTATAGAGTGCTGCTATTAACATTCTACATTAGCATACATCTGACTGTATATAGAGTGCTGCTATTAGCATTCTACATTAGCATACATCTTACTGTATATAGAGTGCTGCTATTAACATTCTACATTAGCATACATCTTACTGTATATAGAGTGCTGCTATTAGCATTCTACATTAGCATACATCTTACTGTATATAGAGTGCTGCTATTAGCATTCTACATTAGCATACATCTTACTGTACATAGAGTGCTGCTATTAGCATTCTACATTAGGATACATCTTACTGTATACAGAGTGCTGCTATTAGCATTCTACATTACCATACATCTGACTGTATATAGAGTGCTGCTATTAGCATTCTACATTAGCATACATCTTACTGTATATAGTGCTGCTATTAGCATTCTACATTAGCATACATCTTACTGTATATAGAGTGCTGCTATTAGCATTCTACATTAGCATACATCTTACTGTATATAGTGCTGCTATTAACATTCTACATTAGCATACATCTTACTGTATATAGAGTGCTGCTATTAGCATTCTACATTAGCATACATCTTACTGTATATAGAGTGCTGCTATTAGCATTCTACATTAGCATACATCTTACTGTATAGAGTACTGCTATTAACATTCTACATTAGCATACATCTTACTGTATATAGAGTGCTGCTATTAGCATTCTACATTGGCATACATCTTACTGTATAGAGTGCTGCTATTAACATTCTACATTAGCATACATCTTACTGTATATAGAGTGCTGCTATTAGCATTCTACATTAGCATACATCTTACTGTATACAGAGTGCTGCTATTAACATTCTACATTAGCATACATCTGACTGTATATAGAGTGCTGCTATTAGCATTCTACATTAGCATACATCTTACTGTATATAGAGTGCTGCTATTAGCATTCTACATTAGCATACATCTTACTGTATAGAGTGCTGCTATTAACATTCTACATTAGCATACATCTTACTGTATAGAGTGCTGCTATTAACATTCTACATTAGCATACATCTGACTGTATATAGAGTGCTGCTATTAACATTAAACATTAGCATACATCTTACTGTATATAGTGCTGCTATTAACATTCTACATTAGCATACATCTTACTGTATATAGTGCTGCTATTAGCATTCTACATTAGCATACATCTTACTGTATATAGTGCTGCTATTAGCATTCTACATTAGCATACATCTTACTGTATACAGAGTGCTGCTATTAGCATTCTACATTAGCATACATCTTACTGTATAGAGTGCTGCTATTAGCATTCTACATTAGCATACATCTTACTGTATATAGAGTGCTGCTATTAGCATTCTACATTAGCATACATCTTACTGTATAGAGTGCTGCTATTAACATTCTACATTAGCATACATCTGACTGTATATAGAGTGCTGCTATTAACATTAAACATTAGCATACATCTTACTGTATATAGTGCTGCTATTAGCATTCTACATTAGCATACATCTTACTGTATATAGTGCTGCTATTAGCATTCTACATTAGCATACATCTTACTGTATACAGAGTGCTGCTATTAGCATTCTACATTACCATACATCTTACTGTATACAGAGTGCTGCTATTAGCATTCTACATTAGCACACATCTTACTGTATATAGAGTGCTGCTATTAGCATTCTACATTACCATACATCTTACTGTATACAGAGTGCTGCTATTAGCATTCTACATTAGCATACATCTTACTGTATACAGAGTGCTGCTATTAGCATTCTACATTAGCATACATCTTACTGTATACAGAGTGCTGCTATTAGCATTCTACATTAGCATACATCTTACTGTATACAGAGTGCTGCTATTAGCATTCTACATTAGCATACATCTTACTGTATACAGAGTGCTGCTATTAACATTCTACATTACCATACATCTTACTGTATACAGAGTGCTGCTATTAGCATTCTACATTAGCATACATCTTACTGTATACAGAGTGCTGCTATTAGCATTCTACATTACCATACATCTTACTGTATACAGAGTGCTGCTATTAGCATTCTACATTAGCATACATCTTACTGTATACAGAGTGCTGCTATTAGCATTCTACATTAGCATACATCTTACTGTATATAGAGTGCTGCTATTAGCATTCTACATTACCATACATCTTACTGTATACAGAGTGCTGCTATTCGCATTCTACATTAGCATACATCTGACTGTATATAGAGTGCTGCTATTAGCATTCTACATTAGCACACATCTTACTGTATATAGAGTGCTGCTATTAGCATTCTACATTAGCATACATCTTACTGTATATAGTGCTGCTATTAGCATTCTACATTAGCATACATCTTACTGTATATAGAGTGCTGCTATTAGCATTCTACATTACCATACATCTTACTGTATATAGAGTGCTGCTATTAGCATTCTACATTAGCATACATCTTACTGTATATAGAGTGCTGCTATTAGCATTCTACATTAGCATACATCTTACTGTATATAGAGTGCTGCTATTAGCATTCTACATTAGGATACATCTTACTGTATACAGAGTGCTGCTATTAGCATTCTACATTAGCATACATCTTACTGTATATAGAGTGCTGCTATTAGCATTCTACATTAGCATACATCTTACTGTATACAGAGTGCTGCTATTAGCATTCTACATTAGCATACATCTTACTGTATACAGAGTGCTGCTATTAGCATTCTACATTAACATACATCTTACTGTATATAGAGTGCTGCTATTAGCATTCTACATTAGCATACATCTTACTGTATATAGTGCTGCTATTAGCATTCTACATTAACATACATAGTAACATAGTAACATAGTAACATAGTTAGTAAGGCCGAAAAAAGACATTTGTCCATCCAGTTCAGCCTATATTCCATCATAATAAATACCCAGATCTACGTCCTTCTACAGAACCTAATAATTGTATGATACAATATTGTTCTGCTCCAGGAAGACATCCAGGCCTCTCTTGAACCCCTCGACTGAGTTCGCCATCACCACCTCCTCAGGCAAGCAATTCCAGATTCTCACTGCCCTAACAGTAAAGAATCCTCTTCTATGTTGGTGGAAAAACCTTCTCTCCTCCAGACGCAAAGAATGCCCCCTTGTGCCCGTCACCTTCCTTGGTATAAACAGATCCTCAGCGAGATATTTGTATTGTCCCCTTATATACTTATACATGGTTATTAGATCGCCCCTCAGTCGTCTTTTTTCTAGACTAAATAATCCTAATTTCGCTAATCTATCTGGGTATTGTAGTTCTCCCATCCCCTTTATTAATTTTGTTGCCCTCCTTTGTACTCTCTCTAGTTCCATTATATCCTTCCTGAGCACCGGTGCCCAAAACTGGACACAGTACTCCATGTGCGGTCTAACTAGGGATTTGTACAGAGGCAGTATAATGCTCTCATCATGTGTATCCAGACCTCTTTTAATGCACCCCATGATCCTGTTTGCCTTGGCAGCTGCTGCCTGGCACTGGCTGCTCCAGGTAAGTTTATCATTAACTAGGATCCCCAAGTCCTTCTCCCTGTCAGATTTACCCAGTGGTTTCCCGTTCAGTGTGTAATGGTGATATTGATTCCCTCTTCCCATGTGTATAACCTTACATTTATCATTGTTAAACCTCATCTGCCACCTTTCAGCCCAAGTTTCCAACTTATCCAGATCCATCTGTAGCAGAATACTATCTTCTCTTGTATTAACTGCTTTACATAGTTTTGTATCATCTGCAAATATCGATATTTTACTGTGTAAACCTTCTACCAGATCATTAATGAATATGTTGAAGAGAACAGGTCCCAATACTGACCCCTGCGGTACCCCACTGGTCACAGCGACCCAGTTAGAGACTATACCATTTATAACCACCCTCTGCTTTCTATCACTAAGCCAGTTACTAACCCATTTACACACATTTTCCCCCAGACCAAGCATTCTCATTTTGTGTACCAACCTCTTGTGCGGCACGGTATCAAACGCTTTGGAAAAATCGAGATATACCACGTCCAATGACTCACCGTGGTCCAGTCTATAGCTTACCTCTTCATAAAAACTGATTAGATTGGTTTGACAGGAGCGATTTCTCATAAACCCATGCTGATATGGAGTTAAACAGTTATTCTCATTGAGATAATCCAGAATAACATCCCTCAGAAACCCTTCAAATATTTTACCAACAATAGAGGTTAGACTTACTGGCCTATAATTTCCAGGTTCACTTTTAGAGCCCTTTTTGAATATTGGCACCACATTTGCTATGCGCCAGTCCTGCGGAACAGACCCTGTTGCTATAGAGTCACTAAAAATAAGAAATAATGGTTTATCTATTACATTACTTAGTTCTCTTAGTACTCGTGGGTGTATGCCATCCGGACCCGGAGATTTATCTATTTTAATCTTATTTAGCCGGTTTCGCACCTCTTCTTGGGTTAGATTGGTGACCCTTAATATAGGGTTTTCATTGTTTCTTGGGATTTCACCTAGCATTTCATTTTCCACCGTGAATACCGTGGAGAAGAAGGTGTTTAATATGTTAGCTTTTTCCTCGTCATCTACAACCATTCTTTCCTCACTATTTTTTAAGGGGCCTACATTTTCAGTTTTTATTCTTTTACTATTGATATAGTTGAAGAACAGTTTGGGATTAGTTTTACTCTCCTTAGCAATGTGCTTCTCTGTTTCCTTTTTGGCAGCTTTAATTAGTTTTTTAGATAAAGTATTTTTCTCCCTATAGTTTTTTAGAGCTTCAATGGTGCCATCCTGCTTTAGTAGTGCAAATGCTTTCTTTTTACTGTTAATTGCCTGTCTTACTTCTTTGTTTAGCCACATTGGGTTTTTCCTATTTCTAGTCCTTTTATTCCCACAAGGTATAAACCGCTTACACTGCCTATTTAGGATGTTCTTAAACATTTCCCATTTATTATCCGTATTCTCATTTCTGAGGATATTGTCCCAGTCTACCAGATTAAGGGCATCTCTAAGCTGTTCAAACTTTGCCTTCCTAAAGTTCAATGTTTTTGTGACTCCCTGACAAGTCCCCCTAGTGAAAGACAGGTGAAACTGCACAATATTGTGGTCGCTATTTCCTAAATGCCCAACCACCTGCAGATTTGTTATTCTGTCAGGTCTATTAGATAGTATTAGGTCTAAAAGTGCTGCTCCTCTGGTTGGATTCTGCACCAATTGTGAAAGATAATTTTTCTTGGTTATTAGCAGAAACCTGTTGCCTTTATGGGTTTCACAGGTTTCTGTTTCCCAGTTAATATCCGGGTAGTTAAAGTCCCCCATAACCAGGACCTCATTATGGGTTGCAGCTTCATCTATCTGCTTTAGAAGTAGACTTTCCATGCTTTCTGTTATATTTGGGGGTTTGTAACAGACCCCAATGAGAATTTTGTTACCATTTTTCCCTCCATGAATTTCAACCCATATGGACTCGACATCCTCATTCCCTTCGCTAATATCCTCCCTTAAAGTGGACTTTAGACAAGACTTTACATAGAGACAAACCCCTCCTCCTCTCCGATTTTTACGATCCTTTCTAAACAGACTGTAACCCTGTAAGTTAACTGCCCAGTCATAGCTTTCATCTAACCATGTCTCGGTTATTCCCACTATGTCAAAGTTACCTGTAGATATTTCTGCTTCTAGTTCTTCCATCTTGTTTGTCAGGCTTCTGGCGTTTGCGAGCATGCAGTTTAGAGGATTTTGTTTTGTTCCAATCTCCTCACTGTGGATTGTTTTAGAAATGTTCTTACCTCCCTTCTGAGTATGTTTTCCTGGGTCGTCTTTGTTCGAGTCTAATGTTTTTCTTCCCGTCCCCTCTTCTTCTAGTTTAACGCCCTCCTGATGAGTGTAGCGAGTCTTCTGGCAAATGTGTGTTTCCCAGGTTTGTTGAGGTGTAGTCCGTCTCTGGCGAGGAGTCCATCATACCAGTAATTCACACCGTGGTCCAGGAATCCAAATCCTTGTTGTCTGCACCATCGTCTTAGCCAGTTGTTTGCATCAAGGATCCTGTTCCATCTCCTGGTGCCATGCCCGTCTACTGGAAGGATAGAAGAAAAAACTACCTGTGCATCCAGTTCCTTTACTTTCTTCCCCAACTCTTCAAAGTCCTTGCAGATTGTCGGTAGGTCCTTCCTTGCCGTGTCATTGGTGCCAACATGTATCAGAAGAAATGGGTGGACGTCCTTGGAGCTGAAGAGCTTTGGTATCCTATCGGTCACATCCTTGATCATCGCACCTGGAAGGCAGCATACTTCTCTTGCAGTTATGTCCGGTCTGCAGATGGCTGCTTCGGTGCCTCTCAGTAGTGAGTCTCCCACCACCACCACTCTTCGTTGCTTCTTGGCTGTACTTTTTGCTGTCACTTGTTGCTGTGTGCCCTTTTCTTTTTTGCTTGCTGGTATTGCTTCATTCTTAGGTGTGCCATCTTCATCCTCTACAAAGATTTGATATCGGTTCTTCAGTTGTGTGGTTGGTGATTTCTCCATGGTCTTCTTGCTTCTTTTGGTCACATGCTTCCACTCATCTGCTTTTGGAGGTTCTCTGACACTTTTTGCACCTTCTGTGACCAGTAGAGATGCTTCTGTTCTGTCTAGAAAGTCTTCATTCTCTTTGATGAGTTTCAAAGTTGCTATTCTTTCTTCCAGACCCCGCACCTTTTCTTCTAAAAGGGCCACTAGTCTACACTTCTGACAGGTGAAATTGGATTCTTCTTCTGGTCGATCTGTGAACATGTAGCACATGCTGCAGCTCACCATGTAGGTTGTCACATCTGCCATGTTGCTCCTAGATCCTGCTGACTTGCTGTGTGTTTTCCTTCTTGTGTAATCTACTCAGCCAAGCTCTCTTGCAATAATGTCCTACAGGCAAAAATTTGCGCGCCTTAAGGCGCGCGGTTTGGTGATGCTTTCGAAGCAGCTGGTCCCGGCTGTACCCAACGATCTTCTAGCTTAGGGAGACTTCGCTTCTCCCAGAAGGCACCTGGAATATGCAAATTAGCCTCCTGAAGCTTGAATCCCTGGTTTTGGGACTTGGGTTTTGGTACATCTTACTGTATATAGAGTGCTGCTATTAGCATTCTACATTAGCATACATCTTACTGTATACAGAGTGCTGCTATTAGCATTCTACATTAGCATACATCTTACTGTATACAGAGTGCTGCTATTAGCATTCTACATTAACATACATCTTACTGTATATAGAGTGCTGCTATTAGCATTCTACATTAGCATACATCTTACTGTATACAGAGTGCTGCTATTAGCATTCTACATTAACATACATCTTACTGTATATAGAGTGCTGCTATTAGCATTCTACATTAGCATACATCTTACTGTATACAGAGTGCTGCTATTAGCATTCTACATTAGCATACATCTTACTGTATACAGAGTGCTGCTATTAGCATTCTACATTAGCATACATCTTACTGTATACAGAGTGCTGCTATTAGCATTCTACATTACCATACATCTTACTGTATACAGAGTGCTGCTATTAGCATTCTACATTAGCATACATCTTACTGTATACAGAGTGCTGCTATTAGCATTCTACATTACCATACATCTTACTGTATACAGAGTGCTGCTATTAGCATTCTACATTAGCATACATCTTACTGTATATAGAGTGCTGCTATTAGCATTCTACATTGGCATACATCTTACTGTATATACAGAGTGCTGCTATTAGCATTCTACATTAGCATACATCTTACTGTATACAGAGTGCTGCTATTAGCATTCTACATTAGCATACATCTTACTGTATACAGAGTGCTGCTATTAGCATTCTACATTAGCATACATCTTACTGTATACAGAGTGCTGCTATTAGCATTCTACATTACCATACATCTTACTGTATACAGTAAGCCCCCCGAAGAAGCCACATTGCGAAACGCGCGTCGGGGCCTCTTGTCCACGCACGGCAGCAGCAGGTTGGTATTAGGTCTTTGAGTATACCGGCTACGTATGTTATCTATATCCCCTCAAGCCACTTGGCAGGCATAGGTTCTGGCACTGCTTCTATTTGCCTCCGTTTCATAGGGGATTCATCTGAATTAATTCCTCAGTGTATCTTTTTACCACCTTGCTGTCTGCTATATTACTGAGCTTGGAGTCTCTATTTTTTCCTCCCCCTGGCATAGCTACTTATATATTTTGATTAGTAACTATCCTGTGTCTGGTACCTTTAGCTTTAGTTATCTTGCCTGGGAGCTGATTTACTTATGTGTATGTACGGTTTGCTTACTCAGTATTTTTTGGCTTGCTCCATAACTATTAACTGTATCCGTGCGTGGTACTAGGTTTTCCCTTCTCTTTTTCATTGCATCATTTATTGTATTTGTGTTTTTAACATTTTTGTGTAATATTTTAGAAACTTGTTTCTCAATAAAATTGTTACTTTTATAGCTCTGGTGTCCATTATCTTTTCGGGTATTATTATATTTTATATGGCGGAGCATATATATTGTTTGCTCTTTGTATAGGTTTACACATTTATAAGACTTGACTTAGAGGCACTAATATATATAATTTGTATGGCGTTCTGCACATTACGCCTTTATTATTATGATTATAGTGACATTATAGTGCCATTTTCTACAAGGATCGGAGGCGAGGAGCCGTTCATCTGCCCTACAGGAAATGATTCTGCTGAACAGGTATAATAACATGGCTATAAACTATTCCCAGCCGTGTATTCCTGCAGGGCAGACACGGTACACAATAATCGGCTGTCACTGATGGTAATAGGAAATGAATGCTGTCTGCAGACTGCAGCCTGGTGTGCACATAGCAGGCAGGTAATGTGAATACTAACACTGGGACAAACGGCAATATGGCTGCTTGTTGTCACTGACGGACGGATGAGCAAAGTGACCGGAGAGACTGTATTCTAATTACCATACTATCAATCTAATTAGCAAATACTAATAACAATAGGAAAAGTTTCATATAACTTTAAGGCTATGTTCACACGTTGCTTTTTTTCTGCATCCAAACCCGCTGTCTGTCCCCGGCGCTGTGCTTCCCTGCACTCACTGTGAGCACAGCGGCCGGAAAGCAGAACGGTGACGTCACTGCTCTGCTTTCTGGCCGCTGTGCTCACAGCCAGAGCAGAGAAGCAGAGCGCCGGAGGACAGACAGCGGAAGGTAAGTATGTAGTGTTTGTTTTTTTTTACTTTTAGGATGGTAACCAGGGTAAACATCGGGTTACTAAGCGCGGCCCTGCGCTTAGTTACCCGATGTTTACCCTGGTTACCGGCATCGTTGGTCGCTGGAGAGCGGTCTGTGTGACAGCTCTCCAGCGACCAAACAGCGACGCTGCAGCGATCCGGATCGTTGTCTGGATCGCTAAAGCGTCGTTTAGTGTGAAGGTACCTTTAGGCCACCGATGTAAAAAAAAAAGAGAAATTTGAGTAAATTAGTGGAAAAAACATTTTTAGGTCTTAAAAAATAGTGACTATTTTGAACTTAAAAAAGTTAATGAAAAACACACAATAAATGTAAAAGCGGTGGGTGGAGTTGAATTGCTTGGGTGTATTTCACCTAAAACACTAGCAGTGCATTGAGTAGGCTGGGCACTAATTACACATTGATTGTCCATTGAGTTGGTAAGGTGTTGTTACATAGTAACATAGTTATTAAGGTTGAAGGAAGACTTTAAGTCCATCTATTTCAACCCATAGCCTAACCTAACATGCCCTAACATGTTGATCCAGAGGAAGGCAAAAAAAAACATGTGGCAAAGCGTAAGCTCCACATTGGGGAAAAAAAATCTTCCGACTCCACATACGGATACCTCCCAACCGTCCCGGTTCCAGCGGGACTGTCGCGATTTTGACAGTCTCCCCCGCTGTCACGGCCGGCTCAAGTATGTCCCGCACTGGTTGGGAGGTGTGCAATGTATCAGCCGGTCATCCCTGCATCCGCAAAGCCTTACACCACATATTGGCTGCTCTGTGCGCACAGGACCTGTGATGAGGTCACAGGAGGGGAGGAGTCAGGGGTCACATGATCGGGACCTCCGTGGATTGCAGGACTCGGCTGTGGCGCTGGTTGCCAACTTGCCATGGTGCTGCTGGATGAGGTAAGAAAGCTGCCTTGTGTGGGGTCAGGAGGTGTTTACAGGATGTAGCGGAGCCATGTGTGTACGAGGTCAGGTGTAAGGATTGGAGCCGTGTGTGTATGAGGTGTATGGAGCGGAGCTGTGTGTGTATGAGGTGTACGGAGCGGAGCCGCGTGTGTACGGAGCGGTGTGTGCAAAGTGTACGGAGCACAGCCACGTGTGTAGGAGTAGCTATTTGTGGCCATTATACAGTATGGAGCATCATGTGCGGTCATTATACAGTATGGAGCATCATGTGCAGTCATTATACAGTATGGAGCATCATGTGCCGTCATTATACAGTATGGAGCATCATGTGCCGTCATTATACAGTATGGAGCATCATGTGCCGTCATTATACAGTATGGAGCATCATGTGCAGTCATTATACAGTATGGAGCATCATGTGCAGTCATTATACAGTATGGAGCATCATGTGCCGTCATTATACAGTATGGAGCATCATGTGCCGTCATTATACAGTATGGAGCATCATGTGCCGTCATTATACAGTATGGAGCATCATGTGCCATCATTATACAGTATGGAGCATCATGTGCCGTCATTATACAGTATGGAGCATCATGTGCCGTCATTATACAGTATGGAGCATCATGTGCAGTCATTATACAGTATGGAGCATCATGTGCAGTCATTATACAGTATGGAGCATCATGTGCCGTCATTATACAGTATGGAGAATCATGTGCGGTCATTATATAGTATGGAGCATCATGTGCGGCCAATATACAGTATGGAGCATCATGTGCTGTCATTATACAGTATGGAGCATCATGTGCCATCATTATACAGTATGGAGCATCATGTGCCGTCATTATACAGTATGGAGCATCATGTGCAGTCATTATACAGTATGGAGCATCATGTGCGGCCATTATACAGTATGGAGCATCATGTGCCGTCATTATACAGTATGGAGCATCATGTGCAGTCAATATACAGTATGGAGCATCATGTACCGTCATTATACACTATGGAGCATCATGTGCCGTCATTATACAGTATGGAGCATCATGTGCCGTCATTATACAGTATGGAGCATCATGTGCAGTCATACAGTATGGAGCATCATGTGCGGCCAATATACAGTATGGAGCATCATGTGCCATCATTATACAGTATGGAGCATCATGTGTGGCCATTATACAGTATGGAGCACTATGTGTGGCCATTATACAGTATGGAGCATTGTGGGGCCATTTGGCTGGTTTCACATTTGTGTTTTTTGCCGCTGCGTTTTAACGCATATAAACACATGCGTTTTTTTCCCTTATATTTAACATTAAAAACGCATGCGTTTTTTTGTATGCGTTTTGCCGCGTTTGACAACGCATGCGTTGTTTCTATGCTTGCGTTTTGTTGCGGAAATGCAACATGTAGTAATTTCTAGAGGCTTTTTTTGCGGCAAAAAAACGTATGGCTGTCTATGTAAACGCATGCGTTTTTAAGCACATGCGTTTGGTTGCGTTTTTTAACACATGCGTTTCCATAGAGAAAAACAAGTCTACACACTGATAAGCCACCCCCCACCATCAAGGTGATAAAGGGATCCAAACCCTAACCCTAGGGATCCAAACCCTAACCTTAACCCTAACTCTAGGGATCCAAACCCTAACCTTAACCCTAACCCTAGGGATCCAAACCCTAACCCTAATCCTAGGGATCCAAACCCTAACCCTAGCCATTTATATTTATAGTGGGTTTTCTAGTTGATTTTTATGTTTGGCAGCTGTCACACACTAAAGATGCTTTTTATTCCAAAAAATATTTTTTGCGTTACCACATTTTGAGAGCTACAATTTTTCCATATTTTGGTCCACAGAGTCATGTCACACGCCCTCTGTAGTCCCATTGGCAGTGTCTGGATCTTGATTTTTCTCTTGTGAAATTTCTCATCATGCGTACCAAAAACGCATGTAAACGCGTAAAAACGCATGTAAACACGCCTCAGTTTTTTTAACCGCATGCGTTTTTCTAAAAAACGCAGCGTTTGCACGCGTTTACATGCTTTTTTTCACCACCTGCGTTTGCGTTTTAAACGCAAATGTGAAACTAGCTTTATACAGTAAGGAGCACTGTGTGGCCATATTTTTTTGTTTATAATTATTCTTTATGAAACAGTGTGATCAGCAGTGCTAAATGGGTGTGGTTGGGACCCGGGTATGGGTGTGACTAGTTATGAATGGGTGTGGTCAGAGGCGTGGCCTAAAATTTGACGCGGCGCGCCGCAAACTTTGTCCCTCTTTCCCATCTTCAAAAGTTGGGAGGTATGCATACGGCAATCAGACTAGTTCCCTGGATCATCGCCCTATCAAGGACTCTAGTATATATACCCTGTAACATTATACTTTTCCAGAAAGGTATCCAGTCCCCTCTTAAATTTAATTAATGAATCACTCATTACAACATCATACGGCAGAGAGTTCCATAGTCTCACTGCTCTTACAGTAAAGAATCCGCGTCTGTTATTATGCTTAAACCTTCTTTCCTCCAGACGTAGAGAATGCCCCCTTGTCCCTGTCTCAGGTCTATGATTAAAAAGATCATCAGAAAGGTCTTTGTACTGTCCCCTCATATATTTATACATTAAAATAAGATCACCCCTTAGTCTTCGTTTTTCCAAACTAAATAGCCCCAAGTGTAATAACCTATCTTGGTATTGCAGACCCCCCCAGTCCTCTAATAACCTTGGTCACTCTTCTCTGCACCCGCTCCAGTTCAGCTATGTCTTTCTTATACACCGGAGACCAGAACTGTGCACAGTATTCTAAGTGTGGTCGAACTAGTGACTTGTATAGAGGTAAAATTATGTTCTCCTCATGAGCATCTATGCCTCTTTTAATGCATCCCATTATTTTATTTGCCTTTGTAGCAGCTGCCTGACACTGGCCACTGAACATGAGTTTGTCATCCACCCATACACCCAGGTCTTTTTCATTGACGGTTTTGCCCAGAGTTTTAGAATTAAGCGCATAGTTATACATCTTATTACTTCTACCCAAGTGCATGACCTTACATTTATCCCCATTAAAGCTCATTTGTCATTTATCAGCCCAAGCTTCTAGTTTACATGAATCATCCTGTAATATAAAATTGTCCTCCTCTCTATTGATTACCCTGCAGAGTTTAGTGTCCTCTGCAAATATTGAAATTCTACTCTGAATGCCCCATACAAGGTCACTAATAAATATGTTAAAAAGAAGAGGGCCCAATACTGACCCCTGTGGTACCCCACTGCTAACCGCTACCCAGTCCAATTGTGCTCCATTAATAACCACCCTTTGTTTCCTATCCCTGAGCCAGCTCTTAACCTACTTACACATTTTCCCGTATCCCCATTGTTCTCATTTTATGTATCAACCTTTTGTGTGGCACCGTATCAAAAGCTTTTGAAAAGTCCATATACACTACATCCACTGGGTTCCCTTGGTCCAGTGCGGAACTTACTGTATCTCTTCACAGAAGAAGTTGCGGGACTGTGGAGTCGGCAAGCCAAAGTGCCGACTCCTCAATTTCCCTAACTTCCGACTTCAACTCCACAGCACTGCCTCATACTGAGCATGTAGATAAAGTGCAGCACAGATTCATCTCAACTAAAAGCTAAGATCCTTAGATCAGGAACAGAACAGACATTTCTAGGACAAATTCTTATGAAAACATTTACAGCACATCCTGCATTGTACTACTGTACCCAATGTATTATATATTTTAGGAGTTTGAGTCGGTCCATTTTAATACTTTCACACCTTGGTTGGACATTGTTTGGTTCCATACCTTGGCCAGCCAGTATTTACTTTAGTGCACATCACTAAATGATTTAGGCTACGTTCACATTAGCGTTTTGCGTGGGGTTTGCGTCGGGCGACGCAGCGGCGACGCATGCGTCATGCGCCCCTATATTTAACATGGGGGACGCATGCGTTTTTGTGTGATGCGTTGTGCGACGCATGCGTTTTTTTTTGCCGCAAGCGTCGGGCCAAGAAAACGCAACAAGTTGCATTTTTCTTGCGTCCAAATTTCGGCAAAAAACGACGCATGCGTCGCAAAACGTAGCGTTTTTGCGTGCGTTTTGATGCGTTTTCATTTGCGTTGTGTGTTGCCGACGCAGCGGCGCACAACGCAAATGTGAACGTAGCCTTAAACTGTTCTAATTCTAAATGCCATTCTCAGGTGAGGAAACCAAAACATTATGGTTTAAATTTGGAAAAATCATAAAAAATAAATGGGTTTCACATCCTGCTGTCCCTGCACACTGTAAAAACTAAAGTCAATGTTTTTTACTGCATTTTTATACGTTCTCATTGCTTTCTATGGGTGAAAAAAACAATGCAAAGATGCTGAAAGAATTGGCATGCAGCAGTTTTCAAAAAGCAGTAGTTTTCCAATTCAGTGAGAAATAAAACAAAAAACAAAGTGTGGGCATGAGATTTATTAAATCTTATAGATTTTACTGGTATTGTAAAAATCAGATTTTAATTTGCATAAAAAAAAGCAGCAAAACATGCAACAAAAATGCAACGTGTGAACATAGCCTAAGATAGAATCTGGTTCTTGCCTCCTAAACTGAGAGCAGCATGAGACAGAGACCTTGATGTGTCACTTACTGGGCTGCTTGCTGTAGTTTTGATAAAATAGCAGTTTAATCAGCAGGACATTATCACTAGAGGACTAGTAAACCTGCTGCCAGGTAGTCCTCCATATTCATGAGCTCTGTATAACCCCGCCCCCACAGGTTTATGCCAATGCACAGTGTACACGGAAAACTGCCAATCAGTGGTGTGGGCGGGATTATACGGAGATGAACATTAAGGGAACTGCTAAATATGAAGCAGATAAAGCAGTGATGTTATCAAAATTGCAGCAAACAGCCCAGTAAGTGACACATCACGGGAGTCATTGCCCTCAGATTACAAATTCCTTGTAAAGCAATAATGAAGTCTACAAAAAAAAAAATCACTATCCACTGGAAAGGTGATAATTAGATCTGTGCAGGACCTCTGGGACTGAGGGTCAGAACTGGCCGCTTATGTTCCCAGTTGTTGCTTGAAGTCAAAAGCTCCACCCATGAGGAACGGGAAAAAAAAGGCATGTAGCTAGCCACTCCATTCAATGTCTATGACATGGGCACTACGCAGAGATAAACAATGATAAGGACCCACACAGACCTCACGAAATATCACCTGTCCACTACATAGACTGTACATAATATTGTACACAATATGCATATAATATATAACATAAGTGCGTAACATTTGATAAAAAATTCATAAACTCACAATGGACATGAAATAATAGAACAATGTAAAATTCGTTTTACTAGAGGACATCTACTTAGGTAAGGAGATACTGTGCACACATGATGGTTGGTGAAGAAGCGTCCCAGCGGGGAGGACAATGCTCCTCATACCCCAGAGCGCTAGTTACAGTAAAATGGACAAACACACTGCATTTTCAGGGCTACAGAAACCCCTCTCCGTCCATGGCCTGGCAGTCCTGTCTCCTCGCCCGGCACTGATGTGTTTGAGCGCTGCCAGGCAGGAAGCGCAGATAGCGTTCAGCTGCCAGTCTTCGGCAGGACACGCATGATCGGCCACAGTATGAAGAGCGTGGCCTGAAGAAGCTGCCGCTCACTTTAATCGCTCACATCCGAGCTTTGTATACTGGGTTATGGTTTATTGTGGGTTTATCCTGTGGCGCAGCACAACATCCGGCAAAGGGAAGGAGCTGCACATGGCAGTATTGCCATGTATAAGGCCGGAGCGTTACAGTATCTGACCTATTTGGGTAATGTATGGGAGACAGAGAAGATAGGTAACCCAAAAGGCCATCCTGACTATGCCGGACCACCACAGAATAATAATAATCTTTATTTTTATATAGCGCTAACATATTCCGCAGCGCTTTACAGGCTGCACACATTATCATCGCTGTCCCCGATGGGGCTCACAATCTAAATTCCCTATCATTATGTCTCTGGAATGTGGGAGGAAACCGGAGAACTCGGAGGAAACCCACGCAAACACGGAGAGAACATACACAAACTCTTTGCAGATGTTGTCCTTGGTGGGGTTTGAACCCAGGACCCCAGCGATGTAAGACTTCAGTGCTAACCACTGCGCCACCGTGCCGCCCCAAATAAATAAAAAAACACTTCTACCATAGACAACCAAAGGAGCGGTCGTCACCAAAAGGGATGAACCCCCTCCTGTAGCCTAAACCACCAAGGATTCAACTATCAGAAGGGCGGTCTACCAGATTTCTATTGATCTATCCTTAGTATCACAGCTGCCCCCCACCGATCAGCTCTTATCACCTTTGTGGTATTGAAGAAGAGTCGACCAACAGTCCCCGGCGGCGGCCAGTCAACATCTGGTCCGTCCACGGTTTACGCCTGGCTGCCGTTAGCGGTGATGGCAGCTGACCGCTGTCGGCACTGATCTTCTATGGATAGGTCGTCACTAATATACTCGTAGCAGACAACCCATTTAGAACCTCTGGAAGAAGCGTGGCCTCACCACTTCTCCTACACTAGACCACTAAGGAATCATAAAGTAACACGTCCACCATAGAGCGCCAAGGAAGGGAGGAGGCATTGTCCTGGGCCCTAAGGACATCAAATGTTAACGCTTTGTCCTTTCCTCGACCGACCTATTACCCCAGACTAGCCAACAACATAAAGGATCCCGAAACAACAATGAAATCAGAAAATTAAACTTACCGTTCATTATCCACGGCATTTCAAATATTACAATTTTTGCTAAAAAAAAAAGACATGAGAAATGGGGTAGATGAGTAAGTCATTGGACAATATACGCGCACATTTTATTTTTTTGCCATTTAGCTGGAATACATGAATATTTCTGAATAATACCATAAAACATGTGAAGGATCCGACTGGGGCTGGGGCCAATGGTAAGTATTCTATTATCCCGCGACATGTGCTATCGAGAAGCTTGTTCCACTGACACAATCAGCTGATCGGTGGGCCAGCGGCAGCATTAAAGGGGCGGTCCTGATGAGCTTTTCCCAGATTATCCACTGAATAGGGGATAACTTGCAGATGGCTTAGGGTCTGGACTTTGGGCCCCCCAACAATCCTGAGAACGGGGGGTTCTGCTGAAGTCGGTGTTGAATGCAGGAGACGTGCACAAGCTCGGTGTCCACTCCATTAATTGTGAACAGGATTGCCAGAACCCGCCAAGTGCGGTCCTCGGCTTTCTCCCGCAGTCAATGACAGGAGGTCGACCATCTGCACCTGTGCTCCAGCCTACATGGGGCCCTGCAGAATCCTGCGCTCAGGAACACCGGGGGTCCCAGCCATCAGCAAAATGAACCCCGATCTTATGGATAGGAGGTAACTTGTGATTTTGTGAAAACCCTTTATGCATATTAAGAGGGGTCTGAGTAAAGAAAGAGTGACCCCCGTGTAGCTAAAAGCTCTAAACCAAACATATGAGATACATGAAGACATGGTGGGTGGGACGCTGAAGCCCTCTTAATGAAAAAATAAGAACGTTTCCCAAATTTTTGTGTGTATGAGCAGCGAAGGCAGTGATTTGTGTCTACACCATTATGGCCGCTGTACACAGCCGTATTTTCGGTGTGAGTGTGATCTGACAAAACAATGGATCGTACTTGGACCAATGTTATTATATGTCCAGGTTTTTCCCCGGACAGAGGAAAGAATCGAAACATGCTCAAATTTCATCAGATATTTAGATTGCACTCGGCCGTGCAACCAATGAGTGTGTGGAAACCATCAGACTGCACTCGGATGACATCTGAGTGCAGTCTGATTCACACAGACTGACAGAATGGAGAAGATGAAGGACATTTTCTATCAGATCACACTATGCGGACACTCTGATCATAATCTCTTGGATGAGAGAATATACGGCCGTCTGCACCCGCCCTTACTAAGGGAAACGAATCATGGCGTAGCCGAAGTCAATAAGAAAAATAAATATCACATGTCACATGTTGGCAAGCAGTAAATCCCGATACACCAGCTCTGCACACATCAGTTAGGATACTACTTACACAGGTATCTGGGGTAGTAGATCTTAAAACAGCTGATTACGAAGCGAACAAAATCCATGTCCTAAAAGTGAAGAATATTCCATTACAAAGGTTCAGTTAAAATGACAACAGATTATTAGGAGACAAGAAACGAGAATATAATTGTCGCTGTAAACACAGCTACGTTGTTCTTATGGGGAATTAAACTTTTTTTTGATTATCTTCAAACTAGAACGAAAAAGCGATGATGATAATTATGTTTAGAGGGTTACCTGGAATAATAAAAAAATGGCTAAGAGCTGAAAATGTGTTAAAGGGAACGTGTTAGCAGGTTTTTGAGCTGTGTATAAGCCGACCACACTACAGCTGTCTGGGTACATGGGATAGTAACAGAGAGCTGCTAATCAGTGCTGGGGGAGAGGCTGGACTAGGAGGCACGAGGCACCTAGTCCTGTACTGAGGATATCCTGCTGAGAAAACACTGAATGTATTAAAATAACAAAACACAGTAAGTGACAAATCCTTGTAATGAGGGTCTCTACTCCTAACATTAAAGAGGTTTTCCAGACCAAATCAATAAGTCTGCAGTCACTCAATCTGACTGCAGACTTATAAATCCCCCCAGCGCAGAAACTATGTGCCGCCAGGATTCGCCAGTTTCCGAGCCGGGACCGGAAGGTATGTATGAGTTATGGGAGTGGGGGGGGGGATTCATTCACAGAGTGACTGCAGACTTATCGATTTGGCACAGACAACCCCTTTAAGGTTCTCTCAGATTACATAGCAAAAACCTGCAGACAGATTTCCTTTAATAAACAACTATTACTTATCTGCCAGTGTGCAGGGGATACAGCCCAAACTTCTGCATCGGCCCATTTTCCTTTTTGTAAAAAATGAATATATATATACTAGCTATTGAACCCGTTCTACGCCCGGGTGGCGAGCATTTATATTAGTATATGGTCTCCATCCTGTCATGTGCTGCTCCATCCTGCGCCCCCATCCTGTCATGTGCTGCTCCATTCTGCGCCCCCGTCCTGTCATGTGCTGTTCCCATCCTGCACCCCCATTCTGTCATGGGCTGTTCCCATCCTGCACCCCCATCCTGTCATGTGCTGCTCCCATCCTGCGCCCCCATTCTGTCATGGGCTGTTCCCATCCTGCACCCCCATTCTGTCATGGGCTGTTCCCATCCTGCACCCCCATCCTGTCATGTGCTGTTCCCATCCTGCACCCCCATTCTGTCATGGGCTGTTCCCATCCTGCACCCCCATCCTGTCATGTGCTGCTCCCATCCTGCGCCCCCATTCTGTCATGGGCTGCTCCCATTCTGCACCCCCATCCTGTCATGTGCTGCTCCCATCCTGCGTCCCCATCCTGTCATGTGCTCCCATCCTGCACCCCCATCCTGTCATGTGCTCCCATCCTGCACCCCCATCCTGTCATGTGTGCACCCCCATTCTGTCATATGCTGCTCCCATGGTGCGCAACCATTCTGTCATGTGCTGTTCCCATCCTGTGCCCCCATTCTGTTGTAATGTGCTGCACCCATTCTGCCTGTTCCTGTTTCCATTCTGCCATATGTTGCTCCCATCTTTCTCTCTCCGGCTCTACTGCCCGAGTGCGGGTGGCTGTGCTGGGGGCGGCTGTGCGTGGCTGTGCTGGGGCGGCTGTGCGTGGCTGTGCTGGGGGCGGCTGTGCGTGGCTGTGCTGGGGCGGCTGTGCGTGGCTGTGCTGGGGGCGGCTGTGCGTGGCTCTGGCTGTGCGTGGCTGTGCTGGGGCGGCTGTGGCTGTGCTGGGGGCGGCTGTGCGTGGCTGTTGCGGGGTGGCTGTGCGTGGCTGTGCTGGGGGCGGCTGTGCGTGGCTGTGGCTGTGCTGGGGGCGGCTGTGCGTGGCTGTGGCTGTGCTGGGGGCGGCTGTGCGTGGCTGTGGCTGTGCTGGGGGCGGCTGTGCTGGGGGCGGCTGTGCGTGGCTGTGCTGGGGGCGGCTGTGCGTGGCTGTGGCTGTGCTGGGGGCGGCTGAGCTGGGGGCGGCTGTGCGTGGCTGTGGCTGTGCTGGGGGCGGCTGTGCGTGGCTGTGCTGGGGGCGGCTGTGCGTGGCTGTGCTGGGGGCGGCTGTGCGTGGCTGTGCTGGGGGCGGCTGTGCGTGGCTGTGCTGGGGGCGGCTGTGCGTGGCTGTGGCTGTGCTGGAGGCGGCTGTGCGCGGCTGTGGCTGTGCTGGGGCGCCTGTGCGTGGCTGTGCTGGAGGCGGATGTGCGTGGCTGTGGCTGTGCTGGGGGCGGCTGTACGTGGCTGTGCTGGGGCGGCTGTGCTGGGGCAGCTGTGCGTGGCTGTGCTGGGGGCGGCTGTGCTGGGGGCGGCTGTGCGTGGCTGTGGCTGTGCTGGGGGCGGCTGTGCGTGGCTGTGCTGGGGCGGCTGTGCGTGGCTGTGGCTGTGCTGGGGGCGGCTGTGCGTGGCTGTGGCTGTGCATGGCTGTGGCTGTGCTGGGGCGGCTGTGCTGGGGGCGGCTGTGCGTGGCTGTGGCTGTGCGTGGCTGTGCTGGGGTGGCTGTGCGTGGCTATGCTGGGGCGGCTGTGCGTGGCTGTGGCTGTGCTGGGGGCGGCTGTGGCTGTGCTGGGGGCGGCTGTGCTGGGGTGGCTGTGCGTGGCTGTAGCTGTGGCTGTGCTGGGGGCGGCTGTGCTTACTGCTTGAGTGCGGCGCTGGCTATAAGGCCGGTTTCACACGTCAGTGGCTCCGGTACGTGAGGTGACAGTTTCCTCACGTACCGGAGCCACTGACACACGTAGACACATAAAAATCAATGCATCTTTTCAGATGTCATTGATTTTTTGCGGACCGTGTCTCCGTGTGCCAAACACGGAGACATGTCAGTGTTCGTGGGAGCGCACCTATTACACAGACCCATTAAAGTCAATGGGTCCGTGTAAAACACGTACCGCACACGGACATTGTCCATGTGCAGTCCGTGTGCCGTGCAGGAGACAGCGCTACATTAAGCGCTGTCCCCCCCACTGGTGCTGAAGCCGCGATTCATATGTTCCCTGCAGCAGCGTTTGCTGCTGGGAACATATGAATATTAGTGTTTAAAATGCAGATCCAGGTCCCCCCCTCACACCCCCTGTGCCCCCCCCCCCCGCTGTGATTAAAATACTCACCTAGCTTCCGGATCCCTCCCCGCAGCGTCCTCTTCTGGCCGCAGCCTCTCCTGTATGCGGTCACGTGGGGCCGCCGATTAAAATCATGAATATGCGGCTCTGCCTCCCAAAGGGGCGGAGCCGCATATTCAGTACTGTAATCGGCGGCCCCACGTGACCGCATACAGGAGAGGCTGCGGCCAGAAGAGGACGCTGCGGGGAGGGATCCGGAAGCTAGGTGAGTATTTTAATCACAGCGGGGGGGAAGGGGGGCACATGGGGGGGCGCACAGGGGGTGGGAGGGGGGTGGAGCCCCCACGGCCGGTATAGGTATATTATGGGGGGGATAATTAAGTTTGGCTGCGTCACTCTGGTCCAGACTGCGCAGGTGCGGTGCGTCGCGCTTGCGCAGTCTATAAAGGCTTCGGACAGAGTGACGCTCCCACCGTTATATTATAGATATATATATGTATATATATATATATATATCTATAATATAACGCTAGGAGCGTCACTCTGTCCGAAGCCTTTATAGACTGCGCAAGCGCCGGCGCAGTCTGGCCCCCACAGAGTGACGCTCCCAGGAGATCGCGGTATGCGCAAGCACTGAACGCACACCGCGATCTCCAACAGAGAAGCAGGGACCACCAGGAGGGCAAGTATCGGCTATATTCACATGGCCCTGTTCCACCGCTGCGCGCCGCCATCTTCCGGGTCCTCTGCCTGTGACGTTCAGTTCAGAGGTTGCGATGACACGCTTAATGCGCCCTGCCCTCTGACTGACCAGTCACAGCCAGAGGACCCGGAAGATGGCGGCGTGCAGCGGTGGAACAGGGCCAGGTGAATATAGGAAGTGCTGGGGGGCCTGAACTAGCGGCGATACTGGCACCTGACCCCCACAGCGCGCCGGTGTCCCCGCCCCCCAGCACTCGGCGCCCAGCGACGATAGGCGAGTATGGTATTTTTTTTTTTTCATATATTGCAGCAGCATACAGCGCATATACCATGGAGCATCTTATGGGGCCATAAACCATAATGGAGCAGTGTACGGGGGCATACACTATGGAGCATTTTATGGGGGCCATAAACCATAATGGAGCAGTGTACGGGGCATATACCATGGAGCATCTTATGGGGCCATAAACCATAATGGAGCAGTGTACGGGGGTATATACTATGGAGCATCTTATGGGGCCATAAACCATAATGGAGCAGTGTACGGGAGCATACACACTGGAGCGTCTTATGGGGGCCATCAACCATAATGGAGCAGTGTACGGGGCATATACCATGGAGCATCTTATGGGGCCATAAACCATAATGGAGCAGTGTACGGGGGTATATACTATGGAGCATCTTATGGGGCCATAAACCATAATGGAGCAGTGTACGGGGGCATACACACTGGAGCGTCTTATGGGGCCATAAACCATAATGGAGCAGTGTACGGGGGCATATACCATGGAGCATCTTAAGGGGCCATAAACCATAATGGAGCAGTGTACGGGGGCATATACAATGGAGCATCTTATGGGGCCATAAACCATAATGGAGCAGTGTACGGGGGCATACACACTGGAGCATCTTATGGGGCCATAAACCATAATGGAGCAGTGTACGGGGGCATATACCATGGAGCATCTTAAGGGGCCATAAACCATAATGGAGCAGTGTACGGGGGCATATACTATGGAGCATCTTATGGGGCCATAAACCATAATTGAGCAATGTACGGGGGCATATACAATGGAGCATCTTATGGGGCCATAAACCATAATGGAACAGTGTACAGGGGCATATACCATGGAGCATCTTATGGGGGCCATAAACCATAATGGAGCAGTTTACGGGGGCATATACAATGGAGCATCTTATGGGGCCATAAACCATAATGGAGCAATGTACGGGGGTATATACTATGGAGCATCTTATCGGGCCATAAACCATAATGGAGCAGTGTACGGGGGCATACACACTGGAGCATCTTATGGGGCCATAAACCATAATTGAGCAATGTACGGGGGCATATACCATGGAGCATCTTAAGGGGCCATAAACCATAATGGAGCAGTGTACGGGGGTATATACTATGGAGCATCTTATCGGGCCATAAACCATAATGGAGCAGTGTACGGGGGTATATACTATGGAGCATCTTATCGGGCCATAAACCATAATGGAGCAGTGTACGGGGGCATATACAATGGAGCATCTTATGGGGCCATAAACCATAATGGAGCAGTGTACGGGGGCATACACACTGGAGCATCTTATGGGGCCATAAACCATAATGGAGCAGTGTACGGGGGCATACACACTGGAGCATCTTATGGGGCCATAAACCATAATGGAGCAGTGTACGGGGGCATATACCATGGAGCATCTTAAGGGGCCATAAACCATAATGCCTCCAGTACCATCTCTATGCTGACGACACCCAACTATACACTTCTTCTCCTGATATCACGCCTGCCTTATTAGAAAACACCAGTGATTGTCTTACCGCTGTCTCTAGCATCATGTCCTCCCTCTATCTGAAACTAAACCTGTCAAAAACTGAACTCCTCGTGTTTTCTCCCTCTACTAACCTACCTTTGCCTGACATTGCCATCTCCGTTTGCGGTTCCACCATTACTCCAAAGCAACATGCCCGCTGCCTTGGGGTCATCCTTGATTCTGACCTTTCATTCACCCCCCACATCCGATCACTGGCTCGCTCTTCTTACCTGCATCTCAAAAACATTTCTAGAATTCGCCCTTTTCTTACTTTCGACTCTGCAAAAACTCTTACTGTTTCACTTATTCATTCTCGTCTGGACTATTGTAACTCTCTACTAATCGGCCTCCCTCTTACCAAACTCTCCCCGCTCCAATCTGTCCTGAATGCTGCTGCCAGGATCATATTCCTCACCAACCGTTACACCGATGCCTCTACCCTGTGCCAGTCATTACACTGGTTACCCATCCACTCAAGAATCCAGTACAAAACTACTACCCTCATCCACAAAGCACTCCATGGCTCAGCACCACCCTACATCTCCTCTCTGGTCTCAGTCTACCACCCTACCCGTGCCCTCCGCTCCGCTGATGACCTCAGGTTAGCATCCTCAATAATCAGAACCTCCCACTCCCGTCTCCAAGACTTTACACGTGCTGCGCCGATTCTTTGGAATGCACTACCTAGGATAATACGATTAATCCCCAATCCCCACAGTTTTAAGCGTGCCCTAAAAACTCATTTGTTCAGACTGGCCTACCGCCTCAATGCATTAACCTAACGATCCCTGTGTGGCCTATATTAAAAAAAAAAAAAAAAAAAAAAAAAAAAAAAAATTAATTAACTGGTTCATGCAGCTTTACATGAACACCCAAGCCTTACACTATGGCTGGTCCGAATAACTATAGCAATTGTTACCATCCACCTCTCGTGTCTCCCCTTTTCCTCATAGTTTGTAAGCTTACGAGCAGGGCCCTCACTCCTCTTGGTATCTGTTTTGAACTGTATTTCTGTTATGCTGTAATGTCTATTGTATGTACAAGTCCCCTCTATAATTTGTAAAGCGCTGCGGAATATGTTGGCGCTATATAAATAAAAATTATTATTATTATTATTATTATTATAATGGAGCAGTGTACGGGGGCATATACAATGGAGCATCTTATGGGGCCATAAACCATAATGGAGCAGTGTACGGGGGTATATACTATGGAGCATCTTATCGGGCCATAAACCATAATGGAGCAGTGTACGGGGGCATATACAATGGAGCATCTTATGGGGCCATAAACCATAATGGAGCAGTGTACTGGGGCATATACTACGGAGCATCTTATGGGGCCATAAACCATAATGGAGCAGTGTACGGGGGCATATACAATGGAGCATCTTATGGGGCCATAAACCATAATGGAGCAGTGTACGGGGACATATACCATGGAGCATCTTATGGGGCCATAAACCATAATGGAGCAGTGTACGGGGGCATATACAATGGAGCATCTTATGGGGGCCATAAACCATAATGGAGCAGTGTACGGGGGCATATACCATGGAGCATCTTATGGGGGCCATAAACCATAATGGAGCAGTTTACGGGGGCATATACAATGGAGCATCTTATGGGGCCATAAACCATAATGGAGCAGTGTACGGGGGTATATACTATGGAGCATCTTATCGGGCCATAAACCATAATGGAGCAGTGTACGGGGGCATACACACTGGAGCATCTTATGGGGCCATAAACCATAATTGAGCAATGTACGGGGGCATATACCATGGAGCATCTTAAGGGGCCATAAACCATAATGGAGCAGTGTACGGGGGTATATACTATGGAGCATCTTATCGGGCCATAAACCATAATGGAGCAGTGTACGGGGGTATATACTATGGAGCATCTTATCGGGCCATAAACCATAATGGAGCAGTGTACGGGGGCATATACAATGGAGCATCTTATGGGGCCATAAACCATAATGGAGCAGTGTACGGGGGCATACACACTGGAGCATCTTATGGGGCCATAAACCATAATGGAGCAGTGTACGGGGGCATACACACTGGAGCATCTTATGGGGCCATAAACCATAATGGAGCAGTGTACGGGGGCATATACCATGGAGCATCTTAAGGGGCCATAAACCATAATGGAGCAGTGTACGGGGGCATATACAATGGAGCATCTTATGGGGCCATAAACCATAATGGAGCAGTGTACGGGGGTATATACTATGGAGCATCTTATCGGGCCATAAACCATAATGGAGCAGTGTACGGGGCATATACAATGGAGCATCTTATGGGGCCATAAACCATAATGGAGCAGTGTACGGGGACATATACACTGGAGCATCTTATGGGGCCATAAACCATAATGGAGCAGTGTACGGGGGCATATACAATGGAGCATCTTATGGGGGCCATAAACCATAATGGAGCAGTGTACGGGGGCATATACAATGGAGCATCTTATGGGGCCATAAACCATAATGGAGCAGTGTACTGGGGTATATACTATGGAGCATCTTATCGGGCCATAAACCATAATGGAGCAGTGTACGGGGGCATATACAATGGAGCATCTTATGGGGCCATAAACCATAATGGAGCAGTGTACTGGGGCATATACTACGGAGCATTTTATGGGGCCATAAACCATAATGGAGCAGTGTACGGGGGCATATACAATGGAGCATCTTATGGGGCCATAAACCATAATGGAGCAGTGTACGGGGACATATACCATGGAGCATCTTATGGGGCCATAAACCATAATGGAGCAGTGTACGGGGGCATATACAATGGAGCATCTTATGGGGGCCATAAACCATAATGGAGCAGTGTACGGGGACATATACCATGGAGCATCTTATGGGGCCATAAACCATAATGGAGCAGTGTACGGGGGCATATACCATGGAGCATCTTATGGGGGCCATAAACCATAATGGAGCAGCGTACGGGGGCATATACCATGGAGCATCTTATGGGAGCCATAAACCTTTATGGAACAGCGTACGGGGACATATACTGTGGAGCATCTTATGGGGCCATCTACCATAATGGAGCAGTGTATGGGGCATATACTATGGAGCATCTTATGGGGGCCATAAACCTTTATGGAGCAGCGTATGGGGCATATGGATGGGAGCAGCAAATTAAAGAACGGTGGCGCAGGATGGGAGCAGTACATGTCAGAATGGAGGCGCAGGATGGGAGCAGCACATGTCAGAATGGAGGCGCAGGATGGGAGCAGCACATGACAGGATGGGGACGCAGGATGGGTGCAGCACATGACAGGATGGGGGCGCAGGATGGGTGCAGCACATGACAGAATGGGGGTGCAGGATGGGAGCAGCACATGACAGGATGGGGGCGCAGGATGGGTGCAGCACATGACAGGATGGGGGCGCAGGATGGGTGCAGCACATGACAGAATGGGGGTGCAGGATGGGAGCAGCACATGACAGGATGGGGACGCAGGACGAAGCAGCACATGACAGGATGGGGACGCAGGATGGAGCAGCACATGACAGGATGGGGGCGCAGGATGGAGCAGCACATGACAGGATGGGGGCGCAGGATGGAGCAGCACATGACAGGATGGGGGCGCAGGATGGAGCAGCACATGACAGGATGGGGGCGCAGGATGGGTGCAGCACATGACAGGATGGGGGCGCAGGATGGGTGCAGCACATGACAGAATGGGGACGCAAGATGGAGCAGCACATGACAGGATGGGGACGCAGGATGGAGCAGCACATGACAGGATGGGTGCAGCACATGACAGGATGGGGGCGCAGGATGGAGCAGCACATGACAGGATGGGGGCGCAGGATGGAGCAGCACATGACAGGATGGGGGCGCAGGATGGGTGCAGCACATAACAGGATGGGGACGCAGGATGGAGCAGCACATACCAGGATGGAGACCATATACCAATATAAATGTTCGCCACCCGGGCGTAGAACGGGTTCAATAGCTAGTATATATATATATATTTATTTTTTTGCCTAAAATACAGAGGTCTTTTAGAGGTCATTTCATCTTGCTTAACTGTTCACTATAACAGTAATTTTTCCCAGGGGTGCCCAATCTTTTACAAAAAAAAAAAAAAAAAGAACTCCCCTAAATGTGCCAGCCTTGAAATTTTATTCCAAAGCTGGTTTCACATGTCCGTGGAATATGGACCGCGCTCAGATCACAAGGCTCGGCCTGACAGTGGAGTCTCCTGACTTCAGTCCATAGCCTCGTAGACATATATTAGGAGGTAGCTCAGGTTAGGAGACGGTCGGGTCTGATCTTCTGATCCGAGCACAATCTGAACAGGGATTGTTCAAAAGCGGCCTGTGAAGTATAAATACTAACATTAAAGGTGATTTTTGCCCATTTGCCACGTTTGATTTCTAGTGATTTGATAATTAATGCCCCTGCCCATCACGATGTCCCTCTCCCTGAATTACGTACTATTAGCACAGGGCTGGACCCCAGTCTGCTAGTAATGCATCACTGTACAAGCACATAGCACCGCATCTCCCCAACTCCACAAGATGAACGACCTTCAGGCGCCGTCCTTTTAGAAATAGATCACTTCCACTTCAAAACGCAGAAGCAAGGAAAAAAAAAAAACTTCACTTTATCTCCGCAAACTAAAAACCCAGGAGGATTACATATGCAAATGCACATTATCTGGAGAACAACCTCTTCTAATGAAGCCGCTCGCTATGAGAACCGCATTTTATCTTTCTTATTTTTTCTATTTTTTTTTTTACAAGCGATATGGATTTGCTTATTACTATGCAGAAGATATCAGACGCGGAGAGAGCGGGCACTGCCGCAGATTACAAATACAATTATCGCTAAGGTTGTTCCAGGAGATAATTCACAATGGGAAAAGATGCTACGAGTCGGAAATACAAATTCTGGAAAGATTATTTCCCCTAAAATGAGAGAATCACGGGTGAATACAATGCCACGTACTGTCCTATTATGTGAGAGCATTCAGTAGAGTCAGCTTTCTCAGGTTCGTACCCGCGCTGGGAGACGTAGATTCTTTAAAAAGAAAGAAAAAATGGAGAAATATAGGGCAGCACGAAAAAACGTTCAATGTAACGTTTTTTCGCACATCGTGTCCGCCATTTTCTACCGCGCATGCGCGGCTGAAACTCCGCTCCCTCCTCCCCGGACTTTAGAATGGGCAGTGGATGCGTCGAAAAAACTGCATCCGCTGCCCACGTCGTGCATAATTTTCACAACGTGCATCGGTACGCTTAGCGACGGACCCGTACCGACGGAAGTGTGAAAGTAGCTGACGCCGGGGGACGTGACAGACATCGGAATGTGAGTATGTACTGTTTTTTTTTTTTTTTACATTTACAATGGTAACCAGGGTAAATATCAGGTTACTAAGCGCGGCCCTGCACTTAGTAACCCAATGTTTACCCTGGTTACCCGGGGACTTCGGCAACGTTGGTCGCTGGAGAGAGCGGTCTGTGTGACACCTCCCCAGCGACCACACAACGACTTACCAACGATCACGGCCAGGTCGTATCGCTGGTCATGATCGTTGGTAAATCGTTTAGTGTAACGGTACCTTAAGACAGTGTTTTTCAACCAGTGTGCCGCGGCACACTAGTGTGCCGCGACACATGGTCGGGTGTGCCGCGGGGAACGGGAGTCAGCTGTTCTCTGTGCCGACTGTCAAGCTGACAGCCGGCACAGAGAAGCTGCAGCGCGCCGGCTCCCGGAGATCAATTGTACTCGCAGACATCTACCAGCTGCGAGTACAATTGAGGCTCTGACCGCTGGGTCAGAGCGACGCCAGCAGCGTGATCAAGTCATGTGATCACGCTGCTGACGTCACTATCCGGCGCGCAGGAGACAGAAGACACTTGGTGGTAAGTGCTCCTGTGCTGTGGAGCTGAAGACACCGAAGATTCAGCGTGGGGCGGGTTTATGGGGAGTATGTGGGGGGATTTATTAAGTGTGTGGTGTGTGGGGGGATTTATTAAGTGTGTGGGGGGATTTATTAAGTGTGGGGGGGGATTTATTAAGTGTGTGGGGGGGATTTATTCAGTGTGTGGGGGGATTTATTCAGTGTGTGGGGGGGATTTATTCAGTGTGTTTGGGGGGAATTTATTAAGTGTGTGGGGGGATTTATTAAGTGTGGGGGGATTTATTCAGTGTGTTTGGGGGGATTTATTCAGTGTGTGGGGGGGATTTATTCAGTGTGTGGGGGGATTTATTAAGTGTGTGGGGGGATTTATTAAGTGTGTGGGGGGGATTTATTAAGTGCGTGGGGGGATTTATTAAGTGTGGGGGGGGATTTATTAAGTGTGTGGGGGGGATTTATTCAGTGTGTGGGGGGATTTATTCAGTGTGTGGGGGGGATTTATTCAGTGTGTTTGGGGGGAATTTATTAAGTGTGTGGGGGGATTTATTAAGTGTGGGGGGATTTATTCAGTGTGTTTGGGGGGATTTATTCAGTGTGTGGGGGGGATTTATTCAGTGTGTGGGGGATTTATTCAGTGTGTGGGGGGGATTTATTCAGTGTGTGGGGGGATTTATTCAGTGTGTGGGGGGGATTTATTCAGTGTGTACGTGGGGGGGGGCTGGAATTTATTTAGCATGTGTGGGGCAGGGTGCATTTATTCTGTGGAAGGGGATGGATTTATTCTATCGGAAGGGCAGTGGATATATTCTGTGGGGGTGAGTGGGGAGATGGGGGTGGACACAGTAGCGAGGGGAAAAATGTGTGCTGACAGTACTGGGAGCAACGGTGATGGGATGTGTGAGGACAGTATGGGGAGTCGGGGGAATGTGTGAGGGGGGAATGTGTGAGGAGGAAATATGGAGAGAGCAAAGGGGTATGTTAGCAGGGGGGGGATGTACAGGAGGAGGCTATTAGAAATGTGTGCAGACAGTATGGGGGGATGAAAGTGTGAGTGGACACATAATAGATACTGAGTAGTGTGAGGGTAACAGCCAGGAGGAGACAGTATGCCAAGTAGGAGGAGTGTAATGAAGGGGCACAGTAGAGAGACTGGGCTCTCTATGAGGGACACCGTATGAGAAGGCAGTGTGAAGTATGGAAAAGAGAGAGAGGGTAGTGTGGATGGCATGTACCATAAGAGGGACAGTGAGGGTCATATTATGTGCTGGGAATAAAGTGAGAGGCAATTATTTACTCAGGGGCTCAGCCTAGGGCAGATATTGTTATTCCGGAGCATTATAATAACACTGCTATCTTTAAGGGTGTTGTGTCGGGATGTGCTGCAGAAGACAGGAGAAGATGGAAGTCTGCAGAAACGAGCTCTGCCGGTGGATGAGAAGAGTCATCATGGCATCTGGACAAGGTGAAGATGAAAAGAAAGAGGCGACTTCACAAACAACGTCATCTATCAGGTACCTGGATGTAAATGTGTTTTTTTTGTGATACTAATTCTCATTTTTATTTGTTAGGAACATTAAAGGGGATGTCCAAGGTTGTGATGAGTCTGCAGTCATACTATGTGACTGCAGACTTCTGAATTCTCACAGTGCACACTGCTATCATAATTCTCTGATGTTGGTGATTTACATACATGTGGTCACGTGCTGACTAGACATGTGTGGCCTCATTCAATGAAAATGAATTGACTGAGGCCGGACACGTCTAGTTAGAATGTGGCCAGAAGTATCCAAATCACGTACTTGTGCTGTCATGACCGTCCACTCTGGCCACCGGCAAGGGAGAATCCTGAAAGTGTGCAGTGCTTGCGCTGTGAGAATTCAGAAGCCTGCAGTCACATAGAATGACTGCAGACTTTCATCTCAAACCTGGACGCACCATTTTGTGCCATTTTGGTTGGTGGTGTGCCTCGGGATTTTTTAAGTATAAAAAGTGTGCCGCGGCTCAAAAAAGGTTGAAAATCACTGCCTTAAGACATATTGGGATAGGACCTTGGAGATGGGAATACCCCTTTAACTGAAATTCTGCCAACCATCTGATATTACCAAGATATTTTCCCTTTACAGTCAAATTTAGGGGCTGATTTTTCTAGTCATAAACACTTGAAATTAAAGGCCTGCAATAATGAGAGCTTCTGGATCCATGCTCCCATGGTAACACTGCCTGGCCTGGTGCTTTAGCAACTTTAGACTTACCATGGGACAAATATATTAAATGAGTAAATCTCTTATTTTATCTCTGACTTGGGCTAGAAATGATTGGGCTTTAATATATCCAGTATATCCACTGGAACACTGAGCTAATTCATGGAGCTAAGAAGTGTTGTCATGGGGATACTGGCATAGATTACCGCCTGGCCAGCTGGGCACCAGGTAAATGTACAACTCTGAGAACTTATAACCTTTAATTCACATTAAATGTCACATTTTGGTTTAGTGCATTAGAACACAACTATGCTTAAAGGGGTATCTCCATCTCCAAGACCCTATACGAATATGTAGCAGGTGTAAATATAATAATATTAGCAAATACCTCCAATTAGAAATGTAGTATAGTTTTTCTGATTCGCTATGTCTCTTTCCTCATATGCAGGCATTGGAGGACCTTGGGTATCCATGGGTACGACCACTGGTATACTGACAGTTAGTTGCTAGTGGTTGTAACCATGGATACCCACGTTCCTGCAATGCCTGCACATGAGGAAAGAGACAGAGAATCAGAAAAACTATACTACATTTCTAATTGGAGGTATTTGCTAATATTATTATATTTACACCTGCTACATATTGGGATAGGGTCTTGGAGGTGGGAATATCTATTTAAAGGCTGCAGCTTTAATGCACGGGTGGAATGGGAAGCCAGCTACAATCTCTAACAGCAGCATTTAAGCGGTTAACAGCAGTAGGTAGATCGGAAACTGCTTTTGTTAGAGGCATATGATGGCTGAAAGACAGACATCATCTGCCAAGAATGGGGTAGGCTCAGCTCCTGAGCCCGCTCCATACACCCGGCGTACATCTATGGTGCTCATTTCCAAGACGTTAAAGGGGTATTGCTATCTTAGTAAGTGATGGCATTTCACTATCACCATCTTTTCTTTAGAAGCTATCACCTAACCGTAGATTAAGCAGTGGCAGCGCCTGTACAGCACAGTCACCATCAATCATTCTATGCCAGAAAAAAAGCGAGCGTTGTACTAAACTCTCTCCAGCAGCTCCGTAGACAAAGAATGGAGCAGCAGTGCACATGCCCGGACACCACTCAATTCAAAAGGGGTATTTCAAACCATTTTGCTTGGCATGAGTGAGGGTTCCCATGTTGGGTTGGTGAGAAATCCAAAAGAATGGAATAACCCATTAATGATCTCTACCAGGGCTGTGAGTAAGCCAAACCTCCGACTCCAGATGCTCAATTTCCATGACACCGACTCAGACTCCACCAAAACAGGCTCCGACTCCATGACTCCTACTCCACAGCCGTACCAGAGCTTTGGAGACGGTAAGCCAAACCTCCGACTCTGAATCCTCAATTTCCATGACACCGACTCAGATGCCACCAAAACGGGCTCCAACTCCGACTCCATGACTCCCACTCCACAGCCCTACCAGAGCTGTGGAGACAGTAAGCCAAACCTCGGACTCCTCAATTTCCATGACACCGACTCCGCCAAAACGGGCTCCGACTGACTCCACAGCCCTACCAGGAGACAGTAAGCCAAACCTCCGACTCCTCAATTTCCATGACACCGACTCCGCCAAAACGGGCTCCGACTGACTCCACAGCCCTACCAGGAGACAGTAAGCCAAACCTCCGACTCCTCAATTTCCATGACACTGATTCCACCAAAACAGGCTCCGACTGACTCCACAGCCCTACCAAGAGACGGTAAGCCAAACCTCTGACTCCTCAATTGCCATGACATCGACTCCGACTCCACAGCCCTGATCTCTGCACGTTCGACCGCTGGGACCACCACCAATCCTGAGAATGAAGTTGGCTGCACCATAGTGGCGCTCCCTACTGTGCAGGAAACTGCAGCCGGCCTAATTCACTCCAATGAAGCTGCGCAGCGACAACGGCCAGCAATGACCCTGTGCAAAACTACAAAGGGGATGGAGTACAAAAACAGCACAGAGCCTCCTTCATTCTCACCATTGATGGGAATTTCCCTTTAAATTCAGATGCAATATTTTTTTAGGAAAAAAAAAAAAAAAGGGTAAACCCGTGCAGATCCTAAATCTACAACTGCATTTGTAATTATTGCAAGAAATAGAAACTTAAAGCAGAAAAGGTCATTCCTTCCATCAAGGGGAATAGCTTCACAAAAGATAAAAATGACTCAAAAGCTTTCCATTCTCCGCCAGATTTTTGATGTGTAAATGTGTACACTCCGCTAAAGGTTTCAGATTGTACGAAATCTTGATTTATGCGACACCGGCGCGCGATCCCTTCACAACTAGATTACAGATACTTTATGAACAAATCTTCACGGCCTTCAAAGCCTGCTTTAATGTTGATCCTACCGAGATGTGGGACTCTCTTCAAAACACATTAGCCCAGCGTGAGATATTAGATAAAGCGCCTCTCAAATCTTCTTAGATTAAAAATAGGTTCTTAATAGGTGCAAAAGGGGAGAACTCTTAGTGTGAATTAATATCCTAATATATCTCTGTATTAGTCACAACCCTTATATCAATAGTCTGGCAGCTAGTCATATAAATAAATACTAAAAAAACAATGGCGGATTTGAGTAGGTTTATCTTTTCCAAAATTAAATAAATTTTTCCAATTTCCAGTGCATAAGATGGTAAAGTGAACAGTGTCATACTCAACTATAATTTGTCCCTCAAAAAACACAAATTCTCGTGTGGCCATGCTGGTGGGAAAAAGACAAAAAAAAAAAAAAAATATGGCTCCTGGAAAAAAAGATTGCAAAATACAAAGAAGTGAACCTAGCCCTGACGGGGAGGGTTTACAACTATAAAACTTTCCTTCCTTTCCTATCATTGTCTCTCAAATTCAGAGGTAGCCGAGCTGAAGTACCGACATTGGCCACTAGGTCACATCGCATTCTCCTAACCCCGGGTCCGTTTGCCCGAATTATTGCTGATGCTGCTGTGATCACAGGACTTTATTAACTAGCATGTTCTCCCTAAAAACAAAAAATAATTTCTCCTTATCTGTTTTGGCATGGTGTTTTGTATATTTTAGCGCTCACGTTCAGCTTGGGAATGAACAGCCTAAAGCATTTATTTGTTAATTTTAGATTAGAAACTTGAACATGAATGGCATCGTGGTGGCATAAATGCAGCTAGGTTTGCATATGAGGGGGCACAGGAGGCCCCCATGGCAGTGCCGAGTTTGGAGGTAAATGCCTTTATGAAATGTAAATATGTTGTGATTGAGTACAAATTCTAAAAGAGACAGTATCAACTCAGACATATCAAAGCATTTATTTGTTCATTTTAGATTAGAAACTTGAACATGAATCGCATAGTGGCGGCATAAATGTAGCTAGGTTTGCGTATAAGGGGGCACAGGAGGCCCCCATGGCAGTTCCCTGAGTTTGGAGGTAAATGTCTTTATTAAATGTAAATATGTTGTGATTGAGTACAAATTCTAAAAGAGACAGTATCAACTCAGACATATCAAAGCATTTATTTGTTCATTTTAGATTAGAAACTTGAACATGAATCGCATAGCGGCGATATAAATGTAGCTAGATGTACTACTCTCATTCAGCGTTTCAGAGAAGATCTACTCTGAAAACCCATCCGGGGACCAGACTAGTCCGGCGTTGCCCCCAGGCCGGCTATTCCCAGCGCCGCTGTAGCTGATCGACAGATCTCTCCCCTCCCTTCGTACATGATAAAGAGACACCTAGCAGTTACCTGCAGCGGCACTGAGAACAGCTGTCAGGGGTCAGAGCCAAATTAGTCTGGTCTCTGGCTACAGTCCCCGGACAGATCTTCAAGGTGTACTTTACTGAAATGTCGGAGCGTTTTGCAGAGTAATATACCGGGCTGCATTTGCGCTGGTCAGCAAGAATCATCCGCCAGATTCCCGGTAACTTCGAGAGGCTTTAAGATTGACCATGCACGGATTGCCAAATAATACAGAAAATTACTAACAGATGAAAAAACGTCACACAGTCAACATCTGATGAATATCGATAACTTACCACATTACTCAGTCCACACTCCGCCATGTCAAACACAACCGTCAAGAGTTTTCCCGGCTCCCTTTTGGCGTAGCGCTCCAACCAAAACGCAACACATTTCTTCTTGTCTTCATTTGTTTTATTATCACGTACATGGAGCTTCACTCGGAGCCAAACTACACAGATACAGATAATATATTTATGTTATTAGTTCACACTATTTTCATTATAGGGAACCAGTCATCTGATACATGCTGCCCAACCCGCGGGCAGCCTGTACCAGCCTCTGGCTGCATGAGCATATCCATGTACCATGCTGTTGATAGCCGCCAGGGTCAGCGACATACTACTGACTAGTCACACAGGCGGGAACCCCGTGGCTTCTCGACGGCCGCTGATGGTGACTGATAAGCCTTTGCCCTGTTTGCGCGTACAGCTATGCCCATGGGCATCTATCAGCTGACAGGTTCCCTATAAACAACATGGAGCTTATATAAAAAAAAAGTCGTAATCCAAGTGTTGTAATGATAGAACATTAGGGACTTTTTAATTAAAGCATATTATAAAAAGATTTGATTATAACAATCAATATTAATTCCAGACCACCCCTTTAGCCAACCAATGAAAGTACGTCTAAACACGGTGGATTTTTTTAAATCAAAATTTCAGTATAATAATGGTATACTGTGTATATCTACCCCCAAAAATAATGTTCATGTGTTCAAATGAAGCTACTTGGCCCCATCATTCAGGAGGACAAAGCAGAAAAGGCCCAGAAAGACCCCATTCTCAACTCTCCCATACACAGCAGCGCTCCTTCTGCCTAGTGCTCCTGTGTTCTGTAGGAGGGTCCTCACCAGATATGACTTATCCCCGGGGGATGATCTGATCAGCAGTCTAAAACTGGACAAGCCGAATTAAAATTTCCCCCCAAAACTGAATTGTTCGTGGCTCCCGTATACAAGTTGGCCGAACCCATTAATATTGGCAGGTTCGGTGGACATTAGTCTGAACTGGACGCTTGAGGTATTTGTAAAATTAGGTAAGTACAATCTCGAATGAACAACACATAAATTACACTGTGCCATTATGTACTAAAAACTAGTCCAAAATCCAGAAGTAGCATGTGAAAAATTAAGTACACCCTTACTTCTTCCGAAGGAATTAAGAGGGTAAGTATTAGCCAGGGCCAAGTAATTGTTCATCAGAAAGTGTAACCACCACTATAAAAGCAGAAGTTTTGGCATTTTGCTGGTTCAAAGCATTCAGATGTGTGTTAGCACAATGCCAAGGAGGAAAGATATCAACAATGATCTTGGAGAAGCAATTATTGCTGCCCATTAATTTCGGAAGGGTTATAGGGCAATTTTCAATCAATTTAGAGTTTATTAAGGAGAAATATTATTCACAAGTGGAAAACATTCAAGACAACAGATGATTCAACACATCATCTGCAGCAATCACGTGGGATGAGAGGTCATCACAGGAGGCCATGCTCCAGAAAAAAAAAAAAAAAAAAAAATCAGCAGAATCCACACAAGGAGTCCTCCACATGACATTGCAAAATATACACTGCTCAAAAAAAATAAAGGGAACACTAAAATCCCACATCCTTGATATCTCTGAATGAAATACCGTATATACTCGAGTATAAGCCGACCCGAGTATAAGCCGACCCCCCTAATTTTGCCACAAAAAACTGGGAAAACTTATTGACTCGAGTATAAGCCTAGGGTGGAAATGCAGCATTTACCGGTGAATTTCAATAATAAAAATAGATCATTATTGCCCCATAGCTGTGCCATATAGTGCTCTGCACCGTTCATTATTTCCCCATAGCTGTGCCATATAGTGCTCTGCACTGTTCATTATTGCCCCATATAGTGCTCTGCGCCGTTCATTATTGCCCTATAGCTCTGCCCCATATAGTGCTCTGCACCGTTCATTATTGCCCTATAGCTCTGCCCCATATAGTGCTCTGCACCGTTCATTATTGCCCTATAGCTCTGCCCCATATAGTGCTCTGCACCGTTCATTATTGCCCTATAGCTGTGCCATATAGTGCTCTGCACCGTTCATTATTGCCCTATAGCTGTGCCCCATATAGTGCTCTGCACCGTTCATTATTGCCCTATAGCTGTGCCATATATAGTGCTCTGCACCGTTCATTATTGCCCTATAGCTGTGCCCCATATAGTGCTCTGCACCGTTCATTATTGCCCTATAGCTGTGCCACATATAGTGCTCTGCACCGTTCATATTTCCCCATAGCTGTGCCCCATATAGTGCTCTGCACCGTTCATATTTCCCCATAGATGTGCCATATAGTGCTCTGCACCGTTCATATTTCCCCATAGATGTGCCATATAGTGCTCTGCACCGTTCATATTTCCCCATAGATGTGCCATATAGTGCTCTGCACCGTTCATATTTCCCCATAGCTGTGCCCCATATAGTGCTCTGCACCGTTCATATTTCCCCATAGCTGTGCCCCATATAGTGCTCTGCACCGTTCATATTTCCCCATAGAAAGCTCTGCCATTGTCGCTGCTGCTGCTGCAGTAAAAAAAAAAAAAAAACATACTCACCTCTCTTGATTGCAGCTCCCAGCGTCTCGTTCTGGTGTCCGGTCCAGGCGTCTCTCCGCTCTGACTGATCAGGCAGAGGGCGCCGCGCACACTATATGCGTCATCGCGCCCTCTGACCTGAACAGTCCGAGCGCAGAGACGCCGGGAAGATGGAGCGGCGCCCGGCGGCTGGAACGTGGACAGGTGAATATGACATACTTACCTGGTCCTGGCGTCCGGCTCCTTCCCCCGTACAGCTGTCTTCGGTGACCGCTGATAGAAGAAGAACTGCAGCACCGAAGACCGTGGGACTGTAGGGGGAGCTCCAGGATCGCTGGAAGCAGGTAAGTATGCCTCAGCGCCCTTACCCACCGACCCTGCCACCCACCTTGACTCGAGTATAAGCCGAGAGGGGCACTTTCAGCCCAAAAATTTGGGCTGAAAATCTCGGCTTATACTCGAGTATATACGGTACTCCAGTTGCAAATTTGTATTAATTGCATAGTGGAATGTGTTCAGAACAATAAAACATAATTATCAATGTACATCAAAATGAATATCCCATGGAGGTCTGGATTTGGAATGATACTCTAAATCAAAGTAGAAAATCAAATTACAGGCTGATCCAACTTCAGTGGAAATGCCTCATGACAAGGAAAAGATGCTCAGTATTGTGTGCGGCCTCCACGTGCCTGTATAACCTCCCTACTGTACAACGCCTGGGCATGTTCCTGATGAGGCGGCGGATGGCCTCCTGAGGGATCTCCTTGCAGACCTGGACTAAAGCATCTGCCAACTTCTGGACAGTCTGTGGTGCAACGTGACGTTGGAGGATGGAGCAAGACACGATGTCCCAGATGTGTTCAATTAGATTCAGGTCTGGTGAACGGGTGGGCGAGTCCATAGCTTCAATGCCTTCATCTTGTAGGAACTGCTGACACACTCCAGCCCCATGAGGTCTGGCATTGTCCTGCATTAGGAGTAACCCAGGGCCAACTGCACCAGCATATGGTCTCACAAGGGGTCTGTGGATCTCATCTCGGTACCTAATGACAGTCAGGCTACCTCTGGCGAGCACATGGAGGGCTGTGCGGCCCTCCAAAGAAATGCCACCCCACACCATTACTGACCCACTGCCAAGCCGGTCATGCTGAAGGATGTTGCATGCAGCAGATCGCACTCCACGGCATCTCCAGACTCACGTGTCACATGTGCACAGTGTGAACCTGCTTTCATCTGTGAAGATCACAGGGCACCAGTGACGAAGTTGCCAATCCTGGTGTTCTGTGGCAAATGCCAAGTGTCCTGCACGGTGTTGGGCTGTAAGCACTATCCCCATCTGTGGACGTTGGGCACTCCTCATGGAGCCGGTTTCTAACAGTTTGTGCAGACACATGCGCATTTGTGGCCTGCTGGAGGTCATTTTGCAGGGCTCGGGTAGTGCTCCTCCTGTTCCTCCTTGCACAAAGGCGGAGGTAGCGGTCCTGCTGCTGGGTTGTTGCCCTCCTACGGCCCCCTCCACGTCTCCTGGTGTACTGCCCTGTCTCCTGGTAGCACCTCCAGCCTCTGGACACTACGCTGACAGACACAGCAAACCTTCTTGCCACAGCTTGCATTGATATGCCATCCTGGATGAGCTGCACTACATGAGCCACTTGTGTAGGTTGTAGAGTCCGTCTCATGCTACCACGAGTGTGAAAGCACAACCAACATTCAAAAATGACCAAAACATCAGCCAGAAAGCAACCGTCAGGAGTTTTCCCGGCTCCCTTTTGGCGTAGCGCTCCAACCAAAACGCAACACATTTCTTCTTGTCTTCATTTGTTTTATTATCACGTACATGGAGCTTCACTCGGAGCCAAACTACACAGATACAGATAATATATTTATGTTATTAGTTCACACTATTTTCATTATAGGGAACCAGTCATCTGATACATGCTGCCCAACCCGCGGGCGGCCTGTACAAGCCTCTGGCTGCATGATCACATCCATGTACCACACTGTTGATAGCCGCCAGGGTCAGCGACATACTACTGACTAGTCATACAGGCGGGTACCCGGTGGCTTCTCGACGCCCGCTGATGGTGACTGATAAGCCTTTGCCCTGTTTGCGCGTACAGCTATGCCCATGGGCATCTATCAGCTGACAGGTTCCCTATAAACAACATGGAGCTTATATAAAAAAAAGTCGTAATCCAAGTGTTGCAATGATAGAACATTTGCACAACAACATGCAAAATTGATTGTCAATCAGGGTTGCTTCCTAAGTGGACAGTTTGATTCCACAGAAGTTTGATTTACTTGGAGTTATATTCTGTTGTTTAAGTTTTCCCTTTATTTTTTTGAGCAGTGTAGTTTTGGTTCATTAAAAATGCTTCCTCCAACTGCACAAACTAAAAGCTATTTACAAATCAAACACAAAGCAGCTATAACTTATAATAACATCTAATAACTACAAACACAAACTCTGTCACTGACAAGTACACACTCAACTAGTTCTCATCCGACTAACTGCAGGGAAACAAAGACTCCAGTCATGGAGGAGAACAAGGTCCGACCTCAGGCTCAGTCACAAGACTATTGTGTATTCCTGGATAAAACAAGGCGCTAATGAAATATCACACAGATTTCGGTCTGCACCAAGTGGAACATTATCATCCCTACGAGAGGAAACAGCGGCATTGATGTCGGGTGTTTACATGACCGAGCTTGTATTTCACCCATCTCACGTCTACTGAATTCTTCATTCTACCAAACTGAGAAACCACAATAATGAATCTATTGGGCAGTGACCTCTGCTATATTCTTTGTGGCCCGGCATTCACTTTATGGACACGATGTGAAAGAGCCTCCCATGAAGTTTTTTTGTATGTGCCGGTCTCCTCCGGGATCCAGTGTCATTCAGCTCCTCTTCTCAGTGACGCCACCGTTCTCCACACTCTTTGGGTCATGCTGGGTTCCAGAGGTGTATCTAGCGTTTCTGGCACCCGGGGCAAGAATTCATTTTGGCGCCCCCCCCCCTCCAAGGGCATATGCCCCCCGTCAGCCCCATCATTGCCCTCTCCTCCCCCCCACAAACACCATTCACTTCTCTGCACATTCCCCTGCAGCGCGATACACACACACACACACACACACAATACTGAGACACACACATACGCACACACGCACATACACACACACACACACAATACTGAGACACACACATACGCACACACGCACATACACACACACACACACACACACACACACATACATTCACACACACTCACATACACACACACACATACACACTCACATACACACACTCACATACACACACTCCTCTCACCTCTCCTCGCGCTCTGCGCAGCTGCTCCATCGCCTTCCTCTGACACAGCCGGCCGCTGAATGATGACGTCATCCAGCGGCGCGTCTGTGTGAGAGGAAGCAGGAAGAAGACAGATCGTGCGGCTGGGCAGTGGAGCTGCGGGGATTTCTCCCTGCCCGCCGCAGCCACTCTGCCGGGGCTCCCCTCCCCCTCTGCACACACTGGGAGCCGGCACTCTGCAGCTTCTATGTGCCGGCTGTCAGCTTGACAGTCGGCACAGAGAACAGCTGACTCCCAGTGCGGGGGGCGGCAAAATGCAGCCGCCGGGGGAGACACTGCGGACCGCCGAATTAGGTGGCCCGACTGCGCCCCCCTGCCGGCTGCGCCCGGGGCAAATGCCCCGGCTGCCCCTCCCTAGATACGCCACTGCTGGGTTCTGTGTGACCCGTAAGTGACTTTTACACTGTAAGTCTATGGAGCGAGAGAACAAGGCTCAGAAAGAGACTACATAGACTAACATTGTAAGAGAGACTTCTGGGTCACGCAGAGAGTGAGTGGGAGAGTCTGAAGAGTGGTGATGTCACTGAGAAGAGGAGAAGACCGGAGGAGTCGGCTGTACTTCAATACATTAATACACACAACACATTACAGGCATGTATACGCAGATTTTGTGAAAAAAGAAACGTCAATGGAGGGATTCTTTAATAGCGGTAAGACAGACATGCACTAATGCTATACTATATAAATATATAATGTAGGGCTGAGAGATTTAAATTTAAAGACAGTTTTAGACTTTAAACTCAATTTTCTTTTTTATTGTGGGTGAGTGTCAGTAAAGGTGTGTGGCCATCCTCAGGTCATCAAATCTACTATAATCTACATCAGAAAGTGATGTAAATCTACTACAGCGTAACCTGTTCACACTTGATGATAGAAATATATGTCATGGAACGTGTCAGAGTCTTTGAAGCAGGCTCAGGACAAGACCTGCTCCACACATGGCAAATGCTAGGAAAGGGCAGCTGGTAACAAAGGATGGAGGCAAGGGGTCACGGCAAATGCTAGGAAAGGGCAGCTAGGTAACGGAATGGAAGTGACAGGTGAGGGGTCACGGCAAATGCTAGGAAACGGCAGCTGGTAACAAAGGATGGAGGCAAGGGGTCATGGCAAATGTTAGAAAAGGGCGGCTGAGTAACGGAATGGAGGTGACAGGTAAGGGGTCACGGCAAATGTTAGAAAAGGGCGGCTGAGTAACGGAATGGAGGTGACAGGTAAGGGGTCACGGCAAATGTTATAAAAGGGCGGCTGAGTAACGGAATGGAGGTGACAGGTAAGGGGTCACGGCAAATGCTAGGAAAGGGCAGCTAGGTAGCGGAATGGAAGAGACAGGTGAGGGGTCACGGCAAATGCTAGGAAAGGGCAGCTGGGTAACAGAGGAAGGAGGTGGCAGATGAGGGGGTCATGGCAAATGCTAGGAAGGGGGAGCTGGGAAATGGGATGGAGGTGATAGGTGAAGGGTCAGAACCTTTATTGAAGTTTATGGAGGGTATATATCAGAGGTCAGAAGACACAGGGGAGCAAATTAAGAAGAGAGCACATGTGAGAGCGTTAACTCTTACCTCCCCTCCTACACAGAGAAGACAAAAAAAATACACAACACTGAGTGGAGGAAAAATCTAACCCTCTTACACACAGAAGAACAGGAGTTTCTGAGAACATACAGAGCCCTGAAGAATAGTGGAGGCAGAGGAGAGGGCAGGGATGCAGTATGGCTTCCAAACCCCCCATACATTTTCCACATCAGAGAGGAGTGCTGCATAGGCAGAGGCAGGTGTTGGGAAGTACTAATGGTGCACTTTGTGGCCATCTCTTGGACCTCCACAGATCAGAAGAACATGGTTGTGGTTGTCTAGGCCGGAGTAGATGAGGTAGTGAGGCAGCCATGCATGCATCTGGTTATTATTATTGTACTTTGTGGGAATATTGAAACACTAGGTGTAAGGCAGATGGTGAGGCTGAGAATGTTTCTATCCTCTCTCTGCTTTAAAGGGAACCTGGCAGCTGATCCTGCCCAATCCGTGGCAGCATGTATCAGGCACGGCCTGTGTATTCTCAGTCTGGTATATTTGACACTGAAATGCTGCGGTGTTTCACAGAAAAACATACTTTAAAAGGCTCTGGTTGTGCTGTAGACTGGTGGGACAGGCGGGTTCCTGGTGGCTTCTCCCCGCCCGCTGCCCGGGAGTGACAGGTCTCTGCCTAGAAGAGCACTTTTAAAGCATGTTTCTATGAAATGCCGCCATAGATTATGTGAATAAAGACATTTTTGAATGATTGGATTCTGAAAAAGATGAAGCCGTATGTAAGCTCTGCTTTATACTTACATAGTTTGTTGCCTTCTTTATCGTAGCCATGCAGGTAGGTGGCTCCAACATCAAAGCACCACCTGGGTAGAACAGATTCACTCAGATCTGGGAAAAAGAACAAAAAAAAAACTTATCAACTTCAGAGCAAAAATTCAAACGTCACTAACACAAGATGTACCCAGAACCAGGCTCTTTTCACACATTTTGGCTTCCATAAGTGCATATGCTAGAAAAGCTCCAACACTGCCTGAACTGGTTTCCATCAGGTGGATCCAGTGCATATGGTGAACGGATACTGCAGATATAGGAACAGGATTCTGGATCCCTCTACAATGGGACATAGTGCTAGGGCAGACAACTCTCGGCACCTAAAGTACAATCACCCTTTAAGTGCAACATATTGTGACAAACACGTACAGTTCACATCTATGGAAAAGGCCATGTCATAAACCAACAGTAATAAAAGTAATACTTTTGTGCCCTAATGGAAGTCTGATAATCATCTACAGAGTACAGCCATAGATTGCTGTAGACCCTGATCATAAAGATAATGTCACGGTGAAAGGAACTTAAAGGTGTTGTCTGGGAATATTTTTATTTTCTTCTTATGGGGCTAAGAACTGACAGGCAAGTAGTTGCTAACTACATGTCTGTTGTGCCCGACGCCGGCTTAGAGCGACCACAGATTAACAGAGCAGCTCTTCCTGTTTCAGGAAGCTGACGAGGGGATGTAACTATCGTCATCATGCTGATCGATAGCCGGCTCCCCGCAGCTATGCAGCGGGGAGCCGGCTATCAATGATCATGATATCAGCAGTCATGGCCCGTCAACAGAGCAGAACGGAAGTGAAGCTGCTGATCTTTCCAAGTCACCAGAATCCTTGGAATTGCCAGAAGGAGCGAGTTGTGATGGCTCGGAGTTGGCAAAGATCGGAACTGGGCACAACAGGCAGGTAGGCAGCAACAGTAAATTCTTAGGCCCACAAGAAAAATTAAAATTCCCAGATCACTCACTTAAGGGGAACAAACGCACAATCTCTCCAATCAGGACAGAGCATTGTTGGAGTTCCAGAGCCACAATCTCAGGAGCACTTAGGATCCCCAGCGATCAGTCAGTAATCACCTATCCTATAGATTGGGGTTAACGTTTTGTTTTTTTTAATAGGTAAAGGCCTATGAACCCTACTTGGCTTCATCTGAAAACAGATCTACAATAATTTGCACTGCAGCCATTGTATAGAATGATAGTTACATATTCCCTGTACTTCCTAAGGGACAGATCCCTATCTTGGGTGGATGTCTCCTGTTTTTAATGGACAGGAAACTTGTTGGAAGATTGTGACGGTCTGAGCTCAGAAGTAGAGATATGAAGCCGTGGCACACAGCCCGCCTTGTGAGTCCGCGCCTTCATGTTCTTATGAGCCCGGTTCCTAAGCTTGGCGCTAAGTCTAATCACCGCATACCTTCAACATTAATTTCACTTGGAGGAATTCCAAGAATCAATTAAAAACACATGACCGCCAAGCTAAAAAAACATCCTGGAGAGTCTGGCATCTCGTTCCGTTCATTAGCCCAGGAGCTTATTAGCAAAGTACAATAATCGGGTGCTAGAGACAAGTCCGCGGTCTGTAAGAGCGCAGCACCGTGCACATTACTGGCTTGGAGAAGGGAACTGCACGGATTCTGCTAGTGTAACATCGGGTCAAAGAAAAGCTAGGCCATAATGCAATAACCAAGTACACCCCAATCAATCAATCCCTTTAATTTTCCTGAAGTTTTTGGACATTTGTTTATGCGCAGTTCTCTTAAGGTCCCGCCACAGCATTTCACTTGGGTTGAGGTCCAGATTGTGCCTCGGCCATTGCGGCACCTGGAGTCTTTTCCTTTTCAGCCATTCTGATGTAGATTTGCTGGTGCGCTTAGGATCCTTGTCCCCAGTTTTGGTCAATCTTAAGCTTTTTGGTAAATGACCCCACATTTGACATTTTACAGAGGATTTTATGGCCGACTCACTGACTACAAGGTGCTCAAATCCTGTAACTGCAAACAAGCCCAAATCATCACCCCTCCGCCATTGTTCTTCACAGTAGGTATGAGGTGTCTGTGTGAATATGATAAGTATGCAGGGCATTATGGTCTACCCAAAGGACATTGTTTCAATGTTGCCAAACAAACCATGTTTGTTCAGTCTTTCTAATTGTGCTGTTATGAACCTGAACATCTAGCATGCTAAGTGGGACTTTAGAGTCTCAGCTGTAGCTCTTGGGTTTTCAGCAATTTCCCCGAGACCTTGGGGTGAATATTGCTGGATGGTCCACTCCTGGGAAGATTGTTAACGGTCTTTAACCACTTACCGACATCCGCCATACACGTACGGTGCAAGTCAGCAGAGAGCAGGATCATGGAGTGAGCTTGTCGCATACCCAGCAATACCTAAATCTCTGATTTGGCCATACAGAGTATGAACCCAGGCAGTCAAAGAAGTTTGGGAGGGGAAACAATAACACTACCATTCACATATTCTCACCCTATTAAACTGTGAAGGTTTGTACCCAAGAAACACAATTGGAATCCCCGCTCAACGATGGCTAGCCCTAAAAGGTCCTATAATGCCCTATAAAACCATGACCAAAGGGATTCTACAAGATCGCCACCTATGAACCTCAATCAACTTCAGGAGAAAGGTAAATCCCTCAATTTCCCAGTTTTATAGGGCCTCTCAGGGCTAGACATCTTTCAGCAGGGGTGCTAATTGTATTATTAGGGTACAAACCTCTGTGGTTAGGTTCGGTGGAGAATAGGTGAATGGTAGGGTTATTGTTTCCCCTCCACCATTTTGACTGACTGGGTTCATACTCTGCCACGACAGATCTGTATGACAAAATCAGAGAATTGGGCCAGTGGTTTGTAAATGCCTGTAGCCGGGCTTCAAAGGAGACACTGACTTTTACTATGTGCAGCAATAGTGTGGCATTACTGTGCTTTGTACAAGCAATCAGACAATTTATTTGTTATTTCTATTTATTTTTCCAAAAATTCCTATTTTTTTCACCACTAAAATAATTAAAAAAGCTGTCCAAGTCTCGAATCGCTGTAATTGTACTAATGAGGAGACTCACATTGCCCGGTCATTTTTATCACACAATGTACGCTGTAAAAATAACGCCCCGAAAAACGAGTCAGAACTGTTTATTTTCCACAATGTCACTGCACCTGTATTTTTTCCTCATTTTCCAGTACATTATGTGGTAAAATGAATAGTGTCATTCAAAAGTACAACTTGTCCCGCCCAAAAAAAAAAAAGCCCTGATATGGCTACGCAGGCAGAAAATTAAAAAGGCAGGAGATCCTCACTTACACAAGGTGCCACCTGGCTGCTTTTACAGCTACAGTAAAGCAGGTGCTGAAGATAATCACTGTGTGGAGTCCAAGATGGGCGAGTGTCACGAAATCCTGTGAGAAAATGTCATGCCTTCTGGGAGGAAGCTGAAACTTGGACCTTAGAACAGGAGCATGCCTCAAAGTCCACCAAGGGTTGCTTTCATTCTAGGTCCTGAAGTTTCTGTGGTGGTCATTAGAGTTGAGCCGGGTAACTGCTTGTTCGGAAAGCTAAAGCACTTACCGAATAAGCTGCTGAGGTAACCCGGCGTCCTGCATGTGTCACGGCTGTGTGTCAGTCACAACACATGCATGGAGAACCCAACAAACAGATTAAAAATACAGACTTTAGTCAAGAAATCAACAAGCGCCGGAGCTTCTTTCCAATGTCGTGCCCTTTTTTCTGCTCGTTACCAGTACCCCTTATGGCAGCACCAGTTCTACTAAATAATTGCTCTACCTCGTTATATAAACCCTCCAATGGTCCTCTATGTTAATTTAGAAAAATAGAAATACCGTGTGACAAAAACATTTTAGGGTATGTTTCCACGTTCAGGAAACGCTGCGTTTTTGACGCTGCGTAGAGCCGCAGCGTCAAAAACGCAGCGTCCAGATGTTACAGCATAGGTGAGGGGATTTCATGAAATCCCGTCTCCACTATGCATTAAAACACGCATGCGGCATACCCGCAAAAATGCACATGCGGCGCGTCTTTTAAGAACACAGCAGGTCCTTACATTGCAGAAAAAACGAAAGGACAGTGCAAGTGACCTGCCAGTGACCTCTGGTGCAGATTTGGTCAGGATTTTACCTGCATAAAATCCTGACCAAATCCTGATGCAATCCTGAACGTGGACACATACCCTTATACAAAAGGTCCAAAGATCAGCAGCTGAACCACAGCCCTAAAACCTATGGGCTCGCTGCCTTCAGGCCATGCTCCAGCTCTCCCGAGTCCCACAGTATTGCCGTACATAGTGCGGTATATAAATGGCAGTAGGATATCCTACAAGTAAATCATTATACAAATGACTACAAATCAGCAGATGAGTAATGTTACAGGGTGCAGCACTTATATGCATACAAGAGCAGAAAATCCATATAAAAAAAACTGACACTACTCCCATCGCCCAGCTCGCCTTAACGTGCATCTGCAGAACTTTTCTAATTTATTTCTTTTTATATATATACACCGCAATGCTTTTTTTGGTTTTCGTCTAAAAATAAATAGTCAAAGGCAAATATTGTGCAAACAACTTTTATAGGTTGCTGTAAGGAACTTTTCTATTCAAGGATATCTGGAGGTTATGAAAATGACTAATATAACAAAGGGAAGGTAAATTCCCAGCTTGTGAATTGCAGCTTGTCTTCAGAATGAAGAATGTGCGTTTAATGTCAACAGGGAATTTGGCTTTCTCCTGTGAATAGCGAAGCGCAGGAGGCACAAATCAGAAGACTTTAATGTTATAACTCAGCCATTGTCTCTTTACTGTCTGCTAAAATATCGAAATTCTATTACAGGCGCGGCACATCGTTGGCTCGCTGGAGATGAAATCCGACTTCACATTACCATTAAATCAGGTGTGATAAAGTGCCACAATAGAAATGCTGAAGTTTCTGCGCTTCTGACCGTGGGATGAAATATACAATTAAAAATCAATATCGTATATATAAACACGAGACACGGAACGTAAATCCAGACTATTCTATACTATGTATTCATGTGCCGACATGGAGAAAGAAACTATACCGCCACTGCAGAGGAAAAAAGGGTAACAGCTACAGTTAATCGGAGCAAGTCCAACCCTGCAAACACAAGCCCATAGCACTATCCCTCCAGCACCAAGCTTTACTGTAGGCACATTCCCCATGAATTTGCCAAACCTAGACTCGTCCTTCAGATACCAGATAGCAAAGCATGATCCATCACGGCACAGAACACGTTTCCACTGCTCCAGAGACCAGTGGTGGTAGCTGTACATCACTTGATGTGGCGCATTGTATTGTTGTATTGCGCTTGGTGATGTAAGGCTTGAATGCAGCTGATTGGTAGCCATGGTTACCAATCTCATGAAGTTCCGGTTGCAGTTAATGCCATAGCAGATTTTAAGGTTGGTTTATCAAAAGTTTTACACCAGAAAACTGGCACAAAATCAGTCGATCAGTCCAAATTGGCAGCGCCGGGGTGGGACAGGGGCGTATTTATTCAAAAAAACTGATGTTTTGTACACCAAAAATGCTACTCCAGAAATGAAGAAAGAAATGCAGCACTCTATCAACGGTCGGAAATTCAAAAGCTCCAAGATAATCCAGTATGTGGTGTTCTGCCCATCTTAAAGGGAACCTGTCACCCCCAAAATCGCGGGTGAGGTAAGCTCACCGTCATCAGGGGCTTATCTACAGCATTCTGTAATGCTGTAGATAAGCCCCCGATGTTACCTGAAAGAGGAGAAAAAGACGTTATATTATACTCACGCAGGGGCGGTCCCGCTGCTGGTCAGGTCGGATGGGCGTCTCTGGTCCGCTCCGGCGCCTCCCATCTTCATTACAAGACGTCCTCTTCTGATCTTCAGCCACGGCTCCGGCGCAGGCGTACTTTGCTCTGCCCTGTTGAGGGCAGAGGATAGTACTGCAGTGCGCAGGCGCCGGAAAGGTCAGAGGCCCGGCGCCTGCGCACTGCAGTACTTTGTCTGCCCTCAACAGGGCAGAGCAAAGTACGCCTGTGCCGGAGCCGTGGCTGAAGATCAGAAGAGGACGTCTTGTAATGAAGATGGGAGGCGCCGCAGCGGACCAGAGACGCCCATCCGACCTGACCAGCAGCGGGACCGCCCCTGCGTGAGTATAATATAACGTCTTTTTCTCCTCTTTCAGGTAACATCGGGGGCTTATCTACAGCATTACAGAATGCTGCAGATAAGCCCCTGATGACGGTGAGCTTACCTCACCCGCGAATTTCAGGGTGACAGGTTCCCTTTAATGTGCAGAAAGTTAATTATCTTGTTATTCAAGTTGTGGCCACTGGAGGTCATCAGTTGCCTACTTTTCATGTTGTTTACCAACCTTTCCCTCCTAGAGCAATGTCTTCTGGGTCAGTCCCGCCCACATTCTTCTTGTGAAGACAAGCTTCAGTAGCCATTTTCCTCTGGTCTGAACAGAGGCACACGTGCTCCTGTCTCGCTTACTTTCTTACCCCTGTCCTAACGGATCTCGGTACGTTTATAAAGGTTTAATGCATCTTTGTTTGTGTTAGTATTTAAGCCTTATGCAGCTCCTATAGTCAGATATAGTTAGGCAGATGTGCTTTGCAGCTTGCAGTTAGGTTAATGTGTACTCTGCATTTAGATAGATGCATTCTTGTATAGAATAGGGCAGTGCTGTTAGAATTACTGTGTAATGCACTCTGTATAATTCTTGCTGTAATGTCCCAGTTATGTGATTGCACCCTGTATGTGCATATACTGAAATGCTGTTATTCTTTACAGTTTTTCACCAGTCATCCACTATGATTATTCACTGAACATCCACCTTGTACATCAACATCATTCACTATTCGATCATCTACTATGAATACTGTCCACCATTGTTGTTCAACGTTATAGTTTTGGTTATCATCACCCTAATAAATAAGACTTAAGCATCAACACAGTCTGTTTACTGGGATGTGGATGAAGGTTTAGCCGTATGTTGGAATCCACACAGCATCCTACGTGGAGGAAGATAGAACATGTGGTGATAGACAGGCTCCAAATCCCAGGTAAAAAAAAAAAAAGTAAAACAAAATTTACTCTGCCATAAAAAAGGTAACAACGTTTCGACCTATCGAAAAGGTCTGTACCAGGTCGCTCGATAATGACCTTTTTGACAGGTTGAAACGTTGGTACCTTTTATATGGCAGAATAAATTTTGTTTTACTTTTTCAACTGGGACTGGAAACATGCTACTCCAGTTGGTGACTGGAGTAGCATTTCTGGCTTGATGCAGAAGCCGCTTACAGAAAGATAGTAATCGCAGAGCCATTTATGTCAAAGAGAAAGATGGTCTGCTATATAATTCTACTGCGCAGCCTGAATCAGACTAACACTTCTGGGCATCATTTTGCCAAGGAACAACTCTTTGTAAGCCAATTTCCTGGGAAAACCGGTCCAATAGCAAGAACATTATACATTTCCATCATGCCTATAATTGAGCTATATTACTCAATGATGGACGCAAGTATCATTTAGGTAGAGCATCACCAGTGTCTAATTAGTAATGTCCAAGAAAAATGTCAAAACTATGTGTATGAGATCATAAACCCAATGAGTGTCTATCGTGGCTAGGTATGTGACCAGCTCACCATTAATGTTTATTTCTTTTCTCCATCTGAAGCTTTCATCAATCATCTTCAGTGCATCGTCTGCCACGTTGTGCCTCATCAGAAGATAGCTCTCCACCCAGGCGTCGTCCATCTGTAGCCGATCCACATCGCGGGAATCGTATTTACTGGAATGGTCTGCAATGGAAACAAAAGGTTTATACATATATACATGTCTGCCACATGACACCTACACCGGCCATTACAACACATCGGCCAGAAGTTGGACCTTAATCGATCAGCTGATCGCTGGATAGGCTTCTTCCTAAAAAGGGGTCAGGAGGCGACACCTTTAACTGGAATAGGACATCAGAAAAAGACCCATTATTCAAATAGGGAGTAAACTTTCAATTGCTTTGCTTTATTTTTAAATAGCTTTGTCCGTCATGGAAAGTTCTGAAACTTTGCAAATCACTAAATTAAGGAATGGTCTTCATCACTGTAAAAAAAAAACAATATTGTAAATGGCTTCCAGATCCCTTTCTTTCTATTGATGGTCTATTTGTCTGTCTTCAGCTGCATTGATGATAACACTACCATAATTCAATTGGAGTACTGATGCTGGCAGTGAAAGGGTCAGTTCTGCACCCGTGTCCTCCTCTGTGTCTTGTGCTTAGCAGCATCCCATCCCTAAAGTTAAAGAAGCACTCCTCCTCCTCCGCCCATCAAAATGGTTATCCTCTTAGTATATTGCAGTCATCATACTATATAGCACTGTGTACTTACAATTGCTCATTTTGCCTTTCTACCCAATACTTCTTCTCTTTTCCATTAGGTCTATGACATCACGTGATTAAAAACTGCCTAGCTGACTCCTTCTAAGCTCTATGTAGACACAGAAGGTCAATTTTCCCAGTATGAGTCATGAGTCATCACTACAAAAGTCAATTTCTTTTACAGAAATTAAGAAATTCCTTAATAAATTGATTTGCAAAGATTCATAACTTTACATGTTGCAAACGTAAAAAAAAAATATATATTTTCTCTTTAAATCTGATGTTTATGTTACTATCATTTTTTAATAATTTTTTTAATCAATTAAAAAAAAAATAAATCTAACTAATCGGCCTAATATTACTTCCTGCTCTTTACATGTAGGAAAAAACTAGGAGAAGAAAGAGAGCGCAGGGGGTTACGCTCACCTGATTTAGTTGTGTATACACAACAACATTTCTAGAATTTATAAATCCAGCTGCTGGAGATCCAACGGATCATCAGACCGGGATTACACAGATATGGAGGATTTGCGGATAATCTGTGCTGCTGGTATCACATCTGATAGATCCAAGTGCAGGCAGAAAGTATTTGCGGGCTTTCTTTATTCAGTCGACGCGTTTCGAGGTACTATAGACTTCTTCATCAGGACAAGAAAAACCTTTGAGTTTGAGTCAAGAGCGAAGAACAGAGGCCAAGACACAAAAGAGAAAATACGCCCGCTATACGGTGGTGAGAATTAGCCTATATTCTTGGGCTATGTCATCAGTATCAGGTCGGCGGTGGTCCGACAGTCAGCACCCCAACTTTTCAGCAGTTCTTCGGTCAGGCGGCAGCCAAAACACAACAGCTCCTTGCACCACATAGTGGCCATTACTGGGTACTGCCGATCACTGTATAAATGCCTAAAGAGATGGACTACAGGAAGGGGACACAGGTCTTATCCATCGGCTCCTTTTCTCCTGCCTTCTAAGTTACATACATGCATAACATAGAGGGGGGTTTTCATTGGGCAAAGCAGGAGCAATGAATGCTGAGAAGGGAAGGAAAGGAAGTTGCAGCACCAATAGTGCTGGTAGAATGAAGCTAAAAAGGAACCATACACCGAAAAGTGTGGATTGTAAGTTAGCATAAGAATTAAGACTGTTTCTGGACAAATATTAGACTGATATGTGTAAAAGCAGTTTTAACCTGTTGTAGGGCTTGAGGCCAGGAAGACCATGCTTTTCTACAAGTTGTGTCTGTAAGGGCAGGGACACTTTAAAGGAAGTTTGTCACCACAAAAATGCAAAGCGACTAATGATTTGCTATGATAAATTCACTTTGATCCATATGCAAATAAGGGCTCGTCAGTGCCGGTTTGGCATGGCCAAAGGCTCGGGGTGCACTCTTACACTATTCCATTAGCATACAGTGAGCGCTCCCTAAACGCACAGCCTGTTCCTGCACACTAACACTGTAGGAGCGAATTGCGGGCACATAGGATCTGATATCTGGCTCCTCACTGAATCCGCTCGCTCACTAAGCTTCTGGATGTAACGAGTGGCATCAACAGACTGTGCCCAGACCTGCACTGAGAGCGGCAGCCCCGACACTGTGTGCCCACCGCTGGGCTCCGCCATGTCAGTAAGCATGCACAGGAACAGGGCTTGGAGTTTAGAAAGCCATCCTATCAAGACCAGGGCCAATGCTGGATATACAAATCATGGGGCGTAACAGTGCCCCAAGCCACACCAAGGGTGCACCGAAGTGCCCTCATCTGCGCATGGAATAAAGGTGAATTTACCTGCAACTACAACACTAAAATGTAGATTACTGGCATGAGTCCTACAGGGGCGAACTCCCCTTTACAAATGTCTAAGGAGCTGAATATGCATTAAAGGCATGAAATACTCCCTTTAAGTCCTCGTGCTCTTTTTTCTTTTATTTTGACATTTCTATAAAATTTGTTGTTTCCTTTCCTTCAACACTACCTGTCTGTATGGAGTCCACTTGTAAGTATAATTCTTACATGCATCAGTTGAATTGCAGTAAACGTAGGACACAAAATGCAGGAAACGCAATAAACCTGTTACACCTGTAACGGGACTATAAAAACAAGAGCTAACAACGACTGAGCAAACTACTTGTGGGCTATACAAATCTGTACATTAAAGCTGAGGCTTCTGGGGATATCTAGCCCGATAGGTAGTGATCCGAGAGGTGTCATGTCCTCCCATAACTAGCCCGATAGGTAGTGACCCGAGAGGTGTCATGTCCTCCCATAGCTAGCCCGATAGGTAGTGACCCGAGAGGTGTCATGTCCTCCCATAACTAGCCCGATAAGTAGTGACCCGAGAGGTGTCATGTCCTCCCATAGCTAGCCCGATAGGTAGTGTCATGTCCTCCCAACACACTTGTAATGGGAAATCTGTAATGGAGATACCAGGAGTACGGATATAAGAAGTTACTCACACTGCTATCCACCCTGTTTGTCTGATGTAATACTGGAGATACCTGGGGTGCCGAGGTAAGAAGAGGCTGCTCACACTGCTGTCCACTATGTCTATCTGATCTAATACTGGAGATACCAGAGGTGTTGAGGTAAGAACAGGCCGCTCACACTGCTGTCCACTATGTCTATCTGATCTAATACTGGAGATACTAGAGGTGTTGAGGTAAGAACAGGCTGCAAACACTGCTGTCCCCATGTCTATCTGATCCAATATTGGAGATACCTGAGGTGTTGAGGTAAGAACAGGCCGCTCACACTGCTGTCCACCATGTCTATCTGATCTAATATTGGAGATACCTGAGGTGTTGAGGTAAGAACAGGCTGCTCACACTGCTGTCCACCGTGTCTATCTGATCTAATATTGGAGATACCTGAGGTGTTGAGGTAAGAACAGGCTGCTCACACTGCTGTCCACTATGCCTATCTGATCTAATATTGGAGATACCAGAGGTGTTGAGGTAAGAACAGGCTGCTCACACTGCTGTCCACCGTGTCTATCTGATCTAATATTGGAGATACCTGAGGTGTTGAGGTAAGAACAGGCTGCTCACACTGCTGTCCACCGTGTCTATCTGATCTAATATTGGAGATACCTGAGGTGTTGAGGTAAGAACAGGCTGCTCACACTGCTGTCCACCGTGTCTATCTGATCTAATATTGGAGATACCTGAGGTGTTGAGGTAAGAACAGGCTGCTCACACTGCTGTCCACTATGCCTATCTGATCTAATATTGGAGATACCAGAGGTGTTGAGGTAAGAACAGGCTGCTCGCACTGCTGTCCACTGTGTCTATCTGATCTAATACTGGAGATATCAGGGGTGCTGAGGTGAGAAGAGGCTGCTCACACTGCTGTCCACAATACCTGATGTAATACTGGATATACCAGAAGTAGTGAGGAAAGAAGAGGCTGCTAACACTGATATACACTGTCTTTCTGACCTAATGGCTACTATTTTAATTTTATAATGATTAGGTCCTTAAAGTAAATAATAAGAGATTTGGTAATTAAAGATATATTGTATAGAAATGTATTTATAAGGGCATTTCTTAAAATTATTGCTGTTTTCTACTTCTGGTGAACCTCTAGAAGTGCAGAAAAATAACTTCACAAGATATTGTACAGAACAGTTTTAAATGTTCTATTATTTCCGGTCATTTTTGAGTAGCGCTTGTTTCATTCCCCTCCCCTCTTGAAAATTAATTATGCAAACAATTTGTAAGGACCCTAGACACATTTCTGTGGGAGTTCTCCGTGGTCCATGAATACAGACTGATGGGGAGCTTGCTTCAGGTTTTGTTTGTTTTTTTCTAATTTATAGGTTTAGTTTTCCAGTAATCATTGAAGCAGTAGAATACTGAATGCCATGATAATTACTACAAACTGATTTTAAGGCCGGATTTTAACATTCTCTATGTAATTATTATTTTTAGGCTAATAAAGGAATACATCGCCGATTACTGCAATATAATGAGCTCTGAGCAAATTTGTTTCTAAATAATGAGATAAACCAAACAACTAAAGATATAAAGCTTTAAAAGCATTAGCCGAATCTGGTGATAGAGATGGAGTGGACAGAAAACACTCTCAAGAAGAGATAAAAGGGAGCGCCTGATTTCAGACATTATCTATCCAGGTCACACTAAAATAGATCTGTTGCATAGTTACAATTGCATATTAAAATATTTTTCTTTCTATTTAGGTTACGTTTAATAGGTCATTAGGGACAAAACAAACACAACACCACTGACACAAATAATACACATCCTAAGCCAAGCAAAATAGGGACAGATAAAACCGCACAGGACTAAAATAAAAGAGAAGGAATAGGAAAAAAGAAGATGGGAAACAAGGAAGAAGAACAGCAAAATTGGCAAAAGAGGCAAAAGAAAAGGGGAAGCAGAACAGAGATAATGGAGACAAAAGAGCAGAGGAAGACAAATAAGAAATCAGTGGCTCCTGGTAATGTCACATTATACTGTGCAGAGATACAGGGCCGACATCCGAGGTAGTGGACAATCCCTTTAATTTATGCATTTTCTATTTAACATATGAATCTTTTTCTAATCATTTTTCGGTACGGCTATTCAAAGTTTGGATTATTTACAGCGGTGAAAAAGCGCTAACGATCTTTTTTCCATGATACATCCAAACCTTTAAAGGGAACCCGTCACCCCCCCCCCCCCCAGGCGTTTGTAACTAAAAGAGCCAGCTTGTGCAGCACTAATGCTGCATTCTGACAAGGTGGCTCTTTTAGGCTGTGTGCACACGCTGCGGATTTTGCTGCAGATCCGCAACGGATTTGGCCGCTGCGGATCCGCAGCAATTTTCCCAAAGTTTACAGTACAATGTAAACCTGTGGGAAAAAAAAAAACGCTGTGCACATGCTGCGGAAAAAGCAGCGCGGAAACGCTGCGGATTATTTTCTGCAGCATGTCAATTGTTTGTGCCGATTCCGCAGCGGGTTTCAACCAGCACCAATAGGAAAGTGCTGGTGAAAACCCGTAGAAGAATCCGCAAGAAAATCCGCAGTGAAAACCGCAGTGGTTTTGCACTGCGGATTTTCCATCCTACTCACTGGGTACACCGCTCTGCTCCTCCCAGTGTTAGATCGTCTCGCTGAGCTGCCTCGTGCAACACTTCTACATTGTCCTGTTGCTAGAGTCTCCTCCTGGCTATAAGGAGGCGCGGCCAGACTTTCCAGGAGTTTATTCCACTGGGGGCTACAGAGTTTTGCTACCCTGGCCTATCCCCAGCCAGCAGTGAATATATAAGGCAGCACCTCCCTCCACACCTTGCCTTATCTTAGGTCACAGTTGCAGTTGATACTAGATCTCTGTCAAGGTGCTTTATTGTTTTGTCTCTTATACTACTAATCTGGCTAGTTTACTCATTCTTTGTATTCTGAACCAGTGCGTCCGCCCCAAACTCATACTTTCTGATCATGTCTTGGTCTTCGCCCTTAATGCTTTGAATTGTGCTGGTGACCAATAAGTCACCTGCTGCAGGTCTGGGAGGGACACCTGGTGACTATCCTAACAGCTCAACACTATCCTCACCAAAAGAGACTCTAGTAGAGACCAGGTAGTCACTTAGTTAGCCTCCGGCCAGTGGCGCAGTGGGATTCACACTCACTGCCGTCATACTGTCAGCTCTATTCCTCGCCCAGCGCCGCCTTCTCCTGCTGCTTGACTGACACCCTCTATGATGTTTGACTTGAGGCAAAGGAGCAATCAGTAAAGCAGGAGGCAGCAAATAGAGCTGGAGTGACAGAGGCTTCAGATCTACACACAGTTCTGCAGCCTCATTTGCCTTTCAATTCAATCGCTGATTTCTCAGTAATGGAGGAACTGACCGGTCACGTAAAGCTATCGCTGGACTTGTCTTTGAAATGTTACCAACATTCTAGAAGAGGATCGATGAGGGATGAGAGCCAGAAGCACGATATGTAGGCATCTTTAAATGGTGAGACAAGAACATAGTGACATGTAATATGTGCATTCATGACCGGACGCATTATCTACAGACCTTGGATATATTCTTGTGTAAATCTCCTCCGCGTCTCATGAATTAATTTCTCCTTCTCCTGTTGAGAACAAAAAAAGAATGCATAAACCGTCACTAAGAATACAACTAAAAGAGTCATGAAACAAGTGCAAAAAAGCCATGCTAGTCGCATACAATTGTCTTCCATGTCCCGATTATGTCGTAGAATATATAGAAATTGTTCGGTAAATGCAGTACACTGAATAACTGCGAGTCTCAAGGTGACACCTAGAAAGAAGGTTTCTACAGTCTGATGTAAGTAAGTAGCACATACTGTAGTCCCCAAGTATCAGCGCCATGCTGACCACCGGCTGCCAATGTACTGGACAATACATGGAGGAGGTGTGGAACCAGCCCCCCACCGCTGCGAGGGGGGATAGTTAGAGGCCAAATTGTAATATACACTGAGACATGAGGGAGACAACGTTGGGTTGTGATTTTGCAATTGATGGTCACTGGGGTCATGTTGTGGCCGTTACAAAAAAAATTCCAACCATGATTTTTGGCATATGTTGCAAACAACTCTGTCCCCTTAGGCCTTGTTTACACGCAGCATTTTTCCTTTCTGCAGAAAAGATACTGCATTTATCAATGTCAGCAATTTCTGAAATCTCTTACACACACTTTTGTTTCTTTTTTCCTGACTGCACTTGATCACTGCAGCATTTTGTAAATTTGCAGCAAGTCGATTCTTTCTGTGTTTTTAAAGCGTCTTTTTCACCGATAGAAAGCAATGATAAAGTGACACAGCACACTGGTTTTGCTGCTTTTTCTGCAGCGTTTTTGGTTAATAAAACTAAGGTTATTAAACATGTACTGTAAACAAATCACACATGTAATCTGAAACTAAAAAAATCCAGTGACAAGAAACAAAACCTGCGTTTTGAACGTTACAAAAACACTGTGTGAACATAGCCTTAGACCAGTGTTTCCCAAACTCCAGGCCTCACAGCACACAACAGGTCCTGTTTTCAGGATTTCCTTACTATTGCAGAGGTGATGGAATCATCATCAACGCATCAGGAATTCTCTCACCTATGCAAGACTATGGAAATCCTGAAAACATGACATGTGGGGGGTCGTGAGGACTGGAGTTTGGGAAACACTGCCTTAGACCTTCGTGTTAGTAGGGCTTGGAAAATTGAGAAATTTTACTGTTGAGTTTTTCGAGGGATCAACACATCTTGGGGGTTCTCATAGCCTCCTTCTAGCAAAACAAAACTGTATTACAGGGGTGGGGAACCTACGACACGCAGATTACCAGGGACAGCAATGCTCGGGACCAGCGGCCCTTTAATTGCAATTTACAGTGCAAGCACAGCGTGTTCGTTTCACTACAGAATGCTGCGGTGCGTGCAGTGAAGGACGTTTTTTGTGTTGGAGTCAGCACGCTTATGCCCCAGCGTCTCCCGTGATGGGTATGCCCCAGCGTCTCCTGTTGTGATGGGTATGCCCCAGCGTCTCCAGTTGTGATGGGTATGCCCCAGCGTCTCCAGTTGTGATGGGTATGCCCCAGCGTCTCCTGTTGTGATGGGTATGCCCCAGCGTCTCCTGTTGTGATGGGTATGCCCCAGCGTCTCCAGTTGTGATGGGTATGCCCCAGCGTCTCCAGTTGTGATGGGTATGCCCCAGCGTCTCCAGTTGTGATGGGTATGCCCCAGCGTCTCCAGTTGTGATGGGTATGCCCCAGCGTCTCCAGTTGTGATGGGTATGCCCCAGCGTCTCCAGTTGTGATGGGTATGCCCCAGCGTCTCCTGTTGTGATGGGTCTGCCCCAGCGTCTCCCGTGATGGGTCTGCCCCAGCATCTCCCGTGATGGGTCTGCCCCAGCATCTCCCGTGATGGGTCTGCCCCAGCATCTCCCGTGATGGGTCTGCCCCAGCATCTCCCGTGATGGGTCTGCCCCAGCATCTCCCGTGATGGGTCTGCCCCAGCATCTCCCGTGATGGGTCTGCCCCAGCATCTCCCGTGATGGGTCTGCCCCAGCATCTCCCGTGATGGGTCTGCCCCAGCATCTCCCGTGATGTGTCTGCCCCAGCATCTCCTGTGATGTGTATGCCTCAGCGTCTCCTGCGGCACCAATTGACCCACAGTAGAAATTTGCAAATGGCACAACAGCAGTCAGCCATGGCCATGCATGAGGTATCAGGGTCTGGGCCAGAATTTACAGCTTTGAATTGAAGTTTCAATGAGGACCTGGTGGTTAAGGGAGCGATGTAAGCCTTCTTAGCTGGGAGTCCTGATACCTCATGCAACACTGCAAATTTTTTATTTTTTTTCCAGCCACACTCAGATGTCACAAACATCAGTTTCATACAGTACTATTTGTAGAAAAATGTAAGGAAAGTAACACAGGTAGCTGACAAAGTAAGTGCAGGCCTGCCTGTCTGTGAGCCCTAACCTTACAGTGGCAACCCTGCGAGATCAATGTATCACACTGAAAACTGCACTATTGCCCAGTCTGCAAATGGAGTGCAAAAGTCATTGGAGATCCATGACTTGTTCATTTTGATGAAAGTTAGGCGGTCTACACTTTCAGGGGACAGCCGGATGCGCTTATCCATCAGGACTCCACCAGCAGCGCTGAAGACACGTCCTGAGAGAACGCTGGCTGACAGGCATGACAAAACATCCAAGGCATGACAGGTAAGTTCAGGCCACTCTTCCATTTTTGAAGACCAAAATGCAAAATGGACCCAAACCCTCCTGATAGCATTGATACGGAGCTCCAGATATTCCTGCATCATCCTCTCCAGTGATTCACAACGTGTCAGACTTGTATTCCGCACAGGTTGGTCTAAAAAAAATTTGTGAAATGACTCACAGAAATTGCTTATGCCAGTTACACTGCTGCTTTTGCTAATGTTTTTGCGATCACTATCCTCTTCATCTTCTGACTGTTGTGCATTTATCACCTTGTCCTCCTCCAGCTATTCCTTGGCTTCTGCATCTTCACTAATAGTTTGCCTCGTACCATGAGCCCCCCTCAATCACTGTAAGCCACCCTCCCATGGCATCAGCCTGTGCGACGACAGTCTGGAAATTTGAGATATTGTTATCCCTTCCATATCCTCCTCTGCTTCCACCTCTTCCTCTGGGACCACCACCTCCTCATGCGCTCCAGCATGTAGATGACCGAAATAGTAATGCTGATGATGGCATAATCAGCGGTAACCATCTTAGTAGCCATTTCAAAACTGTGCAGAAGGTGAAGAGGTCTTTCATCTGTGCCCAATCCACAAGCGTGATTTGCACCACTTCCATACTGTCTTGGCCCAGGCTATGCAAAAGGACATACTGCCCCAGGGTTCGTCGCGGCAGCAACATGCGCAGAGTGGAATTTCACTGTGTAGTAACATCGCAAATCAAACAGTTAACCAGTAGGCGAAAGACCTCTGCAGCAATGCAAGCCGATGATCTGATCGTCAGAAGTGAGCACACAGCGACCATGCTTTCTGCAGCAGCGCATCCAGGACGGATAGTTGGGGAAAGATTGCTGTACCACCAAGTTGAGGATGTGAGCCATGCAAGGCATGTTTGTGAGGTTGCCCCAGGCATAGGGCCGCCGCCAGGTTTGCACCGTTATAACACACAGTCTTACGTAGCTCCAGGAGACAGCCATTGCTCTAACTTGGCCTGGATAGCTACAATCACACAGCTTAAAAGTTGCGGACAATCTCCAATGCATATTAATTTGAACACTGCCGATTGCGGTGAGCCCTGGCTGTGCAGTTCGGAGGTGGGGGGGGGGGGATTCTATCTGCACTGTTGGAATGCGTGCCTGATTAAGGGATAGGTTAAAGGCGCAGGTGGAGGCCCTAGAAGAGGTGATGGAGCCAGCAGCAGTAGAGGAAGTGTTAGATACAGAGGCTTGCCCCACAAGTCTTGGGGATTCAAAGACTTGTGGAGCAGCGCCTTGCCACCTGCACCCACAACCACCAGAGTAACCCAGCTCCCAGTCAGTGAGGTGTAATGCCCCTGACAATGTTTGCTCATCCAGGTGTCAGTAGTGAAATGCACCCTGGCAGACATAAATTTTTCAGGGAACAAGCGATGTCTGCGACATGTTGAAGTACCACAGGCATAGCTTTCCTAGAGAAATAATGTCAACTGGGCGACTGCCATCAACTTTCTGAAGCTGTCTGATTCCATCAGGCAGGAAGGCAGCATTTCAACTGCCAACAGATGGGAGATGTTGGAGTTCAAGCTCTTAGCTTCGGCATGTGTAGGATACATCCTTTTGCGTGACCCTTTTGATAAACCTGCCACGCGAAACGCACGTCAAGGGGTCAGCGGAGAGACGTGTGGACACTACCATTGATGATGGGTAAGCAGGACTAAGCTATTGTGGCATGGGAGCCTGGCAGGATTCATGTACTGGCACTCCTATGATTATTTATTAGCCTTTGCTCACTATGCAGGTCACATATTATTGTTTGTATCGGAGTCTAGTCCCGTTCTTGCTTACCTCTGGGTACTTGGGTCCCATCTTCTCCCTGCTGTATCAGCATGTTTCCTTGGTTATTTTCCTCTCTGTAGTTTGATGCTATATGCATCTTATTTTTTGTCTTTACTTTGATTTAATAAAATGACTTATTTCTAATATCCTTTGGTGGTTTTCTGTACTGGCCGAATTGTTAGGAGTTGCTTATTTTGACTATTGTTCAAAAGATTGGAGATGTTGGAGTTCAAGCTCTTAGCTTTTGGCATGTGTAGGAGGATGCATCCTGTTGCGTGACCACAACTGCGGGACCGAGGGTTGGCTGCTGTGCTGTGAGAGGGTGGAGTACAGAGAACAAGATAAACTGCGGGACTGTGAGGTGCAGGCGGAGATGTTATGGTGGATTGACAAAGATGTGTTCTGCTAAGTGACACAAAAACAGCAGTCATGTCTACTTCCATAAAAGCAGACGGGCTCTCATTCACCCCCGACTGTAGGGGTAAACAAGTGGAGTTTCTGCGGCCGGAGAGCTGTGTGAGAAGACGTGGCATGGTGAGGAGGAAGAAGCAGCAGATGTGGTTGATGGGATGGCTGTTGGTTGGCGAGACCCGCTAGACTGCATTTTAGCGCAGTGAGATTCTCACACTAAGGCATGTTGATTGTGAATGTGTCGGTTCATGAATGTAGTTGTCAAATGATTGCAATTTTTGCCTCTACTGAGTTTTTTTTTTTTTTGCAAATTTGGCAGATAACACAAAATTGCAGTTTCAAGAAAGACCCAGGCTAGGCAACCCTTACTGCCCCTACGGACTGCCCACTCGTAACTGGAGCTGGCCACCGCCACAGTTGGGGTTGAGTATGCAGTGCTTGTCATGTTTGCATCACTTAGTTTCTGTGTGAAGTCGCAACGTCACCTCCTCATCTTCCTCCTCTCCTGAGCTACTCAGCTGCAGACCTCTGGGTTCACACCAAGTGGTATCTAAAACCTCATAGTCATCCTCTCTGTTCTCACAATCCTCACCCTGAGAGTCACCTTCCTCCTATTCCTGACCTGACACCACAGTAGAGTCCGCGTGCGCCTCTGGTATAGGAGCCTCATCAGGACTACCTTCAACCCTAGTTTTTAACGTCTGGTGATGAGGTTCAGGATTCTGCTCAGACTCTACTTTGTCCGGCCCTGGATCCAACATGAAAAAATGTTGGGCATCAGTGCTGCGCATGCTTTCCTCTTCTGGATTCTGTGAATCTTCAGAGCAGACCTATGATGCCCATGAAATAGAATGTGTGAACAGCTCTGCAGAAAGGCCCATCTGTGGCTCCCCACAGTCAGTTGGGAGTTTGGAAATTTGTGATGGTGGCAAACTAGTGTGATTGGGGTGCCACCTCTGAGGATTGTACTGAGTGTGATATTAAGGTGGAGGAAGAGAGGCCACTTGATGCAGCGCTTGCCATCCACTGAAGCAAATGCCCTTTCTGGCCCTCGTCCACAAGGTGTACCACTGTGTGGCTGCCAAAGAAAGGGATTGTAGTAGCCCATCCAGTAACAGATGTGGTCAGTGGTCTTTCGATAGGACGAAACGGTGTTTGTTCAGTTGAGCTTTCATTAACATTAACTCCTAACCCACTACACGTTGAACAGCAAGCCTATTCTTCCTTCCACCACGACCTCGCTTTTCCCCCCACTTATGTTGTATGTACCCTTACTCTCTTGTAACCTGCTGTTTCACACCCTTAGGCCCACAGCTGTCAATCACCTGTCAATAAATGAACAATTACTATTTTTTTCTTAGATAGTGTGCCTGAACAACATTGATACCTAACGATTTTTAAGTGGAAATCTGGCCTTCTGATTTGCCACTGAATCACAGTTTTATCACAAACGATTTGGAGTAGCAAGTGGGACTTCCTGAGAATGACACAGGATCCTATGTAGCTAACTGACAAGTTCACAGTCAGCACTATCAGCTTCTCTGCACCGTGACACTGAGAAAATGGAGCCAGCAAAACAAGATGTCCGCTTTTTATATGGCCAAGGGCAGCCAATCACAGAAGACCTTATGTCATTATTTTGTGGATGGTTTCGGCACCCTGATTGGCTGCTGGAATGTGCACACAAAGTTAAGGGAAAAAGTGTGCCGTTCCTCTAACCTCCCCACAGCCCTCCCCTCATCAAACACGTCCCTCCGTCCTCCCCGCACATCATACAGCACCACTATCCTAGCCAAAGTTATAATACAAGCATTAGGAGAAACACGATGACTTACTGAACTGTGACCCAATTTTGCCGACTTTGGGTAAAAATGCTCGTGAACACGAATCCAAATGTGCTGCGTTCGTGTCGAATTTGAGATTGGCGAAGGTTTTCCGAATGAGTTTGCTCATCTCTAGTTAAGAGCCACCCGCAGATCATGATGATTTCAGGATTTCCTGAATATTCAATACTAATGAAATCCTGAAAACATGGTGTGTTGGGGGCTCCCGAGGACTGGCGTTGGGGAGCTGACCTTTCACCGCTAGCAGCTGCTGAAAATAACACTACATGGTTTACAGCTCAGCAGATCTGCATTTATGCCAAAGGTTACCACTTGTCCCTAGAAATTTCAGTTCCTGAACAGGAGCTTATTTCTCAGAACTGACTGTGCAACAAGACTCCGAGAAGTTTATTCTTACATTAATATAGATATAAAAAAAATAAACACACTCCGTGTCCATCTGAACATACTATGGAAAGCAAGCAAACATCATAAAAAAGGAGAGCAGCACATGAACACGAATACACAAAATATAACAATCTAAATATAACAAAGCAAACATCCATACAAGTCAAAAGCAATAAAAAAAAAAGGAAATTAACGTGCTAATGCACTAAACAATTAAAGGGGTTGTCCAGTGCAAACAAGTTGTTGCCTATCCATGGGGTAAGTGACAACGTGTGGATTGGTGGTTGACCAGCAGCTCGGACCCGCACCAACTGGCAGCTTGGAGAATTTTTATTAGTGACGGGGCATTTTTATCTCCGCTTCAAAAATTAAGCAGTAGGTTGGATGCCCGACTGCTGCTCCATTCATGGGACATGTTAGGTACTAAAATGACACCCACAGCAACTGGTGAAAGGCGTCATCATCACTATGTAAAAAGGATTCAGAAAATGAAATATACCGTAGTTAAAAATCAGGCATTTGTGTTTCGGTAAGAGATTACAGCAGTTTCATTATCATCAGAGTCAGGATTACACCATCACAGCTGATAACACAGGATCCACCAATCAGAATATGCAATGTCACAGCATCGGGATCCATGGTTACGACCATTAACAACAACTGTCACTAGATGAGTGGTCGTAACCATGGATACCTAAGCTACTGCAATGCCCCGCACATGGTGTAAGCGACACGGCTAATCAGAAGGACTATACTATATTTCTAATTGGAGTGGCCACCGGCCGCAGGTGCTCATGTGCGGAGCTTGGCCGTCTACTTGTAGTGTCCGGGGCTTGTTACTGCACATCCACCTGCTATTGAATAGAAGGCGGGTGTGAAGTACCCTGCGGCGGTCACTACAAGTAGACGGCCAAGCTCCAAAAGTAAGTGCTTCAGGCTGGTGGCCACTGTTACTGATAACAGCTGATCGGCGGGGTGTGGGGTATCGGACCCCGACCGATCAGACATTGATGCCCTATCTTGAGGATAGGGCATCAATGTAAAAGTAGTAGACAGCCTCTTTAGGGAAAATCGCAAAAATAAATTACAACGGACCTCAGCGCACCCCACAACCTCTCTGCCTAGGCTTCGTATAGTGGTGTACCTGATTTTGTTTCATCAAAAACTGATGGCAATATATTTCCTGTAAAACAGGATGATACCGCGCTAAAGGGAAATGTCTGTGCTGAGGAATCTATATACCAATAGGTGGAGTATACAAAAGTTGCCCCTATTAATAAACTCCCCGCTGAGTCCCTGCTACATGTGATGGGAAAAAAGTGGAAGGATAAGTGCACTGTGATAAATACTATGCTGAGCACAACGTGGTACCAGAGGTGTTGGCACTAAACAATACGAGTCTGACTCACCGAGGTCTGATGATAGACGTAGTGCCAGAGGTACCGAGGATCCGAGCGCCTGGAACGTGAGTCCAGCACATGAGACGCTGCTCCTGAGGAACAGGTACCGGGCGAGGAAGCCAGCGCCAGGTGGCAGCAGCCAAACAGGAAGGCGGTGAGTCGGCGTACCCTTCATCAGGTACCCTGATGAAGAAGGACTGCGTTCCTTCGAAACGCGTCGGTTGTCTGCTTGGTCCCAGTGTTGCTCCACGCTTTTTGTGACGTCACACAGTGAGCGTTCCCGTCGGCCATTTTTTTTTTTTTTTTTTTGCTTCACTGTCTCCAGGGAGGCCACCGGCCGGGGCGTTCCTGGTTTCCACGCCGACTCACCGCCTTCCTGTTTGGCTGCTGCCACCTGGCGCTGGCTTCCTCGCCCGGTACCTGTTCCTCAGGAGCAGCGTCTCATGTGCTGGACTCACGTACCAGGCGCTCGGATCCTCGGTACCTCTGGCACTACGTCTATCATCAGACCTCGGTGAGTCAGACTCGTCTTGGTTAGTGCCAACACCTCTGGTACCACGTTGTGCTCAGCATAGTATTTATCACAGTGCACTTATCCTTCCACTTTTTTCCCATCACATGTAGCAGGGACTCAGCGGGGAGTTTATTAATAGGGGCAACTTTTGTATACTCCACCTATTGGTATATAGATTCCTCAGCACAGACATTTCCCTTTAGCGCGGTATCATCCTGTTTTACTAATATTGTTTACTTTCATTGACAGCCCTGGCATCTGGCTGTTTTGATACCAGCAGCAAAGGGTATCTTTTCTATTGGTAGCGCTGGTGTTTTCCTTTGTAATATATTTCCTGTGTTTTTTCACTTTCTCAGTGTTTGTATAGATTACAAAATTGCTGCATAAAGGCTGAAAAAATTGACATGCTGTAGATTTCAAAAAGCAGCAGTTTTCCAATTCAGATTTTGCTTGTGCTGTAAAAAGCAGCTTTTAGGTTGTATAAAAAAATGCTGCAAAAACACAACGTGTGAACAAAGCCCAACAGCATCCTGATCAAGCCCAAAAGTCTCAGCCTGGGTAAAGAGAAGAAAAGTGTCAGCAGCAGCAGTGTCAGTGCGCTCTGTAACTTCTGGAATCCAGCAATGTTGGTTTAGTCTGGGGTGACTGGCGTGTGCGGGGCACTGTCACTGTGCGGAAAATCCAAGCACCACGTAACCTCGAATAACATCAGTGAACCAGATAAACCTGGCACAACATGTGGGCACTGCTTAATTCCCCTGGTAACCAGATTAAAGTCCAGATCGCAGGCACAATGGTGCGGCATCAGGGGACGGACAAGAACTGAAGGTCATGGACATTCAGATTCACAGCGACTGATCCATGACACGTTGTACACAAATCTCAGCTGGACGTAGTAACGGGAACGGGGCTCTACACACGGCACCATTACATGTAATCCGAGGGGATGTGCGAGGAGAAAGGCGCCCATCATCCTGAATACACCATCTGGAGAGAAGCCCCTAAGCAGACGTCATCCTCAGGGGACACTGGAGACTCTGCTACTACTGAACTATCACTGCCACTGCCAGGGGCTGTGTGGTGAAACCAAGTCATCATGCCAACAGGATAGACAATAACGTGCTGATTGATAGGGGTCCGACCGCTGGGACTGCACCGAGCGGAAGAACAAGGAACTTTAATCCCCAATAGAATGGAGTGGCAGTGCGCTCGCTCTACCGTCCATCCATTCATTCCCAATTGCAGCCCCACCGAGAATGAATGGATGGGTGGTTGAGCATCCAACATTTTGTCATAGGGATTAAAGTTCTCTAATCTGCTGATTGGTGCAGGACCTGGCGTACAGACACCCACCAATTAGCATGTAATCACAGACACCCACCAATCAGCATGTAATCACCTAACCTGAGGATAGGTGATAACTTGCTTTCACTGCACAACCCCTTTAAGGCTATGCGCACACACAGCCTGTGCACCTTTACTACAGTATATGTTAGGAGTAGTTCCCATCGTATACCGTAACATCGCCGTAGACCCCCAATTACCAGGGAGAAGCCAAAAGTGTGTTCTTTCAGCCTCCATCTGGCGGACATGTATGCCATCTGTAAGTCTGCCCAGCACTTTCCTATTCAGTGGCCATTACAAAGAAAAGTCTACCACGCCATCCACATTTCATTACAATGGCTTCCTATAGAAACGGATCCTCGGTGTCGTCCTGACAGCGGCCGTACACATCAAAGTGCATGCGTCCAACAGTGTGCACAGGCCTAGTGTGGACTGAGCCTTAGGGCAGGTGCAGATGAGCGTATTTGTTGTCCGAGTGTGATCCGACAAAACATCGAATCGCACTCGGACCAATGTAATTCTATGGGGCCGTGCACATAGAATGCACAGAGCTAGCAAAAGGGAAAAAAATAAATAAAATTGCTACATGCCCGAGTCTGATGAGATATTTGGATAGAACTCGGCCGTGCAAGTCAGTGAGTGCATGGAACTAATCAGACTGCACTCGGATGACATCTGAGTGCAGTCTTATTTCAGAATGGAGAAGATGGAGACATTTTTTGTCCATCTTCTCCTTGCCCAAAAGAATCTGATCACACTCCGACCACACTATCGGCCCTATTCTTTCAGATGAGAGAATCTACAGCCGTCCGCCCCAGCCCTTACACTGTGAAGACTAGCCCTGCCCAGCTTCTTCTCTAGTGAACTTCCAATCAACACATGTGGGAAAAACATGTCTATTATTTTAGTATTAGATACTCAGAAGTTACAGCCAAAGCTCAGGTTTGGTGATTGCGGTTTTCCCTCCTTTTAATGAAAGCTGGATAAAGCAAAATGACATTTTTACTATCCATTTCTAGAAAGTTCATTGATAAACAACAGGCAGTATGGCTGAAGTTAGATTGTAAGCCCATGAGGCCAGCGTCCTCTCCTCTCCGGACCAGTCTTTCAATGGTAGTCTATTCTATATGTATATGAACCCTCTTCACATGTACAGCACCGTGGAATGAATAACAAAATAATTATAATTTACTGTCGTTACTTTGGCAAAAACTGACTGCCTCAAACCCCTCCCCCCCAAAAAACGAAAGATGAAGATGCCAAAACCTCTTTATGTAAAACAGACAGCCTCAATAAACTTATCGCTACTACGTTAACTTTTAGGTTGTTTTCCATTTGACCATTTTACATTTTTGATTAAACTATTTTTTTTTAAAATGGAAAGGAAAAAGAAAAATGCAATTCTCATCACAGCAGGTCTAAAACTATATTTAAAGGGAACCTGTCACCTGAATTTGGCGGGACTGGTTTTGGGTCATATGGGCGGAGTTTTCGGGTGTTTGATTCACCCTTTCCTTACTCGCTGGCTGCATGCTGGCTGCAATATTGGATTGAAGTTCATTCTCTGTCCTCCGTAGTACATGCCTGCACAAGGCAAGATTGCACTGTGCAGGCGTGTACTACGGAGGACAGAGAATGAACTTCAATCCAATATTGCAGCCAGCATGCAGCCAGCAGGTAAGGAAAGGGTGAATCAAACACCCGAAAACTCCGCCCATATGACCCAAAACCAGTCCCGCCAAATTCAGGTGACAGAGTCCCTTTAACAACTCAAACTGCTAAAATTATCACGCAGATCTATAGTACCTGATGAGACTGGTGTACTTACTTTGAAAAATCCAGGAAAAAAGGAGGTAAGGTAGAAGGAGGTGAAAGTTGCACTACGAGCAGAGATTTCACATACTGCCCGCCAAAAGCAACAGATGTGAATATCTCTGCACTGAAGTGACGCAGTGCCAAAAAAAAAAAAAAAAAAAGCGGCAGAATCAGGAAAGGAAATACTGTACAAGGTATATAACTTATTTTCTTGGAGCAAGTGACGAGTCTTCTTTAAGAGTTAATTGAAACATGTGAAACCCAAACTAATTAAAAATAGAACGGAAACAGATGACTTTTTTTAGTCAAGAAAAATAACATTCTATTGGTTTATTCAATTATCATTATGGTTTGCAGACATTTACGGGTTAAAGAGCTCTTCCTATCTCAGATACACATGGCATATCCATGGGACGCATGCCCCACCTGATAAACTGCCCCCATCCCAGGAATGGGGCCTCCTCTCATGCCCCCGTGAAAGAAGAGGCAGCTCCATATTGTGGCACTCTCCAATCATTTCTAGGAGAGTTCCTAAAATGGCCAAGCAAACGTGCACAGATATTATCAGAACTTTTACAAAAGTATATACACCCTGAATTTATTAAGGCTTGGGTTGAGGTTTGGAAACATGTAAGGAATAATTAATTTTTTACATTGCCATTGTGTACGGGTTAATTTATTGTATATGTTATATGCAGATCGGGTGAGAGTGATAAGTTTAGACTCTTCACTGTATATGGATGGGCAACCAGTGCAATGGCTGGCACAAGGTGGAGACACCGGTGTAGCAGCTGGACAGAAATATGATCCGGTCTACTGAATTCAGGATGGATTGGGGAGACCGATTAGCAGAGAGCTGCAGGGTCCAGAAGGAATCAGACCAACAGTAAAAGGTTTTGCAGAGTAAAAAGGTTAAGAAAAAAAGGAGGATCTCTAGAAACGTTTTTAACGTGCAGGCAGCATGAGCGAGCGATTGGATATAAGGAAAAATCTGTGTGAAATACAACTCTAAGACAGCTAAGTGTGTTGCTTGGGAATTATGGTAAAACCACACAAGGAAATGGCAATGTTGGGTTTAGGAAGATTAGTGGAGGGTTGACATACAGGGAGAAGTGTATAATTGGGTGTCATCAGCAGAGAGATGGTACTGAGAAAAATCTGCTGATGGTTTGTCCAATAGGGGCGGTATACAAAGAGAATAGGGGTGACCTAAGGCTACTTTCACACTGGCGTTTTTTTGAATATGTCGCAATGCGTCATTTAGGGGGAAAAACGCATCCTGCAAAGTTGTTTGCAGGATGCGTTTTTGCCCCATAGAGTAACATTACCGACGCATTGCGAAGTATTGACACACGTCGCAACCGTCGTGCGACGGTTGCGCCGTGTTGTGGCGGACCGCCGGGAGCAAAAAATGTTAAATGTAACGTTTTTTTGCTGCCGACGGACTGCTTTTTCCGACCGCGCATGCGCGGCCGGAACTCCGCCCACCACCCCGCATCTCACAATGGGGCAGTGGATGCGCCGGAGAAATGCATCCGCTGCACCCGTTGTGCGGCGCATCAAACGCTAGCGTCGGGATCTCGGCCTGACGCAATGCGACGGGCCGAATCCGACGCTAGTGTGAAAGTAGTCTTAGACTGAACCCTAAGGAACCCCAACAGTAAAGAGAAGAGGAGCCAGCAAAAGATACAGTGAAGGAGCGGTCAGATAGGAAGGAGGAGAATCAGGAGAGAATGGTGTCCCTGGGCCCGATAGAGCGGAGCATAGTGAGGAGGAGCTGGTGGTCCACAGTGTTGAATGCTGATTGTCCTGGATCTAAAAGTGCAGCTACTGGGAAAAAAAAACTTTTTTTTCTCTAGGCAGCCTCCGGCTTTCAGTCGCTGCTCAGTACATAGTGAGCAGAAGTTGTAATGACAACTCTACGCTGATCAGCGGCAAAGCAAACTGTCAGTCACTGTCCTGGGGATTGGTTCCAGCCGCCACTCACTGCATACTGACCGATGACTGAAAACACAGCTCCATGTCTGCACATCATCATCATCATCATCCCCATTGGGGCTCACAATCTAGATTCCCTATCAGTATGTCTATTGAATGTAAGAAAAAACCAACAGAAACACGAGAACATACAAACCAAGGCGGTGGAGTTGGTATAAAATTGAGCGTCTCTTAAAATATATAATCATTGGGTACAGTAGTGCAATGCAGGATGGGCTGTAAATGTTTTCATAAGAATTTGGGAAAGTCATGAAATGTCCTACAAATGTCTGTTCTGTTCCTGATCCGGGCTTTTAGTTGAGATGAATCTGTGCTGCACTTTATGCACATGCTTGGTAGTGACCAGTGCTGTGGAGTCATAGATGAGATGAATCTGTGCTACACTTTATGCACATGCTCAGTAGTGACCAGTGCTGTAGAGTTGGGGGTCCGGGACATCGAGGAGTTGGAGGTTTGTCTTACCGAATCCACAGCTTTGATACAATCTCCGTGCAGATGATGTCCTTGGTGGGATTTGAACCCAGGACCCCAGCGTTGCAAATCATTAGTGCTAACCACTGAGCATTTGGCAACGTGACACATTCCCTTTACATTTTTTAATTTAAATAATTCAAAGAGGGATCTGTTGGGAACCTGTGATCCACTCCGTGTCCCTTTTGCTCCGTTTGTAAAGAAATATTTATTTAACACAGGATCTGTTATGACAAGTGGACGTGTGAACAATGAACGTTTTATTATGGACGGACGCCCGCACTCTGTGATAACCGCGGAGAACCCCTGATATACAGTGACATAATGGCAGGCAGCCTCACATATAGAAAATCATCCTCATGATCTTATGACCGCTTTCTTTTCTTTCTTCCCTAATTTTACACTTGAACTTAGTGTTCTGTGACAAAGCTCAATGTCACTTGCAGAAATAAAACCGCTTCTTCCTGCCGGTATAACACAGAAAAGAGGATCCTCGGGTCGTCCTGGCTCAATGAACTCGGTCACAGGCAACTTGAAAAACGACTTGCGACAAACTAGAAATCTAAATATTTATCTGTGCCGTCCATCACAGGCCGCGGCCGTCCATCACAGGCCGCGGCCGTCCATCACAGGCCGCGGCCGTCCATCACAGGCCGCGGCCGTCCATCACAGGCCGCGGCCGTCCATCACAGGCCGCGGCCGTCCATCACAGGCCGCGGCCGTCCATCACAGGCCGCGGCCGTCCATCACAGGCCGCGGCAGTCCAGTGGGTGCTGGTAGGAGAGTATATCGGTCTTTGTAAGGCTACGTTCACATTTGCGTTGTTGTGTGCTGCGTCGGCGACGCAACGCACAACGCACGCAAAAACGCATGCAAAACGCAGTGTTTTGTGATGCATGCGTTCATTTTTATAGCGCAAAAAAAATGCAACAAGCAGCGTCCTCTGCGCCCTGACGCTTGCGAGCAAAAAACGCATGCGTCACAAAACGAAACACAACGCATGTCCATGCGCCCCCATGTTAAATATAGCGGCGCATGACGCATGTGTCGCCGCGGCTGCGCCCGACGCAACGCAAATGTGAACGTAGCCTTATTTCATATTGTATACATATCCAGTCCCTTGGACAAAGCTTTATTTTGCTCAGAGAATCCCTTTAACCTGGCAGTCTATTCATGCTGCCCGATCTGACAGCTGGACCGCTGCAGTGTTTCAGAAAAAATACATTTAAAAGCCGGCCAAGAACCATGCCGCTCAGGGGACGAGTCCAAGCAGCCGGACCCCAAAAGCTTCCCCCACCTCACTCCGAAGATGACAGGTCTCTCCCTATAGCTAAGACGTCAGAGTGGCTCGGGCAGCATGCATCAGCTGTCAAGGGCATTTTAAAAGGGGTTATGTCAAATGTAGCATTTATAGATATATGATTGCTAGTGATCTGACCACTGAGGACCCCATCCATTATTTCAACAGGGTCTTGAATACTCTGTGTCAGCATTAGTCCACATTTGTTTGACTACAGTGGCATCTCAGGAAGTGGTGTTGGGACCCCTATGCTGATGATCAGCTGGAGCCCAATATTCAGAAGCCCAGCGCTCATTCATTTATCACCGATGACTTTATCATCACAACCTGGTACTCTAAGGGCTTGTCCCATACAGACAACTTCAGGCCATATGCCCTAATAGATGAGAAAGAAGTGATAGAGGGGCTCTGCCCGAACTGGGGGTCCATGGTCACGTGCTTCATACACAAGACTTTACAGCAGTCTCATCACCAACAGGATTTCAGTGACATAGCACCTCTATATACAGTAGATAACACAGCATGCACCAATCACAATATATGTCACAGCTCACCTCCTCCTCCTGTACAATGACTGATCACACCTCTATATACAGTAGATAACACAGCATGCACCAATCACAATATATGTCACAGCTCACCTCCTCCTCCTGTACAATGACTGATCACACCTCTATATACAGTAGATAACACAGCATGCACCAATCACAATATATGTCACAGCTCACCTCCTCCTCCTGTACAATGACTGATCACACCTCTATATACAGTAGATAACACAGCATGCACCAATCACAATATATGTCACAGCTCACCTCCTCCTCCTGTACAATGACTGATCACACCTCTATATACAGTAGATAACACAGCATGCACCAATCACAATATATCACAGCTCACCTCCTCCTCCTGTACAATGACTGATAAAGAATCCACCATTCACAAAAGAATAAAGCTCACCTCCTCTCCTTCATGTACAATGACAGATAACACCTGGATACACAGTACATAACACAGAATCCACCATTCAGAATAGGGGATATCACAGCTCACCTTCTCCCCAATCACTAGTCTAAGTGATATACTGCTGTACAACTGCAGCCAATCACTGCTGAGTGGTATACTGCTGTACCACTGCAGCCAATCACTGCTCTGAGTGGTATACTGCTGTACCACTGCAGCCAATCACTGCTCTGAGTGGTATACTGCTGTACCACTGCAGCCAATCACTGCTCTGAGTGGTATACTGCTGTACCACTGCAGCCAATTACTGCTCTGAGTAGTATACTGCTGTACCACTGCAGCCAATCACTGCTACGAGTGGTATACTGCTGTACCACTGCAGCCAATCACTGCTCTGAGTGGTATACTGCTGTATCACTGCAGCCAATTACTGCTCTGAGTAGTATACTGCTGTACCACTGCAGCCAATCACTGCTATGAGTGGTATACTGCTGTACCACTGCAGCCAATCACTGCTGAGTGGTATACTGCTGTACCACTGCAGCCAATCACTGCTCTGAGTGGTATACTGCTGTACCACTGCAGCCAATTACTGCTCTGAGTAGTATACTGCTGTACCACTGCAGCCAATTACTGCTCTGAGTAGTATACTGCTGTACCACTGCAGCCAATCACTGCTATGAGTGGTATACTGCTGTACTGCAGCAGCCAAGTAATCAGTGACTGTCGGGGAGGATCAGAACAGTGGAGAAACAGCAGGGACATCATAGGAGATTATACCTTCTTTTATTCTTTCTTCACATGTCACCCCATAATCCAATCTGTCAGGCCCTGGAGCGCCTCCTGCAGCAAGTCTAACAGATTCCAGAATATTCCATGCTGCGGTGTTAGTCCCCTACTTCCTACTCTCACATTGCAGGAGAGTCACTTTTTTTTTTAAATCGGCAACAAATATAAGACATTTTTAAAGAGCTGAATATAACAAGGTGCAGACACAGAGCGCACGTCCCCTGGCACATGTGTGAACAGTCACTACACGTATAACTCAGCACTCCCAGTACAGCGGCCTACAGCTATTGAGGAACTACAGGTCTCAGCAAGCTCTGACACTTCATGCTGACAGTGATACTTTCACCTAATTCTGTTCCGTTCTGACACAAAGTAGCAGGAGAGGAAAAACAGCGCAGATCACAGGACGGTCAGTGATAAGACGGGATGAGAGTCACAGCCGTGATCCTCCGGCACATCTGTCCTCAGGGCCATTACATGGTGACATCACATGACCCCCGAACAATGACATCACATATATTGTTAACACGCTATTGATGACATCACATACTCTGCACATTCCTATTTCCCACTTACAGTCCCTACTGCACCACCTGATGACATCACACCCTCCCTACCGCACCACCTGATATCACACCGTCCCCACCGCGCCACCTGATGACATCACACCGTCCCTACTGCACCACCTGATGACATCACACCCTCCCTACCGCACCACCTGATATCACACCGTCCCCACCGCGCCACCTGATGACATCACACCGTCCCTACTGCTCCACCTGATGACATCACACCCTCCCTACCGCACCACCTGATATCACACCGTCTCTACCGCGCCACCTGATGACATCACACCCTCCCTACTGCTCCACCTGATGACATCACACCCTCCCTACCGCACCACCTGATATCACACCGTCTCTACCGCGCCACCTGATGACATCACACCGTCCCTACTGCTCCACCTGATGACATCACACCCTCCCTACCGCACCACCTGATATCACACCGTCTCTACCGCGCCACCTGATGACATCACACCCTCCCTACTGCTCCACCTGATGACATCACACCCTCCCTACCGCACCACCTGATATCACACCGTCTCTACCGCGCCACCTGATGACATCACACCGTCCCTACTGCTCCACCTGATGACATCACACCCTCCCTACCGCACCACCTGATATCACACCGTCTCTACCGCGCCACCTGATGACATCACACCCTCCCTACTGCTCCACCTGATGACATCACACCCTCCCTACCGCACCACCTGATATCACACCGTCTCTACCGCGCCACCTGATGACATCACACCCTCCCTACTGCTCCACCTGATGACATCACACCCTCCCTACCGCACCACCTGATGTCACACCGTCTCTACCGCGCCACCTGATGACATCACACCCTCCCTACTGCTCCACCTGATGACATCACACCCTCCCTACCGCACCACCTGATGTCACACCGTCTCTACCGCGCCACCTGATGACATCACACCCTCCCTACCGCGCCACCTGATGACATCACACCGTCCCCACCGTGCCACCTGATGACATCACACAGCCCCACCACCTGATGACGTCTCGTCCCCTGCAGCCACCTGATGATGACAGTCGCTGCAGCCATCACACTGTGTTACGGGCACTGGTCGCCTCTTCCCTCCTCTCCCCCGTACATTACTCTCCCATCTCCCCACTACTCAGTACTCACATCGGCCATGGTCGCCGTCCGCCGCCGCTGCTCTCCGTACACTGCGCTGCCCGGTGTCTCCCAGTCCTTCCGGCCTCGCTGACGTCACCGGTCACGTCACTGCTCGTCCTGCCCCCTCCTGGGCGGCTGTCGCCTCCGCTATCTGCTGCATGACGTCAGCGAGTGTGAGGCAGGGACCATGAGCGGGTAACGGCGCTCCTGACTGCGGGGCGGTGTGTGCGGTGAGACCAGCGGGGACTGGGGGCTCTCGTAGCCATGCGGCGTGCTTACCCACAGTGCACTGCGGCATACGGCGGGACTTTTGGGTTCAGTTATCTGGAAGTAGCCTGAGACCGTAAACTAGGTGACGTCATGTAGTGTGGCTCTAGTCCTGGGGCCCGCAGTGACGTCATGTAGTGTGGCTCTAGTCCTGGGGCCCGCAGTGACGTCATGTAGTGTGGCTCTAGTCCTGGGGCCCGCAGTGACGTCATGTAGTGTGGCTCTAGTCCCGGGGCCCGCAGTGACGTCATGTAGTGTGGCTCTAGTCCTGGGGCCCGCAGTGACGTCAGGTAGTGTGGCTCTAGTCCCGGGGGCTGCAGTGACGTCATGTAGTGTGGCTCTAGTCCCGGGGCCTGCAGTGACGTCATGTAGTGTGGCTCTAGTCCCGGGGCCCGCAGTGACGTCAGGTAGTGTGGCTCTAGTCCCGGGGCCCGCAGTGACGTCATGTAGTGTGGTTCTAGTCCCGGGGCCCGCAGTGACGTCATGTAGTGTGGTTCTAGTCCTGGGGCCCGCAGTGACGTCATGTAGTGTGGTTCTAGTCCTGGGGCCCGCAGTGACGTCATGTAGTGTGGTTCTAGTCCCGGGGCCCGCAGTGACGTCATGTAGTGTGGTTCTAGTCCCGGGGCCCGCAGTGACGTCAGGTAGTGTGGCTCTAGTCCCGGGGCCCGCAGTGACGTCATGTAGTGTGGTTCTAGTCCTGGGGCCCGCAGTGACGTCATGTAGTGTGGTTCTAGTCCCGGGGCCCGCAGTGACGTCAGGTAGTGTGGCTCTAGTCCCGGGGCCCGCAGTGACGTCATGTAGTGTGGTTCTAGTCCCGGGGCCCGCAGTGACGTCATGTAGTGTGGTTCTAGTCCTGGGGCCCGCAGTGACGTCATGTAGTGTGGTTCTAGTCCTGGGGCCCGCAGTGACGTCATGTAGTGTGGTTCTAGTCCCGGGGCCCGCAGTGACGTCATGTAGTGTGGCTCTAGTCCTGGGGCCTGCAGTGACGTCATGTAGTGTGGTTCTAGTCCTGGGGCCCGCAGTGACGTCATGTAGTGTGGCTCTAGTCCCGGGGCCCGCAGTGACGTCATGTAGTGTGGCTCTAGTCCCGGGGCCCGCAGTGACGTCATGTAATGTGGCTCTAGTCCCGGGGCCTGCAGTGACGTCATGTAGTGTGGCTCTAGTCCTGGGGCCCCCAGTGACGTCATGTAGTGTGGCTCTAGTCCCGGGGCCCGCAGTGACGTCATGTAGTGTGGCTCTAGTCCCGGGGCCCCCAGTGACGTCATGTAGTGTGGCTCTAGTCCCGGGGCCTGCAGTGACGTCATGTAGTGTGGCTCTAGTCCCGGGGCCCACACTGACGTCATGTAGTGTGGCTCTAGTCCCGGGGCCCGCAGTGACGTCATGTAGTGTGGCTCTAGTCCCGGGGCCCGCAGTGACGTCATGTAATGTGGCTCTAGTCCCGGGGCCTGCAGTGACGTCATGTAGTGTGGCTCTAGTCCTGGGGCCCCCAGTGACGTCATGTAGTGTGGCTCTAGTCCCGGGGCCCGCAGTGACGTCATGTAGTGTGGCTCTAGTCCTGGGGCCCCCAGTGACGTCATGTAGTGTGGCTCTAGTCCCGGGGCCTGCAGTGACGTCATGTAGTGTGGCTCTAGTCCTGGGGCCCCCAGTGACGTCATGTAGTGTGGCTCTAGTCCTGAGACCGTAAACTAGGTGACGTCATGTAGTGTGGCTCTAGTCCTGAGACCGTAAACTAGGTGACGTCATGTAGTGTGGCTCTAGTCCCGGGGCCCGCAGTGACACCATGTAGTGTGGCTCTAGTCCCGGGGCCCGCAGTGACGTCATGTAGTGTGGCTCTAGTCCCGGGGCCCGCAGTGAAACCATGTAGTGTGGCTCTAGTCCCGGGGCCTGCAGTGACGTCATGTAGTGTGGCTCTAGTCCTGGGGCCCGCAGTGACACCATGTAGTGTGGCTCTAGTCCCGGGGCCCGCAGTGACGTCATGTAGTGTGGCTCTAGTCCTGGGGCCCCCAGTGACGTCATGTAGTGTGGCTCTAGTCCTGAGACCGTAAACTAGGTGACGTCATGTTGTGTGGCTCTAGTCCTGGGGCCCGCAGTGACGTCATGTAGTGTGGCTCTAGTCCCGGGGCCCGCAGTGACACCATGTAGTGTGGCTCTAGTCCCGGGGCCCGCAGTGACGTCATGTAGTGTGGCTCTAGTCCCGGGGCCCGCAGTGACACCATGTAGTGTGGCTCTAGTCCCGGGGCCCGCAGTGACGTCATGTAGTGTGGCTCTAGTCCTGGGGCCCCCAGTGACGTCATGTAGTGTGGCTCTAGTCCTGAGACCGTAAACTAGGTGACGTCATGTAGTGTGGCTCTAGTCCCGGGGCCCGCAGTGACACCATGTAGTGTGGCTCTAGTCCCGGGGCCCGCAGTGACGTCATGTAGTGTGGCTCTAGTCCCGGGGCCCGCAGTGACACCATGTAGTGTGGCTCTAGTCCCGGGGCCCGCAGTGACGTCATGTAGTGTGGCTCTAGTCCTGGGGCCCCCAGTGACGTCATGTAGTGTGGCTCTAGTCCCGGGGCCCGCAGTGACGTCATGTAGTGTGGCTCTAGTCCCGGGGCCTGCAGTGACGTCATGTAGTGTGGCTCTAGTCCTGGGGCCCCCAGTGACGTCATGTAGTGTGGCTCTAGTCCCGGGGCCTGCAGTGACGTCATGTAGTGTGGCTCTAGTCCTGGGGCCCCCAGTGACGTCATGTAGTGTGGCTCTAGTCCTGAGACCGTAAACTAGGTGACGTCATGTAGTGTGGCTCTAGTCCTGAGACCGTAAACTAGGTGACGTCATGTAGTGTGGCTCTAGTCCTGAGACCGTAAACTAGGTGACGTCATGTAGTGTGGCTCTAGTCCCGGGGCCCGCAGTGACACCATGTAGTGTGGCTCTAGTCCCGGGGCCCGCAGTGACGTCATGTAGTGTGGCTCTAGTCCCGGGGCCCGCAGTGAAACCATGTAGTGTGGCTCTAGTCCCGGGGCCCGCAGTGACGTCATGTAGTGTGGCTCTAGTCCTGGGGCCCGCAGTGAAACCATGTAGTGTGGCTCTAGTCCCGGGGCCCGCAGTGACGTCATGTAGTGTGGCTCTAGTCCTGAGACCGTAAACTAGGTGACGTCATGTAGTGTGGCTCTAGTCCCGGGGCCTGCAGTGACGTCATGTAGTGTGGCTCTAGTCCTGGGGCCCGCAGTGACACCATGTAGTGTGGCTCTAGTCCCGGGGCCCGCAGTGACGTCATGTAGTGTGGCTCTAGTCCTGGGGCCCCCAGTGACGTCATGTAGTGTGGCTCTAGTCCTGAGACCGTAAACTAGGTGACGTCATGTAGTGTGGCTCTAGTCCTGGGGCCCGCAGTGACGTCATGTAGTGTGGCTCTAGTCCCGGGGCCCGCAGTGACACCATGTAGTGTGGCTCTAGTCCCGGGGCCCGCAGTGACGTCATGTAGTGTGGCTCTAGTCCCGGGGCCCGCAGTGACACCATGTAGTGTGGCTCTAGTCCCGGGGCCCGCAGTGACGTCATGTAGTGTGGCTCTAGTCCTGGGGCCCCCAGTGACGTCATGTAGTGTGGCTCTAGTCCTGAGACCGTAAACTAGGTGACGTCATGTAGTGTGGCTCTAGTCCCGGGGCCCGCAGTGACACCATGTAGTGTGGCTCTAGTCCCGGGGCCCGCAGTGACGTCATGTAGTGTGGCTCTAGTCCCGGGGCCTGCAGTGACGTCATGTAGTGTGGCTCTAGTCCCGGGGCCCGCAGTGACGTCATGTAGTGTGGCTCTAGTCCCGGGGCCCGCAGTGACGTCATGTAGTGTGGCTCTAGTCCCGGGGCCTGCAGTGACGTCATGTAGTGTGGCTCTAGTCCCGGGGCCCGCAGTGACGTCATGTAGTGTGGCTCTAGTCCCGGGGCCCGCAGTGACGTCATGTAGTGTGGCTCTAGTCCTGGGGCCCGCAGTGACGTCATGTAGTGTGGCTCTAGTCCCGGGGCCTGCAGTGACGTCATGTAGTGTGGCTCTAATCCCGGGGCCCGCAGTGACGTCATGTAGTGTGGCTCTAGTCCCGGGGCCCGCAGTGATGTCATGTAGTGTGGCTCTAGTCCTGGGGCCCGCAGTGACGTCATGTAGTGTGGCTCTAGTCCCGGGGCCCGCAGTGACGTCATGTAGTGTGGCTCTAGTCCCGGGGCCCGCAGTGATGTCATGTAGTGTGGCTCTAGTCACATACAATTATTAGGTTCTGTAGAAGGACGTAGATCTGGGTATTTATTATGATGGAATATAGGCTGAACTGGATGGACAAATGTCTTTTTTCGGCCTTACTAACTATGTTACTAACTATGTTACTAGTCCTGGGGCCCGCAGTGACGTCATGTAGTGTGGCTCTAGTCCCGGGGCCCGCAGTGACGTCATGTAGTGTGGCTCTAGTCCTGGGGCCCCCAGTGACGTCATGTAGTGTGGCTCTAGTCCTGAGACCGTAAACTAGGTGACGTCATGTAGTGTGGCTCTAGTCCCGGGGCCCGCAGTGACACCATGTAGTGTGGCTCTAGTCCCGGGGCCCGCAGTGACGTCATGTAGTGTGGCTCTAGTCCCGGGGCCCGCAGTGACACCATGTAGTGTGGCTCTAGTCCCGGGGCCCGCAGTGACGTCATGTAGTGTGGCTCTAGTCCTGGGGCCCCCAGTGACGTCATGTAGTGTGGCTCTAGTCCCGGGGCCCGCAGTGACGTCATGTAGTGTGGCTCTAGTCCCGGGGCCTGCAGTGACGTCATGTAGTGTGGCTTTAGTCCTGGGGCCCCCAGTGACGTCATGTAGTGTGGCTCTAGTCCCGGGGCCTGCAGTGACGTCATGTAGTGTGGCTCTAGTCCTGGGGCCCCCAGTGACGTCATGTAGTGTGGCTCTAGTCCTGAGACCGTAAACTAGGTGACGTCATGTAGTGTGGCTCTAGTCCTGAGACCGTAAACTAGGTGACGTCATGTAGTGTGGCTCTAGTCCTGAGACCGTAAACTAGGTGACGTCATGTAGTGTGGCTCTAGTCCCGGGGCCCGCAGTGACACCATGTAGTGTGGCTCTAGTCCCGGGGCCCGCAGTGACGTCATGTAGTGTGGCTCTAGTCCCGGGGCCCGCAGTGAAACCATGTAGTGTGGCTCTAGTCCCGGGGCCCGCAGTGACGTCATGTAGTGTGGCTCTAGTCCTGGGGCCCGCTGTGAAACCATGTAGTGTGGCTCTAGTCCCGGGGCCCGCAGTGACGTCATGTAGTGTGGCTCTAGTCCTGAGACCGTAAACTAGGTGACGTCATGTAGTGTGGCTCTAGTCCCGGGGCCTGCAGTGACGTCATGTAGTGTGGCTCTAGTCCTGGGGCCCGCAGTGACACCATGTAGTGTGGCTCTAGTCCCGGGGCCCGCAGTGACGTCATGTAGTGTGGCTCTAGTCCTGGGGCCCCCAGTGACGTCATGTAGTGTGGCTCTAGTCCTGAGACCGTAAACTAGGTGACGTCATGTAGTGTGGCTCTAGTCCTGGGGCCCGCAGTGACGTCATGTAGTGTGGCTCTAGTCCCGGGGCCCGCAGTGACACCATGTAGTGTGGCTCTAGTCCCGGGGCCCGCAGTGACGTCATGTAGTGTGGCTCTAGTCCCGGGGCCCGCAGTGACACCATGTAGTGTGGCTCTAGTCCCGGGGCCCGCAGTGACGTCATGTAGTGTGGCTCTAGTCCTGGGGCCCCCAGTGACGTCATGTAGTGTGGCTCTAGTCCTGAGACCGTAAACTAGGTGACGTCATGTAGTGTGGCTCTAGTCCTGGGGCCCGCAGTGACACCATGTAGTGTGGCTCTAGTCCCGGGGCCCGCAGTGACGTCATGTAGTGTGGCTCTAGTCCCGGGGCCTGCAGTGACGTCATGTAGTGTGGCTCTAGTCCCGGGGCCCGCAATGACGTCATGTAGTGTGGCTCTAGTCCCGGGGCCCGCAGTGACGTCATGTAGTGTGGCTCTAGTCCCGGGGCCTGCAGTGACGTCATGTAGTGTGGCTCTAGTCCCGGGGCCCGCAGTGACGTCATGTAGTGTGGCTCTAGTCCCGGGGCCCGCAGTGACGTCATGTAGTGTGGCTCTAGTCCTGGGGCCCGCAGTGACGTCATGTAGTGTGGCTCTAGTCCCGGGGCCTGCAGTGACGTCATGTAGTGTGGCTCTAATCCCGGGGCCCGCAGTGACGTCATGTAGTGTGGCTCTAGTCCCGGGGCCCGCAGTGATGTCATGTAGTGTGGCTCTAGTCCTGGGGCCCGCAGTGACGTCATGTAGTGTGGCTCTAGTCCCGGGGCCCGCAGTGACGTCATGTAGTGTGGCTCTAGTCCCGGGGCCCGCAGTGATGTCATGTAGTGTGGCTCTAGTCCTGGGGCCCGCAGTGACGTCATGTAGTGTGGCTCTAGTCCCGGGGCCCGCAGTGATGTCATGTAGTGTGGCTCTAGTCCTGGGGCCCGCAGTGACGTCATGTAGTGTGGCTCTAGTCCCGGGGCCTGCAGTGACGTCATGTAGTGTGGCTCTAGTCCCGGGGCCCGCAGTGATGTCATGTAGTGTGGCTCTAGTCCCGGGGCCCGCAGTGACGTCATGTAGTGTGGCTCTAGTCCCGGGGCCTGCAGTGACGTCATGTAGTGTGGCTCTAGTCCCGGGGCCCGCAGTGATGTCATGTAGTGTGGCTCTAGTCCTGGGCCCCGCAGTGACGTCATGTAGTGTGGCTCTAGTCCCGGGGCCCGCAGTGATGTCATGTAGTGTGGCTCTAGTCTCGGGGCCCGCAGTGATGTCATGTAGTGTGGCTCTAGTCCCGGGGCCTGCAGTGACGTCATGTAGTGTGGCTCTAGTCCCGGGGCCCGCAGTGACGTCATGTAGTGTGGCTCTAGTCCCGGGGCCCGCAGTGACGTCATGTAGTGTGGCTCTAGTCCCGGGGCCCGCACTGACGTCATGTAGTGTGGCTCTAGTCCCGGGGCCTGCAGTGACGTCATGTAGTGTGGCTCTAGTCCTGGGGCCCGCAGTGACGTCATGTAGTGTGGCTCTAGTCCTGGGGCCCGCAGTGACGCCATGTAGTGTGGCTCTAGTCCCGGGGCCCGCAGTGACGTCATGTAGTGTGGCTCTAGTCCCGGGGCCTGCAGTGACGTCAGGTAGTGTGGCTCTAGTCCCGGGGCCCGCAGTGACGTCATGTAGTGTGGCTCTAGTCCTGGGGCCCGCAGTGACGTCATGTAGTGTGGCTCTAGTCCTGGGGCCCGCAGTGACGTCATGTAGTGTGGCTCTAGTCCTGGGGCCCGCAGTGATGTCATGTAGTGTGGCTCTAGTCCCGGGGCCCGCAGTGACGTCATGTAGTGTGGCTCTAGTCCCGGGGCCTGCACTGACGTCATGTAGTGTGGCTCTAGTCCTGGGGCCCGCAGTGAAGTCATGTAGTGTGGCTCTAGTCCTGGGGCCCGCAGTGACGTCATGTAGTGTGGCTCTAGTCCTGGGGCCCGCAGTGACGTCATGTAGTGTGGCTCTAGTCCCGGGGCCCGCAGTGACGTCATGTAGTGTGGCTCTAGTCCTGGGGCCCCCAGTGACGTCATGTAGTGTGGCTCTAGTCCTGAGACCGTAAACTAGGTGACGTCATGTAGTGTGGCTCTAGTCCTGGGGCCCGCAGTGACACCATGTAGTGTGGCTCTAGTCCCGGGGCCCGCAGTGACGTCATGTAGTGTGGCTCTAGTCCCGGGGCCCGCAGTGACGTCATGTAGTGTGGCTCTAGTCCTGGGGCCCCCAGTGACGTCATGTAGTGTGGCTCTAGTCCTGAGACCGTAAACTAGGTGACGTCATGTAGTGTGGCTCTAGTCCTGGGGCCCGCAGTGACACCATGTAGTGTGGCTCTAGTCCCGGGGCCCGCAGTGACGTCATGTAGTGTGGCTCTAGTCCCGGGGCCTGCAGTGACGTCATGTAGTGTGGCTCTAGTCCCGGGGCCTGCAGTGACGTCATGTAGTGTGGCTCTAGTCCCGGGGCCCGCAGTGACGTCATGTAGTGTGGCTCTAGTCCCGGGGCCTGCAGTGACGTCATGTAGTGTGGCTCTAGTCCCAGGGCCTGCAGTGACGTCATGTAGTGTGGCTCTAGTCCCGGGGCCCGCAGTGACGTCATGTAGTGTGGCTCTAGTCCCGGGGCCCGCAGTGACGTCATGTAGTGTGGCTCTAGTCCTGGGGCCCGCAGTGACGTCATGTAGTGTGGCTCTAGTCCCGGGGCCTGCAGTGACGTCATGTAGTGTGGCTCTAGTCCCGGGGCCCGCAGTGACGTCATGTAGTGTGGCTCTAGTCCCGGGGCCCGCAGTGATGTCATGTAGTGTGGCTCTAGTCCTGGGGCCCGCAGTGACGTCATGTAGTGTGGCTCTAGTCCCGGGGCCCGCAGTGATGTCATGTAGTGTGGCCCTAGTCCTGGGGCCCGCAGTGACGTCATGTAGTGTGGCTCTAGTCCCGGGGCCTGCAGTGACGTCATGTAGTGTGGCTCTAGTCCCGGGGCCCGCAGTGATGTCATGTAGTGTGGCTCTAGTCCCGGGGCCCGCAGTGACGTCATGTAGTGTGGCTCTAGTCCCGGGGCCTGCAGTGACGTCATGTAGTGTGGCTCTAGTCCCGGGGCCCGCAGTGATGTCATGTAGTGTGGCTCTAGTCCTGGGCCCCGCAGTGACGTCATGTAGTGTGGCTCTAGTCCCGGGGCCCGCAGTGACGTCATGTAGTGTGGCTCTAGTCTCGGGGCCCGCAGTGATGTCATGTAGTGTGGCTCTAGTCCCGGGGCCTGCAGTGACGTCATGTAGTGTGGCTCTAGTCCCGGGGCCCGCAGTGACGTCATGTAGTGTGGCTCTAGTCCCGGGGCCCTCACTGACGTCATGTAGTGTGGCTCTAGTCCCGGGGCCTGCAGTGACGTCATGTAGTGTAGCTCTAGTCCTGGGGCCCGCAGTGACGTCATGTAGTGTGGCTCTAGTCCTGGGGCCCGCAGTGACGCCATGTAGTGTGGCTCTAGTCCTGGGGCCCGCAGTGACGTCATGTAGTGTGGCTCTAGTCCCGGGGCCTGCAGTGACGTCAGGTAGTGTGGCTCTAGTCCCGGGGCCTGCAGTGACGTCATGTAGTGTGGCTCTAGTCCTGGGGCCCGCAGTGACGTCATGTAGTGTGGCTCTAGTCCTGGGGCCCGCAGTGACGTCATGTAGTGTGGCTCTAGTCCCGGGGCCCGCAGTGACGTCATGTAGTGTGGCTCTAGTCCCGGGGCCTGCACTGACGTCATGTAGTGTGGCTCTAGTCCTGGGGCCCGCAGTGACGTCATGTAGTGTGGCTCTAGTCCTGGGGCCCGCAGTGACGTCATGTAGTGTGGCTCTAGTCCTGGGGCCCGCAGTGACGTCATGTAGTGTGGCTCTAGTCCTGGGGCCCGCAGTGACGTCATGTAGTGTGGCTCTAGTCCCGGGGCCCGCAGTGACGTCATGTAGTGTGGCTCTAGTCCTGGGGCCTGCAGTGACGTCATGTAGTGTGGCTCTAGTCCTGGGGCCTGCAGTGACGTCATGTAGTGTGGCTCTAGTCCCGGGGCCCCAGTGACGTCATGTAGTGTGGCTCTAGTCCCGGGGCCTGCAGTGACGTCATGTAGTGTGGCTCTAGTCCCGGGGGCCCGCAGTGACGTCATGTAGTGTGGCTCTAGTCCTGAGGCCCGCAGTGACGTCATGTAGTGTGGCTCTAGTCCTGGGGCCCGCAGTGACGTCATGTAGTGTGGCTCTAGTCCCGGGGCCCGCAGTGACGTCATGTAGTGTGGCTCTAGTCCTGGGGCCTGCAGTGACGTCATGTAGTGTGGCTCTAGTCCTGGGGCCTGCAGTGACGTCATGTAGTGTGGCTCTAGTCCCGGGGCCCCAGTGACGTCATGTAGTGTGGCTCTAGTCCCGGGGCCTGCAGTGACGTCATGTAGTGTGGCTCTAGTCCCGGGGGCCCGCAGTGACGTCATGTAGTGTGGCTCTAGTCCTGAGGCCCGCAGTGACGTCATGTAGTGTGGCTCTAGTCCCGGGGCCTGCAGTGACGTCATGTAGTGTGGCTCTAGTCCTGAGACCGTAAACTAGGTGATGTCCTGTAGTGTGGCTCTAGTCCCGGGGCCCTCAGTGACGCCATGTAGTGTGGCTCTAGTCCTGGGGCCCGCAGTGACGTCATGTAGTGTGGCTCTAGTCCCGGGCCCCGCAGTGACGTCATGTAGTGTGGCTCTAGTCCTGGGGCCCGCAGTGACGTCATGTAGTGTGGCTCTAGTCCTGGGGCCCGCAGTGACGTCATGTAGTGTGGCTCTAGTCCTGGGGCCTGCAGTGACGTCATGTAGTGTGGCTCTAGTCCCGGGGCCGCAGTGATGTCATGTAGTGTGGCTCTAGTCCCGGGGCCCGCAGTGATGTCATGTAGTGTGGCTCTAGTCCCGGGGCCCGCAGTGACGTCATGTAGTGTGGCTCTAGTCCCGGGGCCCGCAGTGACGTCATTTAGTGTGGCTATAGTCCCGGGGCCCGCAGTGACGTCATGTAGTGTGGCTCTAGTCCCGGGGCCCGCAGTGACGTCATGTAGTGTGGCTCTAGTCCTGGGGCCCCCAGTGACGTCATGTAGTGTGGCTCTAGTCCTGGGGCCCGCAGTGATGTCCTGTAGTGTGGCTCTAGTCCCGGGGCCGCAGTGATGTCATGTAGTGTGGCTCTAGTCCTGGGGCCCGCAGTGACGTCATGTAGTGTGGCTCTAGTCCTGGGGCCCGCAGTGACGTCATGTAGTGTGGCTCTAGTCCTGGGGTCTGCAGTGACGTCATGTAGTGTGGCTCTAGTCCCGGGGCCTGCAGTGACGTCATGTAGTGTGGCTCTAGTCCCGGGGCCCCAGTGACGTCATGTAGTGTGGCTCTCTTCCCGGGGCCCGCAGTGACGTCATGTAGTGTGGCTCTAGTCCTGGGGCCCCCAGTGACATCATGTAGTGTGGCTCTAGTCCCGGGGCCCGCAGTGACGTCATATAGTGTGGCTCTAGTCCCGGGGCCCCCAGTGACGTCATGTAGTGTGGCTCTAGTCCTGGGGCCTGCAGTGACGTCATGTAGTGTGGCTCTAGTCCTGGGGCCCCCAGTGACGTCATGTAGTGTGGCTCTAGTCAGTCCTGGGGCCCCCAGTGACGTCATGTAGTGTGGCTCTAGTCCCGGGGCCCCCAGTGAAGTCATGTAGTGTGGCTCTAGTCCTGGGGCCTGCAGTGACGTCATGTAGTGTGGCTCTAGTCCTGGGGCCTGCAGTGACGTCATGTAGTGTGGCTCTAGTCCTGGGGCCCCCAGTGACGTCATGTAGTGTGGCTCTAGTCCTGGGGCCTGCAGTGACGTCAGGTAGTGTGGCTCTAGTCCCGGGGCTCCCAGTGACGTCATGTAGTGTGGCTCTAGTCCTGGGGCCTGCAGTGACGTCATGTAGTGTGGCTCTAGTCCTGGGGCCTGCAGTGACGTCATGTAGTGTGGCTCTAGTCCTGGGGCCCGCAGTGACGTCATGTAGTGTGGCTCTAGTCCTGGGGCCCGCAGTGATGTCATGTAGTGTGGCTCTAGTCCCGGGGGCCCGCAGTGACGTCATGTAGTGTGGCTCTAGTCCCGGGGGCCCGCAGTGACGTCAGGTAGTGTGGCTCTAGTCCTGGGGCCCCCAGTGACGTCATGTAGTGTGGCTCTAGTCCTGGGGCCCCCAGTGACGTCAGGTAGTGTGGCTCTAGTCCTGGGGCCCCCAGTGACGTCATGTAGTGTGGCTCTAGTCCCGGGGCCCGCAGTGACGTCAGGTAGTGTGGCTCTAGTCCTGGGGCCCCCAGTGACGTCATGTAGTGTGGCTCTAGTCCTGGGGCCCGCAGTGACGTCATGTAGTGTGGCTCTAGTCCTGGGGCCCCCAGTGACGTCAGGTAGTGTGGCTCTAGTCCTGGGGCCCCCAGTGACGTCATGTAGTGTGGCTCTAGTCCTGGGGCCCGCAGTGACGTCAGGTAGTGTGGCTCTAGTCCTGGGGCCCCCAGTGACGTCATGTAGTGTGGCTCTAGTCCTGGGGCCTGCAGTGACGTCATGTAGTGTGGCTCTAGTCCCGGGGCCCGCAGTGACGTCAGGTAGTGTGGCTCTAGTCCTGGGGCCCCCAGTGACGTCATGTAGTGTGGCTCTAGTCCTGGGGCCTGCAGTGACGTCATGTAGTGTGGCTCTAGTCCTGGGGCCCGCAGTGACGTCATGTAGTGTGGCTCTAGTCCTGGGGCCTGCAGTGACGTCAGGTAGTGTGGCTCTAGTCCCGGGGCCCGCAGTGACGTCATGTAGTGTGGCTCTAGTCCCGGGGCTCCCAGTGACGTCATGTAGTGTGGCTCTAGTCCTGGGGCCCGCAGTGACGTCATGTAGTGTGGCTCTAGTCCTGGGGCCTGCAGTGACGTCAGGTAGTGTGGCTCTAGTCCCGGGGCCCGCAGTGACGTCATGTAGTGTGGCTCTAGTCCCGGGGCTCCCAGTGACGTCATGTAGTGTGGCTCTAGTCCTGGGGCCCGCAGTGACGTCAGGTAGTGTGGCTCTAGTCCTGGGGCCTGCAGTGACGTCATGTAGTGTGGCTCTAGTCCTGGGGCCCGCAGTGACGTCAGGTAGTGTGGCTCTAGTCCCGGGGCCCCCAGTGACGTCATGTAGTGTGGCTCTAGTCAGTCCTGGGGCCCCCAGTGACGTCATGTAGTGTGGCTCTAGTCCTGGGGCCCGCAGTGACGTCAGGTAGTGTGGCTCTAGTCCTGGGGCCCGCAGTGACGTCAGGTAGCGTGATTCTCTTCCCGGGGCCCTTTGTAAAGTAATTCTTTAAAGAATCTGTGCCATTCCATTAGGAAATAACGCTCCCTGTGTTTATGTGAATATGACATCCAGTGTTCAGTTACATGAGTTCTGTGACAGAACAAAAAATGGTGCCCGTGTACAATGTACTCACTATGATTAAAGCCTCCAGTGGGAGGAGCTTTCTTAACCCCTTCACGCCGCAGCCCTTTTTCGTTTTTGTGTTTTCATTTTTCGTTCCCCTTCTTTCCAGAGCCATACATTTTTTATTTTTCCATCAATATGGCCATGTTAGGGCTTGTTTTTTTGTGGGACAAGTTGTACTTTTGAACAACATCATAGGTTTTACCATGTCATGTACTAGAAAACGGGGGAAAAATTCCAAGTGTGGTGGAATTGCAAAACAAGTGCAATCCCACTTTTTTGTTAGGCTTTTTTGCTAGGTTCACTAAATACTAAAACTAACCTACCATTATGATTCTCCAGGTCATTACGAGTTCATAGACACCAAACATGTCTAGGTTCTTTTTTTATCGAAGTGGTGAAAAAAAAGTTCCAAAATTTGTATATAAAAAAAAAAAAATTGCTCCATTTTCCGATACCCATAGCGTCTCCAGTTTTTTGTGATCTCGGGTTGGGTGAGGGCTTATTTTTTGCGTGCTGAGCTGGTGTTTTTAATCATAGCATTTTGGAGCAGATACGTTCTTTTGATCGCCTGTTGGTGCATTTTAATGCAATGTTGCAGCGACCAAAAAAATTTAATTCTGGCGTTTTTAAATTTTTTCTCGCTACTCCGTTTAGCGATCAGGTTATTCCTTCTCTTTATGTTGCTAGATCGGGCAATGAAAGCAGCGATACCAAATATGTGTATGTTTGATTTTTTTTATTTTTTTTTTATTTTTTTAATTTTGAATGGGGCGAAAGGGGGGTGATTTGAACTTTTATATATTTTTAAAGCTAGTTTTCTTTTACTTTTGTCATGCTTCAATAACCTCCATAGGAGACTATAAGCTGCCATAGTCCGATCGGCTCTGCTGCATAGGGGTGATGCTCAGATCGCCTCTATGTAGCAGAATTACAGCATTGCTATGAGCTCCGACCACAGGGTGGCGCTCATAGCAATCCGGCATCAACAACCATAGCGGTCTGCAGGAAACCTCTGGTTGTCATGCCAACGAACCGAAGACCCCCTTTCACATGATGGGAGTCACCGGTGCACGTATTTCTGGCATCACTGCCGAGAGCACGCGTTAAATGCCGCTGTCAGAGTTAGACAGCGGCATTTAGCTAGTTAATAGCGACGGGTGGATCATGATTCCACCTGCCACTATTGCTGGCACATGTCAGCTGTTCAAAACAGCTGACATGTCCTGGCTTTGATGTGGGCTCACCACCGGAGCCCACATCAAAGGGGCTGGTGGGCTTAGCTCACCTTCGATTTTGGGGGTGACAGGTTCCCTTTAACCCCTTAGCGACCGCCGATACGCCTTTTAACGGCGGCCGCTAAGGGTACTTAAACCACAGCGCCGTTAATTAACGGCGCTGTGGAAAAAGTCCATAGCGCCCCCCAGAGGCCGATTTTCTCCGGGGTCTCGGCTGCCGAGGGTAGCCGAGACCCCAGAGAACATGATTCGGGGGGTTTTTAACCCACCCCGCATTTGCGATCGCCGGGGGTAGCCGAGACCCCAAAGAGCACGATCGGATACCGACCCCTGTTTTGCGATCGCCGGTAATTAACTGTTTACCGGCGACCGCAAAAAAAAAAAAAAGTAAAGTGTAATTCTCTGTCCTCTGATGTGATCGCACATCAGAGGACAGAGAAATAGGGGGATTCGGGGACCCTAGCATACTCACCTAGGTCCCTGGATCCTCTTGCTGCTCCTCCTGGCCGCCGGCAGCAGAACATGGCGGACGCATGCCCAGTGCGCCCGCCATCTGTCTCCATCTGCCGGCCGGCAGGAGAACAGCAGTTGGGGCTAAAATTAGGGGTAGGGTTAGGGTTAGGTTAGGGGTAGGGTTAGGTTAGGGGTAGGGTTAGGGGTAGGGTTAGGTTAGGGGTAGGTTAGGGGTAGGGTTAGGTTAGGGGTAGGGTTAGGGTAGGGGTAGGGTTAGGTTAGGGGTAGGGTTAGGTTAGGGGTAGGGTTAGGTTAGGGGTAGGGCTAGGGTTGGGGCTAAATTTAGGGTTAGGGTTGGGGCTAAATTTAGGGTTAGGGTTGGGGCTAAACTTAGGGTTAGGCTTCTTTCACACTTACGTCGGTACGGGGCCGTCGCAATGCGTCGGCCCGACATACCGACGCACGTTGTGAAAATTGTGCAGAACGTGGGCAGCAGCTGTAGTTTTTCAACACATCCGCTGCCCAATCTATGTCCTGGGGAGGAGGGGGCGGAGTTACGGCCACGCATGCGCGGTCAGAAATGGCGGATGCGACGTACAAAAAAACGTTTCATTGAACGTTTTTTTGTGCCGACGCTCCGCCAAAACACAACTGATCCAGTGCACGACGGACGCGACGTGTGGCCATCCGTCACGATCCGTCGGCAATACAAGTCTATGGGCAAAAAACGCATCCTGCGGGCACATTTGCAGGATCCGTTTCTTGTCCAAAACGACGGATTGCGACGGAATGCCAAACGACGCAAGTGTGAAAGTAGCCCTAGGGCTAGGGTTAGGGTTGGGGCTAAAGTTAGGGCTAGGGTTGGGGCTAAAGTTAGGGTTAGAGCTGGGATTAGGGTTAGGGTTTGGATTAGGGTTCGTATTAGGGTTAGGGTTGGCATTAGGGTTACGCTTGGGATTAGGGTTAAGGTTAGGGTTGTGATTAGGGGTGTATTGGGATTAGGGTTAGGTTTGAGGTTAGGGTTGAGATTAGGATTAGGGGTGTGTTGGATTTAGGGTTTTGATTAGGGTTATGGTTAGGGTTGACATTAGGGTTGTTTTGGGGTAAGGGTTGTGATTATGGTTAGGGTTAGTGATTAGGATTATGGATGAGGTTGGGATTAGGGTTAGGGGTGTGTTGGGGTTAGGGTTGGAGCTAGAATTGGGGGGTTTCCACTGTTTAGGTACATCAGGGGGTCTCCAAACACGACAGCCAATTTTGCGCTCAAAAAGTCAAATGGTGCTCCCTCTCTTCTGAGCTCTGCCGTGCGCCCAAACAGTGGGTTACCCCCACATATGGGGCATCAGCGTACTCGGGATAAATTGGACAACAACTTCTGGGGTCCAATTTCTCTTGTTACCCTTGTGAAAATAAAAACTTGGGGGCTACAAAATCTGTTTTGTGAAAAAAAAAATATTTTTTATTTTCACGACTCTGCATTCTAAACTTCTGTGAAGCACTTGGGCATTCAAAGTTCTCACCACACATCTAGATAAGTTCCTTGGGGGGTCTAGTTTCCAAAATGGGGTCACTTGTGGGGGGTTACTACAGTTTAGGTACATCAGGGGCTCTGCAATCGCAACATAATGCCCACAGACCATTCTATCAAAGTCTGCATTCCAAAAAGGCGCTCCTTCCCTTCCGAGCTCTGCCGTGCGCCCAAACAGTGGTTTACCGCCACATATGGCGCATCAGCGTACTCGGGATAAATTGGACAACAACTATTGCAGTCCAATTTCTCCTGTTACCCTTGTGAAAATAAAAACTTGGGGGCTACAATATCTTTTTTGTGGAAAAAAAAATATTTTTTATTTTCACGACTCTGCATTCTAAACTTCTGTGAAGCACTTGGGCATTCAAAGTTCTCACCACACATCTAGATAAGTTCCTTGGGGGGTCTAGTTTCCAAAATGGGGTCACTTGTGGAGGGTTTCTACTGGTTAGGTACATCAGGGGCTCTGCAAACGCAACATAATACCCGCAGACCATTCTATCAAAGTCTGCATTCCAAAACGGCGCTCCTTCCTTCCGAGCTCTGCCGTGCGCCCAAACAGTGGTTTACCCCCACATATGGGGTACCAGCATACTCAGGACAAATTGGACAACAACTTTTGGGGTCCAGTTTCTCTTGTTACCCTTGTGAAAATAAAAATTTGGTGGCTAAAAAATCTTTTTTGTGGAAAAAAAAATATTTTTTATTTTCACGGCTCTGCATTATAAACTTCTGTGAAGCACTTGGGCATTCAAGGTTCTCACCACACATCTAGATAAGTTCCATGGGGGGTCTAGTTTCCAAAATGGGGTTACTTGTGGGGGATTTCTACTGTTTAGGCACATCAGGGGCTCTCCAAACGCGACATGGCGTCCGATCTCAATTCCAGCCAATTCTACATTGAAAAAGTAAAACGGCACTCTTTCTCTTCCAAGCTCTGCGGTGCGCCCAAACAGTGGTTTACCCCCACATATTGGGTATCGACGTACTCAGGAGAAATTGCACAACAACTTTTGTGGTCTAATTTCTCCTGTTACCCTTGTGAAAATAAAAATTTGTGGGCAAAAAGATCATTTTTGTAGAAAAAATGCAATTTTTTTTTTCACGGCTCTACGTTATAAACTTCTGTGAAGCACATAGGGGTTCAAAGTGCTCGCCACACATCTAGATAAGTTCCTTAAGGGGTCTAGTTTCCAAAATGGTGTCACTTGTGGGGGGTTTCCACTGTTTAGGCACATCAGGGGCTCTCCAAACGCGACATGGCGTCCAATCTCAATTCCAGCCAATTCTACATTGAAAAAGTAAAACGGCACTCCTTCTCTTCCAAGCTCTGCGGTGCGCCCTAACAGTTGTTTACCCCCACATATTGGGTATCAGCGTACTCAGGAGAAATTGCACAACAACTTTTGTGGTCTAATTTCTCCTGTTACCCTTGTGAAAATAAGAATTTGTGGGCAAAAAGATCATTTTTGTGTAAACAAAAGCGATTTTTTATTTTCACGGCTCTACGTTATAAACTTCTGTGAAGCACTTGGGGGTTCAAAGTGCTGAACACACATCTAAATAAGTTCCTTAAGGGGTCTAGTTTCCAAAATGGTGTCACTTGTGGGGGGTTTCCACTGTTTAGGTACATCAGGGGCTCTCTAAATGTGACATGGCGTCCAATCTCAATTCCAGCCAATTCTGCATTGAAAAAGTCAAACGGCGCTCCTTCACTTCTAAGTTCTGCGGTGCGCCCTAACAGTGGTTTACCCTCACATATGGGGTAATGGCGTATTCAGGAGAAATTGCATAACAAAATTTATGGTTACATTTCTGTTTTTACACTTGTGAAAATAAAAAAAATGGTTCTGAATTAAGATGTTTGCAAAAAAAAGTTAAATGTTCATTTTTTCCTTCCACATTGTTTCAGTTCCTGTGAAGCACGTAAAGGGTTAATAAACTTCTTGAATGTGGTTTTGAGAACCTTGAGGGGTGTAGTTTTTAGAATGATGTCACACTTCATTATTTTCTATCATATAGACCCCTCAAAATGACTTCAAATGTGATGTGGTCCCTAAAAAAAAATGGTGTTGTAAAAATGAGAAATTGCTGGTCAACTTTTAACCCTTATAACTCCCTAACAAAAAAAAATTTTGTTTTCAAAATTGTGCTGATGTAAAGTAGACATGTGGGAAATGTTATTTATTAACTATTTTTTATGACATATCTCTCTGATTTAAGGGCATAAAAATACAAAGTTTGAAAATTGCAAAATTTTAAAAATTTTCGCCATATTTCCGTTTTTTTCATAAATAATCGCAAGTAATATCGAAGAAATGTTACCACTAACATGAAGTACAATATGTCACGAAAAAACAGTCTCAGAATCAGCGGGATCCGTTGAAGCGTTCCAGAGTTATAACCTCATAAAGTGACAGTGGTCAGAATTGCAAAAATTGGCCTGGTCATTAAGTACCAAATTGGCTCTGTCACTAAGGGGTTAAATTATTTTACATCTGAGTACATTGGATTTTTAGGGACACAACAATACCAGATATATTTAACCCGAAATTGGAGGATGCTGATTGAGTGCCCCTTTATTTTTTTTGAGCAGTGTATATATAAAAAATGTTCCTTTTTTTTAAGTGGCTCTGTTAGCACAGAATGACTGTTCAAACCAAGTCAGTGTTTCACGGCAGGGCCGATCATCATCACCTTCCTCACACCTGCTTGTGTTCCCATCTATCTACACCAGAGGTGTCAAACTGCATTCCTCGAGGGCTGCAAACAGGTCATGTTTTCAGGATTTCCTTAGTATTGCACAGGTGATGGAATCATTCTGTGCAGGTGATTAAATTATCACCTGTGCAACACAAGGAAATCCTGAAAACATGACCTGTTTGCAGCCCTGGAGGAATGCAGTTTGACACCTCTGATCTACACCTCCCTCTTCTTTGACAGCTATGGCTTGATAGAGCCAGAGAAGGGCGGAGAGAGATGTAAACCAAGCTGGTGGGAAGATGTATATAAATGATTGGCCCCGCCATGAAGCACCGAGCGGCGGGACTTGGTTTGATCAGTGATTCTGTGCTGGCAGAGCCCCTTTAAATACTCCCCCTCCCTAAGGGGACATGTTCCTGCGATCACATGCACAGCTTCCAGGGGACTAAAATGGCAGTGACAGAGGTCTACATTGGGCCATGCCGACCCAATGGGCACCACTGCACTCAAATACCAGAAAAAGGTAAATTTGTGGGTCAGTGATTGAAAGTAGCATCTAACTGGCTGAACAGCAGCTAGCTCTGGTTGCTGTTAGATGCCTGCTGCATAAAACAGCCGACATCTTTCCCCTCCATACATTCACTTTCTGACTGATGTACCGTTACATTAGGGTGCCAGAGGGCTTCAAGAGATTGTCCTGGATTAGAAAAAATATGACTGTCTTTTTACAAAAATAGCGCCGCCCCCGTCTACAGGCTGTTTATGGTATTGGGGCTCTGCACTATTCACTTTAGGGGCTAGAGAAAACCCGAGTCAGTGCCCACCACCCCATTGAAGTTGAACGTTGCGGTGTTTCCGACAGCTCAGCCAAGCAGACCTGGCCTCCCCAAATACATTCATGCTCATCTTGGCACAGCGTGCATGTTTGTTAAAAGGGAAGAGTCACATGGGCGTGTAACTGGGACGAGGATTGCAACACAATTCTCGGATTAGCCATGCTGTCACGTTCTGGTTGGGAGAGCTGACGGCCACTACGAGCATTGCATTGCCATCGGTGTTGGACTGGGATGCCAAGGGCCCACCAGTAACAACTCCCCATTTTTCAGCTGCATGCAAATGTGACGTTATCCACAATCACAATATGATATAATAATGATCTGGGTAGATTACTAAATGAAGTACTGCTCATATAAGAGGGTGGGGGCCCGCCGGAAGATTCTCCTGTTCTCCTGTGGGCCAGTCCAAGCCTGGTTGCGATCCTCGTCCAAGTTATATTTCCGTGTGACTCTCCCCTGATGCAGAGAGGACAATCTGCAGTCAGATACTTCAGGATACGTTCTGCCTCCACCATGTACAAGTCCACCACGCCCGATCCTTGCTTACATTTTGTCCGTATTCCACATAGCGTAAGCACTGTGTTTTTATTGAGCCGGACAGTCTGCTGAAGTTGACAATTCTAGCAGTGTGGATGTGATTTAAAGAAAACTCTGCAATTAAACTGTGGTTGAACTGTGCATTTTTTTGCAAAAAAAAAATAAGTTTGGAAAAAAATAAATGCAGAATTGTGTTCATAAGGTGCTTCACATGTACATCAAAAATGCCTCAAAAGGAGGAAAATGCAACACAAAAGTTGCAAAAATGCAGCAATCAGACCAGGCCGTTAAGAATTTTCGTGCCGACAAGTGCAGGAAAAAAATGCAGTGTTTTAGCATATGGGGCCAGGGCTTTAGGGTAAGACCAGACGTAGAGGCCATGGTGCGGCTGCTTTTTTTGTATCGTGTAGTAACTTGTCCCCTTATTAAAAAAGACACATTTTTTGTAATGATCCGATGAGCCAGTCATGAGAAATCTAGCACAGAAGACATATGCAAATCAGTCTGAAAGTGCACAGGGGCGTGTCAATGCACTTGGACTGCTGTACCAGTGTCATTGAGGGTAACAGGGATCGAAAAAATAAAAAAAAACCTCACGAGGAGGAGACATTCAGAGAATGTTGCTCACTAGGGAGGCTTTTTGGATCTTCAACCTCGGCACAAGATTTCCTAATGGTTTAAATAAAAGGAACGAATTAATGTTCCACTATTGATAGTCTCTTCATGCAGTGCAAAAGTATTTCTATATATATATATTTTTTATTTTTCCTTTTCTATGCTGTGTAATTTTCGTATCTTATAATTTTTGTATTAGTTTCAGAAATATTATATGTGTGTATATTTTTTCATATGTTCATTTATATCTTAATGTTCATTATCTGTATAGATCCATGTATTTTGTACTTAATTTTATTGTCAGTATCTAGGACCTTCGGGTCATGTGAGGATTTATTACCATTCCATTGGTTCCTGATTCCTTTTATACCGGATGAACCAGTGAGTAGATCAGCTGTGACAAAGAACGCTGCGTCGGTCGAAACGCGTTGCCTACCTCGCATGTGCCATGGTGCTGCCCCAAGAGTTGTTTCTCCATTTTAACAAGTTGGAATAAATTTTTCATGATTTTATTGAAGCTGGAACCACTTTTTTCTTTGTTCGTTGTATCCCATTGCGTCTCGTCAGGACGAAGTTCCGGGCTTCTCATAATGATCGGTGAGCTGGCTTCTGCTGTGTTTCTTGTTTGTACCAAATGTACTGGCACGCCCCTAGTGCACTTTCAGCCAGATTTGCCTACCACTAGCGTTCTAATGACTGGCTCATCTGATCTCAACAAGAAAAGTGTAATTTTTTTATTGGAGGACTCATAGAGCCATACTAATGCATCCATATGTTAATATGTGCTGACAAGGTCCCTTTAATGCTGTTATCCCATGGACTTTCTTACACCACATATACAGGTATTCTCTAAACAGAACTTTCTAATTCTGAAAATTAAGAAAAATTAAATTGCAATTTTCCAGCTTTTTTCCCCACATGTTGCTTAGTTGTGGGAGGGTCACAAGACTTCTCCATTGCGCCCTTGTACAATAATAACCTCACCCTTGAGGAGCCAGTGCTTTGTCTGAAAGCCTTCTAATAGAGGACAGTGCTTTCTTCCAAACCCTCCGCCGAGGTGCCACTGCTTTGTCTGAAAGCCTCCCAATAGAGGGCAGTGCTTTCTTCCAAACCCTCCCCCGAGGTGCCAGTGCTTTGTCTTAAAGCCTCCCAATAGAGGGTAGTGCTTTCTTCCAAACCCCCCCCCCCCCCCCCCCCGAGGTGCCACTGCTTTGTCTGAAAGCCTCCCAATAGAGGGCAGTGCTTTCTTCCAAACCCTCCCCCGAGGTGCCAGTGCTTTCTCCCAATAGAGGGCTCTATTACCAGGAGGGATCCCTCTACGGCACTGATGCCGGCGAGAGCTACAACCATAAGAGGTGCTATCATTTACATCACAGTTATCTATGCGCAGAAGTACTTATTATTTTGCTTAAAACCTATTTTGTGTTTTTAGGTAAGTTTTCATCTTCTTTAAACCTAATATCTTTCTGTTTCTCAGATGAACCTTTTAGTAGTCACATCGGTACAGTGAAGAATGGATATCTCTAGTAACAATGGCCACGTTGTCGCCTACAATGGACAGATCATTACATTTCAACTACTACAGAGAAAGAGCTCGGACTCGGCAGAGAGAAATGTTCTTGCTTTCTCGAGGAAGGCGTTCAATCCCGAGAGTGGACGGTTCATTGACGCCTCTGGTGGGCAGTACAACGTCCCGTGGTGTAAGTCCGCCCTGGAACTGGCCTGCGTCCGCTGTGTGTCAGATGCCAGAAGCGGCATTAGGCTTCCATGCGTTTTGCTGAGGACTTGTAAAAGAAAGTCTAGCGGTTGTTTCAGGCTGATTCTGCTTCTTCTTCACTCGTCTAATGAACTGGAACCCTCCTCCAAGTTCAAAGTGAACTCGGAAACCATGGACGATCTCTCCATAACTGATGGCCCCACCGTTCTGTGGAGACAACAGGAAAATCTCCTTTACGTCTCATCTTTAACTTCAGAAGTTTTAACGGCTCCAATCAATATTTCCGCTCTTCTTTGGGCTGGTACTATTGAAGAAGGAACTTGTATTTTGGGGATAACAAGCATGAGATTGGATGGCGAGCATCTAACAAGCTCTTCTCTTCCTAATAGAACTCTGCAAGGAAAGGAGTTTATTTTGTATTGCATTGATAATCAGAAAGCTGTGCCGGGATCATGTCTTGTTCCGCATGTCTACTCCAGCGTGCTGCAATGCCTTGAAGTTTGCATGATGCAAAATGTTAATGGCAGATATGAGACGGCAGCAATAGCAGCCAGCAGTAAGCAATTGATCTGGTTCCATAATGGAGTCCCTAAGCAGGTCTGCCAGCTTCCCGCTGAAAACCTTTCAAAGTTACAGGTTGCATATACAAGCCAAGCAGATACATTATGTGTTCTCTCCTTCTCTTCTGGGGATGCCTGCGGAATATGGAAAGACGGATGGAAGGTATTTGTGAGGCTATATTATACTTTGTACATGTAAGCAGATTTATCATGAAGGTGTCTTTATAGAGGACATATCTATCGGGCAGACGTGTTCCACCAGCAGATGTCTATCACCATCGCCCCGTACATCAGTATTAAGGGCTAGTAAACTTCTGACAGAAGCTTAATCATTTGAAAACAATCAAGGATTAAAGTGCCCGATTCTTCTATCCCTCCGCCATCATTTATCAAGAGAATTTTGGGTTAACCCCATACACTGTTGCCCGATAGCCTTTACTCTTTGATAGAGATGGGCGAACTCGAACAGTAAAGTTTGCCATCCTTACCGAACACCTACTGTTCGGGTACAGACACTGAACACGGACTTCACCAGGAAGTCTGTGTTACTGTTTGGGTTCAACCCAAACATCAGGTGTTTGCCGTACTGTCATGTGCACGACAGCGTGGCAAACACGGCTTCTGATCGGCAGTAAAATCATCCCTGCCGGTCAGAGAGCCGCGGTTCCCACGCTGTCAAAAGACAGCAGGAGCGCTCAGCTATGATCGGAGGTATAATGTTTACCTCTGGTGTCAGGTGATGGGACTACTGCTCCCATCAGCCGACGCCTGCTGCCGCTAGTAACAGTGAGAGTAGGAGCGGCGGATGGGAGTATTCATCAGGCGGCTCCTTCGCTGTAAATAATAAAAATTAAAAAAAAAAAACCGTCATGGGTTCCTCCGTATTTTTGATAACTAGCCAGGCAAAACTCAGCTAGGGGCTGCGACCCTCATCTGACAGCTTCAGCAAGGCTGGTTATCGAGAATAGAGGGGATTAGAAAAAACGGTGTGGGGTCCTCTCATTTTTGACAACCAGACAGCTGGGGGCTGCTATTCTCTGGCTGGTAAGGGGATATGGATATAGCAACCACCAGCCTTAAAGTTAGCAGCCCGCAGCCAACCAGAAAAGGCGCGTCTATTAAACGCGCTAATTCTGGCGCTTTGCCTGATTCTTCCCACCTGCCCTGTAGCGGTGGCAAGTGAGACTCATATTTGTGGGGTTGATGTCACCTTTGTATTGTGACCCCCAATATTTAGGATGGGGGTGCCAATATCCATGGCCCCTTACAAGCCTGAGAATACCAGCCCCCAGCTGTCTGCTTTAGCAAGGCTGGTTGTCAAAAATGGGCGGGACCCCATGCAGTTTTTTTTATTTATTTAAATAATTTTAAAAAACAGCGTGGGCACCCTATTATTCTTGATAACCTGCCTTGCTGAAGCTGACAGCTGAGGGTTGCATCCCCCAGCTGTGAGTTTTGCCTGGCTGGTTATCAGAAATGCAGAGGAACCCAATGCGTTTTTTTGTTTGTTTTATCTACAGTGCAGGAGCCAGCTGATGACTACTCCCATCAGCTGCTCCTTCTCTCACTCGGCTGATGGGAGCAGTAGTCCCTTCACCTGACGGAGGTAAACTTTATATGTGATATTTCAGTTTTTCTTTTTTTAATAAATTTGCAAACATTTCTGCTTTTTTTTTTTTTTTCAATCAAGATGGGGTGCAGAGTGTACATTAATGAGAAAAAAATGAACTTTTTTGAATTTAACAAATGGCTGCAATGAAACAAAGAGTGAAACATTTAAAGGGGTCTGAATACTTTCCGCACCCACTGTATATCTTACCTGCTCATTTAGTCATAGGTGTATGCTTCATTTCGTTCTGTCACATTTGTTGCTGCCCACGCAATTTCAGTGATGTTCCCGGGGTTGCACCAACGTCACTGGAATCCACTTTGAAAAATTCCACGCTTGCATAGTGTATCACGGAGCCACGAATGCGCCTTGTCGAGCGGCTCCCTGCTCATGCGTACTGAGGCTGTGTGTAGTACCCAACTTCACTGTGTGCAGCCAGAGCCGCTTGTCACAGCGCATGCTTGGTTCCACGATCGACGACGTGCATGCGTGACTCCACGATCGACGTTGTGCATGCGCGGCTCCACGATCGATGTTGTGCATTCGCGGCTCCGCGATCGACGCTGTGAATGTGTGGCTCCCCGATCAACGCTGTGTATGTGTGTAGTACCCAGCTTCACTGTATGCGGCCGCATCCGCTCGTCACAGCGCATGCTTGGTTCCACGATCAACGTTGTGCATGCGTGGCTCCACGATCGACGTTGTGCATGCGCGGCTCCACGATCGACGCTGTGAATGCGTGACTCTCCGATAGACGCTGTGCATGTGTGTAGTACCCAACTTCACTGTATGCGGCCGGAGCCACTCGTCACAGCGCATGCGCGGCTCCCCGATCGACACTGTGAATGCGCGGCTCCCCAGTCAACGCTGTCCATGCGCGGCTCCATGATACACTTCGCAAGTGTGGGATTTCTCAAAACCGATTCCAGTGACATTGGCGCAACCCCGGGAACATCATTCAAATTGCGTGGGTGACGACAACCATGACTGAACACAATGAAGTACTTCACTATGACTAAATGAGCAGGTAAGACCTAACTATATAAAGTGCTTTTTGCACATGATTAGACCACTGTTTTTAATGAAAAAACGAGTTGGTGATGCACATTGCATCACTAAGAACTCACTGGGGATATCACTAACAACGTACTTAAACCAACTTATGCTTTGCTAATTTCTTTTGTTTTGCTTAAATCTTTGTTGTGCATAGTCCCTTCAGGCATGTTAGTGTATTTCTTTTTATCCTCCTGTGTTCCTTTCTTTTTAGCCTCCTGTGTTCCTTTTAATTAAAGGGATTGTCCACTACTAGGATAGCCCCTTCTCCTACCCCATGCTTGGCCTCGATAAAATAATAAAGCCTATACTCGCCTGCTGTGCTGGCGCCATTCCAGTGGTGTTAGCACTCGCGGTCCCAGGGCTCTTGTGCGGGTGTTGTGACACGTGATCCTGGAGCCCACTCTGCGCTGGCGTCACATGTGTGAAGTCGGGGCCACTGACACCATCGCTGACTGGGCTTCGGGCTTATGTGTCATAACAAACTTGGGAGCCCTGACCCTGCTGGAGTGCCGACACCTCTGGAACGGCACCAGCACGGGAGGTGAGTATAGGCTTTATTATTTTTTCGGGGCTGAACATTTCGAACAAGAGGAGATTGTCCTGGTAGTGGACGACCCCTTTATGGACTGAGTTATCTGTCACAGCTGTGATCAAAATGTGAAAACTCGTAATGGATGTATATCTTTACAGACCGCCGCCACTTGGAAACATGTGAGAAATATACTGGTGGACGATTTTATCGGCAGCGGCTCAGATCAAGTTCTTCTGTTGTTCAATGATGATCTGAGCAACTCCCCCGAGCAGCGGCCATTCAGACTCACCAATTGTGGAGACATCGATTACCCAGTAAGTGTATGAGACAGTCCTGTTCTGTTACTGCTCTTATATATCATACTAGATGGTGGCCCGATTCTAACGCATCGGGTATTCTAGAATATGTATGTAGTTTATTTATGAAGATTTCAGAATAATGCAATGAATACACAGGATTCGGCCGGCTGGGTGCAACCAATCAGCGAAGCGCGGTTCAAATCCCGCGCCAATTCGCGGCCGGACTGCGTCTGTCGCTGATTGTTCGTGGCCGGGCGCGACTAATCAGTGAAGCCAGGGCCAGCTCCAGGTTTTTGAGGGTTCCAAGCGAAAGAGTCTCACAGCCCATGTAGCATACAACACAGCCCACGTAGCATATAACACAGCCCACGTAGTATATAGCACAGGGACGTAGTATATAACACAGCCCACGCAGTATACAACAGCCCACGTAGTATATAGCAATGTGGCCACCATATCCCTGTTAAAAAAAACAATTAAAATAAAAAAACAGTTATATACTCACCTTCCGGCGGCCCCCGGATCCAGCCCAGGCGTTTAGCGATGCTCCTCGCGACACTCCGTTCCCAGTAATGCCTTTCGGCAATAACCCGTGATGATGTAGCGGTCTTGCGAGACCTCTACGTCATCATCTCGCGAGACCGCTACGTGATCTCGAGTCATTGCCGCAATGCATTCTTGTTACCGAAGCGTCGTGAGGAGCGGGAAAGGCTGCCGCGGACGCCGGAAGGTGAGAATATAATGTTTTGGGGTTTTTTATTATTATTTTATTTTTAACATTATATGTTTTTACTATTGATGCTGCATAGGCAGCATCAATAGTAAAAAGTGAAGCGGTTTTTAAATCCCGCCCCAATATTGCTGATTAGTCGCGGCCCAGGATTTCCGCGACAGACGGAAGTACCCCTTAGACAATTATATATAGATGGCCCAGACGATAACTGTGCCCCTGTGTGGTTGACCTGATATATACCGTACATCCTGTCCTGAGAGCATATATTAGAAAGGTAAAATTACAAGGTTCGGGCTAATTTGCAGTTTACTTGTTTTCAAAAATCTCAGTTCTCAATAACGGATGGCTGTTTAATTCAGCTGTTTACTGCTTGTTGCCAGTGTCACCGGCCACCTCTGCAGTCTTTTAGGGGATGATGGTCTTTTTTTTTTTAAGAAGTCAAGTGTTTTGCAAGCTGCTTGTTTTAGAGCTTGGAAGTGCTGTTCTGAAGCTGGCAGATCGCTGGGCCATCCTCTTTTATTGCCCCTGTGCGCCTCCATTTCTGCAGAGGCAAAGCTGCCTCATACAGCAGCATTTAAGAGCGCACAGACCAGTGGCTCCACCATGCTGCAGGTCTGAACTGTCACAAGCACGGGCACACCTTCCCTTTCAAAGCAAGAAGTCAAAAAAGGCAATTTGGAAAAGAAATCATGAGAATAAGGCCATGTTCACACTAGCAGTATTTGGTCAGTATTTTACCTCAGTATTTATAAGCCAAAACCAGGAGAGGAACAATCAGAGGAAAGGTATAATAGAAACACGTCACCACTTCTGTATTTATCACCCACTCCTGGTTTTGGCTTACTAATACTGATGTATAATACTGACCAAATACTGATGTGGTCTAATCCTCTAAAACTGATGCTGAAACATCTAGATATTTTTTACCCTTATATATGTTTTACAGCAGCGCCCACTAATTTACCATACTTTGATTGCTGGGAAATAAAATAGCAAAAAACATTTTTTATTTTTTTATATTATTAACTCTATTTTGCCTACCAAAAAAAGATGAAAAAAAAAATCTCGGGTATTTTTACCAGAAAATATCAAGGTTTTGTAATGTTGTTTGTACAGGTAAAACTCCGAGACTGCGATTCCTCCGTAGAAACTACGTCGCCTGGGGCACATACTTCGTAAAAGACGAGTGCTTTTCGCAAGTGCACACAAACATGTTAAAATCGTGATAACACCATCTGGTGAGAGTCAAGTGTTACTGTACGTGTCCCCGAGGGCAGGGGTAACGCGGACTCCTTCTCAGCCGTGTCGGGCTGGGGCTAAACGCCATCGTTGGCCCCGGATCACAGCGTGCAGCATAATGCAGGTGATGGGGTCGCCTGGCGACATCGCAACAGGCGCGTTACTAGAAGATCTTTACTGGTTCTGACTTTTTGCTCCTTGCTCGTCTCAGTAGTCTGCAGGTCACAATGTGACCTCATTGATCAGCATTATGGGCCGATATAGCAACATCTGATAGCCATCTTTGGCCAAAGTCATCGTCTGGCCACTGCGGTATTTTTACATACTTCTTATGGCGCCTGGTACTGGTATTTTCACTTCCTAGTGCACTGATACTTATTGACTGGGGCTGCCCCCTCACGTAGAGGAGAATCCACACTGCAGGTCTGAGTGACCCGGACCACCAATGCTTGATGTTTCAGGGGAACATTCTAAATGGGAATCAGATTTTAAAACTGGTCGGCCATCTCCTTCAGAACTGGTAAAACCATGTTCACACTGCATTTCTGTGGTGCATTGGTTCGACCCGAATTCTTCCACAAACCGAAATCAAACCAACCCCAATTGGGGCAATAAACTGCATTGACACAGAGTTCATGTCAACTCTGTGCTTTATTTTTTTTTTTTAAAGGGAACCTGTCAGCTAAAATAAATAAATTCTATTAACCTGCACATACGGGGTTTATCTGCTGGTTCATTGTGTTCTGAAGCGGCCCAGCATCAGCACTGAGAGTCCCACTGCCAGGAGGAAATTAAGTTTATTCTTCTTGGCAACCTCTGGCTTTGTCATAGTGGTGGGCTACCGCAGCTTCAGTCACCGCTCAGTGAGTGACTGTAGCCGTGCCCCTGCACTGACTGACAGCAGCTCAGCATTAGACCCTGCTGTCAGTAAATGTAAAGGGTGCGGTTACAGCTGCCACTTTCTGTGAACTGAGCTATGACTAAGCTGAATCGGCCCTCCCCTATGACTGAAAGCCTGAGACTGCTGGGAGGAATAAAGTTATTTTCCTCCTGGCAGCTGGGCTCTCAGTGTGGGTGTGGGGCAGTTTCAGAACGCCATATCTGCAGGTTAATAGTGTTTTTCTTTACATGACAAGTTCCCTTTAAATGTTTTCATCTTTTTACACTATCACAGAAACATAATCTGCTATGTTTCTATGGAGGTCTGTAATAATAGATACTTTCAGGAAAAAAACCCACAATCTATGTTTGTTTTAGGCTGCCGTCACACATTCAGTATTTGGTCAGTATTTTACATCAGTATTTGTAGCCAAAACCAGGAGTGGAACAATTAGAGGAAAAGTATAATAGAAACATATGCACCACTTCTGTATTTATCACCCACTCCTGGTTTTGGCTTACACATACTGAGGTAAAATACTGACCAAATACTGCTAGGGTGATGGCAGCCTTATTGTGTCGGGGAGTTTGAATCCAATTTTTAGGGGGATTTAGACGGAACTCCTTGAAAGCACGAGTGAACAGGGCCTGAGATACCATTGGGCAACTTTCATCCCCCACACCTGACTGCAGTTTGACAGACAGGAGAGCAGGAGCAAAGGCAAAGGCTCCTGAAGCAGTTAGGAAACTAAAAACACATTTCTTCTAGGAATGGAGCCTTACAGGCTTCATATGAGCTGCAAATTGCCAAAAAGATTATTGTAGTCTGACATTTTTAGACTTAGGAGTCAAAGGCTGGACTGGTGTCCTGAGCTTACAGCTGCTATTCATTTCTCGTGTTTCACCTTAATTAAAATGTTGTTTTTTCTGAACATGCCCATAATCACTAAAAAGCAGAGGTATTGAAGATGCGGCATGTCGAGCTATTCCTGGTCCGGTGCCAGGATTTTTTCTTATTTTTTTCCAGCCCGGCCGCCTGCGCCGTATATAGGTGACAGGCATACATCAGTTGTACGGGCTCTTATCTGCAGACACTTTTTATATAGCACATTATTGTCTCCTGAGCTTCCTCGGTTATCAGATCTGCCCGTGGGCTGCGAGGAGAGAATAACCTTGTATAGATCCTGCAGTAGGCTCTCTGCAGCCATTACAGCTGTCACCCGTGTCATTGCTGGCTTACGGCAAGTAAAGACAAACAGGGGACTCTGCTATCCAAGTCTTAGGCTATGTGCACACGTCCAGAATTTCCGCGGCAATTCCGGAACTCCCTGCCGTGGGAAAAACACATGCGGAATTGGCATGCGTTTTCCCGCTAAATCTGTAGCATCGCTTGGAAAACTGATTGACAGGTTGGTCACACTTGTCAAACATAGTGTTTGACAAGTGTGACCAACTTTTTACTATTGATGCTGCCTATGCAGCATCAATAATAAAAAGATATAATGTTAAAAATAATACAAAAAATAAAAAATCGTGATATTCTCACCTTCTGGCGTCCCCGCAGCTTTCCCGCTCTTCGTGATGCTCGTGTTCCCAGTAATGCCTAACGGCAATGACCCCAGATGACGTAGCATCACACAAGACCGCTACGTCATCACAGGTTATTGCCGCAAAGCATCGTTGGGAACGGGAGCATCGCGAGGAGCGGGAAGACTGCCGGGGACACCGGAAGGTGAGAATATCATGATTTTTTATTTTAATTCTTTTTTTTAACAATTATATGGTTCCCAGGGCCTGGAGGAGAGTCTCCTCTCCCCCACCCTGGGTACCAACCGCACATGATCCGCTTACTTCCCGCATGGTGGGCATAGCCCCATGCGGAGTGTAAGCGGATCAATGCATTCCTATGTGTGCCGAATTCCCGCGATTCCGCAGAAAGAATGAACACGCTGCGTTTTTTTCCGGAATGCGATTCCGCCACGGAAAAAAATGCATCATGTGCACAAAAAATGCGGATTGCATTCTAATAATAGGATGCTTAATGTATGCGGTTTTTTCGCGATTTTATAGTGAAAAAAAACGCGAAAATTCCTGAACGTGTGCACTTAATTGACTTGCACTGTTGCAAATTGTACAGCGTTTCCTCCAGGAGACAAAGACTACTAGAGTAGGAGGAGAGATGGCGGCTTCCACATTATCTTCTTTTCTAGTGCAGCTGCCTTGACCTTGAACTTCACAAATTCTTTAAAAGATTGTCCACATGTTTAACCACTTCCCATCTGAGACATTTTTCACTTTTGTCCTTTTGTTTTTCCTCTTTTTCTTTTTTTCAGTGACATGAGTGAGGACATTTTTTTGCCGGGCCAAGCTGTACGTTTTAATGACTCCATTCACTTCACCACATTTGTTTTTTGTATTCTGTTTTTATGCCCACTTGCGCTAAAAATGATTTGTCTTAATGTCTCCGGAGATACCGAACTTGCATTTAAAAAAAAGAAGATATTACTGTTTTTTTAAGTTTGGTTTATGACGACATTTTCTGCGTACCGTGTGATGGACCTATTTGGCAGGATGAAGTTTTCATTAATATCATTTTGGGACACGTATCGGGTTTTGATCTTGTTTTTTTTTTTTTTTTGCCTTTTACAGCAACAACCAATTCTAGCATCTTTTTTTTTCTACTTTAAATGGGATAAATAATTTTCTATTTCGATAGATATGAAATATTTTTTTATTTTGCAATTTTAAAAAAAATTTTAATTGGGAAAATGAGGATAATACATGCTGTTTTATTTTTTTCTGTTTGTTTAAACTACTGTTTGTTTTATTTTAGTCCTTTTATAGAACTTGAACCTATAATTTTAATGATCGCCTATGGTGGCGGTGGCTGCTGACTGTTGGTGGGCTCCAGAATGGACCCCAACATTAGTTAGAACCACAGAAATGTATGAATTATGAATGGATGAGTTATGAAAATAATGGAATTGTGTCTATCAACCATAAAACTATTAAACCTTTAAGTTAATTAATTGACTAATATAATTTATGATTGTGTTTTTATACATTTACTAAACATGCATTATTGTGCTTTATTTCAGACTGACCGTGTAGATGCTGACGTCGTTGGGTTCCAGGAAAATCATTTTCTCATGCTACAGACACTGGAAGCCAGATTGCAGGTTTACTTTGAATAAAGACGCTTCATTGTGTTAGTGGATTGTAGAACATGAAAGAAAGCTGACCAGAAGGTAAAGGGTGTTCCCATCTCCAAAATCCTATCCCAATATGTAGTACGTATAATAATATTAGAAGATACCTCCAATGAGAAATGTAGTATAGTTCTTCTGATAAGCTATGTCCCTTGCCCCATGTGCAGGGCTTTGCAGTAATTTAGGGATCCATGATTATGACCACTCATATAGTGTTAAGGCCCCTTCACATTAAGCGACGCTGCAGCGATACCGACAACGATCCGGATCGCTGCAGCGTCGCTGTTTGGTCGCTGGAGAGCTGTCACACAGACCGCTCTCCAGCGACCAGCGATGCCGGTAACCAGGGTAAACATCGGGTAACTAAGCGCAGGGCCGCGCTTAGTAACCCGATGTTTACCCTGGTTACCATGCTAAAAGTAAAAAAAAACAAACACTAGATACTTACCTACCGCTGTCTGTCCTCCAGCGCTGCGCTCTGCTTCTCTGCTCTCCTCCTGTACTGGCTGTGAGCCGGAAAGCAGAGCGGTGACGTCACCGCTCTGCTTTCCGGCTCACAGCCAGTACAGGAGGAGAGCAGAGCACAGCGCTGGAGGACAGACAGCGGTAGGTAAGTATCTAGTGTTTGTTTTTTTTTACTTTTAGCATGGTAACCAGGGTAAACATCGGGTTACTAAGCGCGGCCCTGCGCTTAGTTACCCGATGTTTACCCTGGTTACCAGTGAAGACATCGCTGGATCGGTGTCACACACGCCAATCCAGCGATGTCAGCAGGAGTCCAGCAACTAAATAAAGTTCTGGACTTTATTCAGCGACCAACGATCTCCCAGCAGGGGCCTGATCGTTGGTCGCTGTCACACATAACGATTTTATTAACGATATCGTTGCTACGTCACAAATAGCAACGATATCGTTAACAATATCGTTATGTGTGAAGGTACCTTTAGTGGTCGTAACCATGGATACCTTATCTACTGCAATGCCCTGCACATGGTGTAAGTGACGTAGCTAATCAGAACTATACTACATTTCTAATTGGAGGGATCTGCTAATATTATTATTACACCTACTACATTTTGGGATAAGATCTTGGAGATGGGAATACCCCTTTAAATCCACTATTTATCTATTTCAGATTCCCATCAGTCGCATTTGCAGGGCTCCCGGCGGAGATGGTGCCATACCACTTATTATCGCTCATCATTATTTTAATCCTTAACGTGACTGAATTAGCTTGAAACATATGTTATTTAGCGGCATCAATCATTTGCTTATTAAAGGGGCTTAAAGGCAGTGGACACCTTTGACATGGAAAAATGCTGTTTACATATTTTATAGAGGTTGCCTTTGTTTGAAAAAAATTATGCTAAGTCTTAGTCTGCAATTTTATTCATTTTCTGACCCTCCGATATGCAGCTTGCAGCCTGATCCAAGTTTCAGATTTTTCTCATGTGGAAGTGTCTCTTCTAGTGATGAGCGAGTGTTCTCGTTACTCGGGTTTTCCGAGCATGCTCGGGTGGTCTCCGAGTATCTTGGGCGTGCACGGAGATTGTTTGTGTTCCTCCAGCTGTATGATTTGCGGCTGCTAGACAGCCTGAACACAGGCTGGCATTGCCTGGTTGTTAGGGAATCCCAACATGTATTCAGGCTGTCTAGCAGCCGCAAATCATACAGCTGCGGGAACACAAACATAATCTACAAGCACACCCAAGATACTCGGAGACCACCCGAGCATGCTCGGAAATCTCAAATAACGAGTACACTCGCTCATCACTAGTTCTTAGCAGTCCCCTCCGTTATAATCTGGTGTTCGGAGATCCTGTAGATTCTACTCCTTTCTTATCGTAGAATGCCTCACTAAAATCGGAAAATAGTTATTGATCGTAAATAAGATTGAAACCTGAAGACGTAATCCACGGAGTGAATGGTGATGGATGGTAATTGCTCGCTTCACCTTGTACTCTTACAGGCTAATTTACTTTCACTTGAAGATCTGCAGCGCCACGTACAAGTCCAAGATCGAGTGCTTGACTCTTCCTGCGCTGCATTAGTGCACATGTCTCTGGGCCTGGAGACGCCGGTCCTCTCTGCGGGGAAGGTACAGTGACATGTTATGATGATGTAGATAACTGGTAAAAATCCACATAACGGTGTGTGCACACATTAATTATCTGCTGCGGATTTGGTCGTGTTTTTTTCCATGCAGTTTTGTAACAAAATCTGAAGCATTTCCTGAATGGGATTCCTTGAGGTCAATTTAACACTTTGAGTATTTTTTTATTTCATTATTTTTTCCCTGTCTAGTTTTACAGCTTTTTTTGCAGTATTTTTTTCCCATTTTAATGCATGGGGGAAAACAGAAATAAGAGCTGCAAAAACAATGCTATTTGCCTGCCAACACATCAGTATTTGCAGCATAGTTTTCTACTGATAATACTTCACCATATCAACATGTCTTCCAGTGTAGAAAGTACTGTTCAGATACGAAAGCAAAATCTCAGTGTTTAGATGAGGGGCCGAGTGTCCCACAATTACCACTTTTCGCTTATCCACAGGATCGGTGACAAGTTTCTGACCACAGGGGTCCCACTGAAGGGACTCCCACCAATTACAAGAGCAATGGCTGTTTTTTCTGTCCTGCTGGTAATGAGTTTAGGGGCAGTGTGCATGGGTGATATCTGTGCCATTCTAAACGGGGAACACAGGACCCCCATTGTCATGATTGGTGGTACCTCAAACTAAAATGAACCTATCACCTATCTTATGGAAAGATGATAACTTGTAATTGTGAGAGGAGTAAAGCGTCAGTGAATTAGCAGAGGATAGACACAAGTTTAGCTACTCATCTGTTTTTTTGAACAGGAAAGGAACTGGATCTAAAATGTCATTGTGCAAATGAGATGTTATATATTGGACTTGTCAATCACAGGTTCCTGTTGTGAATGCTTTTGCCATTACAGGGCTGTACAATTTAAATATGCAAATTGCTTCTCTTCAGATGAAGAGGACTAGTGCCACCTATTGGAAGTATCAAGCCTAAAGGTCAATATCGAGCCTTTAACGAGCCTTGTCACATAACTTAGGATAAATGCCAAACCAGAATCACAATTGGCAGACATGTTTCGGGGAGTTGCCCCTCATCAGTGCAAAGCATGAGGTCTGATTTGGCATTATGAGAGGCCTCTTACTAAAGGGTCTAAGTGGTAACGTTTCTCCTTGTGGAGAGTGACCCAAAGATGTAGAGGCCATGCAATAATCCTCTGGGAAATTTGAATATGCAAATTGCCTCTTCAGAGGGGTAAAGGACTGGAACTCTAGTGCCACCTGTCACATTTGTACTGAGAAGAAGCAACACCCTGAAACACATGTCTGCAAATGTGAGATTCTGGTTTAGCTTTTATCCTGAGTCATGTGACAAGGCTCGTTAAAGAGTCAATATTGACTTTTAGGATTGCGACTTCCAATAGGTGATACCAGAGTTCAAGTCTTATTCCTCTCTGAGGAGACAATTTGCATATTTACTTTCCCAGAGGACCATTGCATGGCCTATAAGTCTCCTTACCCTGGTATATCAGGCATGTCAATCTCCATAAGGAGAAACATTATCCCTTAATACAATTTAAATACAAATAGCCTTGACTAAAATATTCTACCTTTTACATCTACAGCTCCGCTGCAAACCAGTGTGTCTCCATGGTAACCAACTACAACCAAAACTCTATATAGTCTGACCCTGCAGACATACTCCCTTCTATCTGTCTCCTGTTTCCTACTAACAGCAAATATTCTATATGTTGGTAAAAAGTAGAGGACAGATAGAAAGAAGTACAACTGCAGGATCGGACTACAGAGTATTTTCTTTAAATGGAAATACAAATTTCTGAAGAGGACTTTGTAGACCTAAGATGGAAGAATATTTTTAAACAAGACTATTTGCAAAGTTTCTTAGCTTTTTATTTTAGGTCCATTTCATCAAGCTAAAAAATGTTTTACAAGTCCTTTTTTTCAATGGGAAAAGTCAGCTTTTATTGTGCCTTACAAATGTGTTGATAGCATTCATGAATTACAATATGACTTTTTTTGTTAAAGGAAGGCCTTGTGTCACTGTGGGATGAAGATGTAGAATATTGTCCTCCTCCACCTGCTGCAGATAAGTCTCCCCCTGTCAGCTCAGAACAGCTGGTTGAGACAATATGGTATCGTGTGGTTGATGATTTATTAGTGGTGGGCGTGAAGCTGAAATCCTCAGTTCTAGAGTAAGTACGCAGTTTAGGTTGTTTTCTTCAGCACATAGGACAAAATGTAGTAAAGGAAATTACGTATTTAAAGATGACAAAAGATTCCTGTGTGCATGTACATACAATAGATAGTTCAGGCCCAACTGTCAGGAATTGATTACTATCAGTAGGCAATAGTGTATCCATCACTTCAGCGAAAAAAAAACTCTTTTAAATGGAACCTGTCTTGTCAAAAACCGCTATTAACCTAAAGATATGGGGTTAATCAGCAGGTTAGCCGTGTTACCAACCTATGCAGCTGCCACACTGAAAGCCAGCTGCCACACTGAAAGCCCAGCTGCTGGAAGGAAGTGAACTTTATTATTATATTATTTATTTTCTCCAGGCGGCCTCCAGCTTTCAGTCATAGAGGTGCAGCTTCACCCACCATTCAGTACATAGTGAGCAGCGGGTGTAACCGCACCCCAGCACTGACTGATAGTCAGCTCTCTGAAGCCTCCGTCCTGAGCTTGCTGTCAGTCAATGCCGGGGCACGATTTTAGACACAGCTCGCTGTGTACTGAGCAGTGACTGAAGCCATGCCGGCTGTGCCTCTATGACTGAAAGCTGGAGGCTGTCAGGAGAAACAAAGTTCATTTCTTCCCGGCAGATGGGCTTTCAGTATGGTGGCTGCACAGGTTTAGAACGCTACTAACCTGCAGATTAGCCACATATCTTATGGTTAGTAGCATTTTTTGACATGACTGGTTCCATGTAAAGTGTAACTGTCATTGTACAACAGTTTTGTATATTGCAGTCACTGTACAGTGTTGTACAGTGTTCTAATAACAGAACAATATTGCATCATACAATTATTAGGTTCTGTAGAAGGACGTAGATCTGGGGATTTATTATGATGGAATATAGGCTGAACTGGATGGACAAATGTCTTTTTTCGGCCTTACTAACTATGTTACTATGTTACTATGATTGGTGGAGGTCTAGGTCCTGAGACCCCCACAGATCAGTCAAAACACCTTTCTGAAATGCTGAGCTTATGCACGAGCTGTTCACACATAGTGGTGTATGGGGTCAATAGTAAGTGTATGAGTCCCGACATAGCCCAGCCAGCGTGAATGTACAGACCATAGATACATACACTGCTCTGTGCACGGAGCTCATGCTGGTGATGCGCACTTCAGAGCGTCAGAGAGTTTTCACGGATCAGGTGGGGTCTCCGGACCTAGAACCCGCTGATAAGCAACAGTTTATAATTGCCTGTAGTAAATAAAAACTTTGATAAAATGACACTTACACTTTAAGGCTTGTTCACACCGGTGTTTTTTTTCCTTTTTGTTGGGTTCAGTTTCTCTTTAAATACAAAAATACCGCAATCTTCAGTGTTATATTTTCTCATCAAAAATACCGTACTTCCAAAGGGAAGTCAGTTGATCCCAACATGCATGAATGGGATCTGTCGGCATGTTGGAAAACGGATCCTTCATAGCTGTCGGGGCCGTGTGAAGGGAGACTAAGATGCCAGTGTGAACGGAGCCTTGTGGGATTGTGCAGGCATACTTCCCAGCCCCATGTGGCATCAGACCTGAAGGGCTGCCATTGTAGGCTGGATTGGACAGTAGTGTGTCGCCCCTTTGTGTATTGTGCGTGGGTCTCATTAATTAGAATATACCCCAGGCAGGAGAGCTGCAACGACCAACCAAATATATAGAATGAACCTATTTAGTGTTAGATTACTTTACATGAAGTTATGGTGCCGTTAGACGGCCGATAATCAGCAATAATCTGCCAGCGACAAATAAGCAAAATGTTTCTCTCTCATTCATACACAGGGCAGTAAGCGAGCGCCGATTGCCTTGTATGTCATAGATCAGCGCTCGTTGGGTGTATGAAGGGCTGAGATCGGCACGTCAGAATGCGCCGTTGGTGCGTTTCGGTTACACATTGCCTCTAAGCTCTTTTGCCGTGCTAAGGATTGAAAATGAAATGTTTAGCTCTAATATTCCGAAATCTAGTACAGTCGAATTCCGATGATCTGTAATCCGTGCCTGTAGAGGAGCTGCCGAAGACCCTCAGGGTAGTTTTTTGTTCATCCAGCATTTAACTATTATCTAAATCATAAGATGCCGGAGAAAGAAAAATGTAAGCGATCCAAAGTGCCCAGGACCCTGCGTTCTCCCTATGTCCCTGTCATCCTTGAATCTTGCTGGATTTTGGTAGTGTCAGTAAATTCTGCGTCATTCATATTGGGATATGTCAGCTTGTTTACAGCGCTCTTCTGCTGTTCTTCACAGATCGCTGAGTGACATCGGCTTATCCCTTATAATGGATGGAGAAGGCGCTTCACCCTCCCCAGTCACCAAGTGTCAAACTAATGTGCTAAAATTGGCCTTCAGCTCTTTCCAAGACCCATGTACGACCTGCCACACAGAACCCACCGCAAAGAAACAAAGGCTCGACGTCCTCAGCACGGCCGGGAACTTCTGGCGGAGACCCTGCCCTCCGTCCTATCAGTATGATTTTGAGCGCACCGTCACTGCTGTCACCGAGCTGTCTCCGCTGCTGGCACGTAATAACGCTGCTTGTGCCGTCCTGCTGCACGCCAGGAGGAAAACACAGCCCGACTGCTTACTTACAAGCCAGACGCTGATTGTTCCATGCCGGAGCCTTTCCTTAAGGCTTGAAGATGTTTTGAAAGGAAAACATACAATAAATGTATTTGAACACTGTCAAGGTAAATTCATAAGATTCAACAGAAAACATCTCTAAATTATTCAGCAGCGCTAAGGCACAAAGGCTCCCTGGGTTTATTATTCACAAGGTTCAGCGAGAACTCTGAAAAGTTTTCACTTGAATTTTAAATGGAGGGAAAAATGTAACTTGGATGAAATGTGGACAGCAAGTTGGCTCAGTGGGTAACAATGGTGGTTCAGTGGGTAGCACGGTTACCCTTGTTCATACCGAGTCCTGAGTGTACATCTGACATGGATGGCTTCTGCAGGAGATTTCCATGTCTTCCCCCACCCAACCAACCATCAGAATTTTTTCACAAGGTACTCTAGTTTCCTCACACAATTAAAGTGGAAATTGAGAAAAAGAAGACTAGAGTATTGGCTGATAGCAATCTTTAGCCACCAGTGAAACGTTACTCCAGTGGTTTTTTTTTGTGTGTTTTTTTTTAAGGGTCTACTGCTCCTATGATCTCCAAAATTCAGATTACTAGGGGGGCAAACTCCCCTTTTTGCTCGCCGCTGGCATTCACGGTGCTGCTCTCCGAGGCAGCTTTGTTTCTGCAATGGGGGGTTAAGCTGGAGGGTTTTAGGCACTAACCCCTCCCTCGCATACGCAATTCTGGCCAGCTGAAGAGCAGCGCTTACAAGCTCGTTCTGGAACATTGCGGTCTAGCAGCGGTGGCCGATCCCCATGGTGAAGAGCAGTAATAATAAAATAAAGATTTGCGCCAGAACAAGACCACATTCTATAATTAGTACATTTCAAAAGTTATCTGTTTTTACAAGCACTTCGTAGACTTACCAATTTTAGAAAATGACTCAAAAAAAAACCCAAACCCTTATTGGAATTCACTTTTCCAGCAGGGCTATCCTGTGTCTAGCTGTTTTGTTTTTCTTTTAAGTGGTTGTTTTGGAACGAGCTGCTTGAGGACAGCTTTCCTACCCGGAAGAAATTTACAATGTGATGCAGGAGGCGGTTTGAGGAGGATTTTTGACCAGCGGGAATGACCTGATACTATAAAGGGATAGTTAATACAATACCAATTCCACAATTTTTTGTATTTCCTGTGAGTTTCATGAGGGCTTGTTTTTTTGCGTGGCGAACTGACATTTGTATGGCGGCATATAGACCAGAAAACACCAATTCTGGAGTATCAGTTTTCTTTTCTTTACAGCGTTTACCATACAGATTATTTCATTTTTAGATTTTAGTAGATGTGACTTTTATTTTGTGGATGCAGTGATGAGAAATATTCCTATTTGTTTTTTATATATATTTTTTTCTTAATTTTTTTTAACCTGTTATACTTTGATCGCTTGTTCTGTATACTGAAAGACTTCTGTTTTGCAGTAAATAGTCAAAATTACTTCCTCTTATGAAGTCCTGCAACAACCCACAAGATAACAGCCTCGAGCTGTCCTCTAGCTGTCATGATATCCAATTGACACCCCTCGATCACGCTGCGGAAGGGGTCAACGGGAACCAGTGCATGCACTCACTGACAATCATACCATTTATATGCTGGCCACTACTGTTACAAGAAGATGCTGGCTGTGTAACACAGCTTGCATCTACCGATTACGCTGCAGGCTCAGGTCCAGAACCCGCTTTATACTTGGGGACATGTCATGTGACAAAAGAGTTTAAGGGGTTGTTCCCCACTGCTGTTCCAAGTTCTGTTCTATACAGTTTGTTACCTAGGTTACCGGTTACTTCTGCAGTGCACCAGAGGTGGACAGTTTCCTAGTCAAGGAGCGCAGCACTTACAAAGCTCTTTGACATAGAGCCTGCAAGCGCTGCTCTGAAGCTGACCTGATCACTGCATTCTTGCAAACTGAAGAAAACAAAACATAAAAAATTAAAACATGGATATCAAGAATATACTAAAGAGTTGTTGTTTTATCTTTTTTGAATATTAGGATCCTGGAGTCTGGAGGATATTTTTGCTGTTCTCTCAGCATTAAAGAAGTGTTCTCTTCATATCTTATCACAAGATTGTACGATACCATCAGTAAGTGAATGGTTGCAGACTCGTATGCAGGGAGAGCCCCTGAAACTCATGCCGGAAATGCTGGTGTGTAAGAAAGATGGATCTCTTCACGGGACTCTCCTAACTTGGAAGCTTAAGACACCGTGTGAAGGAAGCCTCACCGTGTTTTATAGGTAACCCTGAAGGAAACACTCACTTTTAGGCTACTCCACTAATAATATAATAAGGTGCTCCAGAAACTTTTAGGGTACTCCACTAATAATATAATAATAAGGTGCTCCACAAACTTTTAGGCTACTCCACTAATAATAGGATGCTCCAGAAACTTTTAGGGTGCTCCACAAACTTTTAAAGTAATCCACATATAATAGGGTGCTCCACAAACTTTTAGGCTACTCCACTAATAATAGGATGCTCCACAACCTTTTAGGCTACTCCACTAATAGGGTGCTCTACAAACTTTTAGGGTACTCCACAAATAATAGGGTGCTCCACAAACTTTTAGGGTACTCCACAAATAATAGGGTGCTCCACAAACTTTTAAAGTAATCCACATATAATAGGGTGCTCCACAAACTTTCAGGCTACTCCACTAATAATAGGATGCTCCACAACCTTTTAGGCTACTCCACTAATAGGGTGCTCCACAAACTTTTAGGGTACTCCACAAATAATAGGGTGCTCCACAAACTTTTAGGGTACTCCACAAATAATAGGGTGCTCCACAAACTTTTAGGGTACTCCACTAATAGGGTGCTTCACAAATAATAGGGTGCTCCACAAACTTTTAGGGTACTCCACTAATAGGGTGCTCCACAAATAATAGGGTGCTCCACAAACTTTTAGGGTACTTCACAAATGATAGGATGTTCCCCAAACTTTTAGGGTACTCCACAAATAATAGGGCGCTCCACAAACTTTTAGGGTACTTCACAAATGATAGGATGTTCCACAAACTTTTAGGGTACTCCACAAATAATAGGGTGCTCCACAAACTTTTAGGGTACTTCACATATAATAGGGTGCTCCACAAACTTTTAGGCTACTCCACTAATAATAGGGTGCTCCACAAACTTTTAGGCTACTCCACTAATAGGGTGCTCCACAAATAATAGGGTGCTCCACAAACTTTTAGGGTACTCCACAAATAATAGGGTGCTCCACAAACTTTTAGGGTGCTTCACATATAATAGGGTGCTCCACAAACTTTTAGGCTACTCCACTAATAATAGGGTGCTCCACAAACTTTTAGGCTACTCCACTAATAGGGTGCTCCACAAATAATAGGGTGCTCCACAAACTTTTAGGGTACTCCACAAATAATAGGGTGCTCCACAAACTTTTAGGGTACTCCACAAATAGGGTGCTCCACAAACTTTTAAAGTAATCCACATATAATAGGGTGCTCCACAAACTTTTAGGCTACTCCACTAATAATAGGATGCTCCACAACCTTTTAGGCTACTCCACTAATAGGGTGCTCCACAAACTTTTAGGGTACTCCACAAATAATAGGGTGCTCCACAAACTTTTAGGGTACTCCACAAATAATAGGGTGCTCCACAAACTTTTAGGGTACTCCACAAATAATAGGGTGCTCCACAAACTTTTAGGGTACTCCACTAATAGGGTGCTCCACAAATAATAGGGTGCTCCACAAACTTTTAGGGTACTTCACAAATGATAGGATGTTCCCCAAACTTTTAGGGTACTCCACAAATAATAGGGTGCTCCACAAACTTTTAGGGTACTTCACAAATGATAGGATGTTCCACAAACTTTTAGGGTACTCCACAAATAATAGGGTGCTCCACAAACTTTTAGGGTACTTCACATATAATAGGGTGCTCCACAAACTTTTAGGCTACTCCACTAATAATAGGGTGCTCCACAAACTTTTAGGCTACTCCACTAATAGGGTGCTCCACAAATAATAGGGTGCTCCACAAACTTTTAAAGTAATCCACATATAATAGGGTGCTCCACAAACTTTTAGGCTACTCCACTAATAATAGGATGCTCCACAACCTTTTAGGCTACTCCACTAATAGGGTGCTCTACAAACTTTTAGGGTACTCCACAAATAATAGGGTGCTCCACAAACTTTTAGGGTACTCCACAAATAATAGGGTGCTCCACAAACTTTTAAAGTAATCCACATATAATAGGGTGCTCCACAAACTTTCAGGCTACTCCACTAATAATAGGATGCTCCACAACCTTTTAGGCTACTCCACTAATAGGGTGCTCCACAAACTTTTAGGGTACTCCACAAATAATAGGGTGCTCCACAAACTTTTAGGGTACTCCACAAATAATAGGGTGCTCCACAAACTTTTAGGGTACTCCACTAATAGGGTGCTTCACAAATAATAGGGTGCTCCACAAACTTTTAGGGTACTCCACTAATAGGGTGCTCCACAAATAATAGGGTGCTCCACAAACTTTTAGGGTACTTCACAAATGATAGGATGTTCCCCAAACTTTTAGGGTACTCCACAAATAATAGGGCGCTCCACAAACTTTTAGGGTACTTCACAAATGATAGGATGTTCCACAAACTTTTAGGGTACTCCACAAATAATAGGGTGCTCCACAAACTTTTAGGGTACTTCACATATAATAGGGTGCTCCACAAACTTTTAGGCTACTCCACTAATAATAGGGTGCTCCACAAACTTTTAGGCTACTCCACTAATAGGGTGCTCCACAAATAATAGGGTGCTCCACAAACTTTTAGGGTACTCCACAAATAATAGGGTGCTCCACAAACTTTTAGGGTGCTTCACATATAATAGGGTGCTCCACAAACTTTTAGGCTACTCCACTAATAATAGGGTGCTCCACAAACTTTTAGGCTACTCCACTAATAGGGTGCTCCACAAATAATAGGGTGCTCCACAAACTTTTAGGGTACTCCACAAATAATAGGGTGCTCCACAAACTTTTAGGGTACTCCACAAATAGGGTGCTCCACAAACTTTTAAAGTAATCCACATATAATAGGGTGCTCCACAAACTTTTAGGCTACTCCACTAATAATAGGATGCTCCACAACCTTTTAGGCTACTCCACTAATAGGGTGCTCCACAAACTTTTAGGGTACTCCACAAATAATAGGGTGCTCCACAAACTTTTAGGGTACTCCACAAATAATAGGGTGCTCCACAAACTTTTAGGGTACTCCACAAATAATAGGGTGCTCCACAAACTTTTAGGGTACTCCACTAATAGGGTGCTCCACAAATAATAGGGTGCTCCACAAACTTTTAGGGTACTTCACAAATGATAGGATGTTCCCCAAACTTTTAGGGTACTCCACAAATAATAGGGTGCTCCACAAACTTTTAGGGTACTTCACAAATAATAGGATGTTCCACAAACTTTTAGGGTACTCCACTAATAGGGTGCTCCACAAATAATAGGGTGCTCCAAAAACTTTTAGGGTACTTCACAAATGATAGGATGTTCCCCAAACTTTTAGGGTACTCCACAAATAATAGGGTGCTCCACAAACTTTTAGGGTACTTCACATATAATAGGGTGCTCCACAAACTTTTAGGCTACTCCACTAATAATAGGGTGCTCCACAAACTTTTAGGCTACTCCACTAATAGGGTGCTCCACAAATAATAGGGTGCTCCACAAACTTTTAGGGTACTCCACAAATAATAGGGTGCTCCACAAACTTTTAGGGTACTCCACATATAATAGGGTACTCCACAATCTTTTGATCAGGGAGAAGCAAGGAATAGATCACGCACTTGTCAGTAATGATGCAGCATGAGATCAGGTCACAGATTAACCCTTTAAAAAAACAGCAAATGTTCATCTTTGTGATTTTATTTTTTTCTCTTTTTTTCAAGAGCTATGACTATTACCGGTAGATTTTTCTGTGACTGTAGCTGTATGGGGGCTTGTTGTTTTTTTTTGTTCGTTTTTTTTGCATGACGATTTTGAATGGCACCATCCATTTTACCATGAACAAACTGAAAATCTATGTAGTAAAATGATCAGGTCAGGAAGATTACTGCAGTACCAAATGTGTATTTTTTTTTTTTTGTCAATTTAGTTGATTCAAAAGTTAAAACAAATGTGGTTTGTGTCACCAACTTCTGAGACCCATAACCGTTTGATTTTTATGTTGACAAAGGTGCATGAAAATTATGTTTTTTATTTTGTGGCCAAGCTGTAGTTTTCAATTATAGCATTTTGGGGTACATATGCCATTTTGATCGCTTTCCATTACATTTTTCAGGCTGAACTCGGCAGACGAAGAAAGGCAATTTTGTTGTTTTTTTATTTATTTTTTTTTACCTCGTGGGTTACATAGTTTCATATTTTGATAGCTTGGACGTTTACAGATGTGGCAAAATGGGATATATATATACAGTACAGACCAAAAGTTTGGACACACCTTCTCATTTAACCCCTTCACCCCGAAGCCTGTTTTCACCTAAGTGACAGGGCCAATTTTTACAATTCTGACCACTGTCACTTTATGAGGTAATAACTCTGGAACGCTTCAACGGATCCTGGCGATTCTGACATTGTTTTCTCGTGACATATTGTACTTCATGATAGTGGTAAAATTTATTTGATATTACCTTCGTTTCTTTGTGAAAAAAACGGAAATTTGGCGAAAATTTTGAAAATTTTGCAATTTTCAAACTTTGAATTTTTATTTCCTTGCATTAGAGACTCATATCGCACAAATTAGTTAATAAATAACATTTCCCACATGTCTACTTTACATCAGCAACATTTTGGAACCAATTTTTTTTTCCTTAGGGAGTTATAAGGGTTAAAAGTTAAACAGCGATTTCTCATTTTTTCAACAACTTTTATAAAACCATTTTTTGTAGGGACCACATCATATTTGAAGTCACTTTGAGAGGCTTATAGGATTTAAAATACCCAAAAGTGACACCATTCTAAAAACTATACCCCCCGAGGTACTCAAAACCACATTCAAGACGTTTATTAACCCTTCAGGTGCTTCACAGGAATTAACGGACTGTGGAAGGAAAAAAATAACATTTAACTTTTTTTTCCACATAATGATCTTTTAGCAACATTTTTTTTATTTTCACAAGGGTAAAAGAAGAAAATGGACCACGAAAGTTGTTGTGCAATTCCTTCTGAATACACTGATACCCCATATGTGGGAGAAAACCACTGTCTGGGCGCACGGCAGGGCTCGGAAGGGAAGGAGCGCCGTTTGACTATTTCAAACCAAAATTGGCTGGAATTGAGATCGGACACCATGTCCCGTTTGGAGAGCCCCTGATGTGCCTAAACAGTGGAAAACCGCCACAAGTGACCCCATTTTGGAAACTAGACCCTTCAAGGAACTTATCTAGCTATGTGGTGAGCACATTGAACCCCCAGGTGCTTCACAGAAGTTTAGAACGTAGAGGCGTGAAAATAAAAATTCACATTTTTTCCCCAAAAATGATATTTTAACAACAATTTTTTTATCTTCACAAGTGTAAAAGGAGAAAATGGACCACTAAAGTTGTTGACCAATTCATCCTGAATACACTGATACCCCATATGTGGGGGAAAACCACTGTTTGGGCACTCGGAAGGGAAGGAGCGCCTTTTGACTTTTACAAACCAAAATTGGCTGGAATTGAGATCGGACACCATGTCCCGTTTGGAGAGCCCCTGATGTGCCTAAACAGTGGAAAACCGCCACAAGTGACCCCATTTTGGAAACTAGACCCTTCAAGGAACTTATCTAGCTATGTGGTGAGCACTTTGAACCCCCAGGTGCTTCACAGAAGTTTAGAACGTAGAGGCGTGAAAATAAAAATTCACATTTTTTCCCCAAAAATGATCTTTTAACAACAATTTTTTTATCTTCACAAGTGTAAAAGGAGAAAATGGACCACTAAAGTTGTTGACCAATTTATCCTGAATACACTGATACCCCATATGTGGGGGAAAACCACTGTTTGGGCACACGGCAGGGCTCGGAAGGGAAGGAGCACCTTTTGACTTTTACAAACCAAAATTGGCTGGAATTGAGATCGGACACCATGTCCCGTTTGGAGAGCCCCTGATGTGCCTAAACAGTGGAAATCCGCCACAAGTGACCCCATTTTGGAAACTAGACCCTTCAAGGAACTTATCTAGCTATGTGGTGAGCACTTTGAACCCCCAGGTGCTTCACAGAAGTTTAGAACGTAGAGGCGTGAAAATAAAAATTCACATTTTTTCCCCAAAAATGATCTTTTAACAACAATTTTTTTATCTTCACAAGTGTAAAAGGAGAAAATGGACCACTAAAGTTGTTGACCAATTTATCCTGAATATACTGATACCCCATATGTGGGGGAAAACCACTGTTTGGGCACACGGCAGGGCTCGGAAGGGAAGGAGCACCTTTTGACTTTTACAAACCAAAATTGGCTGGAATTGAGATCGGACACCATGTCCCGTTTGGAGAGCCCCTGATGTGCCTAAACAGTGGAAAACCGCCACAAGTGACCCCATTTTGGAAACTAGACCCTTCAAGGAACTTATCTAGCTATGTGATGAGCACCGTGAACCTCCAAGTGCCTCACCAAAAATTATAATGATGAGTCGTAAAAAAAAAATAGAACACATTTTTTCCACAAAAATGATCTTTAGCAAGGTTTTTTTTGTTTTCCCAAGGGTTATAGGACAAAATAGAAAGAAAAAAATGTTGTGCAATTTTTCACGAGTACGCCGATACCCCATATGTGGGGAAAAACCACTGTTTGTGCGCATAGAAAGGAGGTGGGTCACAAGGACCCAGGAGAAACGATCAATAAGTCCAAGTCATAAAAATAAACAACTTTATTAATACAGCATATAAAAAAATTACAAATGTACAAATACATACAATATGAAAAACAGAGTAGATGAAAAGTGCCACCAGGTGTACTAGGACACCACCAAGACATAAAAACATATTAGGGGCGCAAGGAACCAAACACATCCATACCTATACCAGTATATGGGATCAGGGGTACAATAACCTCATACATCATATATTCAATATATAGGAAACCATCCTTAATCAAATGTGATGAGATGTGGATGACCCCCATATGATCAACCATACCCAATAACAAATAATATATATCACAAAGAGAACCAATGATCCACGGTGTCAGATCTATATCAAATGCATATGTATATCATTACCTCTAAGTAGAGCACCGGGTAGGATGTGCACAGGGACCGTGCGCCCTCCCCAACGCACGTTTCGGCTATCACACCTTCCTCAGGGGGAATAAGGTGGACAACTAGGTGTGTGATTAAATACCAATCGGTACCGGAAGTACCCGGGACAGACCCGGAAGTAACATATCGTAACCCTGGTAACCATGATATATATCCCCCAATACAAAAGATAAATACATAAAAGACGGAGAAATCGGCCCGAACCTACCAGGCAGTGCACGCGCCGCAGATCGCCGACCGCCAGTCAATCACAGGGCCCTGTGAAGACCGGCGACGGACGAACACACAGCGCCGACACCAACCCGGCAGGGGAACACAAACGCGCATGCGCAGAATAACGATACCGCAGCCAGGAAGACAATAGCAAGCCTAGCAGCCGCGCCACCAACACACACGGCGCAGGCGCCAACCAGGCACAGAGACATGGATACGCGTGCGCAAATAGGCAATACACCGCCGCAGCAGAATGAAAAAAAGCGTGTACAGCGCAGACGCCAATAAAACAAGCAGCGCACGCGCGCATGCGCAGAATGATATCGAGGACCGATACCACCATGATGAAAAAGGGAAAGAGGTACCCAAATAAAAACAATAAACAAATACAAAAACGCAATATGGTACATATATACAGAAACACATAAGTGAAAATACACATGGAGTATGGATAATTGTGCAATATCTTGTTATATAATAATAACGCGCAAGTCAACGTGTAAATTATTAAACCGGAGTAGTCCAAAAAGTCCTTAAACTTGGAGATAGCTTCAAGAGAATCAACCGGAGCCCTTAATGTCGCTCCATAATAGAAGCTACCAATCCGGTGAAACATTACATGGAGTCTTGAAAGGTAAATCTATCCACTCCTCCTCAAAGTGCAGAAAAAACGATGTAAACTTAACCAACAACACCTAGTCAAAAACAAAATGTAAAAATTAATAACATATAAAAACAAAAAATACATAAAAGCCGCAGCAGTATCCCGCAAAGATGTAAAAAATGGACGGTGATCACAAAAAGGATGAGAAATTAAGCGCCTCATTGAGCCCCCGTGGATAAACCGTGCCCAAAGTCCATATCCAGCGAGACTCAAGCTGGGCCAGACGTTGAGAGATATTGCCACCCCGAATACCCAGGTCAATAATATCAATGCCCTTTACACGCAACTCCCTACTATTACAGCTATGGTGTGTTTTAAAATGCCTTGGTATAGTTTTGAGAAGGGCTATATCCACCTGGTCGCTGGCCGCCTGAATACCACGCACGTGCTCCCTGACCCTTACCTTAAGTTGGCGTGTGGTAAGACCTACGTAAATCAGGGAGCACGGACACGTGGCATAATAGATAACATTCCTAGACTCACAGGTGATGGACTTCTCGATTTTATAGGTCTTACACCCCGATGAGTCAACAAATGAGTCACTACGATCCACATTTATACAGGCAACACAGCGACCACAGGGCCTACAGCCCCTCCTAGCCGGAAAGTCATCCAAAAACGTTCGGGGAGGACCGCCATTATAATGGCTACGAGTAAGACGATCTCGCAGGTTTCTAGCACGTCGAAAGGTGATGGCGGGCTTATTAGGAAGAATCTTAGCGATGGTATTATCAGTCATCAGTATAGGCCACGCTCTTTTAAGAGCTGCACGTACTGACTCTGATTGGGTATTAAAATTGGTAATAAACCTTACCACACCAGAGTCATTTGTGCCCTTTTTCGTTTGGTATAATAGTAAATTCCTCTCTGACCACTTAGCTTTATGATAAGCCCTTTTAACAGCCCTACGACTATACCCTCTCTCAATAAATCGTTGCTTTAATTTATCTGCCTCGGCCTCAAAAAGTTGCTGCGTCGAACATATACGCCGGAGACGTAAAAATTGTCCCACAGGTACGGCGCGAATCATGTGAGCAGGATGTGAGGAGGAGGCGTGGAGCAGCATATTTGTAGATGTGGGTTTTCGATATATATTAGTACTGACGTACCCGCCAACATCCTTCTGGAGAACAACATCCAGAAACTCAACTTTGTCAGGATGATAGTTGACCGTAAGGCGTATGTTCAGATCATTATTATTAACTGCCTTAAAGAAAAGGTCAAGAGCTGAAGAAGAACCCTGCCAGATAAGGAAGACGTCGTCGATGTACCGCGCCCAGGATAGGACGCAGCACACCGACGACGAGCAACCATCTGACAGGAAGAGGTCCCTCTCCCACAGCCCCAGGAACAAATTTGCATAGGAGGGGGCAAAAGCCGCCCCCATAGCAGTGCCCTGGAGCTGCAGGTAGAGGGACCCCTTGAAAGTAAAAAAATTGTGGGTGAGAGTAAATTCTAACACCTCTAGTACTAGGGCTTTGAAACCGGGGGAGTGATCGGATGTATCTAAAAAAAATTTAACCGCACGCAAACCGTCACAATGACGGATGCTTGTATATAAGGACTCGACGTCAGCTGTGACAAGGAGGGTGTCAGAGTCCAGAGAAAGACCATCCACCATCCTAAGCAGCTGCGTCGTGTCCTTAAGGAAGGAGGGGAGACCCACCACCAAAGGCTGAAGTATGGAATCTATCCATTTATTGATATTCTCCAGGAAGTTCCCCCGCCCTGACACAATTGGACGTCCAGGGGGAACCTTGATGTTCTTATGTACCTTAGGGAGGAGATAAAATGTAGGAATGGTCGGTTCTTTAACAATTAATGCTGCAGCCAGCTCTTTCGTAATAATTTCACCATCGACAGCAGCTAACAGAATAGTGGACAACTGGACACAAAAGGCGGACAAGGGGTTAAATGTAAGCTTCTTGTAACAAACCGAATTTCTCAACTGATGGAATGCTTCGCGTTCATACATGGCAATAGGCCAAATAACAATATTGCCCCCCTTGTCCGCCGGTTTGATGACCACACCTGGAAGCTGCTGAAGATGGCGAAGGCGCTGCCTCTCCTCCCTAGTTAGGTTATCCCCCTGGATGTGCTGAGGAATTTCCATAAAGTCATTGGTGACTACCTGCACAAACAGATCGATAGCATTGCAATTGGACAGGGGGGGGAAGCTCCTGGAGCGAGGTCTGATAGATGGGGGTATCCTACCTCCCTCCGTGGATTTATGTTCATCCGACAGCTCCTCCAGTATCCTCAAGGCTACTTGCTCTTCGTCTGAGGGAAAAAGGGCATACAGATTATCGTCAAAGAAGTATCTTTTTAATAATAAGGAACGAGCAAAGATATGTAAGTCCTTTATAATCGTAAAGGTATCTAAACCTGCTGACGGAGAAAAGGAGAGGCCTCTATTGAGTAAAGCTAAATCAGATGTAGTTAATGTATGCTCACTCAAATTGATTACCTTATTATCACTCTGTCCTTTATCAGGGGACCGACCACCCTGACGCTTATATGGATGATAATTATGTTTGCGAGGTCTTTTATATCCCATCCCAGAGCGGGTAACTATAGAGGATGTAGAGGCATCAGAAGTCTCGCCAGCTGAAGAAATAGATGAAAAGGAACCAGCTCGATTCTTTATCTGTAATTGTGATGTTTTTTTAGCCCAACGATAGACAGTTTTAAGCTGATAGTCTTTAATGTCCCTGTTGAATTTATTAGTTTGATTTTCATGAATCTTCTTCAGCGTCTGATCCAAACTTTTCTCAAGAGTGAGTTCAAAAGACTGAATCCTATCCTCCGTACAGATGGCGCGAAGGTCAGCCTGTGCCACATCAATCAGTTTATCAATATCCTCAATTGATTTAGTATTCATCCTAATGAGTAACTGCATCAAGGTATTCGAACAGCTGCTACACGCCTCCTCCCACTCACTGATGAATGTACTATCATCGACTGGGTAGGCAGGAGTGACTCGCACTCTAAGACCTCTAGGGATCATAGAGCGCGACACATATTTTTCTAAAAAAGCCCGGTTCCACCAGAGTTTAGTGCGCTTAACAAGTAGACTCTGAACTGAGGCACATTTCTCATCCAATAGGTGGTCACCCGCCCGCTGAACACCAGCAGCATTATCACCAAACACCTGTTCCATTTGTCCGAGCCAAACACGTTCTCTGGCTCTGTAGTCCATATTGTTGTGCAAAGCACCTGTGCAGGACACAGTAAAAATATAATGAATAAACAAAAACACAACAAAGTATAACATAGCTAGAGATGATCTAAATATTATCGTCACCCCAAGCAAAAATGCAACTATGTTATTACTACAATGCAGAACCAATCGCTGAAAAATATAACAGAAAGGAGGTGGGTCACAAGGACCCAGGAGAAACGATCAATAAGTCCAAGTCATAAAAATAAACAACTTTATTAATACAGCATATAAAAAAATTACAAATGTACAAATACATACAATATGAAAAACAGAGTAGATGAAAAGTGCCACCAGGTGTACTAGGACACCACCAAGACATAAAAACATATTAGGGGCGCAAGGAACCAAACACATCCATACCTATACCAGTATATGGGATCAGGGGTACAATAACCTCATACATCATATATTCAATATATAGGAAACCATCCTTAATCAAATGTGATGAGATGTGGATGACCCCCATATGATCAACCATACCCAATAACAAATAATATATATCACAAAGAGAACCAATGATCCACGGTGTCAGATCTATATCAAATGCATATGTATATCATTACCTCTAAGTAGAGCACCGGGTAGGATGTGCACAGGGACCGTGCGCCCTCCCCAACGCACGTTTCGGCTATCACACCTTCCTCAGGGGGAATAAGGTGGACAACTAGGTGTGTGATTAAATACCAATCGGTACCGGAAGTACCCGGGACAGACCCGGAAGTAACATATCGTAACCCTGGTAACCATGATATATATCCCCCAATACAAAAGATAAATACATAAAAGACGGAGAAATCGGCCCGAACCTACCAGGCAGTGCACGCGCCGCAGATCGCCGACCGCCAGTCAATCACAGGGCCCTGTGAAGACCGGCGACGGACGAACACACAGCGCCGACACCAACCCGGCAGGGGAACACAAACGCGCATGCGCAGAATAACGATACCGCAGCCAGGAAGACAATAGCAAGCCTAGCAGCCGCGCCACCAACACACACGGCGCAGGCGCCAACCAGGCACAGAGACATGGATACGCGTGCGCAAATAGGCAATACACCGCCGCAGCAGAATGAAAAAAAGCGTGTACAGCGCAGACGCCAATAAAACAAGCAGCGCACGCGCGCATGCGCAGAATGATATCGAGGACCGATACCACCATGATGAAAAAGGGAAAGAGGTACCCAAATAAAAACAATAAACAAATACAAAAACGCAATATGGTACATATATACAGAAACACATAAGTGAAAATACACATGGAGTATGGATAATTGTGCAATATCTTGTTATATAATAATAACGCGCAAGTCAACGTGTAAATTATTAAACCGGAGTAGTCCAAAAAGTCCTTAAACTTGGAGATAGCTTCAAGAGAATCAACCGGAGCCCTTAATGTCGCTCCATAATAGAAGCTACCAATCCGGTGAAACATTACATGGAGTCTTGAAAGGTAAATCTATCCACTCCTCCTCAAAGTGCAGAAAAAACGATGTAAACTTAACCAACAACACCTAGTCAAAAACAAAATGTAAAAATTAATAACATATAAAAACAAAAAATACATAAAAGCCGCAGCAGTATCCCGCAAAGATGTAAAAAATGGACGGTGATCACAAAAAGGATGAGAAATTAAGCGCCTCATTGAGCCCCCGTGGATAAACCGTGCCCAAAGTCCATATCCAGCGAGACTCAAGCTGGGCCAGACGTTGAGAGATATTGCCACCCCGAATACCCAGGTCAATAATATCAATGCCCTTTACACGCAACTCCCTACTATTACAGCTATGGTGTGTTTTAAAATGCCTTGGTATAGTTTTGAGAAGGGCTATATCCACCTGGTCGCTGGCCGCCTGAATACCACGCACGTGCTCCCTGACCCTTACCTTAAGTTGGCGTGTGGTAAGACCTACGTAAATCAGGGAGCACGGACACGTGGCATAATAGATAACATTCCTAGACTCACAGGTGATGGACTTCTCGATTTTATAGGTCTTACACCCCGATGAGTCAACAAATGAGTCACTACGATCCACATTTATACAGGCAACACAGCGACCACAGGGCCTACAGCCCCTCCTAGCCGGAAAGTCATCCAAAAACGTTCGGGGAGGACCGCCATTATAATGGCTACGAGTAAGACGATCTCGCAGGTTTCTAGCACGTCGAAAGGTGATGGCGGGCTTATTAGGAAGAATCTTAGCGATGGTATTATCAGTCATCAGTATAGGCCACGCTCTTTTAAGAGCTGCACGTACTGACTCTGATTGGGTATTAAAATTGGTAATAAACCTTACCACACCAGAGTCATTTGTGCCCTTTTTCGTTTGGTATAATAGTAAATTCCTCTCTGACCACTTAGCTTTATGATAAGCCCTTTTAACAGCCCTACGACTATACCCTCTCTCAATAAATCGTTGCTTTAATTTATCTGCCTCGGCCTCAAAAAGTTGCTGCGTCGAACATATACGCCGGAGACGTAAAAATTGTCCCACAGGTACGGCGCGAATCATGTGAGCAGGATGTGAGGAGGAGGCGTGGAGCAGCATATTTGTAGATGTGGGTTTTCGATATATATTAGTACTGACGTACCCGCCAACATCCTTCTGGAGAACAACATCCAGAAACTCAACTTTGTCAGGATGATAGTTGACCGTAAGGCGTATGTTCAGATCATTATTATTAACTGCCTTAAAGAAAAGGTCAAGAGCTGAAGAAGAACCCTGCCAGATAAGGAAGACGTCGTCGATGTACCGCGCCCAGGATAGGACGCAGCACACCGACGACGAGCAACCATCTGACAGGAAGAGGTCCCTCTCCCACAGCCCCAGGAACAAATTTGCATAGGAGGGGGCAAAAGCCGCCCCCATAGCAGTGCCCTGCAGAGCCGTGAAAATAAAAAATATTTTTTTTTCCACAAAAAAGATTTTTTAGCCACCAAATTTTTATTTTCACAAGGGTAACAAGAGAAACTGGACCCCAAAAGTTGTTGTCCAATTTGTCCTGAGTATGCTGGTACCCCATATGTGGGGGTAAACCACTGTTTGTGCGCATGGCAGAGCTCGGAAGGGAAGGAGCACCTTTTGGAATGCAGACTTAGATGGATTGGTCTGCAGGCGTCACGTTGCATTTGCAGAGCCCCTGATGTACCTAGACAGTGGAAATCCTCCACAAGTGACCCCATTTTGAAAACTGGACCTCCCAAGGAATTTATTTAGATATGTGGTGAGCACCGTAAACCTCCAAGTGCCTCACTCCACAAGTGACCCCATTTTGAAAACTGGACCTACCAAGGAATTTATTTAGATATGTGGTGAGCACCGTAAACCTCCAAGTGCCTCACTCCACAAGTGACCCCATTTTGAAAACTGGACCTCCCAAGGAATTTATTTAGATATGTGGTGAGCACCGTAAACCTCCAAGTGCCTCACTCCACAAGTGACCCCATTTTGAAAACTGGACCTACCAAGGAATTTATTTAGATATGTGGTGAGCACCGTAAACCTCCAAGTGCCTCACTCCACAAGTGACACCATTTTGAAAACTGGACCTACCAAGGAATTTATTTAGATATGTGGTGAGCACCGTAAACCTCCAAGTGCCTCACTCCACAAGTGACCCCATTTTGAAAACTGGACCTACCAAGGAATTTATTTAGATATGTGGTGAGCACCGTAAACCTCCAAGTGCCTCACTCCACAAGTGACCCCATGTTGGAATCTACACAGTGTGTTGTGTCAACAGGGTATAAACTAATTTTTATTAATTTGTGGACGTGTGGTATGCTTTGAAGCAATCCTTAATGCAAAGGCCAGGTTTCTCAGGGCAGGTTTCACAATGGTAAATTGTGTCCTTTCGGATTCCCCTCTTGGAACATACTCTACACCGTTTTTGTGATCGTCCTGTCCTCGCTGTTTGGGGAACCTGTCCTGGGAAATGTTGACCTTGGACAATACGGGCACTATCAGATTCAGAAGTACTGGGACCCTCACCTCCCTGAGTGCCAAACATTAGGGCCTTGATGACTACCTCCTGAAACTGAAGGAAGGTCCCCGTATTGCCTGCAGATCGGGACAGCACAAAAGCATTGTACAGTGCCATCTGTACAATGTGCACGGCCAATTTTTTGTACCATACGTAAGCTTTTCGCATGGCACTGTATGGTTGGAGGAACTGATCTGAGAGATCCACACCCCCCATGTACCGATTGTAATCCAGGATACAATCTGGCTTTGGGACTTGTGTTGTGGTCCCACGAACAGTGACAAGGGTGCTGTTGTCACGGTGTATGGTGGTCAGGATAAGGACATCCCTTTTGTCCTTATACTTGACCACCAGCATGTTGTCGCTGCATTTGGCTCTGCTTTCCCCTTTTCTCAGCGTTTGCCCAATTAGCGGCTTAGGGAGGCCTCGCTGATTTTTTCGCACGGTGCCACATGCAGCTGTACCTCTGGCAGAGAGGGCCTTGAAGAGTGGGATGCTGGTGTAAAAGTTGTCAATATAAAGGTGATAACCTTTATCCAGCAGTGGGTGCAGCAATTCCCACACAATTTTCCCACTCACCCCCAGGATGGGGGGGCATTCAGGGGGGTTAATCTGGGTGTCCTTACCCTCGTAGACCCTAAATCTGTGGGTGTACCCTGAGGTACTCTCGCACAGTTTGTACAGCTTTATTCCGTACCTGGACCTCTTACTGGGCAGGTACTGTCGGAATTTTAGCCTCCCTTTGAAATGAACGAGAGATTCATCAATAGCGATGTCCCTCTGGGGTGTGTACGCCTCAGCAAATTTTCTGCTGAAGAGTTCAACCACTGGACGAATTTTATATAGACGATCAAAGTTTGGATCGTCTCGGGGAGGACACTGCGCATTATCACTGAAATGCAAAAATTTTTGGATCGCTTCAAATCGTGTCCTTTTCATGGCCATGCGGAATACCGGTGTACTGTAGAGAATGTCAGTACTCCAGTATTGCCGAAGCTTTGGCTTTTTGATTAGGCCCATATGCAGCACAATTCCCCAAAATGTCATCATCTCTGCTGCATTTACGGGGGTCCATCTGGCATAAGATGACGTGGGATTTTGGGTAAAAAATTGTTGGGCATACAGGTTCGTCTGGGCCACCATAATATTTATTATTTCATCACTGAAAAAGAATTTGAAGAAGTCAATTTCAGTGAGGCCAGTCGTGTCAAACTGGATTCCTGAGCTGCTGCTGAAATCCGGAATGACGGGCTGAAAATTTTCCGGGGGTGCAATCCATACGGGATCGATTGCTGCAGGAGTTGCCTGGGTCCTACGGCGCCGTGTTAGGGGTCTTTCCTCACCAGATGAGGAGGAGGAGGAGGAATAGAGGAATGTGGGATCTTCCTCACTGGCTGAATCCGTGTCGGACGCAAGGATGGCGTAAGCCTCCTCTGGTGAATAGCGCCTTGTTGACGAATGGGCCATTTTTTTTTTCCCAAACCCTGGGTGTGTGTGTAAGTGGTGCTTTTACACGTGTAATGTGTGGGGCTTGTGTATAGGGTACTCTTTATTAAAACCAATCAGAGAGAAAAAACAAGTAGTGAGAAAAAATGTAGAAGAAACAAGAAAAAAAGATGAAAAGAAAAATCAATGTAAAAAAATAAGTTTGTATAAAAAAAAAAGTATAAATTTACCCTACGCAACTAAATATTTTTTTTACAAAAGAAAAGCGAACGCCACTAACACTGTGACGTACGCTCCCCTAATGCACTAGAGATAATCCCGCGATAGCAGATTTTTTTTATGCACAAGACGCTACCTCCCTACCTATAAAACTCAGTACGATTTTTTTTTCTTCTAAAAGATGATCGGTCGTCACTAACGCTGTGACGCTGGCTACACTAACACGCTACCACTAAACTACTCTGTACATTTTTTTTTTTCTCCAAAAAAAAAAAAAAAAGACCGGTCGTCACGAACGCTGTGACACCAGCTAATCTACGTCTAAGACTACACTGTACTAACTACTATTATATTTTTGTAAAAGAAAAAAAAAAATCGGACGTTGCTTAGACTGCAATGTCCGCTACACTAACTAAAAAAAAAAAGTCCTGTGGCGCAGTCTCTGATCAGCAGCGATACTGATCAGAGCGCTGCGGACACAGGAAGAGCACGAATGCTCTGCGCGGGACGCCGCGCACAGGAAAAAAAGCGCAAAAAAAGTGCGCAAAAAATTTCAATTGGAGGGTGGGGGAGGGAGGGGGTACTGGAACAGGGATGGGGGGATGGGAAAGGGGTGGGGGAGGTGCTGCTGCTGCTGTGATCACAGGAGTCACACAGCAGGCAGATGGCAGCAGAGAGCACACAGCACGGAGCACAAGCTGAAGCAGGAGCACAAGCTGGAGGCAGGAGATCCCAGGGAGGATCGCACTGGCCACCAATGGATTCCTTCACTAAGGTGACACAGAGGGGCTTAGACCACCGCTCTGCACGCCAAATCTGAGAGAAAGATGGCGTGCAGGGCGGTGATCGGTATTTTAAATTAACCCCTTTGGCGCTGATTGGCTAGAAGCTATTGTTCAGCCAATCAGCGCCATAGGGGTTAATCAGGTGAGGTGACGTGGCGATCACCCCACCTACAGTGACGGCTGTGATTGGTGCAACGTCACACAGCATCAATCACAGCCTGTCACATGCTTTTTTTTTTTTTTTTTTTGAAACTTTATTGTCACATCGCTGTGATTGGCTGGTCAGAATTGACCAGCCAATCACAGCGATCGCTGATGCGGGGGGGCGGTGCAGGCACCCGGGGCTGCGTGCAGGGATTGTCTGCTGTCAGGAACAGCAGACACCGGAACCCGATCACCGCGCGATGCCGCGCGGTGACCAGAAAATGGCGGCGCCGTACTAGTACTGCGGCTGGCACTTATGCAGTGCCGGCAGCGCAGTACTAGTACGGCGCATGGCGCGAAGGGGTTAAAGATTTTTCTGTATTTTCATGACTATGAAAATTGTACATTCACACTGAAGGCATCAAAACTATGAATTACCACATGTGGAATTACCGTATATACTTGAGTATAAGCTGAGGTTTTCAGCCCATTTTTTTGGGCTGAAAGTCCCCCTCTCGGCTTATACTCGAGTCATATCCAGGGGAGCGGGGGCTGTCTAATTATACTCACCTACTCCTGGCGCAGTCCCTGCAGGTCACATGGTACCGCTCATTACAGTAATGAATATGCGGCTTCACCTCCCATAGGGGTGGAGCCATTACTGTAATGAGCGGTAACGGTGACCGCTCAGTACAGGAAGAAGCTCCTCCTCCATGCTTCACGGTGGGAACCAGGCATGTAGAGTCCATCCGTTCACCTTTTCTGAGTCGCACAAAGACACGGTGGTTGGAACCAAAGATCTCAAATTTGGACTCATCAGACCAAAGCACAGATTTCCACTGGTCTAATGTCCATTCCTTGTGTTCTTTAGCCCAAACAAGTCTCTTCTGCTTGTTGCCTGTCCTTAGCAGTGGTTTCCTAGCAGCTATTTTACCATGAAGGCATGCTGCACAAAGTCTCCTCTTAAAGGGACACTGTCACCTGAATTTGGAGGGAACAATCTTCAGCCATGGAGGCGGGGTTTTTGATTCACCCTTTCCTTACCCGCTGGCTGCATGCTGGCTGCAATATTGGATTGACTGCTGCTAGAACTCTGTGTGGCATTGACCTGGTCTCTAATCTGAGCTGCTGTTAACCTGCGATTTCTGAGGCTGGTGACTCGGATAAACTTATCCTCAGAAGCAGAGGTGACTCTTGGTCTTCCTTTCCTGGGGCGGTCCTCATGCGAGCCAGTTTCTTTGTAGCGCTTGATGGTTTTTGCCACTGCACTTAAGGACACTTTTAAAGTTTTCCCAATTTTTCGGACTGACTGACCTTAATTTCTTAAAGTAATGATGGCCACTTGTTTTTCTTTACTTAGCTGCTTTTTTCTTGCCATAATACAAATTCTAACAGTCTGTTCAGTAGGACTATCAGCTGTGCATCCACCAGACTTCTGCTCAACACAACTGATGGTCCCAACCCCATTTATAAGGCAAGAAATCCCACTTATTAAACCTGACAGGGCACACCTGTGAAGTGAAAACCATTCCCGGTGACTACCTCTTGAAGCTCATCAAGAGAATGCCAAGAGTGTGCAAAGCAGTCATCAAAGCAAAAGGTGGCTACTTTGAAGAACCTAGAATATAAGACATATTTGTTTCACACTTTTTTGTTAAGTATGTAATTCCACATGTGTTAATTCATAGTTTTGATTCCTTCAGTGTGAATTTACAATTTTCATAGTCATGAAAATACAGAAAACTCTTTAAATGAGAAGGTGTGTCCAAACTTTTGGCCTGTACTGTATATTAGAGATTCACGCCCTCAGGTAGGCATTAGATACTATTCACACGGGCAACGCGGTTTGATCCAAACGTGCAGTTTTATTGCTTTCATAAAACTTCAAGGGCTTTAAAACCAAAATGGCCTCTTCTGGACGCAAAGGTGTAACCGCAAATTAACAGTTCATTCAACAGACACATAAATGTCAGTACCCACACTATTCCAGAATAACGGTGTTTTACTGCCTAAGGATTCCAGCAATTTCAAATTAATGATTTATTAATATATAATTAAAAATACACAAAAGAGAGAAAAGATTCCAAGTAAAACAACAAGGTGGGAATAAAGCTCCAAAGCGGGGGGGGGGGGGGTTGTGTATAAACAAAGGCTGGGCCAACCATGCAATTCGAAATCTCATGACATAAGGATGTAGTCTAATGCACAATTCATTATCGTGTATGTCAATGTATTCAGTTCTGTCTCATTAGAAAAATGACGGTATATAAAAATATATTGAAGGTTCCAAAAAAGTTCATAGTGCAGAAACAGAGCCTAATTAATAATTACTCATGGACAGGCTGTAGCACCGGCATATATGAGGATGTATTTTCACAAATATAATTCAGCAATGTTCAATGCATATATTAAGTCATTAAATGTCATGAAAAAAATAAATGGATTAGCTGAGAAAAATTACATCACCTGAATAGACTAGAGATACCAGCTGCTGCATTTGCATTGACAGCTGCATTTAACGCGCGCTTCCGACAAGCGCGCCGGGAATCCCGCCCATCAGTGACCCCATCACGTGATCGCGGGTCACTGATGGGTCGGCAGGACAACCAGAGGTCTCCAGCACACCTCTATGGTTGTCACTACCAGATTGCTATGAGCGCCACCTGGTGGTCGGTGCTCATAGGAAGTGAACAATTCTGCTACATACAGGTGACCTGATCATCGCCTGTATGTAGCAGAGGCGATCGGGTTATTACAGCTTCTAGTCTCCCATGGAGGCTATTGAAGAATGCCAAAAGTTTTTTTTTTTTTTTAAGTTTTTAAAAAATATTACAAAAATAAATAAATACAAGTTCAAATCACCCCCTTTCACCCCATTGAAAATAAAACTATAAAGAAAAAAATTGAACCTTCACATATTTGGTATCACTGCATTCAGAATCACCCGATCTATCAATATAAGAAATTAATTAACCCGATCGCTAAACGGCATCACGAGAAAAAAAGTTAAAACGCCAGAATTATGTTTTTTAGGCCACCACAACATTGCATTAAAATGCAATAACGGGAGAACAAAAGATCGTATCTGCATCAAAATGGTATCATTAAAAATGTCAGCTCCGCACACAAAAAAAAGCCCTCACCCAACCCCAGATCACAAAAAATGGAGACTCTACGGGTATCAGAAAATGACGCAAATTTTTTATTATTTTTTTAACAAACTTTGGAATTTGTTTTTCACCCCTTAAATAAAAAAAGAACCTAGACATATTTGGTTTCTATGAACCCATAATGATCTGGAGAATCATAATATCAGGTCAGTTTTAGCATTTGGTGGACATGGTGTAAAAAAAAAATCCAAAAAACAGTTGTAGAATTTCACTTTTTTTGAAATTTCACCGCACTTAGAATTTTTTTCCTGTTTTTGAGTGCACAATATGGTAACACCAATGGCGTCGTTCAAAATCACAACTTGTCCCTCAAAAAATAAGCCCTCACGTGGCCATATTGAGGGAAAAATAAAAACGTTATGGCTCTGGGAAGGAGGGGAGCGAAAAACAGAAACGCATAAACGAAAAAGGGCTGCGTCATGAAGGGGTTAAAGAGGTTGTCCAGTCCAAATCTATAAGTCTGCAGCAAGTGATTGCAGACTTTGTTGGCTTCTACATCGGGACCGGAGGCTATGTATGAGTTTCACATACTACCGGTCAGTGGACGTGGCCTCCTCCATAGACTTGCATGGAGCGAGGCCGCCCCCTCTAGTTGGCCATGCCCATTGCATGGTTGTGTCACTAGTCAGGGCGCGTCCTCTGCTCAGTACAAGTGTATGGAGCGGGGACATGCTCACTAGACGAGTTCTGGCCAGGAGTATGTATGAAACATACATGCCCTCCGGGCCTGACTCAGAGACTGGTGAATCCCCCCTGCGCACAGTGCGTACATTAAGGGGATTCATAAGTCTGCAGTCACACAGAGTAACTGCAGAATTATCGATTTGGACCGGACATCCCTTTAATTAAAACCTCTACAAATAGACTTTAGAAAAGTATTCATTTTCCGATATTGATGCCTCAAAGAAATATATCATACGCTGACCTGCTGACTGATAGACTTTAAATGTCCTGGGAGGAGATTGTCTGGATTTTGGAGGTTTGGTTTAGGGTTGATTGTGAGGTATTATAAATGTGCTCTATAGTATTCTGCTCAACAATTGTGTCACTGGGATGTATTTTTATAGGCTGAGGAAGAGACTTGTCCAAAAAAACTCATTTTGGTAAATTATCTCAGGTTCTGGTACAACCAAGAAAATAAACCCGTGAAGCAGCTGGAGGTGTTAGCTTGTGGCTTGTGGATAGCGGCTCACTCTGGAGGTACCTGCGGCGCCGTGTCTTCATTAGTATGGACAGCTTGTTTAATTTCTGAGATCCACAGAAGAAAGAGAAAAAACTTCAGATGAGTTTAGTGACAAGTAAAAGGGTCTTTATAGTTTGTATGAAAACTTATCGGAGCCACCTGTCAAGTGAGGCCGGTGCTAGTAATCAGCGGGGAAAGACCCCCTCACCGAGCACCATCTGCCAAACTAAAGTTGGCTGGAAATTGAAAGTGTTAGTTTTGTTTTCTTATTTCTCTATTTAAGATGTATTAGTCTTAGTATTTAGAATGTAAAAGTGAAATGTAAATTTTCCCAGGCTGCAATCTCATGCATGGCATGGCTTTCATTCATAACACACCATGGTTCAGTGCTGGATGTGTTGTGGATGCCAATGGTACCGGAGAGACCCATGATTTTCATTAGTTAGGTCTTGTCATCAAAATTAGTCCTGCAAGTATTGCTGTTTATCCCATCAAATTGGACAGAAATGGCTGCAGAGTGTGAACGTAGACTAAAAATGTCAGCCTGAACTGATAAAGGAAGGTCTAGACCCAAATCACACATGATTCCCACCATTGGAGATCCAGAGATGTCAACTGAGATCACTGATTCATTTCCCTTGTGGCAGAGACAACTTCTCGTTTCATGTCAAGCCAAGGGAATTGTGTAATCTGCATTCCCCCCTCGTAAAAAAATGCCATCAGTATATAGTAATTAAACAAATCTGCTTCTCGGATAGCTGGGTGACAACCGATATGACCACTGCTATTACCAAGTTTTCCTAAGCTCCTAAATAGAGATGAGTGAACCCGAACTGTAAGGTTTTGGGTTCATACCCGACACTCAATGTCCAGTGCTAAACTCCGAACACAGACTTTTCAAAGAAAGACCTTTTTACAGCACCAAAGTTTGAGTCCCCATTGACTTTTATAGGGTTCATGTTCTGGTTCATGTTTGGGTAGAGTTCCGGTACCCGAACCGAACTTTGGACTAAAGTTCAGTCGAACTTGGCGAACCTGAACATTCACGGGTCTGCTCATCACTACTCCTGAATGGTAACGAATGTCTGTGATTCAGCTCCTTGACATCACCATAATGAGGCAGATCTGATGTTCGAGACATAAATCCCAGGCTGACGCTCAGATTTGTGATGAGCATTTGCAGTGTGACGGGGCGCAGACCCTCGCACAGATTGAGCGCATCCAGTGTCCATCTAATTCATGGCCATCCATGGTGCAAGAATCTCAGCAGAGTCCGTGGAACCTGGAATACCCTCAGATTTTTGTGCGGAATACACATCGGGGATTCGTGGAAAATTACATTAAACTTTTGTGGAGTAAATGGAGACTGACTTTTCTGGTTGACCTGGCTGCTGCCTGAGAAGTCATTCCACACTGTGATAGCATTTTATAGAGCTTTATTACACATTTCAGGTTCATCAAGCGTTTATTACTTTTCATTTCCGTGTTTCTGAATTGTTTTGTGCGCGCACATTGGCCATTTATTGTTATTCACGGCAGACGCAGTGTTCTATTTACTTGCTTTCTTGTCTTGCAGAAATGATGCAGTTCTCCTCCGGTGTCTCCGTAGCCTGAAATGTGTTCTCCCGCCAACCTGTGCGGTAAATGTGATGAGACAGGGTGACAGGAACGCTATGACCATGAACTTAGCGCAGTCTGTGGAAGAAGAACTGTCCGCCTTAAGAAACTTCGTGTCTGCTGCGGCAAGTGAAGTTGAAAAAGATTTGACCCTGAACTGTAAAGCGGAGAGAAAAGTCACAAGCACAAGCGACTGCGTTACTGATCTTAAAGAACAGGTGGAGAGGTACCGGGAGGATCTGAGAGCGGAGCAGACGCGCAGCAGGCTGGGTGCACAGCTCTCTGCCAGCAGCCAGCTGTATAGACACAATATGCTCAGTATAATGCAGATACAGATGAACTCTGATGCACTGGCGTGGGAACTGGCTGATAGATAACTGGGTTATTTTATTCTGGTGGCACAAAGATATGGCACTTTGTACTTTTACTTCGCTGTGCTTATTAAATTTAATAGTTAACCAAAGTGTTTTTGTAGTGATTTAAAGGATTTCTCCACTACTGGAGAACACCTTCTTAAAGAAGTCAATGCTCCTGAGAAAATAAAAATAATGGTTACTCACCTTCTGCAGCAGCACAGTTCGAATGATGTCGGCACTGTTGTTCCTGGTGGATGAGGTGACGTTTTGTGTCACGTGACCGCTGTAGACGATCAGCGGTTTCTGAGCGGTTGCAGCTCATCAATATTCATTCTGTCTAGAGTAGACATCTGGTAAAGGCTGCAGGCGATCAGTGATTGACACATGACACTCCTATCGAGCAGGGTACTTTGTGTAGAGGTTATACATGCTACTCAGTACTAAATCACTAGTGATGAGCGAACGTGCACTGATAAAGTGTTATGCTATCCGAGCATGCTCTTGTACTAACTGAGTGACTTCGGCGTGTTTGCTAAATATGTTCGAGTCCCGGCGGCTGCATATCTCACGGCTGTTTGACAGCTGCTACACTTGCAGTCCCGGTTTGTTAGGCAATCCCTGCATGTATTGTCACTGTCGAATAGCCGAGAGACATGCAGCTGCGGGGACTCGAACATATTTAGCAAGCACGCCAAAGTTGCTCGGTTAGCGCAAGAGTATGCACACGTTTGCTCATCACTACTAATCACCTAAATGCAGTTGCAAATTGCTGGCGTTTCAGGCACAAGTACTACAAAATGTATGTAACTGTGCCTTGTAAACAATGAAGAGTACTCAGTGTTTCTTTAAATGTTATAAATTCCATGACTTGGACTCCGCCAATCTGATATTCATGGCCTTTCTTAATTATCTACATTATAGTCCCAGAAAATCACTTTAAGGTTATGTTCTCAACTACATACAGATGAGTTCACCATTACCTTTTCATGACTTTTGTTAAGTACCCCGAAATCTCACTGGATAAATTCAACACATTATCACAAAATGCTTCACATGCTGCAATTCACATCACAACTACTGAACTCCTGGGGTGAGATCAGGCATAGATTCATATAGTGTAAACTGTATATCTCATGAGTATCACAAAGTTATTTTTTATGCTTATAATTTCCCGCACATTTCAGAATATGCTGAGCAAAGATAAGGAAGGACACGGGTATTACATTTTCCCTGTCATTTCAACAAACTTCATAAATCAGAGAAATCTGCTTCTTCCTCCACTAATGAGCCACTTCTCCTCCTCCTGCTTCCTGAAATGTTCACGTTGAAAAAAAAGTTAAAATCTGACTTCAAAACGGAGTGACATATCACTGAAGTATCAGATTACAGTTCCTATAAAAGTGTAAGAAGAGGAGGAGGAGAGATGTGCAGAGTGAGAGAGCCACATTCATGCACAGATCAGTACTGCTACTTTCTAGTTACTCTCACCCCCAGAACTGGATTCACAGTTACATTGCTCAGTATTGCTGTATAATTTCCTCCATGCTGCTTCTGCTACTGAACATGTGCCACATAGAGACGGGGAAGCTGGACTAGCTCATGCGCTCAAGATGTCAGTGCCACAAAGTGTCAGAGAACAGACCCTCAGATTGCTTCATTAATAGTAACAACAAGCTAGGTGGGCTTAACATAGTGTATCAAAATTTATTATGCATTGTAAGCACCACAAACCAAACCCCATGAAGACCAAGGAGGAGACATGGGTGGACACCTGGATGTTCGGGTCAGCAGGTTCGGCCGAACAGTTACAAAAAGTTCGGGTACCAGAGCAGTACCCGGACCCAATAAGCTACTAATATTTATTTAAAAATCATATTTTTCCATTTACATTTTAAAGGTTTCCCACCTCCAGTTTATGGCATTTACTGATCAGGTTAGTTCCATATTTTAATAGATTGGGCTTTTACAAACACGTCGATGTCAAATGTGTGTTTTTTTTTGTTTTTTCATTTCGTACATTATTTTTTAGTCCCCTTAGGGGACTTGAACCTCCGATTGATTGCTCATTCTGTATACTTCAATATATGCAGTATATAGTGAGAATCTTGGCCTCTACACCTGAGAACTCTTTCCCAGGGCACAAATCATTTGTGGGGAGGGGTTAAGAGGCACGCACCTCTTAATGAAAAGTAATGTCTGACAAGTGCCGTGTGCCTCACCATTTATCATTGACTGGAGTAAGATTTTTAGCATATGGAACGCCACAGCTTGTCATAAATGAGACGAGCTGCTGAATCACATCCCCGTCGTGCCCCTGTCCCATCCCAACTCTGCCCATTTTCGCAGAGTTGGAAGAAACTTGCGTAAAAATGCAAAGAAAAAAATCACAAAATGGTTGTGTAATTCCAAGTTGTGTCAAAATTTTGCATTTTTTCAACGCTTTTTTTTGCTGGTGTAAAAAGGTTTCATAAATTGTAATCTTTGTATTTTTATATTGTGGCTATCAAGTAAAGCTTAATCAAGAATTGAAATATATCATTAATATTTATGTCAGGTATGTAAATAAGTAATGATGTATTGCTACAGTGCCATTCATTCCATCTTTACACTGTGAAATTAAAATGTGCTGAAAATCTATTAAATGTATTAATATAACGCGCGGCGCGCTTTCTGTGGCATCCATTGAACATCACTTTCATTTAAACATCTCAAGTCACAGCTGGGAAGCCAAGCACATGTACAGACAGGGGAAATGGGTATTAACCCTCCGTCACATACAATATTCGGACTAACGAGTTCACATACAATGTGCCTGTCAGGCGCCTGCTGGAAAAATACCTATAATATCTAATGTTTGCAATTTCAGTGCTCTAAAAGTGATCAGTGACCTTCATAGGGATGTAATAAAAGAGACTACACATAATCAGTTGCAAAAAAAATTTTTTACTTAACATAAAACTAATAACTATGAAATACAAACTTTTCAAAACTCCCGCCAAATAGTCCCCAGTTCGACTCTCTCAAAAAAATGTACAAAGAAAATTTTTGAACACAAACTTAATTTTAAGGTACCTTAAGTACTATTAAAAACATATTCAATCAGAAGTAGATGCTGAGGTTTCCCCAGAAAAGTCACACTTGCAGAGCAAATAGCAAGAATTACACACCATTTTTGCATGTGTCAGGCAAATTGCTTTATGACATTTGAGACATTCATAATTTGAAAGCCTTCTGGTTCCGCTTTCCGTTTGGCAGGTGGTGCATCTCCTTTTTTTGTGAGGTGGTGCAGATGGTGACTTTTCACCATCATCTTCTGGGCGGAACCTTTTGAGCTGAACTTGAAGGCGAGAGGGGATACCGATTGTTTTCACGCTTCTCCTGCGTAGCTCTCCAAGTACTAGTTCATGGGCCAATTTTTTCAGATACAATCGTCTACGGAGTGGTTCAAGCTTGTTTTCAAGATAAATTACTTGTGAATTTATACCACCCAAATTCAACATAGCAAAAAATATGACCATTGGCCAGCGTTTGATGTTTCTGCGGACGTTGAAAGTGGAGCACATCTGATCTGCTGTATCCACACCCCCTTTGGTGGCATTGTAAAATGTAATTATCTCCGGTTTTTTTTCTGCCCCAGTCCCAGGATCGATGGCAGCATCATCATGAAGTGTTGATAGAAGAAGTACGATTTTTTTGGCATGTGGTACATAGGAAACTAAAGCCTTTCCATTATGGAATGCAAACATACTGCTGTACTGTTGTCTCTCTTTCACACTTACAAACTGTGGCGGCAATTCCCTTTTGTTTTTTCTTACAGTTCCCACATATGACAGCTTCTGAATTTTCAGATAATCAATCAGATCACAACTTGTAAACCAATTGTCAGCTGTAATATTGCGACCCGATCCAAATAAGGGTTCAGCCAGTCTTTTTACAACATCAATGGGTTTGTTGCTCACACAGTAAGGACCTTCTGGTTGTTTTCCTGCATAAACTTCCAGGTTGTAAGTGTAGGTCTTACTGGCATCAACAAGGGCATAAATTTTTATTCCATATTTGTTTGGCTTTGATGGAATATATTGACGAAAGGCACATCTACCACGAAAACCAGGGAGCATTTCGTCAATAGTGAGATTCTCTCCAGGGTAATAACTTTGTTTACAGTTTACAACAAATCTTTGAAATATATCACGAATTGGAGCAAGTCGGTCATGTGTTTTGCGTTCGGTTCGGGTAGTTCTGTCGTCAAACCGAAGGCAACGAATTAGAATCTTGAATCTGTTTATGGACATAACAAGGCTAAATTTTTCAACTCCATCCCCATCTTTACCCCAAAGTTCCTCCAAACTTTGTCTATTTGCCCTATAAGCTCCTGCAAGGTACAGTAATCCAAAAAAAGCACGCAGTTCTATTTCATCTGTGGGCTTGATGGTTCTGTTGCAGATGTACTTGTCCTTTATAATGTCTATATATTGGTTGGTATATGTGACAATAGAGTGCAGAATGTCATCTGTAAATATACTGTTCCAGCATTCAACTGCAGTTTTTGCATTACGTGCAGTTCCTATTACTGCAGGAAGGTGAGTAATAATGTTTAAAGGTTCCCTACGTTTTTTCTGGAATGGCTTCTTGTTCCATTTAGTATTTTTATCTTTTCCAATATAATATGATCCAACTTCTTCATCCTCACCACTGTCAGCATCTTGCTCTGTTTCAGAATCCAGGACACATTCTTCCACCTCATCATGAGAATCAATCTCACTTTCCTCTCCTAAATCCTCATTCAGTGTGAGGTCTCTATCATCTAACAGCATGTTTGTTACTTCCTCAACATCAAGTTGTTTGGATAAATTGTACATTTTCCTCTCCATTTCAGCAGATAATCTGAAGCAAGAGAAGGAATATGTTAGGTAACTACTGTATATGCCTGAGCAGCACACTTTCTTTTATAAAATCTCCCTTATTTCTATGAATTATCCTCACATTTTGTGCTATACATTCATAAAACAAGCTAAATAAACTATTGTGATGAATAAAAACATAAAATACCAACCTTACTGAATGTGACGTATTCACATACAATGAGCCTGAGAGATCTGTGCAGCTATATCCTCTCCCCTGAAGCTCTGAAATCCAACTGTGATATCAGGTTTCACAGACCTTCAAGAGACAGGAGACTACCTGGAGGGAGGGGGTTTCCTCACAATCTGGTGAGGAAGGAGAAATGAAAGTAAAAGAGAAGCGCCTGTCAGATCAGTTGTATGTGACGGAGGGTTAAACACTTTGCTAAAAGCAATTATATAACCATGTCTCTAACGTCTGCATATTCTTCCAGCAAAATACGTAGATTGATTTTTTTTTTTGCTTTGCATACAGACTTTATCTTGTGTATTCTACCGTGTACAAGTGATAGATGAATCCATGATTATCCATCTGATAACACGAGGGTTGAATTCTCTAAGCAAATAATGCAGCGCAAATTCAATAGAAAGGGATAGATTAAAATCTAAACAAATGTAGCCCCTCATATGTTCTTTTTTTTTTCTTGTGAGCAGTAGTAATCTTCCAGATTCTAGAGAGCTCTTTTATATGTCTCACATCCAGACCTGTGATGGTTAACATGGGAATGTACTGGAGTAACACTGACTACAAGCATTTTCTTTGTCTACTTCAAACCTAAATCTTCATCTTCAGTGTGTTTCAATTAGCCATTATACATCATTTTATGGTTCAGGAAGACCACTTCATCACCACAATGTGGGTGTGACTTTAAAGAGTTAACCTTATTCTGTAACGTGGCACGAGGCGGTAGCCGAGGGCGAGATACTCGTCTCTTGCACCCCGACACGTTACATGAAGATGGGGATCCTGGCTGGGTGTGTGGATTTATTCTGTGGGGGCGCTACGTCCTTGCATGCAGCCAATGACTTTAGTTGGCCAGGATCAGGTGTTTAACAGTTCAATGACGGAGACCACCAGTCCCAGCTCGATAGTACAGTCCAGTTGGCAAAAGTCTTATTCTCAATCCGTGGTTCCGCATCTACTTTCCCCTCTTGAGGCTATATTTCCAGTATGGCCAGAACATATCTTCTCTGTCTCTGATTATTGGGAACCTGCCCGGGGCAGTCTCTTCATCTCTGTCCCTTGTAGACCTGTTATCTTTGAGTTATAAACTGTGGGCCATATTACTAGGTGTCCTGACCCAGGACCCGTCTCCGATCGATAACCCCGTTCTTTCAATCACTTCTGCCTCTTGTTCTGGTAGGTTCTCGCTATTCTCTATCTCGGTCTCCTCTCTTGCTAAGGACACCCACATCATGTGTCACTGCTAGTGTCAGTGTATAGGTAATACAGTGATCAATGGGTCAAAAACTGCACCCTGGCACGTTACATGAACACTTACGGCAGCACAGCCAGTAGTTGTGTGCTCCTTGCTGTCCTGAATCAGACCTTAGTTCTTCTTTCTAGACACTCTAGGCCCTTCCTAACAGGAAGCTGTCACTGTCCCTTTAGTTTATCCCCTCCCACTCTGGGCTAGTCCCCAAACATTAATTCTTGCTTTCCCTACTGTTAGTCAGCACACACCGTTAGCATCATTAATGCAAGTCATCATTCACATCACACAACATAACATTACACTGGACCTTCAATGGGTAACTTTGAGCAATATGTCCTTCTCTTTACAATTCTACAACTCAATCTCAGACTCTCCCTTCACTAGAGCTACAAATTGAGCACAACACATACTTGGGACAATAAATGCTGCCACCACTTATTGAATGTCGGTCCAGGTTTATAGAGAGTCTGCAGTCACTCTGTGAGGATTCTCCGGAGCCGATGGTGAGACAGAGCGGTCTTGTCACTGCAAGTATACAATATGCATACTCCTGGCCACAATTAGATTTGCTCAGCCTCACTCAATTCACTTGTATTGAGTAAGGCCACGCATATCAAGTTGGAATTTGTCCAGACGTAGTCATATCGCATACTTGCAGTCACAAGACCGCCCTGTCTTGCCGCCGGCATCGGAGATCGGAGAATAAATCCCAGTCTTCAAACTTCAGACAACTTTCTCCTTGGTATCAACCGCACACTGACAGTGCACATTTACACACTGTAGAAATACTTAGGGGCTCTTTGGGTAAACAAGGCAAAACTATTCGTGCCTTAGACTCTAACATATGAAGGTGCAGTTCTTAATACAAATGTATTTCCTTACCTTTACTCTTGACTCAACATATCCCGAGATGTGTGATGTAAGATTACCAGCCTTCAAAAAAGTATGATTTTGCGATACTCTGTCATGAAATGTAAACAATTGCAAAAAAAAAAATACCGGTAAGTAAACCCTCAAGCTCATTCATCAAAGAACAAAGATAAGTGAAAGCAGTCAGAGGGGAGCGCAGAGGAATTGACGCAGGGAAGTGGAGATGAAAGGGAGTTGTCGAGCACCACTGCAGCTCCAGCTGAATACCTCCAAAGGAGGATAAGAATGTGTGTCAAACAGAAATCAGTCCCAGGAGCGCTGAAGGAAACTCAGACAACATATGTCGTTTGCCACAACGCGTTTCAACGGTAAACACCGTCTTCTTCAGGTGGGAGTTTTAACTAAGTAACTAAGTAAAACTCCCACCTGAAGAAGACGGTGTTTACCGTTGAAACGCGTTGTGGCAAACGACATATGTTGTCTGAGTTTCCTTCAGCGCTCCTGGGACTGATTTCTGTTTGACACACATTCATCAAAGAACAAGCTTATATGCATAACTTTCAGAATATGCTGGAGATAAAAACTATTTTTTGATAAGAAAAATAGTTTATAGTGTGCATACAAAAGCAAAATATTAAAAAAAGCTAATATAAATTTGATATCGCTGTCATCGGTTATACGGTACAGTGAGTGATATAAAAAAAGCAATTCAGCTGCTGTTAATTGGTTCTTTTTTTGTAAAAAAAAAAAAAAAAGGACGGCACAACAGGTAGTTTTTCTTCATAGTTTATGCAATAATATTTCATCCAGTATAATTACAAATATCTCTGATTTGAGGAAGGGGGAAGTCCCTCGAAACGTCGCCGCAGGTGTGATTCCCTTACAGTCGATCAGTGTCTCTGCCCTCCTGCTCAATTCATGGAAGCACATGTTGGCCACTCGGACGCTTGTCCCGGCCCGTATCACGGCCTGGATGATTTGTTCATGGTGAAAAAGTTATGGATGAAATGTGAATGGATATACCATGAAGAAAATCTTCATATCTGCCGTTTTTCTTTTTTACTTGACTATAGTCAGTTGGTGTGAGCAACTGTTATACGACCACTATAGGTTGGTGACATTATTATTATGATTATTAATAAGCCAATTATTTCAATTTTTCAATTTGCTCTTATTGCCAGAGTAGAGGACAACCTCTTTAAGACTAAAACTGGCTTGGTCACTAAGGCGTGAGTTAGAAGAATAAAATGGCACAGTGCACTATTCAGATTAGTGGGTGCACAGGCCTCCCCAGCAAATCATCCAATACAGAAATATAAAAACCAAAAAGGAAGGCAGCAAGGAGTAAATTAGATATAAATCAATTCTGAATTTCAGGCAAGTCCAACTACTTTTTCTTGTAAATGTAAATTCCTATTTAGGAGTGCGGGTAATGAATTACAGATCCTATTTAGCTCCAGAGGTTCCAAAAAGTAAAATTAACATCTAAATACAAAAATAATCAATTTAATTGCTTGTATTTAAAGTTGTTTTTTTTTAGTTATGGGACAACCAGTTGTATACAAACTGGAGTATTCCTTGGGGGTTACTGACTGGTTTCAGCACCTTCCCACTAGGTCGTATAAAGCAAACACACACTTTAGCTTTGGGCTTGTTCACATGTGAGTATTTTTTTTATCAGTGTTTTTATGTCAAAACCAGGAGTGGAACTTACAGAGAAAAACTTCTGTGTTCGAATATGATGAAATACTGATGCTGGTGTGTGAATAAAACCGTAGGGGTAGTCCATCAACACAACATGACTGGTCAAACCAAGCACAGGCACTTGGTGCACACTTGTGCAAGTTTGAACAGTCATTTTGTGCTGACAGACTCTTCTTAAACATTGCTGGACTGGTGAAAAGCAAACTTTTTCGTAAGATCTGTAAAAGTTTTTTAACCCATTGTTTCTCTTCCGCTCAATGTTTTTAGCCTCTAATATTTTTGCTTTGTGTCTCATCAGCTTCTTGGCTGCGAGTGCTCCATACCGCTTATCCGGTGGACATTGTGCTGTTCTTTGTTCTGAGCCTTAGGGAAAGAGAATTGGAATTGTTATATTTCTTAGGTTGGTGATCTCGCTGGTTAGATATTGCTTTTCTAGCTTCCCTGAGGGATCATGTAGCATCTATACTTGAAAGAGTGATTTTTCCTGAAAATTTCTATTTCAGCCTAAGGAGTTGTTTTATCTTCGTAAAAAACAGGTTGACTGTCTATCATGAATGCTAATGCAGTTTATAGTTATTGTCTCTGCTCAGAAGGATGACTAAATTTATGTAAAAAAAAAAAAAGTTATTAATTTGTTTTGGTAAAAATCACTTATACATGGATGATGTTTTCCGGGACTCGTAAAATAAAATGTAAATTTTGCCTAAGTATGGATAAATTATAAAACACAATCTGATGCCGTAGTTCATTATCAGGATCAGTGGAGGTCCCAGAGATTGAAACCTCACCAGCCATTTAATAATCGCAAATAGTAGCAATATGTTAACAAAGGGTTAATCTCACAATAATATATATAAACTAAGCCCAACATAGTATTTATTTCTTGTACCTTTTTTTTCATCTGCCACTCTGCATCCAGTTTCACATAACAGAATAAGGGTCCTTCATCCTAAGCTAAAAAATGATAAACTATATTCCCAAGCAGCACTTGCTTCCCCTCAGTGCTGCAGACCCCACGCCCTTCTATGTGCTCCTGGTTAGCCACTCCTCTCTCAGTTATCAACAAGCTAATCTAAAGGTGCGTGCACATTGCACTTTAATTCACAGTAATGGGTCTTGGGGCATACATCCAAATCCCTACCCGCAAAACGGGATTCGAACGTATGCACCAACGGGGCCATAGGATATAATGATGACAGCAGAGCGAATGTGCGCTTTGTTGTGCATCATTTTTGGACGTATATGCCTACTGGAGGCGAACACCCAAATGCAGTCTACTACGTCTGACTGTTTGTCTCCAGTCGGCCAACACGCCTGAAAATGATGCACGTCAGAGTGCACGTTCGCTCTGTCAGCACCATTATAGTCCACGGTCCCATTGGTACATATGCCCAAATCCCATTTAGCGGGGGGATTTGGACACAACCCCCGATGGACCCAGGAACATGGAGAAAGGTGCAATGTGAAAGCATCCTAAGAATAACATCCTCCATAATCCGAACCTCCCATTCCTCTCTCCTAGACTTCTCTCATGCTGCACCAGTTCTCTGGAATCCACAACCCCAGACAATTCAATTCCCAGTATATGCAGTTTTAAGTGTGCCCTAAAAATGCATTTCTTTAGACTGGCCTATCGCCTCACTTCACTAATCTAATTGTTCCCTTTTTGCCCTTCCTAAATTTTCCTCAGAATCTGATCCCTCTATTTACACACCCTTCATACACTTAATAGCTGTCTCTATATGTACCGGCTCATGAAGCGTTATTTATTATATTACCCTTTTTATTTTATTAATGGACCATACAATACAAGTATTTTTTACCATTTGCGTTTTGTGTCCCCCCGATCTGCTGATAGGTTGTAAGCTTGTGAGCAGGGCCCTCACAACTCTTGGTATGTGTTGAATTAAATGTTACTATGTAATGTCTTATATAGCTTGTACGTTTCCTCTGAATTGTGAAGGGTTTTGGAATATGTTGGTGCTATAGTTGTAAAATTATTATTTACTGTATAAGTGTAGAATTCAAGTCAATCATCTGTGCACCCTCTGCTACAGAATCCCACCAGACCTGACCTGTATAGTTTAATATCATTGTTTAGCTAGATCTAGCACAGATCAATTCTTCTGCACACTTCCACAATGGAGCTTGAAATAACTAGACAATGCAAAGCTGTGGCACAAATTGAGACGTGTTGTTGCTTGCTGCTGACAGGCCTGTAATGTTGCTATACTTTTGCTTATGGCATGTGATTATCTTCTGCCATATGTATCAAAAGAGCATCACTGAACTCTGTGGTCACCTAGACTAGACGGGAAAACTTTTTTCTATGATTTTTTTTTTATTTAACCATTTCCAGTTTGCCTATATGTGGAAATGTATACATAATAGAAATTTGACCAATTTCCTGCACTCCAGCAGCTTCCTGCATGTCTACGTGGATGAAAATACCACAGGGATAGGACACGCGCATCCTTCATTTTTAGGATTTTGGGGATCTTGTAGGTATTCTGCTTTATAAGGTTTAAAAAACATTGTAGACAATTAGCTATATAAAACCTTCAGATATTCTTCTCCATTCTGGAAATTTTGCTTCTTGAAAAATAAAAAAAAATTGTGAAAACTGGGAACTGAAACTCCGTGTCAGGTCTGAAAAGGAGACTTCGACGTACGCCAATAGTAAATTATATTAATGTATTTGAACATATTGTCTGGATTATTTGCACATAATAGATAAGCGACATCATTTATTTCTTATCACATTGGTACTGGGGGACGTCTAGTAAATGCCATCCATGTCCTTCACAAATTCTGACCTTTTATGTGTTCCCAATAGAGTTAGACTGCTATTAAGCTGCAAGAAAGTCCAAAGATTTCTGCTTTATGCTGCACGAAATAAAACTACTCTATTCCCACTTTTACAATTCTGTACATGCCCATAAAGGAGAACTGGCACAAAACATGATGTAACATTTCCTTCTATTTTATGTCTTTTTCTTAAACTCATAATTACGTTACAGTCCTTCCAAGAGAAGATCTTATCAGACTATGTTAGACTGAATATACCCGCCTATGGGGTCTAAAAATGGAATATATATGTAATAATAATACCTTACAGAAAGCTATTACATTACATCCCTTTTACATAGTTTCTAGAGATGAGCGGTGTTCGAGTCGAACTGTTCGCCAATTTCAAATTCGAGCTGTTTTGGGCGGTGTTCGAGTCGTTTGACGAACTCGAACAATTTGCTTAAAATTCAGCTGTTTGAGTTTCTGTTCGATAACTATTCGTTCACCAAAAGCCTAACTTGACTTTCACATTAAAACTGTTTATCATTCTTAATAGACTGTTTCAGTGTATAGTGGGCGGGGGATAGATCTGTGCTGAAATAATGCCGATCTCCATTTTTTTTTCTTTCCCGCATTTACAGTGGGGCGGAGCAGTCTCTCAGCCTATCAGCAGTGCACACATACACAGCAATGTGCATGTGATACACACAAGCAAGGGCATGTGTCATTGGCTGTGTATGTCACATGTCCTTGCCCTATAAGAACCAGCCATTTTCCCCGTCGCCACCATTTCCTCACTGCTGCAGCTTAGTGTTAGATGGCACCGCTGCTGCTGTGGGCGCTATACAGTATAAGAGTGTGAATTGCGAGCGAATTTGCAGTTAGATAGAAAGTGATAGGTTTAGGGAGTCGGGACTAGTTGTAATATCAGCACTTTTCAAGGTAGATTACAGCAGTTCATAGCACTTTTTGCCAGGCAGGTCTGTGCCAGTGCTGTGCAAGTGTTTGTCACAGCATTTGGTGTAATCTAGCTCAGCCAATTTTTTTGGGCTAGTAGCATTTTCTGGTAGTCATCTAAGTAGCCCGCCTGTGAAGCTAGCTACACCGCCTGTGTATCTAATAATTTTTTAGTGCATCTAACCTAGTAAATCCTTTTGGGCTTAGTAGCAGTGTCTGCACGTCAGCAGTGTAGCCCGCCTGTGAAGCTAGCTACACCGCCTGTGTATCTAAATGTTTACCGCATCTAACCCAGTAAATCTTTTTGGGCCTAGTAGCAGTGTCTGCACGTCAGCGAAGTAGCCCGCCTGTGAAGCTAGCTACACCGCCTGTGTATCTAATAATTTTTTACTGCATCTAAACCAGTAAATCGTTTTGGGCTAGTAATACAGTTTGGCCACTCAGCTCTGCTCGGTTTCCATCCATCGTTTTTTGTGCCATCAACTACAGAGTTGCCAATTAGTTAAACACCAAAATGAGTGGCAAAAGGCCTGCTGCTGGTGGAAAGGGGAATAGGCGTGTTGGAAAGGGAAAAAAAGGTTATGTCTGTGGGGTAGGTGGTAAAGCAACAGTAACATCTGCAGAAGAAAGACCATCTTCCAGACAAAGTAAGATGTTTACTTCTTTTCGTGTACAATCTGATATGATCACTTTCTCACGACCATCGCTATGAGCATCGCTACAAATTCCAGATGAGGCACAAAAACAGCAGGTGCTTGAACGGATATCAAGTGCTCCTTCAATTGGGCTCTCCTCCACCTCAACATCACAAATACTCCAGTCCTCAGAGGTGTCACCCCAATCGCACTTGCTTCCTCACAGCTCCCAAGTCTCCAGCCGCCCATCTGAGTATGGGGTAACACAAATGGTTGAGTCTGCAGAGCTGTTTACTCATACTATAGCCTGGGAATCAGAGGTCTGCTCCAGAGCTTCTGTGAATCCAGACGAGGAAATAATCGGCACTGATGCCCAGATTCTTTGTGAGTCGGATCCAGGCCCAGATGAAGAAGGTTCTGAGCATAATGTAGACCCTCGTTCCCAAACTGTAACTCCTGTTGGTGGAGACAATGAGGAAGATGATGATGAGACTGAGATACCTGATTGGAACGAAAACTTGACTTTTCGGTCGGGGCAGGAAGAGGTTGGCTCTGAGGACGACGGGTGTGAGAACACACAGGGTGATGATGACGAGGTGGGAGACCCCACTTACTGTCAACCCCCTGTCCGCCAGTCCATGAGGACAGCAGAGGAGGTGGAGGAGGATGCAAGTGACAGCAAGGTTAGGTTGCGCCTTCCTGGACAGAGACGGAGTACTGGAACACGTCAACAACTGCATCCGCAACCACAACTGTGCCTCTGTGTACAAGTCGTGGTGGCTCTTCAGGTCTCATGGGCTCTAAGCCTTGCATAGTCTGGGCATTTGTCACCAAAATCTCAGTAGAGGCCAAAAAATGAATAGTTTGAGTACTTCATGCATGAACCGTCACATGGATATGAGGCATAAGTTGCAGTGGGAAGCTCAATGTGCTACAATGCGGCCTAGTGGGCCGGGTCAACCACCGTCTGCCCCATGAAGTGCATCCACGTCCTCTTCATCCTCTGTGAATGTGGGGACAGCAGTCGCACATGGTTTTGGATGCAGACCTTCCACCTCTTTACCCACAACAGCCAGTGTGATTGGCAAGTCGTCAGTACATTTGTAAGTGGAAACACCTGGTCGTGTTGAGCGCTCTCCGACATCGAGACCATTAGATTTTGATCAAGGCAACATAATATCTCCGCCTGCACCTTCCTCACAGACCAGCAGTTTGCCAGGGACACCCTACTAAACCCCGTCTAAGCACGGGTCCCTCAGATGCAGACAAGTAAAAGACCATTTCCTCCTAGCCATGACAAAGTTAAGAGGTTGAATTTCACCATCTGCAAGCTGTTGGCTACAGAAATGCTGCCTTTCTGCCTAGTGGACACAGAGGATTTTCGAGACATTATGTCCGTCGCAGTGCCCCAGTACCAGATGCCCAATCGCCACTACTTCTCAAAGAAAGCTGTGCCTGCGCTACACCAGCATGTTGCACGCAACATCACCGCTTCCTTGAGAAACTTTGTGTGTGACAGGGTGCATTTCACCACAGACACTTGGACGAGTAGACATGGACAGTTGCGTTACTTGTTGGTGACTGGGCACTGGGTAATTATGGTGACAGCAGGAGAAGGGGCTGCTGTCCAAGTCTTGCCGTCCCCACAAGTTGCGCGACGATCCTCTGTATCTATAAGTTCCTCCACTGCTTCTGCCTCCTCAATCGGTCCTCCACCTGCACCCAAAGCCTGTCTGGTAATGCCCCCTGTTATGACCTGGTGGTTAGGAGCACCCGGAATGACCTGATAGTTAAAACTCACACAGGACAAGCTCTGGGATGTGGGAGCTCTGCTGACCACAATCCCTAATCCTATCACACACTAGAAATAGCCGTGGAGCGCTCCTGACACTCCCTAGGCGCCTCGTCACAGCCTAAAAGCTAGCTAGTCCTAGAGATAGAAAATAAAGCCTACCTTGCCTCAGAGAAATTCCCCAAAGGAAAAGGCAGCCCCCCACATATAATGACTGTGAGTAAAGATGAAAGTCACAAACGCAGAAATGAAACAGGTTTCAGCAAAGGGAGGCCAGGCTTACTAAATAGACAGAGGATAGGAAAGGTAGCTTTGCGATCAGCACAAAAAACTACAAAAGACCACGCAGAGTGTGCAAAAAGACCTCCGCACCGACTAACGGTGCGGAGTTGCCACTCTGCATCCCAGAGCTTCCAGCTAGCAAGACAAAATCATGATATCCAGCTGGACTAGAAAACAATGAACGAATTAGATACTATCAGGAACTTAGCTTCTGCTGGAGTAGACAGGTCACCAGAAAGATCCAAGAGCGAACTGAAGCAATGCAGAAACATTGACAGCTGGCATGGAGTAACGATCTAAGTGGAGTTAAATAGAGCAGCCAGCCAAAGGATAAACCACGTCACCTGTGTAAGGCACCTCAGAAGCAGCAGCTCCACTCACAGCCACCAGAGGGAGCCCACGGACAGAACTCACCGAAGTACCATTCACGACCACAGGAGGGAGCTCGACAACAGAATTCACAACAGCCACCCGCGTTCTAACTGCGCAGAAGGAATCCTGCGCACCTCCTTACCATGCTGTCACCAGGGCTCAACGGCATATGGCGGTGTTTACCTTGAAATGTCTGGGAAATGTGAGTCATACAGCTGAGGAGTTGTGGTCAGCTCTGGAGACCGAGATCCATCAATGTTGTCTCCACTGAACCTGCAGCCAGGGAAGGCCGTGTGCTACAATGCTGCAAACCTGGGTGCAGCCCTTAGCCGGGGCAATGTCACACACGTGCCTTGTATGGCTCACGTTTTGTACCTGGTTGTCTAGCAATTTTTATCCCACTATCCCGGACTAAATGGGCTTCTGCAGAGGGCACGGTCGCTGTGTGCTCACTTCCGCCGTTTGCATCCCGCAGCTCAACGACTTACATCTCTACAGAAGTCATTGGGCCTGCCAGTTCACCGGCTGAAATGTGATGTGCCCACACGGTGGAATTCAACTCTGAACATGTTACAGCGACTGTGGCAGCACCGACGAGCCCTGGTGCAATACGTTATGACGTATAGCCTGGGCCAATGAGATCCAGAGGTGGGGCAAATCACGCTGCAGGAGTGGTCTCCGATCAGGGACTTATGCACCCTTCTGCACAGTTTTGAAATAGCGACGAAGCTGTTTAGTGCTGACAATGCCATCATCATCATGACTATTCTGGCCATTTACATGCTGGAGCACACCTTAAACAGTATTCGGAGTCAGGTGGTGGGACAAGAGCAGGAGGAGGAGGAACAGGAGGAGTCGTATGCGGAAGGGATAATATCTCCAAGGTCCAGACAGTCGGCAGCACCAAGGCGGCTGGTACTGGAGGGTGGTGGAGAGGATTACCGAGGGCGCATAGTAGCAGCCAAACTGTTGAGGAAGGTGCAGGAGCTGAGAAAGAAGTGGAGGACGAACTGGCGCTGGGCATGGAAGGCTCATCAGATGAGGGAGACCTTGATCAAATTTCTGTTGTGCGAGGTTGGAGGGAGAGGGCAGAGGAAGGAAGCATGATTCTCACCTCGCCACCATCAAGACAACAAGGACTTGGTCCTCCTGGATGCGCAAGACACATGAGTGCCTTCTTACTGCACTACCTGCAACATGACCCTCGGATTGTCAGAATCCGAAGTAATGCCGACTTCTGGGTTGCCACACTCTTAGATCCCCGGTACAAAAGTAAATTTGGCAAAATAATTCCTGCCATAGAAAGGGATTCACGCATGCAGGAGTATCAGCAGAGACTGTTACAGAATCATGCATCAGCTTTTCCACAAAACACCAGTGGTGCACGTAGTGAATCTCTGAGTTCCAACTTGCCAACCATGGGACTGTCGAGTCATCACTCAAACCGTAACAGTAACATCGTATCTGGAATTTTTTCCAATCGTTTCAAGAATGTTTTAGACCATCCTTGCAAGGCCACAGGAGACAAGAAGCCTAATGCATAGGCAACGCATAGAGAGGATGGTACAGGAGTATCTCCAAGTTTACATCGATACCATGACTGTGGAACTGGACCCTTGCTCATTTTGGGCTTCCAATCTGGAAAAATGGCCTCAGCTCGCCACTCATGCCTTGGAGATCTTGTCGTGCCCCGCAGCCAGCGTTCTCTCTGAACGTGCGTTCAGCGCTGCTGGTGGTGTGCTGACAGATAAGCGCACGCGGCTGTCCAGTGACAATGTAGACAGACTAACGTTCATCAAGATGAACAAATCCTGGATCCGCAAGGACTTTTCTACCCCTGTGTCATCCTGGGGAGTCTAAAAGCTTGATGATTTTTGAAAATCACCTCACCAACCATTTTAAGAAATTCTGGGGAAATTGATGCCACTGAATTGGTGTCTGTGACGAAATTTTTGGAAAAAATGGAGACTCTTTTTGGAGTCCCCTTGCTGCGTTTTACATGACGTTAGCATCGTCAATTCCAGGTGGGTGGGGTCGCTCCCCCCCCTTTTAACCTTTAGAAACTACATACACTATGGCTTGGGGTAACACAGATGGTTGAGTCTGCAGAGCTGTTTACTCATACTATGGCCTGGGATTCAGAGATCTGCTCCAAACCTTCAGTGTCTGCTAGTCAGCAGAGTAGCCTACCCATGAAGCAAACTACACTGCCTGTTTATCTAATTACTAATTTTTAACTGCATCTAGCCCAGGCAATACTTTGGGCCTAGTAGCAGTGTCTGCTACTCAGCAGAAGTACCCCACCCATGAAGCAAGCTACACCGCATTCTTCCTTTTTCAATCTAACCCCTCGGCTCTGGGGTGTCAGCTCTCCCTCCAACTCTCTCCTTCTCACAGGTGGACTACCGCGTGTATTCACACTGTGGCGAATCTTTTGGGCCCAGGTATAAGAAGTCGTCGAGGTAATGGATAATATGTGCCGCCTTAGAAACGTCCATGACGACACATTCGAGGAAGCAACTAAACGCCTCAAATAGTGAGCAGGATGTGGAGCACCCCATGGGCAAACAGCGATCTATGTAGTATGCTCCTTCACAGAAGCAGCCCAATAGGAGGACACTATTTGGAGGCACAGGTAGTAACCGGAACGCCCCCTCAATGTCTGTTTTGGCCATTAGGGTGCCCCTTCCCAACTTCTTGACCCACCTGATTGCCTCGTCAAAGGAGGTACAGTATATAGTACTGTACTTGGTTCCGCGTCGATGTTGTCGTTTACTGACTTGCCCCCTGGATATGACAAATGGTGGATTAGTCTGAATGTATTGGGTTCCTTTTTTGGCACAACTCCCAATGGGGATACCACTACTTCTTCTAAGAAAAGTGTTCTGAATGGACCCGCCATTCTACCTAAAGATATTCCTTTTTTAAATTTTTTTGCGCCGACGTCTGGGTGTTGGTAGGCTGATTTTAGATTTTTACTCCAGCCTTTCTTGATTTTAGAAGGACATGACATGCCTATATCTGTCTCCTCCTCCTTTTACTCCTCCACCTCTTTTCTTTTCGCATGACTATATGTACTTGTGATTTTTCCATGTGTTTGTTATGTCTTCTGAGCCATTTGTCAGCTTTTGGACACCTTTTAAAGGGACTCTGTCACCTGAATTTGGAGGGAACAATCTTCAGCCATAGGGGCGGGGTTTTCGGGTGTTTGATTCACCCTTTCCTTACCCGTTGGCTGCATGCTGGCTGCAATATTGGATTGAAGTTCATTCTCTGTCCTCCATAGTACACGCCTGCGCAAGGCAAGATTGGGACAGTGACAACCATGGGATAAGAGATAATGTTCCCATTGTTGGGGTTCTGACCCCTGAGTGCAGACCAACCCCCTTAAAGGGAACCTGTTGTGTCTGATTACACTAGTAACTTGCAGATATCGGGTTAATAAAGGTGCCCGCGGCACCCGGGAGAAAATTACCTTTATTTCTCCTGTGATGCGTCTTTCAGTTATACAGTACATCACTGCAAAGCGGGCTATCAGTCAGTACTGGGGCATGCTTACAGCCGCCACTCTCACTGCTGTCAACGGTGACAGTACTTGCTCCTGACACGCCTGCGTGACTGTAAGCCTGCGCTTCTCGGAGCTGATTTTTTTAGGCAGCGCAAATTGGTCTCTTTCCTTGTCATCTGTAAAGGTGATTACTGTTTGCGATTTTGTATTAGACCTAGAATGTGTCCTGAATCTGCCTTTTCATCGCTGCCTGCCCTGACCGCTATTTTGCTTCTCCCAAGCTTATTTTTATCGATTCTGCCAACATGGTTTGGGAACGCCATCTACAAGCCTTCATTGTTTGCTATTTCAGGGTCACAGTCTGGTTCTCCATGCATTTTTAGGTAAAGTTTGCAAAATCTTAGTCTTCAGCCCCCAATTTAGCCTTATGGCGGCTTTAATAGTGAGCTTGATTTTTTTGTGGTCCATTAGATGCATATGGAGATCTGCATAATTTAGACATTGAGATCAGTAAAACAAATATTATTTCTTAAATAGTCCTTCAAGTCCATAAATCAGCATCTTTATGTTTCATGTCTATATTTTCTCCTTACGCCTAGTATTTTACAGAAGTTTCGGAGAAGTATTTCACTGGGAAGAGATAGTTTGAGACCTAAGTGAGTTCTCAGTGGAATATCTTCAATATGACTCATCTCTGTGATGACTCGAGAGCTCAACGCGCTTCACGAGTTCTGGTGACACTTAAGACACTAGTGCTTTTTAAATCATGAAATAATTAGGATACATGGAGAGATGTAATCCTGACAAATATGCTGTAATTAGACTGAATATGTGATTGTACATGTCACTCATATTAATATTATAATTATCTGTATAGATTACTGACACCTATACAGATATGTCCACCCACTAGTATATAGTAGGCGATACTCTATGTAGGAGTGGGGACAAAGTTTTTTTCTTACACTTTTGACATTTTTCTACCGAACCCCAAACACACATTTATTTTTCTGTCTTTAGTTGAAATTAATGTCTCCTGGACCCAAGATAATAATATGGAGAAGTTTTTAGGAATGTATTATATTGTGAAAGTAAAAGAGGTAAATCAAGTAGTAAAAGCATGGAAAATAGACAGACATAATTGCTTTATATACAATGGGGGTAGAGCGTTTTTGAACCCTTTCAAATCAAATTTTTTGCAATTCCGATTTTCTGTATCTGTTCAATTTATGTTAGGATTCCATCAACTCAAATTGGTATCCACGGATCGACTTTGCGATAACCACTTCACTCAGCAGGTCTCAAGGGTTCCATGCTTAATAAGCAATAAACAAAGCTGCATTCTATACAGAGGTCAAATCAATAATAAGTGCACCGGGGTTTTACACCAATTACTTTATTATGTTATTTATCGGGTCAGCGCCGGAAAGAGAGAAGTAAAAAAAAAAGCTGACTGAATTGCTGTTTTTGTACATTATTCCTCCAAAATATAAATGAAATAAAAAGTGATGAAAACTGTTCTATATGCATCCCAGAATAGTATTGATGAAACTGCAACTTGTGCTGCAAAAAATGAGCCCAGATACAACTCTATCAACAACAAAAAATAAAAGAAAGTTTTATGGTTCTCAGAACATGGTGACAACAATCATTTTTTCTTAAACTGTTTTTATTGTGCAAACGTAATTAAACATGAATCAAATTTATTTGAATTATGGAAATCACAGGGTCGGGTGAATAGATGAATGATCTGCAAATTATAAAGAAATGTAAACAAAATTTAAAAAAAATCTTGATTTATTCAGTATCAAGTATGAGTGTCACGTGCAGAAATCTCTGCACTTACAGGCCTGGCTGCTATAAGTGAGGTTATTAATGGTTATCTGAGGAATGTTCTGCCATGCTGAATACACTTGGGTAAATCATCAAGATCCGCTGCTGGCAGTTCTCTATGTAATTTCCAGCTAATGATGTCCCAGATGTGTTTGATGAGAGACAAGTCCAGAGACACTACAGGCCCTGGTAGCATATTTAGGCCATGCAGGTTGCTCACAGTAGAGCGAACAACACAGTGTCTGCAAATTGAGATTCTGGTTTGGCTTTTCTCCTAAGTCATGTGACAAGGCTCGTTAAAGGGTCGACATTGACTTTTAGGATTGCTACTTCCAATAAGTGGATCTAGAGTTCTAGTCCTCTTCCTCTCTGAAGAGACAATCAACATGAGGTCTGGCATGGTTGTGAACATGGTTGAAAACAGATGCTAGAACAGTTTGGCAAATTGGCCGTACTACGAGTTCCACAATCAAATCAATGTCACACCGAGTTGTTAGTTTGTCTGGAAGGAAGACTTTAGGGTTCCAGCTTCTATACATTATGCTACTCCACATTATAATCCTGGGAGTAGGACCAATGTGACATAACCTTGTAAAGGCCACTTCATGATGTTGACCATGTGGTCTTCAGACCAATCTCCATCTATCATGGCATCCAAGAGAAAGCACTAATCAATAAAGAGGGTAGCCCTCCATTCCAACCAACATTGTGCTATTCCAGTCTCCATCTGAAGACCATGTGGGCAATGACATGAAGAGATCTTCACCAGTCCTGCTCCTGGGATTATGGTGAGGGTTGGTAAAATATGCCATAGTCAAACTCCTCTACTCTTCATTTTAGGTACACTAATAGCTCGGCTTTACAATGGTTTGTTCATGAAACCAGTGGTATGGCCATTTCTCCAATTGTCCTATCAGCGTTTTTTCAGCATGACATTGGCAGAACATATGTTGGTTGTGTTACTGTGAGCAGCCTGTATGGCCTAAATGTGCTACCATAGCCTGCAGCATCTCCAAACTTGTCTCCCTTTGAGCACATCATTGGATGGCAATCGCAAAGGGAGCTGACAGCAGAGGATCTTGATGATTTGTCCAAGTGCATTCAGTGCGGCAGAACATCCCTCAAACAACCATTAATAACCTCAGTCAAGACATATAAGTGCGCGGATTTCAGCTTGGGGCACATATAGTAAATATTGAATACATCAAGATGTTTTGAAAATGTCGTTTCCATGTTTCCTCATTTGCAGCTCATTAGCATGTCTATCCATCCTGTGATTTCCATAATTCCATGACTTTTCCTTCTTGGAGTTGCAATTTTAATGTTGAGAAATGTATGAAAATTTGATATCAATATAATTGTTCAAACCTATAATAAATCCTCATCGGAGTGAGAAAACATTAGGCCCCATCAAATGAGGAGATATAAAACCTATATAAGAATATCAAAGGCCACAAAGTATATAGAAAAAAATGCAATTTTATTAAAATCAACAATCAAAAAATAAAACATAATGCAGTGAACAGAGATGGAGAAAAGCATGTCCTATCACTCCAGGAATCAGCGTCGTCACGTGTTTCATGAGCGCCATGCCTATGTCCGGCCCCCAACACTTCGGCCATGCGCCGCCACACACGTCATCATGACACGTCATCATGACACATCAGCAGCACCGAAGCCAATCCGTCAGCTAAACGACTCTGCCCATATAGACAGGACGCGTGCTTGGAGCCCCCAATACCCAGGAACGGTGAGTAAAACGCTGTTTGTTTTTTCATAATAAACCGGAGTTGTCCGCTTTCAGAAAATCTTGGTGTAATTTATTATGAAAAACAAAATATACCCAAGGCCCAAGATTTTCTTTAAAAGGGACAACCCCTTTAATATCTTTCTATGCTGGATAGAATTAGGGGGAAAAAAGATAAATTAAACATGACTTATTCTTTAAGTCATTTTGTGACTTAAAGAATAAACCTTAAAATTAATAAAATAAATAAATTAGTAAATAATAAACCTACTATATAATCGTCTAATTCTGTCTATTTGTCTGTAACGGAAATGCCGCATCGCTGATTGGTTGCACCTGTCACCCGCGACCAATCAGCGACAAGCGCAGTTCAGTCAGTCACAGTACCACGTATGTTATGACCTGGTGGTTAGGAGCACCCGACCTGATAGTTAAACTCATACAGGACAAGCTCTGGGATGTGGGAGCTCTGCTGACCGCAAGCCCTAATTCTATCGCACACACTAGAAATAGCCGTGGAGCGCTCCTGACGCTCCCTATGCGCCTCGTCACAGCCTAAGGACTAGCTAGCCCTAGAGATAGAAAATAAAGCCTACCTTGCCTCAGAGAAATTCCCCAAAGGAATAGGCAGCCCCCCACATATAATGACTGTGAGTAAAGATGAAAGTCACAAACGCAGAAATGAAACAGGTTTCAGCAAAGGGAGGCCAGACTTACTAAATAGACAGAGGATAGGAAAGGTAACTTTGCGATCAGCACAAAAACCTGCAAAAAAGACCTCCGCACCGACTCACGGTGCGGAGGGGCCACTCTGCATCCCAGAGCTTCCAGCTAGCAAGACAAAATCATGATAACCAGCTGGACAAGAAAACAGAGAACAAATAATGACTATCAGGAACTTAGCTTCTGCAGGACAAGGCAGGTCACCAGAGAGATCCAGGAGCGAACTGAACCAATGCAAAAACATTGACAGCTGGCATGGAGTAATGATCTGAGAGGAGTTAAATAGAGCAGCCAACCAAAGGATAAACCACGTCACCTGTGTAAGGAACCTCAGAAGCAGCAGCTTCACTCATAGTCACCAGAGGGAGCCCATAGACAGAACTCGCCGAAGTACCATTCACGACCACAGGAGGGAGTTCGACAACAGAATTCACAACAGTACCCCCCCCTTGAGGAGGGGTCACCGAACCCTCACCAGAGCCCCCAGGCCGATCAGGATGAGCCAAATGAAAGGCACGAACAAGATCGGCAGCATGAACATCAGAGGCAAAAACTGTTGTGAATTCTGTGGCCGAGTTCACTTCTGTGGTCACAAGTGGTATTGCAGTCTCTGGGCTTCCTCCCTCAGGTGTTTTGGTGAGCTCGTTGGCTGCCTTGCTATTTAGCTCCACCTGAGTCTGTCTTCCTTGCTCCTTGTCAATGTTCCAGTGTTGGATCTGAGCTACTGCATCTTTCCTTGGGCCTGCTGCTCTGCTAGATAAGTGCTTCTAGTTTGTTTTCTGTTTTTTCTGTCCAGCTTGCTATTAACTTTTGCTGGAAGCTCTGAGAAGCAAAGGGGTGCACCGCCGTGCTGTTAGTTCGGCACGGTGGGTCTTTTTGCCCCTTTGCGTGGTTTTCGTTTTAGGGTTTTTTGTAGACTGCATAGTTCTCTTTGCTATCCTCGCTCTGTCTAGAATATCGGGCCTCACTTTGCTGAATCTATTTCATTCCTACGTTTGTCTTTTCATCTTGCTAACAGTCATTATATGTGGGGGGCTGCCTATTCCTTTGGGGTATTTCTCTGAGGTAAGTCAGGCTTGTATTTCTATCTTCAGGCTAGTCAGCTCCTCAGGCAGTGCCGAGTTGCATAGGTAGTTGATAGGCGCAATCCACTGCTGCTTATAGTTGTGTGAGGATAGATCAGGTACTGCAGTCTACAGAGATTCCACGTCTCAGAGCTCGTCCTATTGTTTTTGGTTATTGCCAGATCTCTGTATGTGCGCTGATTACTGCACGCTGTGTTGCCTGATTGCCAGCCATAACAGTACAAGGAGCCCTCCAATGATTTCCAATAGAGGGAAAAAAGAAATCCTGACATCATTTTTTTTCCTTAGCTCTGTCTTCAGTCTTTTTTTTCCCCTAGACATTAGAGTGCTTCAGGACACAGCTGTGGACATGGATATTCAGGCTCTGTGCTCCTCAATGGATAATCTCGTTGTAAATGTACAAAAGATTCAAGATACTATTGATCAGAAATCGATGCTAGAACCAAGAATTCCGATTCCTGATTTGTTTTTTGGTGACAGAACTAAGTTCTTGAGCTTCAGAAATAATTGTAAGCTATTTTTGGCCTTGAAACCTCATTCTTCTGGTAATCCTATTCAACAGGTTTTGATTATTATTTCTTTTTTGCGCGGCGACCCACAGGACTGGGCGTTTTCTCTTGCACCAGGAGATTCTGCATTGAGTAATGTTGATGCATTTTTCCAGGCGCTGGGATTGCTTTACGATGAGCCTAATTCAGTGGATCAAGCTGAGAAAAATCTGCTGGCTTTATGCCAGGGTCAGGATGATGTAGAAGTATATTGTCAGAAATTTAGGAAATGGTCAGTACTCACTCTGTGGAATGAATCTGCACTAGCGGCTTTGTTCAGAAAGGGTCTCTCTGAAGCTCTTAAGGATGTAATGGTGGGATTTCCTATGCCTGCTGGTTTGAATGAGTCTATGTCCTTGGCCATTCAGATCGGTCGTCGCTTGCGCGAGCGTAAATCTGTGCACCATCTGGCGGTATTGTCTGAGAGTAAGCCTGAGCCTATGCAGTGCGACAGGACTATGACTAAAGTAGAACGGCACGAACACAGACGTCTGAACAGACTGTGTTTTTATTGTGGTGATTCTACTCATGCTATTTCTAATTGTCCTAAACGCACTAGGCGGTTCGATAGCTCTGCCGTTATTGGTACTGTACAGTCCAAATTCCTTTTGTCCATTACCTTAATGTGCTCTTTGTCATCATATTCTGTCATGGCGTTTGTGGATTCAGGCGCTGCCCTGAATCTGATGGATTTGGATTATGCTAAACGTTGTGGATTTTTCTTGGAGCCTTTGCGGTGTCCTATTCCGTTGAGAGGAATTGATGCTACACCTTTGGCCAAGAATAAGCCTCAGTACTGGGCCCAGCTGACCATGTGCATGGCTCCTGCACATCAGGAAGTTATTCGCTTTTTGGTACTGCATAATTTGCATGATGTGGTCGTGTTGGGGTTGCCATGGCTACAAACCCATAATCCAGTATTGGATTGGAACTCTATGTCGGTAACCAGCTGGGGTTGTCAGGGAGTACATGGTGATGTTCCATTTTTGTCTATTTCGTCATCCATTCCTTCTGACATCCCAGAGTTCTTGTCGGACTTTCAGGATGTATTTGAAGAGTCCAAGTCTGATGCCCTACCTCCGCATAGGAATTGTGATTGTGCTATCGATTTGATTCCTGGTAGTAAATTCCCTAAGGGTCGTTTATTTAATTTGTCCGTACCTGAACACACCGCTATGCGCAGTTATGTGAAGGAGTCCCTGGAGAAGGGACATATTCGCCCATCGTCGTCACCATTGGGAGCAGGGTTCTTTTTTGTAGCCAAGAAGGATGGTTCGCTAAGACCGTGTATTGATTACCGCCTTCTTAATAAGATCACTGTTAAGTTTCAGTATCCCTTGCCATTGATTTCTGACTCGTTTGCTCGGATTAAGGGGGCTAGTTGGTTTACTAAGATTGATCTTCGTGGTGCGTATAATCTGGTGAGAATCAGGCAGGGAGATGAATGGAAAACGGCATTTAATACGCCCGAGGGTCATTTTGAGTATCTGGTGATGCCGTTCGGACTTGCCAATGCTCCATCTGTTTTTCAGTCTTTTATGCATGACATTTTCCGTGAGTATCTGGATAAATTCTTGATTGTTTACTTGGATGACATTTTGATCTTCTCAGATGATTGGGAGTCTCATGTGAAGCAAGTCAGAATGGTTTTCCAGGTACTGCGTGCTAATTCCTTGTTCGTGAAGGGATCAAAGTGTCTCTTCGGTGTGCAGAAAGTTTCATTTTTGGGGTTCATCTTTTCCCCTTCTACTATCGAGATGGATCCGGTTAAGGTTCAGGCCATCCAGGATTGGACTCAGCCGACATCTCTAAAAAGTCTGCAGAAATTCCTGGGCTTTGCTAATTTTTATCGTCGCTTCATCTGTAATTTTTCTAGCATTGCCAGACCATTGACCGATTTGACCAAGAAGGGTGCTGATTTGGTTAATTGGTCTTCTGCTGCCGTGGAAGCTTTTCAGGAGTTGAAGCGTCGTTTTTGCTGTGCCCCTGTGTTGTGTCAACCTGATGTTTCTCTTCCGTTCCAGGTCGAGGTTGATGCTTCTGAGATTGGTGCAGGGGCGGTTTTGTCACAGAGAGGTTCTGGTTGCTCAGTGTTCAAACCATGTGCTTTCTTTTCCAGGAAATTTTCTGCTGCTGAGCGTAATTATGATGTGGGCAACCGAGAGTTGCTGGCTATGAAGTGGGCATTCGAGGAGTGGCGTCATTGGCTTGAGGGTGCTAAGCATCGCGTGGTGGTTTTGACTGATCATAAGAACCTTACTTATCTTGAGTCTGCCAAGCGCTTGAATCCTAGACAGGCCCGTTGGTCGTTATTTTTTGCTCGTTTTGATTTTGTGATTTCATACCTTCCGGGCTCTAAAAATGTGAAGGCGGATGCTCTGTCTAGGAGTTTTGTGCCCGACTCTCCGGGGTTATCTGAGCCGGCGAGTATCCTCAAGGAAGGAGTCATTGTGTCTGCCATCTCCCCTGATTTGCGGAGAGTGTTGCAGAAATTTCAGGCTAATAAACCTGATCGTTGTCCGGCCGAGAAACTGTTCGTCCCTGATAGGTGGACTAGTAAAGTTATCTCTGAACTTCATTGTTCGGTGCTGGCCGGTCATCCAGGAATCTTTGGTACCAGGGAGTTGGTTGCTAGATCCTTCTGGTGGCCATCTCTGTCACGGGATGTGCGTGCTTTTGTGCAGTCCTGTGGAATTTGTGCTAGGGCTAAGCCCTGCTGTTCACGTGCCAGTGGGTTGCTTTTGCCCTTGCCGGTCCCGAAGAGGCCTTGGACACATATTTCGATGGATTTCATTTCTGACCTTCCCGTTTCTCAAAAAATGTCGGTCATTTGGGTGGTCTGTGATCGCTTTTCTAAAATGGTCCATCTGGTGCCCTTGGTTAAATTGCCTTCCTCCTCTGATTTGGTGCCTTTGTTCTTCCAGCATGTGGTTCGTTTACATGGCATTCCTGAGAATATTGTTTCTGACAGAGGTTCCCAGTTTGTCTCGAGGTTCTGGCGAGCCTTTTGTGGTAGGATGGGCATTGACCTATCTTTTTCCTCGGCCTTCCATCCTCAGACTAATGGCCAGACCGAACGAACCAATCAGACCTTGGAAACATATCTGAGATGTTTTGTTTCCGCTGACCAGGATGATTGGGTGTCATTTTTGCCGTTGGCTGAGTTCGCCCTTAATAATCGGGCCAGCTTGGCTACCTTGGTCTCTCCATTTTTCTGCAATTCTGGGTTCCATCCTCGTTTCTCTTCAGGACAGGTTGAGTCTTCGGACTGTCCTGGTGTGGATTATGTGGTGGACAGGTTGCAGCAGATCTGGACTCAGGTAGTGGACAATTTGACCTTGTCCCAGGAGAAGGCTCAGCTTTTCGCTAATCGCAGACGCCGTGTGGGACCCCGACTTCGTGTTGGGGATCTGGTTTGGTTATCTTCTCGTCATATTCCTATGAAGGTTTCCTCTCCTAAATTTAAACCTCGTTTTATTGGTCCGTATAGGATTTCTGAGATTCTCAATCCGGTGTCTTTTCGTCTGACCCTCCCAGACTCCTTTTCCATACATAATGTATTCCATAGGTCGTTGTTGAGGAGATACGTGGCACCTATGGTTCCATCTGTGGAGCCTCCTGCCCCTGTTTTGGTGGAGGGGGAATTGGAGTATATTGTGGAGAAGATTTTGGATTCTCGTGTCTCTAGACGGAAACTCCAGTATTTGGTCAAATGGAAGGGTTATGCTCAGGAAGATAATTCCTGGGTTTTTGCCTCTGATGTCCATGCCCCAGATCTTGTTCGTGCCTTTCATGTGGCTCATCCTGGTCGGCCTGGGGGTTCTGGTGAGGGTTCGGTGACCCCTCCTCAAGGGGGGGGTACTGTTGTGAATTCTGTGGCCGAGTTCACTTCTGTGGTCACAAGTGGTATTGCAGTCTCTGGGCTTCCTCCCTCAGGTGTTTTGGTGAGCTCGTTGGCTGCCTTGCTATTTAGCTCCACCTGAGTCTGTCTTCCTTGCTCCTTGTCAATGTTCCAGTGTTGGATCTGAGCTACTGCATCTTTCCTTGGGCCTGCTGCTCTGCTAGATAAGTGCTTCTAGTTTGTTTTCTGTTTTTTCTGTCCAGCTTGCTATTAACTTTTGCTGGAAGCTCTGAGAAGCAAAGGGGTGCACCGCCGTGCTGTTAGTTCGGCACGGTGGGTCTTTTTGCCCCTTTGCGTGGTTTTCGTTTTAGGGTTTTTTGTAGACTGCATAGTTCTCTTTGCTATCCTCGCTCTGTCTAGAATATCGGGCCTCACTTTGCTGAATCTATTTCATTCCTACGTTTGTCTTTTCATCTTGCTAACAGTCATTATATGTGGGGGGCTGCCTATTCCTTTGGGGTATTTCTCTGAAGTAAGTCAGGCTTGTATTTCTATCTTCAGGCTAGTCAGCTCCTCAGGCAGTGCCGAGTTGCATAGGTAGTTGATAGGCGCAATCCACTGCTGCTTATAGTTGTGTGAGGATAGATCAGGTACTGCAGTCTACAGAGATTCCACGTCTCAGAGCTCGTCCTATTGTTTTTGGTTATTGCCAGATCTCTGTATGTGCGCTGATTACTGCACGCTGTGTTGCCTGATTGCCAGCCATAACAAAAAACCCAGGAATTACCTTCCTGACCATAACCCCTCCACTTGACCAGGTACTGGAGTTTCCGTCTCGAAACACGAGAATCCAAAATCTTCTCCACCACATACTCCAACTCCCCCTCGACCAACACCGGGGCAGGAGGATCAACGGAGGGAACCATAGGCGCCACGTATCTCCGCAACAACGACCTATGGAACACATTATGGATGGCAAAAGAAGCTGCAAGGACCAAACGAAATGACACAGGATTAAGAACTTCAGAAATCTTATATGGCCCAATGAAACGAGGCTTAAACTTAGGAGAGGAAACCTTCATAGGAACGTGACGAGATGACAACCAAACCAAATCCCCAACACGAAGTCGGGGACCAACACAAAGCCGGCAGTTAGCGAAACGTTGAGCCTTCTCCTGGGACAATGTCAAATTGTCCACCACATGAGTCCAAATCTGCTGCAACCTGTCCACCACCGCATCCACACCAGGACAGTCCGAAGGCTCAACCTGCCCTGAAGAGAAATGAGGATGGAAACCAGAATTACAGAAAAAAGGAGAAACTAAGGTAGCCGAGCTGGCCCGATTATTAAGGGCGAACTCAGCCAAAGGCAAGAAGGACACCCAATCATCCTGATCAGCAGAAACAAAGCATCTCAGATATGTCTCCAAAGTCTGATTAGTTCGTTCGGTTTGGCCATTAGTCTGAGGATGGAAAGCCGAAGAAAAAGACAAATCAATGCCCATCTTAGCGCAAAAAGACCGCCAAAACCTCGAAACAAACTGGGTACCTCTGTCCGAGACGATGTTCTCTGGAATGCCATGCAAACGAACCACATGCTGGAAAAATAATGGCACCAAATCAGAGGAGGAAGGCGATTTAGATAAGGGTACCAAATGGACCATCTTAGAGAAGCGATCACAAACCACCCAAATGACCGACATCTTTTGAGAAACAGGGAGATCAGAAATAAAATCCATGGAAATATGCGTCCAGGGCCTCTTCGGGATCGGCAAGGGCAAAAGCAACCCACTGGCACGAGAACAGCAGGGCTTAGCCCGAGCACAAGTCCCACAGGACTGCACAAAAGAACGTACATCCCGTGACAAAGAAGGCCACCAAATGGATCTAGCCACCAAATCTCTGGTACCAAAGATTCCAGGATGACCAGCCAACACTGAACAATGAATCTCAGAGATAACTCTACTAGTCCATCTATCAGGGACAAACAGTTTCTCCGTAGGACAACGGTCAGGTCTATCAGCCTGAAACTTTTGCAGCACACGCCGCAAATCAGGGGAAATGACAGACAAAATTACCCTTTCTTTAAGAATACCCGCCGGTTCCGGAACACCCTGAGAGTCAGGCACAAAACTCCTTGACAGGGCGTCAGCCTTCACATTCTTAGATCCCGGAAGGTATGAAACCACAAAATCAAAACGGGAGAAAAAGAGCGACCATCGAGCCTGTCTAGGATTCAACCGTTTGGCAGACTCGAGATAAGTCAAATTCTTGTGATCCGTCAAGACCACCATGCGATGTTTAGCTCCTTCAAGTCAATGTCGCCACTCCTCGAATGCACACTTCATGGCCAACAACTCCCGATTGCCCACATCATAATTGCGCTCAGCAGGCGAGAATTTTCTAGAAAAGAAGGCACAGGGTTTCATCACCGAGCCATCAGAACTTCTTTGCGACAAAACAGCCCCTGCTCCAATTTCAGAAGCATCAACCTCAACCTGAAAAGGGAGCGAAACATCTGGCTGGCACAACACAGGGGCAGAAGCAAAACGACGCTTCAACTCCTGAAAAGCCTCTACAGCCGCAGAGGACCAATTGACCACATCAGCACCTTTCTTGGTCAAATCAGTCAACGGTTTAGCAATACTGGAAAAATTAGCGATGAAGCGACGATAAAAATTAGCAAAGCCCAGGAACTTCTGCAAGCTCTTCACAGATGTCGGTTGAGTCTAATCGTAAATGGCCTGAACTTTAACAGGGTCCATCTTGATAGTAGAAGGGGAAAAAATGAAACCCAAAAATGAAACCTTCTGAACTCCAAAGAGACACTTTGACCCCTTCACAAACAAGGAATTCGCACGAAGGACCTGGAACACCATTCTGACCTGCTTCACATGAGACTCCCAATCATCCGAAAAGACCAAAATGTCATCCAAATATACAATCATGAATCTATCCAGGTACTCTCGGAAGATGTCATGCATAAAGGACTGAAACACAGATGGAGCATTAGAAAGCCCGAATGGCATAACCAGGTACTCAAAATGGCCCTCGGGTGTATTAAATGCCGTTTTCCATTCATCACCCTGTTTAATTCGCACAAGATTATACGCACTACGAAGATCTATCTTGGTGAACCAACTAGCCCCCTTAATCCGAGCAAATAAATCAGACAGCAGCGGCAAAGGATACTGAAATTTGACTGTGATCTTATTAAGAAGGCGGTAATCAATACAAGGTCTCAAAGAACCATCCTTCTTGGCCACAAAAAAGAACCCTGCTCCCAATGGGGACGACGACGGACGAATATGACCCTTCTCCAAGGATTCCTTTATATAACTCCGCATAGCGGCATGCTCTGGCACAGATAAATTAAACAGACGGCCCTTAGGAAACTTACTACCAGGAATCAAATTAATAGCACAGTCGCAATCCCTATGAGGAGGTAGGGCACCAGATTTTGGCTCTTCAAATACATCCCGGTAATCTGATAAAAACTCAGGGACTTCAGAAGGAGTGGAAGGCGAAATTGACAGCAATGGAACATCACCATGTACCCCCTGACAACCCCAGCTGGACACAGACATAGATTTCCAATCCAACACTGGATTATGGACCTGTAGCCATGGCAACCCCAAAACGACCACATCATGCAGATTATGCAACACCAAAAAGCGAATGTCCTCCTGATGTGCAGGAGCCATGCACATGGTCAATTGAGTCCAGTACTGAGGCTTATTCTTGGCCAAAGGCGTAGCATCAATTCCTCTCAATGGAATAGGATACTGCAAGGGCTCCAAGAAAAAACCACAGCGCCTGGCAAACTCCAAGTCCATCAAATTCAGGGCAGCGCCTGAATCCACAAATGCCATTACAGAATAGGACGACAGAGAGCAAATCAGAGTAACGGACAACAGAAATTTAGACTGTACCGTACCAATGGTGGCAGACCTAGCGAACCGCTTAGTGCGCTTAGGACAATTGGAGATAGCATGAGTGGATTCACCACAGTAAAAACACAGCCCATTCCGACGTCTGTGTTCTTGCCGTTCAGCTCTGGTCAAAGTCCTATCACACTGCATAGGCTCTGGCCTATGCTCAGAGAATACCGCCAGATGGCATGCGCCGATCGATCTGAATGGCCAAGGACATAGACTCATTCAGACCAGCAGGCGTGGGAAATCCCACCATGACATCCTTAAGGGCTTCAGAAAGACCCTTTCTGAAAATTGCCGCCAGGGCACATTCATTCCACTGAGTAAGCACAGACCACTTTCTAAACTTCTGACAGTACACCTCCACTTCATCCTGACCCTGACACAGAGCCAGCAAGATTTTCTCTGCCTGATCCACTGAATTTGGTTCATCATAAAACAATCCAAGCGCCAGAAAAAACGCATCAACATCACGCAATGCAGGATCTCCTGGCGCAAGGGAAAATGCCCATTCTTGAGGGTCACCACGCAACAAAGAAATTATGATTTTTACTTGTTGAACGGGGTCACCAGAGGAGCGGAGTTTCAAAGCTAGAAACAGTTTACAATTATTTTTGAAATTCAAGAACCTAGATCTATCCCCAGAAAACAAATCAGGAATAGGAATTCTAGGCTCTAACATAGGATTCTGAACCACAAAATCTTGAATGTTTTGTACCCTTGCAGTGAGATGATCCAGACAAGAGGACAGACCCTGAATGTCCATATCTACACCTGTGTCCTGAACCACCCAAAGGTCTAGGGGAAAAGAAAGACAAAACACAGTGCAAAGAAAAAAAAATGGTCTCAGAAGTTCTCTTATCCCTCTATTGAGATGCATTAATACTTTGGGCCAGCTGTACTGTTATGACCTGGTGGTTAGGAGCACCCGACCTGATAGTTAAACTCATACAGGACAAGCTCTGGGATGTGGGAGCTCTGCTGACCGCAAGCCCTAATCCTATCGCACACACTAGAAATAGCCGTGGAGCGCTCCTGACGCTCCCTATGCGCCTCGTCACAGCCTAAGGACTAGCTAGCCCTAGAGATAGAAAATAAAGCCTACCTTGCCTCAGAGAAATTCCCCAAAGGTATAGGCAGCCCCCCACATATAATGACTGTGAGTAAAGATGAAAGTCACAAACGCAGAAATGAAACAGGTTTCAGCAAAGGGAGGCCAGACTTACTAAATAGACAGAGGATAGGAAAGGTAACTTTGCAATCAGCACAAAAACCTACAAAAGACCATGCAGAGTGTGCAAAAAAGACCTCCGCACCGACTCACGGTGCGGAGGGGCCACTCTGCATCCCAGAGCTTCCAGCTAGCAAGACAAAATCATGATAACCAGCTGGACAAGAAAACAAAGAACAAATAATGACTATCAGGAACTTAGCTTCTGCAGGAGAAGGCAGGTCACCAGAGAGATCCAGGAGCGAACTGAACAAATGCAAAAACATTGACAGCTGGCATGGAGTAACGATCTGAGAGGAGTTAAATAGAGCAGCCAACCAAAGGATAAACCACGTCACCTGTGTAAGGAACCTCAGAAGCAGCAGCTTCACTCATAGCCACCAGAGGGAGCCCATAGACAGAACTCACCGAAGTACCATTCACGACCACAGGAGGGAGTTCGACAACAGAATTCACAACACACGTAGTTCAGTCACATTTTCTGAACAAGTTCTGTCAGTCACAGTGCCACGTAGTTCAGTCACATTTACAGAACAACTTCTGTCAGTCACAGTGCCACGTAGTTCAGTCACATTTACTGAACAAGTTCTGTCAGTCACAGTACCATGTAGTTCAGTCACATTTACTGAACAAGTTCTGTCGTCACAGTGCCACGTAGTTCAGTCACATTTATTGAACAAGTTCTGTCAGTCACAGTGCCACATAGTTCAGTCATGTTTACTGAACAAGTTCTGTCAGTCACAGTGCCACGTAGTTCAGTCACGTTTACTGAACAAGTTCTGTCAGTTACAGTGCCACGTAGTTCAGTCACATTTACTGAACAAGTTCTGTCAGTCACAGTGCCACGTAGTTCAGTCACATTTACTGAACAAGTTCTGTCAGTCACAGTACCAAGTAGTTCAGTCACATTTACTGAACAAGTTCTGTCAGTCACAGTGCCACGTAGTTCAGTCACATTTACTGAACAAGTTCTGTCAGTCACAGTGCCACGTAGTTCAGTCACTCCTATGACTAAGTGCGCCGTGGTGCGCCAGAAACGCGTCAGGCAGAGAGAGTCTCTCTCTCTCTCTTTTTTAATATTGTTTTTTTAAAATGCTTCAATAAATTTTGGATATTTTACTTACACTGGATGGACGTGCTGGATATTCCCTTTTCCTTTCTTCTACTTCAGCTGAAATCACCAGCAGGTACGGCACCCACCAGCTACATTCATTTGCAACGGCTTACAGATGCATGTCTCGGCGTGTCAAGCTCCTAACCTTCCCTCTTCCCCCTCCTCTTTTTCTTGTAGTTCAGTCACGTTTACTGAACAAGTTCTGTCAGTCACAGTGCCACGCACAAATATAGTGTCGATGTACTTCTTTCGTCCGATGATTTATTTAAATACAGTTAGATATTCATGTAATGGTTTGTATATTTTGATGATCTGTTTAATAATTTCGTTCAGTTGTATTAAGTTCTATGAGCAATAAAATTTTATGATAATGTATATATTTTACCCGGAAAATCCTGTGTATTCATTGCATTATTCTTAAATCTTCATAAATAAACTACATACATATTCTAGAATACCTGATGCGTTAGAATCGGGCCACCATCTTGTAATAACAATAATAAATAAAATTAATAAAACTTAAATTAAACTCGTGACTGTGGGTTTCTTCTTGAGAATCTTGATCAATTACCCAGATGGTGACTCTCTCCATCTCTCCAGAGTGCGTCCCAGGTGTATTTCTTACTGTACTTCCTTGAATATACAAATATTAGATGCTCATTGCTTACAACATATTTATTATCAGCTTTTTATAGCAAGTTTCCTTTTTACTTGGTACCATATTGCACATATTATATTCCTGGCAACCTCTTCAGCACATGAAAAACACTTCACAATATTTGGACTTCAGCATTCAAGCTTTCTGCCATTTTTTTAACGTGAGCATCTGTTAAATTTACTTCAGTATCTTATTTATCTCATGTATTGATTTTTTAATTCTGAGTTTTATCCTATATATGACGTTAGCTGTAAATCCTAGGAATCTAATATCATGAAGCTGAGTACTTTAACATGTATTAATAAGGAACGAAATGTCCATACAAATTTTCTGCTAATATTAAATGCTGCACTCATTCATTTTGCTTTTTAAAATGGACAAATGAAAGTAATCCAGGCTTGTGGGCAGGATTTTTAGCTGTGATGAGTGAAGCACTACCCAATTAACTTAAAAGGGGTGTACTTTACATTTATTCTCCACCAATTAAATCAATTAAATGGAATCTGTCACTAGGGTTATTCCAGCATATGAAATCAATCAAGCACGTATTGACAAAGACTAATTCCAGCACCGTATTCCTTCTATTTTTTTAAGGAAGTCTTTCACTAGTTTATTGCTATTTAATCTGAGAGCAGCATAATGTAGGGGCAGAGACCATGATTCCAAGGATGTGTCACTTACTCAGGAGTTTGCTGTAGTTTCAATATTATCAGTGTTTTCACTCCACGAGATTATCACTGCCAGACTAGGTGTCACATGCCAGGTAGTCAGGCTCATCTGTGTAACCACGCCCCCAACACTGATTGGCAGCTAGCTTATGGTGTACACAGAAATCTGCCAATCAGGAGTGTGGGAGGGGTCATACAAAGCTCAGCATTCTGACCGGTGCTACAGCTACAGCAGAGTAAACAGTAATTTTATCAAAACTACACAAAGCAGCCCAATAAGTGATACATTGCTTGAATCAGGGTCTCTGCCCCTACCTCGTGCTGCTCTCAGATTCCACAGCAAAAACCTGCTGATAGATTCCCTTTAAATCTCTGGTTATCTGCTGTGACTTTGGAGTCCAACATATTCATGACATGCAGCTCTCCAAGACTACTCTCAACTGATTAACAGCTTTCTTCTTATGCTGTGAATAGTGAGAAAGTTGTCAGTCAGCAACAGGTGGGAAGTGGATCCACAACTTGCGTAAACACCAAAAAGAAGATGTCATGCTATATAGAGGGGACCACCAAACAATAACCGAAGAAATATAGAAATAACAGCAAATATTTTATTATGTCGACCAAAACAAAACAAACAACACATTACAATATTAAAAACATTTAAAAACACCCAAATGTGACATCATGGATTCCAACAAGGAACCTCCCCCTGGACATGTAATATGCTAGAAATTCAACTAATTATTTAATTCATGGGTACAGCTGTTCTAAACATATCTTTCCAAGATGGTAGTACTAAACATGGCATAACCAGCTAATAGTCACACAAATCAATACATGATGAAAGGGGTGGAGGTATATACCTGGCCCAGCTCGCAGCATGAATATCAGGCACAATAAAAAATAGTAAGGTTATTGCAATGGGTAACTGCTATATACATGTGTATAACAAAGATGCAGCAGGATATATAGCAAGGTAAACATATATAGGCCTAAAGTAAGGACAATAGGCTATCCTGTTAGAGCATGTGCAAAAGCCAAAGCCCATATATAGCAAGTGTACCTATATACTCGCATAATGACCATAATGCCGGAGTGGGCCAGATAAGATATTATGTTTATATAGGCAGGCAAATATCCAAATATATAAGTAGAGGATGTACCCCCTTTGGACATATAATAACCAACTAAAATGAAAACAATAAGCAATGTCCGAAGACAGGGAAGTACATCTATATTAAGCGCCCATATTATGACCCACACACCTATAGAATGGGGTGGCAGCCGAGAGATAATGAAACCCCAAAATGCTGAGATTCAAATAAGGTGCAATTGCATTAGTCCCATAAACACCGAGATAATGTCTAGGTGCCGGAGTGGCCCTCAAACCGGGCATACAATCCTAGGGAGACCAGCGTATGGAATAATCTACAGCATATAGAGGAACACACAAGAGGCCCACTTATAGAGGGCAAAATGCTACCATCTCTGTACAAGTATAAAGTGGTGACGCTGATAGAACATGACCATGATACCCATCCATACAGAGGTCCAGGGGGCAGAAGCCCAACGCGTTGCGCCACCAAAGTGGCTTCGTCAGGGGCAGGCCCTGACGAAGCCACTTTGGTGGCGCAACGCGTTGGGCTTCTGCCCCCTGGACCTCTGTATGGATGGGTATCATGGTCATGTTCTATCAGCGTCACCACTTTATACTTGTACAGAGATGGTAGCATTTTGCCCTCTATAAGTGGGCCTCTTGTGTGTTCCTCTATATGCTGTAGATTATTCCATACGCTGGTCTCCCTAGGATTGTATGCCCGGTTTGAGGGCCACTCCGGCACCTAGACATTATCTCGGTGTTTATGGGACTAATGCAATTGCACCTTATTTGAATCTCAGCATTTTGGGGTTTCATTATCTCTCGGCTGCCACCCCATTCTATAGGTGTGTGGGTCATAATATGGGCGCTTAATATAGATGTACTTCCCTGTCTTCGGACATTGCTTATTGTTTTCATTTTAGTTGGTTATTATATGTCCAAAGGGGGTACATCCTCTACTTATATATTTGGATATTTGCCTGCCTATATAAACATAATATCTTATCTGGCCCACTCCGGCATTATGGTCATTATGCGAGTATATAGGTACACTTGCTATATATGGGCTTTGGCTTTTGCACATGCTCTAACAGGATAGCCTATTGTCCTTACTTTAGGCCTATATATGTTTACCTTGCTATATATCCTGCTGCATCTTTGTTATACACATGTATATAGCAGTTACCCATTGCAATAACCTTACTATTTTTTATTGTGCCTGATATTCATGCTGCGAGCTGGGCCAGGTATATACCTCCACCCCTTTCATCATGTATTGATTTGTGTGACTATTAGCTGGTTATGCCATGTTTAGTACTACCATCTTGGAAAGATATGTTTAGAACAGCTGTACCCATGAATTAAATAATTAGTTGAATTTCTAGCATATTACATGTCCAGGGGGAGGTTCCTTGTTGGAATCCATGATGTCACATTTGGGTGTTTTTAAATGTTTTTAATATTGTAATGTGTTGTTTGTTTTGTTTTGGTCGACATAATAAAATATTTGCTGTTATTTCTATATTTCTTCGGTTATTGTTTGGTGGTCCCCTCTATATAGCATGACATCTTCTTTTTGGTGTTTACGGATCTTACTATAGGTCATGCTGTGGGTAGAACCCCAGTTTTTTGGTATTGTATTCGATGGTGCCCTCCATCTTTCTGTTATACAATGGATCCACAACTTGGGAACATCGAGGACTAATAAGCGTGAAAACGTAATGGAGAGGACTTCCAAGGTCGGCTTCTGTTGCAGCATGTAACCAAGGATTGTTCTGAAAAAGTAATGCAATCAGTGTACTTTGTGCAATGGCAGCTTGCCTAAATCAGGTGAAAGATTACTGTTAAAGAGAACCTGTCACCAAAAAACGCTATTAACCTGCCGGTGCTGGTTCAATTACTGCTCTGAGCAGAGGCGTATCCAAGGGGGCAGGCGGGGCATCTGTCTGGGCACAGCCGACACGGGAACACCATCGGGGCCACCTGATGTAGCAGTCAAAGGTGTCTCCCGGCACCGAAGATAATAGTAGAGATTTGAGGACATAGTTTGGGGGGGGCAAGGAAGGCATGGGTGGGGACGCAATATGGGGAGTCACAGTGGGAGAAATTTGAGTACACAATATGAAGAGCAAGGGGCAGATGGATATGTAGAGAACAGTATGGGTGGGGATGGGTGCGGACACATGTATGGAGAGCAGAGTGGGGAAATTGATGACAGTATAAGGAACAAGGAGGCTGGATGTGTGCAGACACGTGTGGGGAGTAGGGGGGAGAAATTTGAGGACAGTATGGGGAGAAGGGGAAAAATTTGAGGACAGTATGGTGGGAGAAATTTGAAGACCGTATGAGGAGCGAGGAAGCGGGATGGGTGCGCACACAGTATGGGGAGTGAGGAGGCGGGAAGGGTGCAGAATGAGGAGCGAGGAGAAGCATGCATGTTGGCACGATATGGGGAGCGAGAGTGATGGAATGGGTGCAGACACAGTATGAGGAGGCAGTATGGAGCGCAAGGGGGTAAATATATAAAGGGACAGTATGGTTAGCAGCGGGGATGTGAGAGGAGACAGTATGAGATGGGAGTGGGAAATGTGTGAAGAGACTATTGAGGGGAATACTGTGAGGAGATAGTATTGCAGAGAAAAATGTGAGTGGGAACAGAATAGAAACTGAGCAGTGTGGGGGGGTAGCATGGGGGAACAGTGCAAGGGCCCAGTAAAATGCAACATGTTGCGTTTGCAGCCCCCTGCCAGGTGTACCGAAACGATGCATGCGTCACAAAACGCACCAAAACGCATGACAACGCATGTCCATGCGCCCCCAATGTTAAAGATAGGGGCGCATGACGCATGCGTCGTTATGCGTCGACGACGCTGCGCCCAAAGGCGCAAATGTGAACGTAGCCTAAGGAAGGGACTGTATGCCAAGGAGAGGTAATGTGCTGAGGGTGCACAGTATAGAGACTGGGTCCTTTAGGAGGGACACACTGTGTGAGGACATTGTAAAGAGGGGGCCCAGTATGGATAGGGGGAGGCAGTGTGCATAGCATGTACCATAAGAGGGACGGTGTGCGGGTCATATTTTGCGCAGGGAATACACTGAGGTGGTGCAATTATTTATTCATGGGCACAATGTAGGGCAGATATTTTTATTTAGGAGCATTGTAATGACATTGTTATTTTTATGGGTTTTGTGTGGGATGTACTGCACAAGACTGGAGAAGATGGAAGTCTGCAGAGATGAGCTGTAGATGAGAAAAGTCATGATGGCGTCTGGACAAGATAAAGAAAAGAAAGAGAACGACTCCAATCAGAGATAAAGTCATTCATCAGGTACCTGGATGTAAATGTTTGTTTATGATACCCACTAATTCTTATCCGTGCTGTGGTTCCTGTATGATCTGCAGCCTGATGATGACTGATCACACTGAATATTGAGAGAATTAGGGAGAGCAGTTTGTCGGCACGTGACTAAGTGTGCAAATCGCATATGTGCTTGAAGGGGGACGTCAAACTAAATTCTTGTCCCGGGTGCCAGAAAACCTGGATACACTTCTGGCTTTCAGTTACAGAGCGGCGGCTGTAACCGCACCCCCGACTCTTACTGACACTGGCTCTTTACTGCAGCCGGCTGTCAGTCAGGTTCGGGGATGCGGTTACAGCGGCCGCTCTGTATACTCAGAGCTGTGACTGAACGTTTGTCTTTCCTGTGACTGAATCCCGAATGCTGTGGGGGGGGGGGGGAGGGAATATATCTGCAGGTTAATAGCATTTTGTTATGGTGACAGGTTCCCTTTATTGGGTTTATAAGTACATTTTTCATAACTTAACATAAAAACAAATCTTTATTTTAGGATTTTTATATTGTATTTTACCAGTAGACAGGGTAGTTATATTTATGCATACAGTATATCGATACATATACATATATGTATGAAACTCTAGAAATGTATCATTTTAGCGTAATATTTTGGTTTTAATTTGTTTTCAGATTAAATAGAAAAAAATCAATAAATGATTTAAAAAGTATGAATTGTCATGTAACAAAAGCTGCTGACTTATAGCATGGTGAACTACAAGAGTTCGGTACTGTCCCGATGGGTCACCTTGTCGCGGCAGGATGGCTTTTACACTTTTTTGATCAATGTTTGACCTATATTATTTATATGTACTATTACTAATTATTTACTTATTACAAGGTATTTGCTCATTTTTTATCTTAGGTCATGGCAAGAACTATTTAGGAAAAAAAGAGCAAGTTGATAAATTGAACACTGCTGATGTGATATAGGAATTATGAAGAAGAAAACATGAAATTATGCACGATGTATTATAATGCCCAAATGGCCTCTAAGGTGTAAAAAGACAAAAGTCGCAAAAATAGACACACAAATTTATAACCTGACGCATTTGTTGGTATCACAATAATTAAGAAATTTAATATTCGTGAACAGAAATCAACTCAGGAACTTATTCTTGTCTTTATTAATAGATATGTTCGGCCTGTCGCGGGCAATCTACTAGAATCTATTAGTTGCATTAAGATACGTTCTGTCAGTTTTTATTAGAGCGCAGCAGTAAATTAAAAATGTCCCCAGCTTTTTAAAACATATTAATGGCGTGTCTTGTCTCCTTGGAATATAGAAGTGGCTGCATCATTGTGCATTTACAGACATTATCAGAAAAAAACCTGGCCCATCCACTTAGATGAAAAGGCAAAGCTGCGGAACACTGCTGTCGTCTTGCATTAGCAAACACCATTTAAATATGGCCTGAGCAAGTCGGAATTAGCAGGATGGATTAGGCTGCACTGATGTGAGCAAACACTTGTAAGACGTTTTACAATGTGGTCCCTTCAACCTCAATTTAACCCCTTACCTGGAACGTTCCTGTTGGAGCGGGTTATTATCTCTCCTTCCAGGTGCGGAGTATTACTCAGTACTGTATTAGCTGTGCATGGTAAATAACGGACCTGTCAATTTAGTTCTAATCGATGAGGACAAATGAGGTTACAAACCACGTAATGCACTCACTTTCCTTAGCCGTAGATCACACGGACAAGGTGGTGAAATGTGCCATTAGCCCTAATGCTCGCGGTTTCCATAAATACAGCTCTCCTATCTCTGAAATGGAGCACGTTCCGTTTTACGGTACATACAGCAAAATAAAAAACATGACCATAATGAATTTTTTTTCATCTGCCAAAAACAACCCATTATTATTGATCTGTGATCTGATTGCCCACAAACAAATCCACAGTCACTACATGGATTTAATAGAAGTACATAAAAGAAGCACAAATAACTGTATAGATATCAAATATCAGACATGTTCCCACCATTGTTAGAACTTAGTGAATTAAAGAGAACCTGACAGATGAAGGACTGGCACCATGTTGCTGTGACAGCCTTGCAAAAACGTAAATACATATATTATGAATTGATATGCCATAATAAAAAAGTGACAGATAATCAAAGGGGTTAATTACCCATAAGAACGATATCTTCAGTCCAAGATACGGCCATGGACCCCCCGATGCGCGTTTCGCGAGCGTTACTGACGCTTCCTCAAGGGGGAGAGGAAGCGACAGTAACACTCGCGAAACGCGCGTCAGGGTCTGTGGCCGCATGTTGGACTGGAGTTATTGCTCTTATGGGTAATTAACCCCTTTGATTATCTGTCACTTCTTTATTATGGCATAGCGATTTATATAATACTAGATTGTGGCCCGATTCTAACGCATCGGGTATTCTAGAATATGCATGTCCCCGTATATGGACAATGATGATTCCAGAATTCGCGGCAGACTGTGCCCGTTGCTGATTGGTCGAGGCAACCTTTATGACATCATCGTCGCCATGGCAACCATTATGACATCTACGTCGATACTGTGCCCGTCGCTGAATCAGAAACGTGGGATTTCTACGTCCTTTATGACATCATCGTCGCTGTGCCCGTCGCTGATTGGTCGAGGCCTGGCGGCCTCGACCAATCAGAGACGCGGGATTTCCAGGACAGACAGACAGAAAGACAGACGGAAAACCCCTTAGACAATTATATATATAGATATGTATTTACGTTTTTGCAAGGCTGTCACAGCAACATGGTGCCTGTCATTAGGCTCATCACTTGTAGGATAAGCAGTATTTGTTATATATTTTTTTCGCTATGCTATTCTGGTCCTAATTGGCGGCTGCAGAAATCTTGTCATTCTTGTGGATCACACTTTTATCCATACATGCAAGAATTCTCTTAAAGTATTCTATTTGGTATTTATTTAGTGTACTTTGTATCAATAAAAATTTACATATTTTTATATATGATAACTCTGGTTCTCCCCTTTTTTTGTAAGGGGTAGAGACCCTGATTCCAGTAATGTGTCGCTGGGCTGCTTGCTGCTCACTATTTTCTCTGCTGCAGATTTAGCATGTCTCTGAATAATCTCGCCCACACCATTGATTGGCAGCTTTCTGTGTACACTCTGCATAGGCAGAAAGCTGCCAATCAGTGTTGGGTGTGGGGTTATACACATCTCATTAATATAGAGGACTACCTGGCAGCAGGTTTACCAGTCCTGTAATGATAATTTCCTGCTAAAAACAGTGATTTTATCAAAGCTACAGCAAGCAGCCCAGTAAATGACACATCACTGGAATCAGAATTTACCTCTACATTATGCTGCTCTCAGTTTAGGTGACAAAAACCTAGTGACAGATTTGATTTAAAGCATAATCAATATATGAAGACCATAGTAGCAAATAATGAATGGAAAAAAATTGGACAAGGAAGATATATGGCTGCATAGCAACATTCTAGTTATCAAGTGCCGATTGCTATGGTAACATGAATTTCGTGCATACACGTCTAACCATGAAAAACACAGGAACCCTTACAGAAAGTAACAAGCAGTGGTGTGATATATACAGAACATGATGGCGAAAATTACCACAATCCCAACATGCTTTTTACTGTTGCTTCACTTTCCCCTACCTGGAAGAGGAAAGGTGAGGAAGGACACATCTGTACACCAGCAGATGTCCTACAAACTGACTGATGCCAACAGCACATTCCTGAAAGCAGTAACGGTCGGAGGAAGAGCAAGGGTTAACAGGGGGATTTAATACAGCAGCGTTACTCCAGACCGTGGGGGGGGGGGGGGGGGTAAATGGAAGATAGGATAATAAAACTGTATATGATTAATTTAGGGGCAACAGGTGTATAATAAGGTAGGGGAGAGTTCAAAGTTATCAAATTTATAGATCTGGCGTTGATGAGGAGCAGTCTCTGAGATGATAGCAGTGGCGTCCCGGCCTGAACGCTTGAAGAATCCGGTGTTGTCCTGGCATGGAAGGGGCCTTGGATTCCAGTGTCGTCGGTGGTTCTGGGATGTCCGGTCGCAGGTCCTGGGTCCAAGGGGAGATCCACTGGAGGAGGAACAGTCCTTTCTTTTAAGAGCTGACACAGCACGGGAGTATGTGGGAGCGGATATGTCAGGCAGCCGCATTCTGTCTACGGCCTGGTTGTCCCATCTGGGAGTGTGCCCTCTACGGTCTGGTCGTAAGGAGGGATCACTCACGGTCAGTGGTATTACGGGAGTCAGCACGGTCAGCGATCTCTGGAAGCGTCTCCATCTGAAGTCTCTGGTAAGCTTCCATAGGCCACTCTGGCTTTGGCCTACATTATCCTGACCGTGCAGCGCAGGAGGGCTCACGCTCAGCCCCTGCACACTACAGCTTCCCGACCATACTGAACTTGTTCCCGCGCACTGTCACCCCTTTATGTCCTCCATACCCCCTGGTCTCAAGTTCAGAGGTCTGTCCGGAGAACTAAACTCTCCCCCTGCAACTCGGGTGACAGTACCAGTGGTTCCGGACTCGTCCTGGACAAGGCACCCCTTGGGTGTCTCTCCTTACATTCTCCAGGAGATTTACACTAAACAAATGGATTGTGGACAGGAGCTAAAGGGATTATAAAGGAAATTAAGATGTTAACACACTGGTAAAGGCTGACATAAAGCCTCTTTATTTGTTAATAACGAACGTGTTGGGAGCCACTTGGTGGTGGAAGCACTGTGCCAGGGCCCAAGGAAAGCCTGGAAGGGCATAACTAGGAGCCTCACCTAATCTGACATCGGATACACTGTCGCTGACGATACCGTGATCTGAGGCGAGACAAAGGGGGTGGACCAGATGCTGCCCCAGGATTGACCTTGGGAAGATGGCAGCTAACCCCCTAGAGACGAGTAGCTGGGGATGGCCCTAAAGAAGGAGGGTACAGTAGATGCAGACAGACGCTGTAGGATACGGGTACCATGGATTCAGACTGGTCCGGCAGATGTAGAGATGAGCACTGGCAGGTGCAAGTTGGACAGGCTGATGTACAGATGAGCTCTGGCAGGTGCGGCTGGACTGGCTGATGTATAGATGAGCACTGGTAGGTGCGGCTGGACTGGCTGATGTATAGATGAGCACTGGTAGGTGCGGCTGGACTGGCTGATGTATAGATGAGCACTGGCAGGTGCGGCTGGACTGGCTGATGTATAGATGAGCACTGGTAGGTGTGGCTGGACTGGTGGATTTATAGATGAGCACTTGCAGGTGCAGCTGGATCAGCTGATGTATAGATGAGCAGTGGAATGTACAGGCTGGACCAGCTGATGTATAGGCCGGAGGCATGGCTGAAAGACAGGCAGGAGGGCACAGCTGATAGGCAGGTGGGCACAGCTGATAGACAGGCAGGTATACAGGAATATGAGAACTCTGACCTGAGAACTAACAAGAGTGTTTAGGAAAAAACTTACAACGTTGCACAGGCACCTCCTTTCAGGTAGAGTTCCTTAAATAATACGTATCTCCCAGCCATTGGCTGGGGACACTAGGACGGCGCGCTGCCCCCTTAAGAAGATGGGACAGCGCGCCCTAATCACAGTCCCTGGGGATCTGTGTTCAGTGCGTGTACCCGGGGTATCAGCGGCTGGAGCAGGTAATGAGTAAGTTGGCATCTCTGCCAGGGAAGAGGAACAGCAGGCAGATACAACGGCGCTACAGTAACCCCCCCCCCCCTTTACTACCCCTCTTTGTCAAACCCACAAGAAATCTCTCCAGAAGAAGAGAGGCGTGGATGTTCTCCCTGGGCTCCCAGGACCTCTCCTCAGGACCCATTTAAAGAACTCATCAACTTCTGCATGTAGAAACATCTAATAACATGTATCTAATATATCTTTTCTACAACCCACAATGAATGTGATTGTATATTAATCAATCTACTAATAATATGTGCAAACATTTCAAAGTTCTCGGATTTCCATCCCATAGCTAATTAATTACACCAGTGTAAGAATAACAGGTTACACGGCTACCACAGATGATAACGTCATTGAGTAAAAGGTCGTATCGGTCAGGACTAGTGTTGAGCCACCTCCCTAGTGTTTAGGTTCGGTTCGTCGAACTGGGACGTGTTCGACGAATGTTCATCGAACGTTCAACAAACACCGTCAAACCCCATTGAAACCAATGGCAGGCAAGCACAAACACATACAAACACATAGAAAACACATAGAAAACACCTTAAAATGTGTCCAAAAGCTGACAAATTGCTCAGAAGACACAACAAACACATGGAAAAGTCACAACTACATATAGTCATGCGAAAATAAAAGAGGTGGAGGAGTAAAAGGAGGAGGAGACACAGATATAGGCATGTCATGCCCTTCTAAAATCAAGAAAGGCTGGAGTAAAAATCTAAAATCACCCTCCCAACAGCCAGACGTCGTGACAAAAAAAATTAAAAAAGAAATATCTTTAGGTAGAATGGCGGCGGGTTCATTCAGAACACTTTCCTTAGAAGACGTAGTGGTACCCCCGTTGGGAGTTGTGCCAAAAAAGGAACCCAATACATTCAGACTAATCCACCATTTGTCATATCCAATGGGCAGGTCAGTAAACGACAACATCGACGTGGAACCAAGTACAGTACTATGTACTGTACCTCCTTTGACGAGGCAATCAGGTGGGTCAAGAAGTTGGGAAGGGGCACCCTAATGGCCAAAACAGACATTGAGGGGGCGTTCCGGTTACCACCTGTGCCTCCGAATAGTGTCCTCCCATTGGGCTGCTTCTGTGAAGGAGCATACTACATAGATCGTTGTTTGCCCAGTGGGTGCTCCATATCCTGCTCACTATTTGAGGCGTTTAGTTGCTTCCTCGAACGTGTCGTCATGGACGTTTCTAAGGCGGCACATATTATCCATTACCTCGACAACTTCTTATGCCTGGGCCCAAAAGATTCGCCACAGTGTGAAAACACGCCGGTAGTCCACCTGTGAGAAGGAGAGAGCTGGAGGGAGAATGGACACCCCAGAGCCGAGGGGTTAGACTGAGAAAGAAAGAAGGCGCTGTAGCTTGCTTCATGGGTGGGGTACTCTGCTGAGTAGCTGAAATTGCTACTAGGCCCAAAATGATTTCCTGGGCCAGATGCCGTTAAAAAATAGTACTCAGGTAACCAGGCGTGTAGCTTGCTTCATGGGTGGGGTACGCTGCTGAGTAGCACCAAATTCTACTAGGCCCAAAAGTATTTCCTGGGCTAGATGCCGTTACAAAATAGTACTTGGGTAAACATGCGGTGTAGCTTGCTTCATAGGTGGGGTACGCTGCTAAGTAGCACTAAATTCTACTAGGCCCAAAAGGATTTTCTGGGCTAGATGCCGTTACAAAATGGAAGTTAGGTAAACAGGCGGTGTAGCTTGCATCATGGGTGGGGTACGCTGCTGAGTAGCACTAAATTCTACTAGGCCCAAAAGGATTTCCTGGGCTAGATGCTAGATGCCGTTACAAAATAGTAGTTAGGTAAACAGGCGGTGTAGCTTGCATCATGGATGGGGTACGCTGCTGAGTAGCACCAAATTCTACTAGGCCCAAAAGGATTTCCTGGGCTAGATGCCGTTACAAAATAGTAGTTAGGTAAACAGGCGGTGTAGCTTGCTTCATGGGTGAAGTACGCTGTTGAGTAGCACCAAATTCTACTAGGCCCAAAAGGTTTTCCTGGGCCAGATGCCGTTAAATATAGTACTTAGGTAAACAGGCGGTGGGCGGCTGGGCTATTCTGCTGACTAGCAGACACTGAAGCTTTGGAGCAGACCTCTGAATCCCAGGCCATAGTATGAGTAAACAACTCTGCAGAAGACCCCATCCACCTGGAATTGATGATGGCAACGTCATGTAAAACTCAGCAAGGGGACTAAATTCCAAAAATTCGGCCACAGAAACCACTTAAGTGGCATCAATTTCGCCAGAGTTTTTTAAAACGGTTGGTGAGGTGATTTTCAAGAATCATCAAGCTTTTAGTCTCCCCAAGATGACACAGGGATAGAAAAGTCCTTGCGGATCCAGGATTTGTTCATCTTGATGAATGTTAGTCTGTCTACATTGTCACTGGACAGCCGCGTGCGCTTATCTGTCAGCACACCACCAGCAGCGCTGAACACACATTCAGAGAGAACGCTGGCTGCGGGGCACGACAAGATCTCCAAGGTGTGAGTGGCGAGCTCAGGCCATTTTTCAAGATTGGAAGCCAGTCTCTGCTGATACTCCTGCATGCGTGAATCCCTTTCTATGGCAGGAATTATTTCGCCAAATTTACTTTTGTACCGGGGATCTAAGAGTGTGGCAACCCAGTAGTCGGCATTACTTTGGATTCTGACAATCCGAGGGTCATGTTGCAGGTAGTGCAGCAAGAAGGCATTCATGTGTCTTGCGCATCCAGGAGGACCAAGTCCTTGTCTTGGTGGTGGCGAGGTGAGAATCATGCTTCCTTCGTCTGCCCTCTCCCCCCCCAACCTCGCACAACAGAAATTTGATCAAGGTCTCCCTCATCTGATGAGTAGTGTTGAGCGATACCTTCCGATATCGGAAAGTATCGGTATCGGATAGGATCGGCCGATATTCAAAAAATATCGGATATCGCCGATACCGATACCCGATCCCAATGCAAGTCAATGGGACCAAAATATCGGAATTAAAATAAACCCTTTCTTGCCTTGTAGGTTCATTCTACATGAAGGAAATCAACTAAGAATAATGCCGGATGTATTTGGGGAGGTGGCGGAGACATTAAAGTCATAGAGGTTTATCCCAATCAAATAGAATAGCATGTTTTTATTTTTTTTTTAAGACGTTCGGAGTGACAAAGATATTGACTATGTACATTTTTTTTAATTATTTTGTCAGATATTGATGTTTCACTATTCCACGCCCTTCCCCTTCTTTTTTTTCTTTTTTTTTTTTCTTTTCCCACACTTTCATCTTCATCCTCATCAGCATCTTTGACATCAACTTCTTCTTCACCTTATTCATCTTCTTCTTCATCCTTTACCTTTTTTTTTTTTTTATTACATTCTTCATATTCATTTTATTCAACTATTATTATTCTTCCTATTCTACATATTCTTTTTATTCCACTGTTATTATTCTTCCTATTCTACTTCTTCATCATATTCTCATTTGTGACAGGCATTCCCGTAGTTGTTATCTATAAAAGTTGGAAGATTACACCTTCCGTTCTGCCAGTCACAAAAGTTACATTTGTCCGCGTTCAGTTTGGCCTGCAGCATCAGGCTTTATCCAGGGGCACCACGAGGAGGAACGGACTCACCCCCATACACTGCTTAGTCTTCTTCTGCATATAATTTAGATAATATCTTTTGCTCTGATATTAAGTCTTATGCTTAATGTTCTTCTGCTCTTTGTTATGCAGCCTCTTGTTCTTCTGCTTCTCGGTCTTCCATGTCGTCGTCTCCAGGGTCGTCGTCTCCAGTGTCGTCATCTCCGCCGTCGTCGTCTCCGCCGTCGTCGTCTCCGCCGTCGTCGTCTCCGCCGTCATCGTCGTCGTCATCGGGGTGGTCTTCCGGGTCGTCGTCATCGGGGTGGTCTTCCGGGTCGTCGACTTTAGGGTCTTCAACTTGGAAATGTAGCAGAAGGTACAAGAAGGCTGAGAAAATGCCAAGAACCAGCTGATGGAACTGGAACTCGGATGGCTACCCGAAGGTTCAAGAGCCTATGGAACTACCGAGGACCAGCTGACGTTACTGGAACCCGGTTACTAAGCAGGAGGTACCCGTGCTAAAAAGCACTACCAAGGACCGCCTGACGTTGGCGGAACTCGGATACCCAGAAGGAGGCACCTAAGCCAAAGGCTCTGCCCGGAACCAGCTGACGGTACTGGAACCAGGATGGGGAGCAGAAGGTACAAGAGCAAAAGACACTGCCGAGAACCAGCTGACGGTACTGGAACCCGGATGGGTAGCCGAAGGTCCAAGAGCCAATGGAACTACCGAGGACCAGCTGACGTTACTGGAACCCGGTTACTAAGCAGGAGGTACCCGTGCCCAAAAGCACTACCAAGGACCACCTGACGTTGGTGGAACTTGGATACCCAGAAGGAGGCACCTAAGCCAAAGGCTCTGCCCGGAACCAGCTGACGTTACTGGAACCAGGATGGGGAGCAGAAGGTACAAGAGCAAAAGACACTGCCGAGAACCAGCTGACGGTGCTGGAACCAGGTGGTGGACCTGAAGGCCCACAGGAGAGGAGAGAACAGCTAGGCCGCGAGGCAGCCGCAGTTACCGAACCCCAACAGTCCTACAGAGGGAGCAGGGCCTACTGGCACTACAGAACCAGCCTTGACTACCAAAACTGGAGGCACCCTGGAGTTGGCTAACCCGACAGCACCACGACGGGGCAAGCATAGGCGTCTCAGTGAGCTTGACACAACCCGGAAACAGCTGACGGTGCTGAAACCAGGCTTGGCACGAGGGAGTACCTGTGACAAGAACACTGCCGAGAACCAGCTGGCGGTGCTGGAACCCAGATGCGTTGCCCCAGTGTGCAAGAGCCAATGGCACCGAGGACCAGCTGGCGGTGCTGGAACCCGGTTACTAAGCTGTAGGTGCCCGCGCTTAAAAGCACTACCAAGGACCGCCTGGCGTTGGCGGAACTCGGATACCCAGGAGGAGGCACCTAAGCCAAAGGCTCGGCCTGGAACCAGCTGACGGTGCTGGAACCAGGTGGTGGACCCGAAGGTCCACAGGAGAGGAGAGAACAGCTAGGCCGCGAGGCAGCCGCAGTTACCGAACCCCAACAGTCCTACAGGGGGAGCTGGGCCTACTGGCACTACAGAACCAGCCTTGACTACCAGTTCACGCAGCCCACATAGGAAGCTCCTAAACTGGAGGCACCCTGGAGTTGGCTAACCCGACAGCACCACGACGGGGCAAGCATAGGCGTCTCAGTGAGCTTGACACAACCCGGAAACAGCTGACGGTGCTGAAACCAGGCTTGGCACGAGGGAGTACCTGTGACAAGAACACTGCCGAGAACCAGCTGGCGGTGCTGGAACCCAGATGCGTTGCCCCAGTGTGCAAGAGCCAATGGCACCGAGGACCAGCTGGCGGTGCTGGAACCCGGTTACTAAGCTGTAGGTGCCCGCGCTTAAAAGCACTACCAAGGACCGCCTGGCGTTGGCGGAACTCGGATACCCAGGAGGAGGCACCTAAGCCAAAGGCTCGGCCTGGAACCAGCTGACGGTGCTGGAACCAGGTGGTGGACCCGAAGGTCCACAGGAGAGGAGAGAACAGCTAGGCCGCGAGGCAGCCGCAGTTACCGAACCCCAACAGTCCTACAGGGGGAGCTGGGCCTACTGGCACTACAGAACCAGCCTTGACTACCAGTTCACGCAGCCCACATAGGAAGCTCCTAAACTGGAGGCACCCTGGAGTTGGCTAACCCGACAGCACCACGACGGGGCAAGCATAGGCGTCTCAGTGAGCTTGACACAACCCGGAAACAGCTGACGGTGCTGAAACCAGGCTTGGCACGAGGGAGTACCTGTGTCAAAAACACTGCCGAGAACCAGCTGGCGTTGCTGGAACCCAGATGCGTTGCCCCAGTGTGCAAGAGCCAATGGCACGACCGAGGACCAGCTGGCGGTGCTGGAACCCGGTTACTAAGCTGTAGGTGCCCGCGCTTAAAAGCACTACCAAGGACCGCCTGACGTTGGCGGAACTCGGATACCCAGGAGGAGGCACCTAAGCCAAAGGCTCGGCCTGGAACCAGCTGACGGTGCTGGAACCAGGTGGTGGACCCGAAGGTCCACAGGAGAGGAGAGAACAGCTAGGCCGCGAGGCAGCCGCAGTTACCGAACCCCAACAGTCCTACAGGGGGAGCTGGGCCTACTGGCACTACAGAACCAGCCTTGACTACCAGTTCACGCAGCCCACATAGGAAGCTCCTAAACTGGAGGCACCCTGGAGTTGGCTAACCCGACAGCACCACGACGGGGCAAGCATAGGCGTCTCAGTGAGCTTGACACAACCCGGAAACAGCTGACGGTGCTGAAACCAGGCTTGGCACGAGGGAGTACCTGTGTCAAAAACACTGCCGAGAACCAGCTGGCGTTGCTGGAACCCAGATGCGTTGCCCCAGTGTGCAAGAGCCAATGGCACGACCGAGGACCAGCTGGCGGTGCTGGAACCCAGTTACTAAGCTGTAGGTGCCCGCGCTTAAAAGCACTACCAAGGACCGCCTGACGTTGGCGGAACTCGGATACCCAGGAGGAGGCACCTAAGCCAAAGGCTCGGCCTGGAACCAGCTGACGGTGCTGGAATCAGGTGGTGGACCCGAAGGTCCACAGGAGAGGAGAGAACAGCTAGGCCGCGAGGCAGCCGCAGTTACCGAACCCCAACAGTCCTACAGGGGGAGCTGGGCCTACTGGCACTACAGAACCAGCCTTGACTACCAGTTCACGCAGCCCACATAGGAAGCTCCAAAACTGGAGGCACCCTGGAGTTGGCTAAACCGACCGCAACACGACGGGGCAAGCATAGGCGTCTCAGTGAGCTTGACACAACCCGGAAACAGCTGACGGTGCTGAAACCTGGCTTGGCACGAGGGAGTACTTGTGACAAGAACACTGCCGAGAACCAGCTGGCGGTGCTGGAACCCAGATGCGTTGCCCCAGTGTGCAAGAGCCAATGGCACGACCGAGGACCAGCTGGCGGTGCTGGAACCCGGTTACTAAGCTGTAGGTGCCCGCGCTTAAAAGCACTACCAAGGACCGCCTGACGTTGGCGGAACTCGGATACCCAGGAGGAGGCACCTAAGCCAAAGGCTCGGCCTGGAACCAGCTGACGGTGCTGGAACCAGGTGGTGGACCCCAAGGCCCACAGGAGAGGAGAGAACAGCTAGGCCGCGAGGCAGCCGCAGTTACCGAACCCCAACAGTCCTACAGGGGGAGCTGGGCCTACTGGCACTACAGAACCAGCCTTGACTACCAGTTCACGCAGCCCACATAGGAAGCTCCTAAACTGGAGGCACCCTGGAGTTGGCTAACCCGACCGCACCACGACGGGGCGAGCATAGGCGTCTCAGCGAGTTTGACACAACCCGGAAACAGCTGACGGTGCTGAAACCAGGTTTGGCACGAGGGAGTACCTGTGACAAGAACACTGCCGAGAACCAGCTGGCGGTGCTGGAACCCAGATGCGTTGCCCCAGTGTGCAAGAGCCAATGGCACGACCGAGGACCAGCTGGCGGTGCTGGAACCCGGTTACTAAGCTGTAGGTGCCTGCGCTTAAAAGCACTACCAAGGACCGCCTGACGTTGGCGGAACTCGGATACCCAGGAGGAGGCACCTAAGCCAAAGGCTCGGCCTGGAACCAGCTGACGGTGCTGGAACCAGGTGGTGGACCCCAAGGCCCACAGGAGAGGAGAGAACAGCTAGGCCGCGAGGCAGCCGCAGTTACCGAACCCCAACAGTCCTACAGGGGGAGCTGGGCCTACTGGCACTACAGAACCAGCCTTGACTACCAGTTCACGCAGCCCACATAGGAAGCTCCTAAACTGGAGGCACCCTGGAGTTGGCTAACCCGACCGCACCACGACGGGGCAAGCATAGGCGTCTCAGCGAGTTTGACACAACCCGGAAACAGCTGACGGTGCTGAAACCAGGTTTGGCACGAGGGTGTACCTGTGACAAAAACACTGCTGAGAACCAGCTGGCGGTGCTGGAACCCAGATGCGTTGCCCCAGTGTGCAAGAGCCAATGGCACGACCGAGGACCAGCTGGCGGTGCTGGAACCCGGTTACTAAGCTGTAGGTGCCCGCGCTTAAAAGCACTACCAAGGACCGCCTGACGTTGGCGGAACTCGGATACCCAGGAGGAGGCACCTAAGCCAAAGGCTCGGCCTGGAACCAGCTGACGGTGCTGGAACCAGGTGGTGGACCCCAAGGCCCACAGGAGAGGAGAGAACAGCTAGGCCGCGAGGCAGCCGCAGTTACCGAACCCCAACAGTCCTACAGGGGGAGCTGGGCCTACTGGCACTACAGAACCAGCCTTGACTACCAGTTCACGCAGCCCACATAGGAAGCTCCTAAACTGGAGGCACCCTGGAGTTGGCTAACCCGACCGCAACACGACGGGGCAAGCATAGGCGTCTCAGTGAGCTTGACACTACCCGGAAACAGCTGACGGTGCTGGAACCAGGTTTGGCACGAGGGAGTACCAGTGACAAAAACACTGCCGAGAACCAGCTGGCGGTGCTGGAACCCAGATGCGTTGCCTATTAAAGATTGTCTTCCTAGAGCCCCAACTAGCGGTGCTGGAGCAAAGGGTAAGCAGGGGGAGCAGAGTGTAGGCCGAAGCCTGCACTGGAGGCAGCTTTGTGTCAGCGTTGCGTTTGCAGGACACTTTGCCGGCTACACAGTGTGGGAACAGCTGGCGTTGCTGAACCCCACTAACACAATGGCGGGTGTTTTTCTCTGTGCAGCTAGCACTTGCGGGCAAAAACTTGCGATGTTAGAGCCCATGGTGAAGCAGGAGGAGGAGGAGAGGAGCAGAGTGTAGGCCGAAGCCTAGTTGAACCAATTTCAAAGGAAACCTTTAACCCCCCCTCAGGTGTTACAAACTACAAGAGAACTACTACTACTACTACTACTACTACTAAGAGAACTAAGTAATGTAATAGATAAACCATTATTTCTTATTTTTAGTGACTCTATAGCGACAGGGTCTGTTCCGCAGGACTGGCGCATAGCAAATGTGGTGCCAATATTCAAAAAGGGCTCTAAAAGTGAACCTGGAAATTATAGGCCAGTAAGTCTAACCTCTATTGTTGGTAAAATATTTGAAGGGTTTCTGAGGGATGTTATTCTGGATTATCTCAATGAGAATAACTGTTTAACTCCATATCAGCATGGGTTTATGAGAAATCGCTCCTGTCAAACCAATCTAATCAGTTTTTATGAAGAGGTAAGCTATAGACTGGACCACGGTGAGTCATTGGACGTGGTATATCTCGATTTTTCCAAAGCGTTTGATACCGTGCCGCACAAGAGGTTGGTACACAAAATGAGAATGCTTGGTCTGGGGGAAAATGTGTGTAAATGGGTTAGTAACTGGCTTAGTGATAGAAAGCAGAGGGTGGTTATAAATGGTATAGTCTCTAACTGGGTCGCTGTGACCAGTGGGGTACCGCAGGGGTCAGTATTGGGACCTGTTCTCTTCAACATATTCATTAATGATCTGGTAGAAGGTTTACACAGTAAAATATCGATATTTGCAGATGATACAAAACTATGTAAAGCAGTTAATACAAGAGAAGATAGTATTCTGCTACAGATGGATCTGGATAAGTTGGAAACTTGGGCTGAAAGGTGGCAGATGAGGTTTAACAATGATAAATGTAAGGTTATACACATGGGAAGAGGGAATCAATATCACCATTACACACTGAACGGGAAACCACTGGGTAAATCTGACAGGGAGAAGGACTTGGGGATCCTAGTTAATGATAAACTTACCTGGAGCAGCCAGTGCCAGGCAGCAGCTGCCAAGGCAAACAGGATCATGGGGTGCATTAAAAGAGGTCTGGATACACATGATGAGAGCATTATACTGCCTCTGTACAAATCCCTAGTTAGACCGCACATGGAGTACTGTGTCCAGTTTTGGGCACCGGTGCTCAGGAAGGATATAATGGAACTAGAGAGAGTACAAAGGAGGGCAACAAAATTAATAAAGGGGATGGGAGAACTACAATACCCAGATAGATTAGCGAAATTAGGATTATTTAGTCTAGAAAAAAGACGACTGAGGGGCGATCTAATAACCATGTATAAGTATATAAGGGGACAATACAAATATCTCGCTGAGGATCTGTTTATACCAAGGAAGGTGACGGGCACAAGGGGGCATTCTTTGCGTCTGGAGGAGAGAAGGTTTTTCCACCAACATAGAAGAGGATTCTTTACTGTTAGGGCAGTGAGAATCTGGAATTGCTTGCCTGAGGAGGTGGTGATGGCGAACTCAGTCGAGGGGTTCAAGAGAGGCCTGGATGTCTTCCTGGAGCAGAACAATATTGTATCATACAATTATTAGGTTCTGTAGAAGGACGTAGATCTGGGTATTTATTATAATGGAATATAGGCTGAACTGGATGGACAAATGTCTTTTTTCGGCCTTACTAACTATGTTACTATGTTACTATGTTACTATGTTACTACAAGAGACACACCTTGTGCAGTATTAATGCTGCACAAGTGAAAGGTTGCTCTATTAATTTGTCTACTTGCACACGCTGAATGAAAGACGTACACAATTTAGCCCATTCTACAGTCAAACTGTAGTGGATGCGTGACTTGGCTTTTTAAGGAGACGCAGCACAGGTGTCCCAAATAACGCCTTGGTGCTTGGCGCAGCTTCCTGAGCGTTGTTATTTGCTGTACAGGAGTCTGCGCTCTTGTGTTATCCCTTGGCAATGCCCTGTTAGAGCTGCCCGTCTTATGACCTCATTTCATGTTGGCCGGTGCGGTTAACGATGGCCATAAATCCCAGACCCACAGTGCCTTTTCATAAAGTCACACTGCGGTGCTGGGATTCGTGGCCTTGAGCAGTAAATATTTTGGCCGCTCACACACGTCCTTACACCTGCTTCAGACTGGGCGGCCTCTGCTGATCCCTTCTCGCATGCCGCGGCCATGAGGCTGCACAGTCTGAAGAAGGCGGAAGGAGATGAGTTAAGACAGGCGAAGATATGCACTGCTCGTGCCCATCAATCACACCCTCGCAGTCAAAATATATGAGACAACGAGGGGCGTTGTGTCGGGCAGGGCGGACGCACAGGCACAGCCAGCCAACCAATGATGTCAGAAGACGGGCAGCGCTAACAATGGGGGTGCTGCGTGTCATTAGAAAGGAAAGTCACACCTCAGGGACAGTGGAATGGTCTCTAATGAGACACATTTTGTACGTGTTGAGTTCCACGTGGGCAAGGAGAAAAAGTCAGCCACCTTGTACAAATGCAGCAGTACTGCTGTACAAGGTGGCTGTTATACATAGAAACACCTGGGGGGGTGGGGCCAGGTTCCCTTTAATTTCAGTTCATGTGCCTGCGTGGCGTTTGCAGGTCACGTTGCCGGCTACACAGCAGGGGAACAGCTGGCGGTGCTGAACCCCACTGACACATTGGCTGGTGTTTTTCTCTGTGCAGCTAGCACTTCCGGGCAGAAACTGGAGGTGTTTGAGCCCAGGGTCAGCAGGAGGAGGAGAGGAGCAGAGTGTAGGCCGAAGCCTGCACTGGTGGCAGCTTTTGGTCAGTTGTGCCAGCGTGGCTTGTACTGGACACGATGCCGGCTACACAGCGGGGGAACAGCTGGCGGTGCTGAACCCCACTGACACAATGGTGGGTGTTTTTCTCTGTGCAGCTAGCATGTCCGGGCAGAAACTGGAGGTGTTTGAGCCCAGGGTCAGCAGGAGGAGGAGAGGAGCAGAGTGTAGGCCGAAGCCTGCACTGGTGGCAGCTTTTGTTCTGTTGTGCCAGCGTGGCTTGTGCTGGACACGATGTAGGCTACACAGCAGGGGAACAGCTGGCGGTGCTGAACCCCACTAACACATTGGCTGGTGTTTTTCTCTGTGCAGCTAGCACTTCCAGGCTACAACTGGCGGTGTTATAGCCCAGGGTCAGCAGGAGGAGGAGAGGAGCAGAGTGTAGGCCGAAGCCTAGTTGAACCAATTTCAAAGGTAACCTTTAACCCCCCCTCAGGTGTTGCAAGGTACAAGAGCCACACCTTGAACTGCATTAATGATGCACAAGTCAAAGGTTGCTCTCTTAATTTTGCTCCTTGCACACGCTGAATAAAACACGTACACTATTTAGCCCATTATACTGTCAAACAGTAGTGGAGGCGTGACTTGTCTTTTTAAGGAGACGCAGCACAGGTGTACAAATTTACACCTAGGTGCTGGGCGCAGATTCCTTACCGTTGTTATTTGCAGTACAGGAAACTGCGCTCTTGTGTTATCCCTTGGCAATACCCTGTTAGTGCAGGCCGTCTCATGACCTCATTTCATGTTGGCCGGTGCGGTTAACGATGGCCATAAATCCCAGACCCACAGTGCCTTTTCCTAAAGTCACACTGCGGTGCTGGGATTCATGGCCTTGTGCAGTAAATATGGCCGCCGCTCACACATGTCCTTACACCTGCTTCAGACTGGGCGGCCTCAGCTGATCCCTTATCGCATGCCGCGGCCATGAGGCCGCACAGTCAGAAGAAGGCGGAAGGAGGGGAGTGAAGACAGGGGAACATATGCACTGCTCGTGCCCATCAATCACACCCTCGCAGTCAAAATATATGAGACAACGAGGGGCGTTGTGTCGGGCAGGGCGGACGCACAGGCACAGCCAGCCAACCAATGATGTCAGAAGACGGGCAGCGCTAACAATGGGGGTGCTGCGTGTCATTAGAAAGGAAAGTCACACCTCAGGGACAGTGGAATGGTCTCTAATGAGACACATTTTGTACGTGTTGAGTTCCACGTGGGCAAGGAGAAAAAGTCAGCCACCTTGTACAAATGCAGCAGTACTGCTGTACAAGGTGGCTGTTATACATAGAAACACCTGGGGGGGTGGGGCCAGGTTCCCTTTAATTTCAGTTCATGTGCCTGCGTGGCGTTTGCAGGTCACGTTGCCGGCTACACAGCAGGGGAACAGCTGGCGGTGCTGAACCCCACTGACACATTGGCTGGTGTTTTTCTCTGTGCAGCTAGCACTTCCGGGCAGAAACTGGAGGTGTTTGAGCCCAGGGTCAGCAGGAGGAGGAGAGGAGCAGAGTGTAGGCCGAAGCCTGCACTGGTGGCAGCTTTTGGTCGGTTGTGCCAGCGTGGCTTGTGCTGGACACGATGTCGGCTACACAGCAGGGGAACAGCTGGCGGTGCTGAACCCCACTAACACATTGGCTGGTGTTTTTCTCTGTGCAGCTAGCATGTCCGGGCAGAAACTGGCGGTGTTTGAGCCCAGGGTCAGCAGGAGGAGGAGAGGAGCAGAGTGTAGGCCGAAGCCTGCACTGGTGGCAGCTTTTGGTCGGTTGTGCCAGCGTGGCTTGTGCTGGACACGATGTCGGCTACCAGCAGGGGAACAGCTGGCGGTGCTGAACCCCACTAACACATTGGCTGGTGTTTTTCTCTGTGCAGCTAGCAGTTCCGGGCAAAAACTAGCGGTGTTTGAGCCCAGGGTCAGCAGGAGAGGAGCAGAGTGTAGGCCGAAGCCTAGTTGAACCAATTTCAAAGGTTATCTTTAACCCCCCCTCAGGTGTTGCAAGGTACAAGAGCCACACCTTGTGCAGCATTAATGCTGCACAAGTAAACGGTTGCTCTATTTAATTTGCTCCTTGCACACGCTGAATAAAACACGTACACTATTTAGCCCACTATACTGTCAAACAGTAGTGGAGGCGTGACTTGTCTTTTTAAGGAGATGCAGCACAGGTGTCAAAATTTACACCTAGCTGCTGGGCGCAGATTCCTGAGCGTTGTTATTTGCTGTACAGGAGTCTGCGCTATTGTGATCCCTTGGCCATGCGCTGTGAGCGCTTCCTGTCTTCTGACCTCATTTCATGTCGGCCGTTGCGGTTAGCGATGGACATGAATCCCAGACCCACAGTGTGTTTTCAAAAAATCACACTGCGTGGCTGGGATTCGTGGCCTTGTGCAGTAAATATGTTTGACACTCACACATGTCCTTACACCAGCTTCAGACTGGGCGACCTCATCTGATCCCTTATAGCCTGCCGCGGCCATGTGGACACCCAGTCTGAAGAAGGCGGAAGGAGATGAGTGAACACAGGCAAACATATGCACTGCACATGCCCATCAATCACACCCTCGCTGTCCAAAAAAATAAGACACCGAGGGGCGTTGTTTTGAGCAGGGCAGACGCACAGGCGCAGCCAGCTAACCAATGATGTCAAAAGACGGGCAGCGCTAACAAGGGTGGTGCTGCGTATCATTAGAAAGGAAAGTCACACCTCAGGGACAGTGGAATGGTCTCAATGAGACACATTTTGTACGTGTTGAGTTCCACGTGGGCAAGGAGAAAAAGTCAGCCACCTTGTACAAATGCAGCAGTACTGCTGTACAAGGTGGCTGTTATACATAGAAACACCTGGGGGTGGGGGGCAGGCTCCCTTCAATTTCAGTTGATGTGCCTGCGTGGCGTTTGCAGGTCACGTTGCAAGCTACACAGCAGGGGAACAGCTGGCGTTGCTGAACCCCACTGACACATTGACTGGTGTTTTTCTCTGTGCAGCTCGCATGTCCGGGCAAAAACTGGCGGTGTTAGAGCCCAGGGTCAGCAGGAGGAGGAGAGGAGCAGAGTGTAGGCCGAAGCCTAGTTGAACCAATTTCAAAGGTTACCTTTAACCCCCCCTCAGGTGTTGCAAGGTACAAGAGCCACACCTTGTGCAGCATTAATGCTGCACAAGTAAAAGGTTGCTCTATTTAGTTTGCTCCTTGCACACGCTGAATAAAACACGTACACTATTTAGCCCATTATACTGTCAAACAGTTGTGGAGGCGTGACTTGTCTTTTTAAGGAGACGCAGCACAGGTGTCAAAATTTGCACCTAGGTACTGGGCGCAGATTCCTGAGCGTTGTTATTTGCTGTACAGGAGTCTGCGCTATTGTGATCCCTTGGCCATGCGCTGTGAGCGCTTCCTGTCTTCTGACCTCATTTCATGTCGGCCTTTGCGGTTAGCGATGGACATGAATCCCAGACCCACAGTGTGTTTTCAAAAAATCACACTGCGTGGCTGGGATTCGTGGCCTTGTGCAGTAAATATGTTTGACACTCACACATGTCCTTACACCAGCTTCAGACTGGGCGACCTCATCTGATCCCTTATCGCCTGCCGCGGCCATGAGGACACCCAGTCTGAAGAAGGCGGAAGGAGATGAGTGAACACAGGCAAACATATGCACTGCACATGCCCATCAATCACACCCTCGCTGTCCAAAAAAATAAGACACCGAGGGGCGTTGTTTCGAGCAGGGCAGACGCACAGGCGCAGCCAGCTAACCAATGATGTCAAAAGACGGGCAGCGCTAACAAGGGTGGTGCTGCGTATCATTAGAAAGGAAAGTCACACCTCAGGGACAGTGGAATGGTCTCAATGAGACACATTTTGTATGTGTTGAGTTCCACGTGGGCAAGGAGAAAAAGTCAGCCACCTTGTACAAATGCAGCAGTACTGCTGTACAAGGTGGCTGTTATACATAGAAACACCTGGGGGTGGGGGGCAGGCTCCCTTCAATTTCAGTTCATGTGCCTGCGTGGCGTTTGCAGGTCACGTTGCAAGCTACACAGCAGGGGAACAGCTGGCGTTGCTGAACCCCACTGACACATTGACTGGTGTTTTTCTCTGTGCAGCTCGCATGTCCGGGCAAAAACTGGCGGTGTTTGAGCCCAGGGTCAGCAGGAGGAGGAGAGGAGCAGAGTGTAGGCCGAAGCCTGCACTGGTGGCAGCTTTTGTTCTGTTGTGCCAGCGTGGCTTGTGCTGGACACGATGTCGGCTACACAGCAGGGGAACAGCTGGCGGTGCTGAACCCCACTAACACATTGGCTGGTGTTTTTCTCTGTGCAGCTAGCACTTCCAGGCTACAACTGGCGGTGTTATAGCCCAGGGTCAGCAGGAGGAGGAGAGGAGCAGAGTGTAGGCCGAAGCCTAGTTGAACCAATTTCAAAGGTAACCTTTAACCCCCCCTCAGGTGTTGCAAGGTACAAGAGCCACACCTTGAACTGCATTAATGATGCACAAGTAAAAGGTTGCTCTCTTAATTTTGCTCCTTGCACACACTGAATAAAACACGTACACTATTTAGCCCATTATACTGTCAAACAGTAGTGGAGGCGTGACTTGTCTTTTTAAGGAGACGCAGCACAGGTGTACAAATTTACACCTAGGTGCTGGGCGCAGATTCCTTACCGTTGTTATTTGCAGTACAGGAAACTGCGCTCTTGTGTTATCCCTTGGCAATACCCTGTTAGTGCAGGCCGTCTCATGACCTCATTTCATGTTGGCCGGTGCGGTTAACGATGGCCATAAATCCCAGACCCACAGTGCCTTTTCCTAAAGTCACACTGCGGTGCTGGGATTCATGGCCTTGTGCAGTAAATATGGCCGCCGCTCACACATGTCCTTACACCTGCTTCAGACTGGGCTGCCTCAGCTGATCCCTTATCGCATGCCGCGGCCATGAGGCCGCACAGTCAGAAGAAGGCGGAAGGAGGGGAGTGAAGACAGGGGAACATATGCACTGCTCGTGCCCATCAATCACACCCTCGCAGTCAAAATATATGAGACAACGAGGGGCGTTGTGTCGGGCAGGGCGGACGCACAGGCACAGCCAGCCAACCAATGATGTCAGAAGACGGGCAGCGCTAACAATGGGGGTGCTGCGTGTCATTAGAAAGGAAAGTCACACCTCAGGGACAGTGGAATGGTCTCTAATGAGACACATTTTGTACGTGTTGAGTTCCACGTGGGCAAGGAGAAAAAGTCAGCCACCTTGTACAAATGCAGCAGTACTGCTGTACAAGGTGGCTGTTATACATAGAAACACCTGGGGGGGTGGGGCCAGGTTCCCTTTAATTTCAGTTCATGTGCCTGCGTGGCGTTTGCAGGTCACGTTGCCGGCTACACAGCAGGGGAACAGCTGGCGGTGCTGAACCCCACTGACACATTGGCTGGTGTTTTTCTCTGTGCAGCTAGCACTTCCGGGCAGAAACTGGAGGTGTTTGAGCCCAGGGTCAGCAGGAGGAGGAGAGGAGCAGAGTGTAGGCCGAAGCCTGCACTGGTGGCAGCTTTTGGTCGGTTGTGCCAGCGTGGCTTGTGCTGGACACGATGTCGGCTACACAGCAGGGGAACAGCTGGCGGTGCTGAACCCCACTAACACATTGGCTGGTGTTTTTCTCTGTGCAGCTAGCATGTCCGGGCAGAAACTGGCGGTGTTTGAGCCCAGGGTCAGCAGGAGGAGGAGAGGAGCAGAGTGTAGGCCGAAGCCTGCACTGGTGGCAGCTTTTGGTTGGTTGTGCCAGCGTGGCTTGTGCTGGACACGATGCAAGCTACACAGCAGGGGAACAGCTGGCGTTGCTGAACCCCATTGACACATTGACTGGTGTTTTTCTCTGTGCAGATCGCATGTCCGGGCAAAAACTGGCGGTGTTAGAGCCCAGGGTCAGCAGGAGGAGGAGAGGAGCAGAGTGTAGGCCGAAGCCTAGTTGAACCAATTTCAAAGGTTACCTTTAACCCCCCCTCAGGTGTTGCAAGGTACAAGAGCCACACCTTGTGCAGCATTAATGCTGCACAAGTAAAAGGTTGCTCTATTTAGTTTGCTCCTTGCACACGCTGAATAAAACACGTACACTATTTAGCCCATTATACTGTCAAACAGTTGTGGAGGCGTGACTTGTCTTTTTAAGGAGACGCAGCACAGGTGTCAAAATTTGCACCTAGTTACTGGGCGCAGATTCCTGAGCGTTATTATTTGCTGTACAGGAGTCTGCTCTATTGTGATCCCTTGGCCATGCGCTGTGAGCGCTTCCTGTCTTCTGACCTCATTTCATGTCGGCCGTTGCGGTTAGCGATGGACATGAATCCCAGACCCACAGTGTGTTTTCAAAAAATCACACTGCGTGGCTGGGATTCGTGGCCTCGTGCAGTAAATATGTTTGACACTCACACATGTCCTTACACCAGCTTCAGACTGGGCGACCTCATCTGATCCCTTATCGCCTGCCGCGGCCATGAGGACACCCAGTCTGAAGAAGGCGGAAGGAGATGAGTGAACACAGGCAAACATATGCACTGCACATGCCCATCAATCACACCCTCGCTGTCCAAAAAAATAAGACACCGAGGGGCGTTGTTTCGAGCAGGGCAGACGCACAGGCGCAGCCAGCTAACCAATGATGTCAAAAGACGGGCAGCGCTAACAAGGGTGGTGCTGCGTATCATTAGAAAGGAAAGTCACACCTCAGGGACAGTGGAATGGTCTCAATGAGACACATTTTGTACGTGTTGAGTTCCACGTGGGCAAGGAGAAAAAGTCAGCCACCTTGTACAAATGCAGCAGTACTGCTGTACAAGGTGGCTGTTATACATAGAAACACCTGGGGGTGGGGGGCAGGCTCCCTTCAATTTCAGTTGATGTGCCTGCGTGGCGTTTGCAGGTCACGTTGCAAGCTACACAGCAGGGGAACAGCTGGCATTGCTGAACCCCACTGACACATTGACTGGTGTTTTTCTCTGTGCAGCTCGCATGTCCGGGCAAAAACTGGCGGTGTTAGAGCCCAGGGTCAGCAGGAGGAGGAGAGGAGCAATGTGTAGGCCGAAGCCTGCACTGGTGGCAGCTTTTGGTCGGCTGTGCCAGCGTGGCTTGTGCTGGACACGATGCAAGCTACACAGCAGGGGAACAGCTGGCGTTGCTGAACTCCACTGACACATTGACTGGTGTTTTTCTCTGTGCAGCTCGCATGTCCGGGCAAAAACTGGCGGTGTTAGAGCCCAGGGTCAGCAGGAGGAGGAGAGGAGCAATGTGTAGGCCGAAGCCTGCACTGTTGGCAGCTTTTGGTCGGTTGTGCCAGCGTGGCTTGTGCTGGACACGATGCAAGCTACACAGCAGGGGAACAGCTGGCGTTGCTGAACCCCACTGACACATTGACTGGTGTTTTTCTCTGTGCAGATCGCATGTCCGGGCAAAAACTGGCGGTGTTAGAGCCCAGGGTCAGCAGGAGGAGGAGAGGAGCAGAGTGTAGGCCGAAGCCTAGTTGAACCAATTTCAAAGGTTACCTTTAACCCCCCCTCAGGTGTTGCAAGGTACAAGAGCCACACCTTGTGCAGCATTAATGCTGCACAAGTAAAAGGTTGCTCTATTTAGTTTGCTCCTTGCACACGCTGAATAAAACACGTACACTATTTAGCCCATTATACTGTCAAACAGTTGTGGAGGCGTGACTTGTCTTTTTAAGGAGACGCAGCACAGGTGTCAAAATTTGCACCTAGGTACTGGGCGCAGATTCCTGAGCGTTGTTATTTGCTGTACAGGAGTCTGCGCTATTGTGATCCCTTGGCCATGCGCTGTGAGCGCTTCCTGTCTTCTGACCTCATTTCATGTCGGCCGTTGCGGTTAGCGATGGACATGAATCCCAGACCCACAGTGTGTTTTCAAAAAATCACACTGCGTGGCTGGGATTCGTGGCCTTGTGCAGTAAATAGGTTTGCCGCTCACACATGTCCTTACACCTGCTTCAGACTGGGCGGCCTCAGCTGATCCCTTATCGCCTACCACGGCCAGGATGCCGCACAGTCTGAAGAAGGCGGAAGGAGATGAGTTAAGACAGGCGAACATATGCACTGCTCGTGCCCATAAACCACACCCTCGCTGACAAAATAAATATGACAACGAGGGGCGTTGTTTCTAGCAGGGCGGATGCACAGGCGCAGCCAGCTAACCATGATGACAAAAGACGGGAAACGCTACCAAGGGGGGTGCTGCGTATCATTAGAAAGGAAAGTCACACCTCAGGGACAGTGGAATGGTCTCAATGAGACACATTTTGTACGTGTTGAGTTCCACGTGGGCAAGGAGAAAAAGTCAGCCACCTTGTACAAATGCAGCAGTACTGCTGTACTAGGTGGCTGTTATACATAGAAACACCTGGGGGGGTGGGGCCAGGTTCCCTTTAATTTCAGTTCATGTGCCTGCGTGGCGTTTGCAGGTCACGTTGCCGGCTACACAGCAGGGGAACAGCTGGCGGTGCTGAACCCCACTAACACATTGGCTGGTGTTTTTCTCTGTGCAGCTAGCACTTCCGGGCAAAAACTAGCGGTGTTTGAGCCCAGGGTCAGCAGGAGGAGGAGAGGAGCAGAGTGTAGGCCGAAGCCTGCACTGGTGGCAGCTTTTGTTCTGTTGTGCCAGCGTGGCTTGTGCTGGACACGTTGCCGACTACACAGCAGGGGAACAGCTGGCGGTGCTGAACCCCACTGACACATCACCTAGTGTTTTTTCTGTGTAGACAACACTTCCAGGTGGCAACTGACAGTGTTGAAACCCAGGGAATCAAAGAGGAGCAGAGTGTAGGCCGAAGCCTGCAGTGGAGCAAGTTGAAAGGGAACCTTTAACCCCCCCCCCCCCAGGCATTTGTTGCTGAAAGAGCCATCTTGTACAGCAGTAATACTGCACATGGAAAATGGTGGCTCCGAAAATTATGCTCCTTGCAAACGCTGAAGTACACACTCATATAATGTGTCCCCTCACACCGTCAAACCATCCCGGAAGTGGGCTTTCCTTTGTAATGTGACACAGCACAGCCGTCATTCCAACCCCCTTGGTGCCGGGCGCCACCTCCTCAACGTTGTTTGGTTCTGTCACGGAGCCCGCGCTGTAATGTTATCCCTTGGCCATGCACAGTTAGCGGTGCCCGTCTTCTGACATCATGTAGGTGTCAGGCTGGCAGTGCCTGTGCGTCCAAGCTGCCCTAGATCCAACCTTGCAGTGTCATCTAATGTAGTCCCACTGCGGGCCAGGGATCCATGGGCATGCGCAGTGCATATCATCGCCTCTCACTCACCTCCTTCCTGCTTCTTCAGACTGTGCGGCGTCACGGCCGTGGCATGCTATTAGGGATCAGCTGACGCCGCCTAGTCTGAAGAAGCGTGAAGAAGGGGAGTGAGAGGCTAGTATATGGACTGCGCATGGCCATGGATACCAGGCCCACTGTGGGATCACATTAGACGACACTGCGAGATGTGATTTCGGGCAGCGTGGACGCACAGGCGCAGCCAGGACGACAACAAATGATGTCAGAGGACGGGCAGCGCAAACTGTGCATGGCCAAGGGATAACATAACAGCGCAGGGTCCATGACGGAATCAAACAACGCTAAGGAGGCAGCGCACGGTGCCAAGGGGGTAGCAATGACGGCTGTGCTGCATCACATTACAAAGGAAAGTCCCACCTCCGGGACGGTTGGACGGTGTGAGGGGACACATTACATGAGTGTGTTGTTCAGCATTTGCAAGGAGCATAATTTCAAGAGCGACCTTTCCCTTGTGCAGTATTAGTGCTGCACATGGTGGCTCTATCAGTAACAAACGCCTAGGGGGGGGGGGGGGGACAGGTCCCCTTACATTTTAGTTGTGCCAGCGTGGCGGTCGCATGACACGTTGCCGGATACACAGCTGGGGATCAGCTGACGTTACTGAACCCCAATAACAGAGGAGTGACTGTTGACTGTGCACACAGCACTTCCAGGCACCAACTGGCGGTGTTAGAGCCCAGGGACAGCAGGAGGAGCAGATTGGAGGTATTGCCGCACACACAGCTGGGGATCAGCTGACGTTACTGAACCCCAATAACAGAGGAGCGACTGTTGACTGTGCACACAGCACTTCCAGGCACCAACTGGCGGTGTTAGAGCCCAGGGACAGCAGGAGGAGCAGATTGGAGGTATTGCCGCACACACAGCTGGGGATCAGCTGACGTTACTGAACCCCAATAACAGAGGAGCGACTGTTGACTGTGCACACAGCACTTCCAGGCACCAACTGGCGGTGTTAGAGCCCAGGGACAGCAGGAGGAGCAGAGGAACAGAGTGTAGGCCGAAGCCTGATTGGAGCAAGTTGAAAGGGAACCTTTAACCCCCCCCCAAGACGTTTGTAGCTGAAAGAGCCATCTTGTGCAGCACTAACGATGCAAAAGGAAAAGGTGGTTCTTTTAATTATGCTCCTTGCAAACACCGAAGTAAACACTAAAAATGTGTCCCCTTATACCGTTAAACCGTCCCGGAGGTGCGAATTTCCTTCGTAATGGGACACAGCACAGCTGACATTCCTATCCCCTTGGTGCCGTGCGCTGCCTCCTCAGCGTTGTTTTAAGCTGTCACGGAGCCTGCGCTGTTCTGTTAGCCCTTGGCCATGCCCAATTAGCGCTGCCTGTCTTCTGACATAATTTGGTGTCAGGCTGTTACTGCCTGTGCGTCCACGCTGCTCCAGATCCCACCTCGCAGTCTCGTCCAACGTAATCCCACTGCGGGCCTTGGAACCATGGACATGCACAGTGCATATCCTCGACTCTCACTCCCCTCCTTCCCTCTTCTTCAGACTGTGCGGTGTCACAGCCGTGGCATGCTATTAGGGATCAGCTGACGGCGCACAGTCTAAAGAAGGCGGAGGGAAATGAGCGAGAGCCCGAGGGGAAGATATGCACTGCGCATGGCCATGGATCCCAGGCCCGCAGTGTGACTCAATCAGAAGACACAGCGAGGCGGGATCTCGGGCAGCGCGGCCGCACAGGCGCAGCCAGCCTGACACCAAATTATGTCAGAAGACAGGCAGCGCAAATAGGGCATGCCCAAGGGATAACAGAACAGCGCAGGCTCCGTGACAGCTTAAAACAACGCTGAGGAGGCAGCGCATGGCACCAAGGGGGTAGGAATGATGGCTGTGCTGCGTCACATTGCGAAGGAAAGTCCCAGCTCCGGGACAGTATAACGGTATCAGTGAACACATTTTATAAGTGTTAAGTTCTGCGTGTGCAAGGAGCTAAAAAAAAAGAGCTACCTTTTCCTTGTGCAGCATTACTGCTGCACAAGATGGCTCTTTCAGTAACAAACGACGGGGGGGGGGGTTTCAGGTTCCCTTACATTTAGGTTGTTGTGCCAGCGTGGCGGTCGCAGGACACATTGCCGGCTACACAGCTGGGGATCAGCTGACGTTACTGAAACCCAATAACACTGGGTCGTATGTTTTTACTGTGCAGCCTGCACTTCTGAGCCGCAACTGGCGGTGTTGGAGCCCAGGAATAGCAGTTCAGGTGGTAGAAAGATGAACACAGCAGGAGACCTGGATGACACCCAATTACTTAATCAGGCAGAGGAGTGGCAAATTCCTGTGAGATCCAGGCCTGGTTCATTTTCAGGAAAGTAAGCCGGTCAACGTTATCGGAGGATAGTCGCATGCGACGGTCTGTTAGTACACCACCTGCGGCACTAAAGACACGTTCCGATAAGACACTAGCCGCAGGGCAAGCCAGCACCTCCAATGCATACTGGCTTAGCTCTGGCCATGTATCCAGCTTAGAGACCCAAAACTTGAACGGGGAAGAGCCATCTGGGAGTACAGTAAGAGGGCAAGCCATGTAGTCTGTCACCATCTGACGGAACCGTTGCCTCCTGCTGACTGGAGCCGCCGGTGATGGTGTAGACATTTGGGGCGGGCACACAAAAGTGTGCCAGAGTTGTGCCATACTGGGCTTGCCTTGGGCAGAGGCACTGCTTCTGCTCCCTCTTTGGGCAGAGCCTCCCCCACTGCCTCGACGCACTGAGCTGCTTTGTAAAGCACTAGCAGCACTCCTCTCAGTTGGACAGGAGAAGATGATGGAATTCACCAGTGTGTCGTGGTACTCCCGCAATTTATGCTCCCGGGTCAACGCAGGGATGAGGTTTTGGACGTTGTCCCGGTAGCGAGGATCGAGGAGGGTGAACACCCAATAATCAGGCATGTTGAGAATGTGGTCGATGCGGCGGTCGTTTCTCAGGCACTGCAGCATGAAATCCACCATGTGCTGCAGAGTGCCAACTGGCCCAGAAACGCTGTCCCCTGCTTGAGACATGATCTCTGCCCGCTCGTCATCACCCCACCCTTGCTGTACACACTGACCACTGGACAATTGTGTCGCTCCCTCCTCTGGACGGAGCTCTTCCTCCTCCATTGACTCCTCCTCATCCTCCTCACAAATTGGCCCCTGCGTACCCCTTTGTGAGGAACCACGTGGCGCTGACTCTCCAGAAGCTGATGGAAAAGGTGACTCCTCATCCTCCACCTCTTCCACAACATCATCCCTTAACCCTTGCAAAGTTTGCTGAAGCAGGCAGATAAGGGGGACAGTCATGCTGACTAGTGCATCATCTGCACTTGCCATCCGCGTGGAATAATCAAAAGGACGCAAAACCTGGCAGACGTCCTTCATAGTGGCCCACTCTGTGGTTGTGAAGTCTGATCGGCGCTGACTGCGACTTCTTTGCACCTGATGCAGCTGGTACTCCATAACTGCTTGCTGCTGCTCACACAACCGCTCCAACATATGTAACGTGGAATTCCACCGGGTAGGTAGGTCACATATGATACGGTGTTCCGGAAGGCGGAATCGGCGCTGCAGAGCAGCAATGCGGGATCTGGCCAAGCTGGAACGCCGCAAGTGAGCACACTCTAGGCGGACCTTGTGCAGCAGGGCATCAAGATCCGGATAGTCCCTCAGAAAACTCTGCACAACCAAATTGAGCACATGTGCCAGACATGGGATGTGAGTGAGGTTGCCAAGGGCCAAAGCTGCCACCAGATTTCGGCCATTGTCACACACTACCATGCCTGGCTGGAGATTCGCTGGCAGTAACCACACATCGCTCTCCTGCTTGATGGCATTCCAGAGCTCCTGCGCTGTGTGGCTTCGATGCCCCAATGAAACTAGTTTCAAGACGGCCTGCTGACGTTTGGCCACGGCTGTGCTCATGTCGGTCATAGGTAAACGTTCACGGGTCCATGTGGAGGTGGACTGTGACGGATCCTGCAGAGAGGAATCTGAGGAACTGGTGTAAGAGGAGGAGTCGATGCGTACAGACTGGATTCCTGCAATCCTTGGAGTGGGCAGGACACGTCCTGCGCCACTCGCACGATCTGTACCTGGCTCAACAACATTAACCCAATGGGCAGTGAGGGAAACATATCGCCCCTGTCCATGCTGACTGGTCCACGCATCGGTGGTGAGGTGGACCTTGCTACTGACGGCGTTCAGTAGCGCATGTTTTATGTTTGCCTCAACATGCCTGTGCAGGGCAGGGACAGCCTGCCTGCTGAAGTAAAAGCGGCTGGGCACCTTGTACTGTGGGACTGCCAATGCCATCAAGTCACGGAAGCTGTCAGTCTCCACCAGCCTGAACGAGAGCATTTCCAGGGACAACAGTTTGGCAATGCCTGCATTCAGAGCCTGTGCTCGGGGGTGGTTGGCCGAGAATGCCCGCCTTTTCTCCCATGCCTGTACTACCGATGGCTGTAGAGTAGACTGGGAGTGTGAGGATGACTGGGAAGGTGGTGCTGTGGGTGGAATTACACTAGGTCTCTGGACAACAGTGGAGGAAGAGGCAACACGAGATGAAGAGGTGGTAGCTGCCGCTGTTGGTTGGCCTACGTCCTCACTGTGTTTCTGTAACTCCACCGCGTGCCTGGTCCGCACATGTTTCCACATATTTGTGGTATTGAGGTTGCTGACACTTTTACCTCTTTTTACTTTCTGATGACACAGCTTCCATTTGACAAAACAAATGTCATCTGCAACTGTGTCAAAAAAGGACCAGGCACTGCAAGTCTTGGGAGCGCCCTTTTTGGCTTTGGAAAGAGACAGGCTCCTAACGGGTGCCAAAGTGGAGGCTACAGGCTCCGCAGTCTTCCCCCTCCCTCTCCCTCTTTGGCCCGTAAGGGGAACCTCTTCCTCAGAGCTGCTCCCACCACCTTCCTGTTCCTCACGCCACGATGGGTCAAGGACCTCATCATCTCCACTACCCTCTGCCACCAACTGCTCCTCCTGGGTAGTCTCGGCAGCACAGTACGCATCAGAAAGCGGCACCTGAGTTTCATCATCAGATGCGTACTGCGCTGTGGTCACCGAAGGCACTGGCCCACCTGCCTCTTCAGAGTCAGAGAGAAAAAGCTGTTGGGCATCACTGCACACTGCCTCTTCTTCCATTTCTCCAATGCTGCTTGGCTGGCCCCCTGTTTCCAAGCCAAGAGATTCAGAGAACAGAAGTAGAGACGGCTCCTGTCCTGGGCTCTCTGACTGCCTGGCCAATTTGGCAGGTGGTGAAGAGACAGATGGCTGCTCTCCAGTGCTCTGTGCCTGAGAGGATGTGGCACTAACTGAAGTCGATGCCGAGGCGTTAGCTGCCATCCACCCGACAACAGCTTCAATTTGGTCTTCACGCAGCAGCGGTGCACGGCGCTCTCCGACAAAGCTGCGCATGAAGGACTGTTCCCTGCTGAAACTGAGTGACGACGAGTCACCGGCGCCCGCAGCAGGCACAGAATCACCACGTCCTCTCCCTGCTCCTCTCCCTGCTCCGCGCCCACGCCCACGTGCCTTACTCCCTGCCCTCTTCATCTTGGTTGACAGATAAAGATAAGCAGAAAAGTACTAAGGCCTTAGCGTGCTTATTCCTGAAATGCTCCTTCTAACAGGTGTAAGAAACACTAATGTTGTAAAGTGTGGACTAAACTTTATTATTTTTCAAATGTGGCCTACACAAGTGTTAAGTTGTGTTTGGTGAACTTTACTTTTTTTTTTGTGCAGATCGGGCTACAGAGCTAGTTTAAATCACACGGAGACCGTGCAGACAGCCGTAAACGGCGCTGCAAGGCCAAAAAACCCTCCTCTAGGTTATCCTATGTAGTGTTTTTCCACTATTTAGCTGGAGACGGGTGGAAAGACACTAATAGGAATTTTTTTTTTTAAATTTTAAACAGGCTGCACTATTTGAGAAAAAGGAAATTGTTTTTCAAGGTATGAGGCAGTAACGCACCCTGAGCTGAATCCAACCGGCTATGGCTGCACACAGACTACAGGGCGAGCTGGGCTCACACGGAGACCGTGCAGACAGCCGTAAACGGCGCTGCAAGGCCCAAAAACCCCCCTCTAGGTTATCCTATGTAGTGTTTTTCCACTATTTAGCTGGAGACGGGTGGAAAAACACTAATAGGGATTTTTTTTTTTTAATTTTAAACAGGCTGCACTATTTGAAAAAAAGGAAATTGTTTTTCAAGGTATGAGGCAGTAACGCACCCTGAGCTGAATCCAACCGGCTATGGCTGCACACAGACTACAGGGCGAGCTGGGCTCACACGGAGACCGTGCAGACAGCCGTAAACGGCGCTGCAAGGCCCAAAAACCCCCCTCTAGGTTATCCTATGTAGTGTTTTTCCACTATTTAGCTGGAGACGGGTGGAAAAACACTAATAGGGATTTTTTTTTAAAATTTTTAAACAGGCTGCACTATTTGAAAGAAAGGAAAATTTTTCTCAAGGTATGAGCCAGTAACGAACCCTGAGCTGAATCCAACCGGCTATGGCTGCACACAGACTACAGGGCGAGCTGGGCTCACACGGAGACCGTGCAGACAGCCGTAAACGGCGCTGCAAGGCCCAAAAACCCCCCTCTAGGTTATCCTATGTAGTGTTTTTCCACAATTTAGCTGGAGACGGGTGGAAAAACACTAATAGGAAATTTGAGAAAAAATGTGCAGCAGGCTGCACTATAAGCAAAAAAGGACAACTGTGTGAGGCAGTGTGAACCCCCCCTGAGCTGAATACAACCGGGTATATGGCTGCACACAGACTACAGAGTGAGCTGCACACACACACACACACAGAGACCTTGCAGAACGCTGTTAAAACAGCGCTGCAAGGCAAGAGCAAGGTGAACAGTGAAGAACACACAGCGTTTTGCTAAATTAGCCTTTGGAAAGGAAAATAAAGTAATTAGCTAGCTCAACTGGCCCTCAGTTAGAACACAGCGTCCTGTCCCTAACAGAAATCACAGCAGAGTGAGCGCAAAATGGCGGCAGCGTTTTTTATAGTGCAGAGTGACATCATTTCAGCAGCCAATCACAGCCTTGCCAGTACTTACATGCCCACCATGCTAAACAGGATGTGCCCACACTTCCAATCATTCCTCATTGGCTGCTGCGTTCTGTTTGAATTCTGGGAACTTCCGATTCCGGTATCCGATACGCGGGAAGTATCGGAATTCGGTATCGGAATTCCGATACCGCAAATATCGGCCGATACCCGATACTTGCGGTATCGGAATGCTCAACACTACTGATGAGTCTTCCATGCCCAGCGCCAGTTCGACCTCCACTTCTTCCTCGCCTCCTGCACCTTCCTCAACAGTTTGGCTGCTACCATGCGCCCTCGGTAATCCCTCTCCCCCAGCCTCCAATGCCAGCCGCCTTGGCGCTGCCAACCTTCTTGACCTTGGAGATAATATCCCTTCCGCATACGACTCCTCCTGATCCTCCTCCTCCTCTTGTTCCACCTCCTGATGTAAATGTAATGTAAACACTGCCTGATGCCATTCATCCCTGGTGACAGCATAGTGAGGAGGTGTGCAGGATTCCTTCTGCGCAGTTAGAACGCGGGTGGCATTACCAGACAGGCTTTGGGTGCAGGTGGAGGACCAAGAGGAGGTTGAGGAGGCAGAAGCAGTGGAGGAACTCCTAGATACAGAGGATCGATGAGCAACTCGTGGGGATGGCAAGACTTGGACAGCAGCCCCTTCTCCTGATGTCACCGTAGTTACCCGGTGCCATGTAATGTCCCTGTCCATGTCTACTCGTCCAAGAGTCTGTGGTGAAATGCACCATGTTACACACAGAGTTTCTCAAGGAAGCGGTGATGTTGTGTGCGACATGCTGGTGTAGCGCAGGCACAGCTTTCTTTGAGAAGTAGTGGCGATTTGGCATCTGGTACTGTGGCACTGCGACAGACATAAGGTCTCGAAAATCCTCTGTGTCCACCAGGTAGAAAGGCAGCATTTCTGTAGCCAACAGCTTGCAGATGGAGAAATTCAACCTCTTAGCTTTGTCATGGCTAGGAGGAAATGGTCTTTTACTTGTCCACATCTGAGGGACTGAGAGCTGGCTGCAGTGCTTAGACGGAGTTGAGTAGGGTGTCCCCGGCAAACTGCTGGTCTGTGAGGAAGGTGCAGGCGGAGATGTTATATTACCTTGATCAAAATGTGGTGTCGATGTCGGAGAGCGCTCAGCAACAGCAGGTGTTTCCACTTGCAAATGTCCTGACGACCTGCCAATCACACTGGCTGTTGCGGGTAAAAAGGTGTAAGGTCTGCGTCCAAAACTATGTGCGACTGCTGTCCCCACAGTCACAGAGGATGAAGAGGACACGGATGCACTTGATGGGGCAGACGGTGGTTGACCCGGGCCACTAGGCCGCATTGTAGCACAGTGAGCTTCCCACTGCAACTTATGCCTCATATCCATGTGACGGTTCATGCATGAAGTACTCAAGTTAGTCATTTTTTGTCCTCTACTGAGATTTTGTTGACAAATATTACAGACAACATGAGTTGAGTCATCCTTTGCAATGTCAAAAAATGCCCAGGCTATGCAATGCTTAGAGCCCGTGCGACCTGAAGAGACACCACGACTTCTGGTCTGAGGCACAGTTGGGGTTGAGAATGCAGTTGTTGACGTGCTTCCAGTACTCCGTCTCTGTCCGGGAAGGCGCAACGTAACCTTGTCGTCAGACTCGTCACTAGCATCCTCCTCCACCTCCTCTGCTGACCTCATGGACTGGCGGACTGGGGGTTGACAGTAATTGGGGTCTACAACCTCGTCATCATCATACTGTGTGTTCTCACACCCGTCGTCCTCAGAGCCAACCTCTTCCTGCCCTGACCAAAAAGGTTTTTGTTCCCGATCAGGTATCTCAGTCTCATCATCATCTTCCTCATTGTCTCCACCAACAGGAGTTACAGTTTGGGAACGAGGGTCTACATTATGCTCAGAACCTTCTTCATCTGGGCTTGGATCCGACTCACAAAGATTCTGGGCATCAGTGCAGATCATTTCCTCGTCTGGATTCACAGGAGATGTGGAGCAGGCCTCTGTTTCCTGGCTATGGTATGCATAAACAGCTCTACAGACTCAACCATGTGTGTTACCCCATGCTCAGACGTGCGGCTGGAGACTTGGGAGCTGTGTGGAAGCAAGTGTGATTGGGGTGACAACTCTGAGGACTGAAGTAGTTGTGATGTTGAAGTTGACATGGAGGAGAGCCCACTTGAACGCGCACTTGATATCCGTTCAAGCACCTGCTGTTTTTGTGCCTCATCTGGAATTTTTGGCGATGCTTGTAGCGATGGTTATAAGAAAGGGATAATATCAGATTGTCCACGAAGAGAAGTAGACATCTTACTTTGGCTGGAAGATGGTCTTTCTTCTGCAGATGTTACTGTTACTTTACCACCTACCCCACGGACACAACCTTTTTTTCCCTTTCCAACACGCCTATTCCCCTTTCCACCAGCAGCAGGCCTTTTGCCACTCATTTTACTGCTTAACTAATTGGCAACTCTGTACCTGTAGTTGTTGGCACAACAACCCATGAATGAAAACCGAGCAGAACTGAGTGGCCAAACTGTGGCACTAGGCCCCAAACTATTAACTGGATTAGATGCAGTACAAATTGAGATACATAGGCGGTATAGTTAGTTTCACAGGCGGGCAACACCGCGGAGACACCATCACTTGTTTCTCAACGCAGTGATCCAGAACACTGCCCCCATTGCTTGCGTTGAGAAACACGTGATGGTGTCTCCGCGGCTTTTCTACATGCATTTGCATATTTCCCATAAGGGATGGGGGCAGTGTTCTGGATCACTGCGTTGAGAAACACGTGATGGTGTCTCCGCGGTGTTGGATGTTTTGATCTCCCCGAGGTCATTCATCCTTATGTTTATAGTCCTTTTACTAGGCACTGCTCCTAATAGCCAGTTTCCTACTCCACACTGATGAGGGGCAAATACCCCGAAACAGCTGTCTGTGGATGGATACCATGTTTTGGCATAGGTGGTTTTCCTTTTGGATGCTGCCCTTCCCGTGGTTGTTCCTTCCCGGTGAAAGACCTGGCTATTTATTGCTTGCATTGAGAAACATGTGATGGTGTATCTGTGGCTTTTCTACATGCATTTGCATATTTCCCATAAGGGATGGGGCAGTGTTCTGGATCACTGCGTTGAGAAACACGTGATGGTGTCTCCGCGGTGTTGGATGTTTTGATCTCCCCGAGGTCATTCATCCTTATGTTTATTGTCCTTTTACTAGGCACTGCTCCTAATAGCCAGTTTCCTACTCCACACTGATGAGGGGCAAATACCCCGAAACAGCTGTCTGTGGATGCATACCATGTTTTGGCATAGGTGGTTTTCCTTTTGGATGCTGCCCTTCCCGTGGTTGTTCCTTCCCGGTGAAAGACCTGGCTATTGCTTGCGTTGAGAAACACGTGATGGTGTCTCTGCGGCTTTTCTACATGCATTTGTAAAAATTGAGATACACAGGCGGTGTAGCTAGCTTTACAGGCGGGCTACTCAGATGAGTATCAGACAATGCTACTAGCCCAAATGGATTGGCTGAGCTAGATTACACCAAATGCTGTGACAAACACTTGCACAGCACTGGCACAGACATGCCTGGCAAACAGTGCTATGAACTGCTGTAACCTATCCTGAAATGGGCTGATATTACAACTAGTCCCGACTCCTCCTATCTCTCTGAAAATTCGCTCCAAAAAAACACTCTTAGACTGTATAGCGCCCACAGCAGCAGCGCTAACACTAACACTAAGTCTAACACTAAGCTGCAGCAGTGAGGAAATGGTGGTGACGGGGCAAATGGCTGGTTCTTATAGGGCAAGGACATGTGACATACACAGCCAATGACACATGCCCTTGCTTGTGTGCATTACATGCACATTGCTGTGTGTGCGCACTGCTGATAGGCTGAGAGACTGCACTGCCCCACTGTAAATGCAGGAAAGAAAAAAAATGGAGATCGGCATTATTTCAGCACAGATCTATTCCCCGTCCCCCCGCCCACTATACACTGAAACAGTCTTTTAACAATGATAAACAGTGTTATTGTGCAAATCAAGTTAGGCTTTTGGTGAACGAACAGTTATCGAACAGAAACTTGAACAGCCGAATTTTAAGCAAATTGTTTGAGTTCGACGAACGACTCGAACACCGCCCAAAACAGCTCGAATTTGAAATTGGCGAACAGTTCGACTCGAACACCGCTCATCTCTAGTCAGGACTCATTACAATTAAGGTCTGGATAGGACCGTGGCATTTTGTAGCAATGCAGCTAGAATTTGTCTCACAGAGAAGTACCTGAGCCCTAGAGAGGTAATCCTTTTGACACCAGAAGATTAAGATCCATATTTGTCATTAACAATATTCTCCTGAGAACAAATTGTGCAAAAAAAGGGAAATGAAGACGTTGTTCTGTCGATAGGGCTGGTGTACCCTCTGTGACTTGCCATGCTGTTATTCTCTTTATTCATCTCTGATATGTTTCCTTTTATAGTTTTTTATGGCACAATAAGTGTCTTTCTACAAAATCCTCTCCGTGTGTTAAATTGGAGAGTATTGATTTTTCCAAGTTATCTACTTGCCAGTAAAATGAAGAATCAAAGAGCATGACATTAAAACAGTCTGAAGTGACGTGGAGCACAGGGAGATAGATGGAGCTCAATTCTTGCCTTTTTCAAAGCAGCGATAGTGTTTTTTCTCATATTTTTCAAACCTTCTTATGTGGCTCTTCAGTTGTTAAAAGACATTGTAATTGTAAGAAATTCACTTAGAATACCAAATTTTCTTCTTTTTTTGTAATGTTTTTCTTTTTTTTATCAATACAGAGGAGCATTGCATGGCCTACAAGTCTCGTTATGCTGACTTGGCACTCTCTACTAGGAGAAACATTCCCTCATAAGATCTCCTGTCAGACGTTCCTCACCTAGCCAAATCAGAACTGCTTTGCCCCGATGAGCGGCAAACACCATGAAGCACGTCGGCAAAAAGAGTATCTGGTATGGTTTCTTATTCTAACTTTTGTGGCAAGGCTCATGAAAGAGGTGATATTGACTTTTAGGATTGCTGCATCCACTAGCTGATGCTAAGGTTCCCGATCTCTTCCTATCTAAAGAGTCAATTTACATTTTTATTGAAAAATAACATTATAAATACTGTGTTTCTCCAAAAATAAGACAGGGTCTTATATTATTTTTTGCTCCAAAAGATAGATTAGTGCTAGTGATGAGAGAATATACTCGTTACTTGAGATTTCTCGAGCACGCTGGTTGTCCTCTGAGTATTTTTTAGTGCTCAGAGTTTTAGTTTTCATCGCTTCAGCTGAATGATTTACATCTGTTAGCCAGCTTGATTACATGTGGGGATTCCCTAGCAACCAGGCAACCCCCACATGTACTTATGCTGGCTAACAGATGTAAATCATTCAGCTGCGGCAAGAAAAACTAAAACTCCGAGCACTAAAAATACTCGGAGGACACCCGAGCGTGCTCGAGAAATCACTAATTAGGGCTTTTTTCTAGGGCATGGGTTTTTTTTTTCCATGAACAACATTACACATTTATTATTGAACAAAAAAAAACAAAATTTGTTGAAATATAAACATGTCTTATTAATAAAGAGACAAATGATGGAAATGATAACTGGGTCTTATTTGGGTTAAACAGTAATAAAAGAACATGCATAGTGGTGTTCGCTTGGTGCGCTTGTATGCACACAACCACTGAGTTAAAGGCTACTGCAAACCCAAGGTGAAAAATGGAAGAAACAAAGCTGGAAATTATGGGTTAGTCTGCGCTGCCATGGAGAATATATTGTGGTTTGTCCTGATGAAGAAGTGGTAAAACTTTGAAACGCGTTGAAGATTAAACCGCCTAAATTGGATCTGCAGCCCTTATTTGTTCTCCACGGCAGCACAGATTAACCCATTACTTATTATTTTGTTTTTTCCATAATCATGTCTTCACACATACACACTGAACATATACATGTTTATTCATATATAAGAAAAGATGAGGGCACTCACCGGTCTTCCTGAAATTCAAACTTTTTTTGGCAACAAATCCAGATAAAATTCATGGCCGGGAATGACGGAGCCGAAGCTCGTGTGAGCAGGGGAGAACAGGGACGACGGCCGTTTCGCGCTGTGCTACGGGTCAGTTTGTGCAAGGGCAAGACAGCGGAAATATAGTGTCGGCCATGACACCTCCCTCCACCACCAGATCCCTCCCACAATATTAAAATACACTTACTATAAAAAGCACAATTTAAAATAGCATCACATCATATGCATTTCTCTACAGCTGACGAATACTGGCTGCAAAAATAAACCAAATCAATAAACTCGTGTAAACAACACATGTGTACATATATACAAGAGCAATATCGCGTTCCATGAATCGCTTATTTCACAAACGGCACACCACTATGTATACCGAAGACCATCTAAATTGTCCCCTCAATCAGAGAAATATCGAAAGGTCTATCCTATCATTAAAGCCCAGGGGCCCCATCGCATTACTGCGCATGATCCATCTCGCCTCAGCTCTGAGGAGCAAATTATCCAAATCGCCTCCTCTGGCTGGCAGACTGACCTTCTCGATCCCCGCAAAGGTAAGACATTCTGCGCTACCCTCATGTCTCTCTCTCACATGGGTGATCAGGCGCGGTACCCCCTTACCTGTCACTACCGTCCTGCAATGCTCCCGGAAATGGACATACATAAGGCGTACAGTCTTCCCTATGTAGTAGTACCTACAGGGACAGAAGACCACATAAACTACGTGGTCCGTCCTGCACCGTCACCGTCGGTCAGAGAGCCGCGGTTCCCACGCTGTCAACTGAAAGTGTGAGCCCACAGCTATGATCAGAGGTAAAAAGTTTATCTCCAGTCACTCCTGTCAGCTGATGGGACTACTGCTTTTGTTATACTGTCTGTCAAGTTGGTGCTCGGTATGTCTGTGTCCACTTTCTTGGAGTTATCTTGATATGTACAGTAGGTGCTGGAAAGTACTTGGGCGTGTTTGACACTTGCACAGAAACGGATGAAGCAATGCAGAGCCGAGGAAGCAGTCACGTGGATAAATCATATTACCCCATATTATGGATGCCAAGACCACTGTCCGATGTTATCAGACCCATTACATGGGCAGCCAAATTAAAGAATACCAAGAATATCAATTGCATGTAATGTTTGGGAACCCTTCTACAAATATTGCATCAGGACCTGAAATGTTACAATTGGCATGTGAACAATACCCTAATATTACTCCAAATACTAATAAGTTGTGAAACAATTAAATATGAATTCTGATTTCATTGTATTCATAATTGTTAATAAAAAAAAAACCAAAATCATAAAAAAAAAAATCAACATTTGACAAAAATGTCTCATAGCATGAAGAATAATGTGTACTGCAAAATAGCGAATGTGCCATAAGTCATTGTTTATTCAGTGCCTTGTATATTATAGCATTAATAATTTATTATTTCTGTATTTTTCATATATTTGGATAAAAGATAGAACAAATAAAGCTTCTAAACTGACACATACGCTAATGTTGTATGAAATAGCGGCTGGGCTGCTAATATGCACAAAGCATCGACATAATGAAGTCCTGAACCAATAGATCAATACTTATTACAGTACAATGCCTGGAGGTTTTCATTATTTTTGACAAATGTCCATAATATAATGTAATCCATTTATATTATAGTCCAAAATGGACTAAATGTATACAGAAATATAATATTATGTCTGCTATATCATTGCTGATCTTAGACACCATGCATGACGGAGCTACGGTATGTGCACAGACCACCACCACCACTTCCCCAGATGAAGGTCTCTATTACTAATATTACTCTGCCTGGAGGAAATAAAAGTTTACTACAAAACTAATGTTACCAATAATTCTGCTGTATAAGATAAAAATGATGTTGAAATATAGTAGACAAATATCACCCGAACATAGCTAAGTATCACCGCCATATACAGTAGTGATAATACCACCATACATTAATCAAAACTACCGCAGAATAAAGTTAACTTGTCAATTATATTGCATGGTGAACTCTATAAAAATAAAATGTAAAAACTATTTGGGATTAAATATCTTTTGTTCATGTCTAAGATGAAACAAAAAATAAAAAGTGATCAAAAAGTTGTATGTGCTAAAAAAAAAGGAGGCAGAAAAAACTACGGCTTGTCCATCAAAACAGAAGCTCTGATACTGCCACAATCTGTGGATAAAAAAAATAATGTTATGTATATAGTAATATGGTGAGACCCTCCCCACAAAATTTTTTTTTTGTTATTTCTTGTGCAAATGTAGCAAAACATTTAAAAACCTATATAAATTTGGTATTGTCATGATAGTAAAATATAGATAGCATGACAGTTATACCCAATGGTGAATAGTGTTGAAAAAATATAACAATAAACAAAACATAGAATTGCTATGCTATTTTTTTTACCTTCCATAAAAGAGATCAAAATAGCATGTATCACAAAATGCCACCAATTAAATCTACTGCCTGCAACACAAAAAAATTAGCCCCACTGATGGACAATTGTGGGACTTATGGCTCTCAGAATATTCCAATATGGTATTAATTGTACAATAGTAATAAAAAAATAAATAAAACCTTAAAACTTTGGTATCATAATTGTACTGACCAACAGAATAAAGTTAATATTTTATTTGCCCAGCTTGGTAAGTACCGATAGTTTAAAACGAAAAAAATAGTGGCAGAACTTTTGTTTTGTTTATATTCTTTCCTATAAAAAAGTTAATAATAGTTTACCATTGAAAAATACAACTCATCCCCCAAAAGAACCCTCATATGGCAATGTCGCCAAAAGAATAAAAAAAAAGATATGGAAAACCCATCAGGGGGAAGCAAAGTGTCATCAGAGATGTCTGTTTCAAAGGCTGAGGTAGTAGTCCCTGTTATTGTCATGATCCAGTTCTGAATTTGTGTTCAGCTGTCTTATCTCTGGACTGGTCATGTGGGAGTTAATCCCCTCTGCCTCACGTTGAAGCTGGCTGAACTATTTAAGTCCTCTGCAGCCTGTGGGCCAGTGTCAGCTCTAGTTCATGCTGCACGGTTTGAGCACCTGACCTGGATACTTGTACTAGTGTTCCTTTTTCCTCTAACTGCCTGCACCCGTTTATGACTTGTTCTGACCTCTGGCTTTGTACCCTGACTCCGTCTTATGTCTCACGTTTTGGTTACCACATTCCCGGTAGGCTCTGACTTCTTGCTTGTTCTCGACTATTCTCTGCTCACCCCTTCTGTACCACGCTGCTATCTCCGTGTATGACCTTGGCTTGTCTGACGTCTCTTTCATTACCTGTCACACCTGTGTTGTTGTTCAGTGTTGCTGCACTGTGTCTACAACCTCTTTTCCTTAACCAGCACCCCCTGGTGGAGGTTGCTCTATACTGCACTGTAGCAGCACATTACAGTTATACTGAGCATGCGTCGGTTGTCAATTTCAACGTATGCTCAGTACAAGCTCCCTTCTTACTGTGCAATATTCTTCTCAGTGCATAGTGACAGTGTGCTCCCTAGCCAACTCTGATGGAAAATGATGAACCAGCAATAGACTATCTCCTTACAATGTGCACTGACAGTGCGCTCTGCTGCTAACTCATCACTTCTCATCCGAGCCATCAAGGGAGTGCACTGTCACTGTGAACTGGGACTATTGCACAGGAAGAAGGTAGCTTGTGCTGAGCGTATGTTTTAATTGACAACCAGCGCATGTTCAGTAGAGCAGGGACTATCCCAGCCCCTAAAACGGACTTCACTGATAACGCTTCATTTCAGGGAGGATTAAAAAGCTGTGACAGTGACTGCGGCATCTGCCAACTGATGGCATCTCATCTGAATATCCCAGCATGCACTGTTGATTCTCAAAAAGGCCTCATCAAAATGGAAATAAGTAAAAAGATAAAGTAAAGCAGTTAGATTAGAGAAGGAAAGTTAGGGCCTTTCTAATTAAACCATACTAGAAATACTATTATATTATTAAAATAAATTGAGAGACATTTAAGATGAAAATCAATATTAGTTTTGGACCACCCCTTTAAGCACTTCTTCACACAGGGTTTGTTGTGTTTAAAAATCACTTTCACTATGAAGTGATACTATTGCTCTTTTTTTCATGCAACATTTATTTTAAATTGATTAATTTAGTAAAAGTTATAATGTAAAAAAAATTCTCTGAGGAGAAAACACATGAAAAACACTTCTATGTGCCGTGGGCTCAGCAATTCCCATTTTTGGTAAAAATTGCACTCAATCTTAAAAACACCGCTGAAGCACAAAAAGCAAAATGTTATGCTTGTAAACTATTTCCGGTTGTCACATAGACTCCCAACATACATCCAATTGCAATGATTTACCTGAATAATATTCCCAAAATAACAAGTAAAAAAATACTGTAAATGCCGCGTGTGAAACTAGCCTAAGGCCATTTTTACTAGGTGGTAAATTTATCACAATTTCAAAGCCAAAGCCAGAAATGAGGCGGTAAACAGAGAAAGAGAATAGTAAAAAGACTTGCTTTTTATCTCGTTTTCTCACTTCTCGTTTTAGCTTATATACACTGATTAAAAAATATTGATCAAAATACCGTCCTACGTCAAAACCAGTCCAAAACACACAGGAGTGCATTTTTTTTTAATATACAATGTTTTTGTTTATATTTCCCTCCTGGCTTTGATATACAAATATTTTTAGATTTTTTGGTGGCATCCTGTAAGCATAGCTGTCACGGGGTTACCGCAACAGAGAGGAGCCAGAAGACCACAGCGTTTCATCGCTCCTACTCCTTCGCTGAAAAGGAGCATTTCTCCTACTTTTTAAATGGTGCTTATTTCTATTGGCAGAACAGGGGTTAATCGGCCATGATGGAAACTCTGGGAGTATAAGATCTCAGCTGAGCTCAGTTAGCCACTCTCATCCCCTTTATAATCTGGGTCCATGTCAGAGCTAGCTTTTGCTGCATGGCTTGGTGGAGAGGTGTTCATATGAGAAGGAGTTTTGGAGAAGGTATCTCTGACTCTGACATTTTTAAGTGTGATAATTACTTTGGTTATTCCCCCATCCTCCACTCCCCGCTGCATTCCTCTGTTATATGTGAGTGAATATTTGTATGCCTGGTATTTTCAGTTTACCCTTGTTTGTGTTCCCTTGTACGTCGGGTTGGTGTACTGCGGTGCACAGTAGCATCCCTCTTGCCTGGGTGGGGGAAGAGAACAGACAGAGGGCTGATTCAGGAGATAAGGCAAGGGTGGTGGCCCTGGAATCTTCACCTTCAGAAGTATCCTGGTAAATAAGGCGAACTAGGGCGCCCCTAGTGGGACAGGGAAGGAGCCCTTGGCTCCGGGTCACATGACAGCTGTGCAGAATATTTTATATTATTATTTTTGTCCATTTAAAAGATTTTTTTGGTTTCCTGCTCGTTGCTCTATGACCTTTTTAATATCCTGTTAGGAGCTCCATTGTAAAGACTGCAACAAGCAGTGCATGACGGACACGTAATATAAAAAATTGTCCTATAGAGAAATTTTGGAGAACTGACTTCTTGTTTTTAGTATCTGTGTGAAATTTCATATTGTAAATGGCAGTACATGTGTAGCTGTAGCAGGATATTTGTATAGAGAAACCAGGATATTTGTATAGAAGGATCAGGATATTCTTGTACAGTTGTCAGACGAGTTATGATAAATGGAAGGAAGTAGTCGGTAGTGTAGGTTGCACTCACTGTAAAGGAAAAGACAGTAAAAAGAAGAGAACAGGTCTTGTGAATAGTGAATCATCATCATCCTTCATCCAAGAATTCAGGCTGGATGACCATTATTTATCATTTACAATTTAGCTTGCAGTAATTTTACATATCAAATATGAAATCAGTTCAATGTCATAAAAAGATACAATTCATTATAACTTAACTAAAGCATTAAAGGGAACCTGTAAAGACTATTAATAATCAAACTAGTGGTTTGGCGGTATGGGTCCTAGTTTAACTGGGCCCCTGTTTTGTAGAAGTTTAATGTGTTAGCATTGAGATACATAGTGGATGCTTTCCTGAAACGGAAAGTACTTGCAAGCAGCATAATACAAAGAATAGCAGGTTTACCCAGAATCCTTTGCAGTAGGCGGAGCTATGCAAATCATCTCTTTTCGGTCTCTTTCGTCCCGCTACATTTAGCCCAACTTGGGTCTCTCCCTAAGGTGGCTAGCATGTATGTATCGCTTGCTCACCGAGCCCCACTCCATACAGCCAACCAATTCCAGCCCTGTGCTGATGAGGGCCTAAAGCCCGAAACACGTGTCCACAGGTAGGAATTGGTTGGCTGTGTAAATTTAGAAACTAATCCGCAGCATTGCACGCTTGGCGGTTCCAAGCGCTGTGGATTAGACAGGGGTGGAAAGAGATGATTTGCATAGCTCCGCCTACTGCAAAGGATTCTGGGTAAACCTGCTATTCTTTGTATTATGCTGCTTGCAAGTACTTTCCGTTTCAGGAAAGCATCCACTATGTATTTCCTTTAAGTAGAGGGCTTTTCGGTCTCTTTCGTCCCGCTACATTTAGCCCAACTTGGGTCTCTCCCTAAGGTGGCTAGCATGTATGTTAGCATTGAGAAACATTTGAAGGGAGTTGAGAAGTTTGCATGTTCTCTGTTTATATGGTTTTTTTTCTCCAGGTTCTCCAGTTTCCTCTCACACTCCAAAGTCAAGCTGATAGGGTGTCACGATACGGTATCTGGATTTTCAGGGGCCATGGGCTCCTTTCCTGTCCCTCAAACTAGGCGGACACTGTAGGCTATCCATGTTCCACAGATTACCCCACATGGTGGAGATGCTGGGGCCTCGTACCTCGCTATGCTCCTAAGTGCACAGAGAACTATTTCCTCCCCCATCCAGCGAGGTATGGGACAGACGGGAATTGGATAGCACAAACCAGACAGAGAGGAGAAACAGATTGGGATGAAAGAAAACTGCAATTATACAAAAACACGCACAAAGCAACAAAATGGAAATAAAGGGAACAGTAAGAAGGACCAAACAAATGGGAAAAAGGATAAGGATATAGTGGGGCAGCACGGTGGCGCAGTGGTTAGCACTGCAGCCTTGCAGCGCTGGGGTCCTGGGTTCCAATCCCACCCAGGACAACATCTGCAAAGAGTTTGTATGTTCTCTCCGTGTTTGCGTGGGTTTCCTCCGGGCACTCCGGTTTCCTCCCACATTCCAAAGACATACTGATAGGGATTCTAGATTGTGAGCCCCATCGGGGACAGTGATGATAATGTGTGCAAAACTGTAAAGCGCTGCGGAATATGTTAGCGCTATATAAAAATAAAGATTATTATTATTAATACCAAAACCACTCAGGTAACTCGTAGAGAAAACACCAACAGACACAAATATGGACTACTCCTTCAACACCAAACTGAGTAGATGTAAGCTATTATTTAAAGAGAAGCCCCTGCAGACTGATAGGATAGCCCAGATAGCAGATGGAAAACACCTGTTTTAAGAAAGGAATGGACAAAAGGCAAAGGCTAATCAGCACCTGGACAGCGACGGGATCTCCTGTGACTCTGCAGATAGAGATGTTGGAAGACAAGCATAGGACTGCAAGATTGAATCCAGGGGCATGACATAGGGAATTTTGATTATGAGCCCCAATGGGGACAGCGATGATGATGGCGCTATATAAGCAAGTAAAATAAATCAAGCTTTATAGCCACATATAAATTAGGCTGGAAATGCATTTGGCGAACTTTCAATATTCTTAGTGTATCGTCCACCCCAAATGCACTTCCAGTCTAGTTTGCATGTGACTTTAAAACTCAATATTTCAACAGAGCAGAGGCACATCTATTACTTTGAAACAGGTACATTTTTATTATTATACTAAGACCTATACAGCCATACCACTAGTTTGATTAGTAAAATCTTCTGGATGGGTTTCTTATAAAGAACACCTGTCATAACGTTTAAAGATATAATCTAAAATATGACTATTTTTACTAATACGGTGGGGTAAATAAGTATTTGATCCCTTGCTGATTTTGCACCTAATCAACTCATTACCTGCATTAAAAACAGCTGTCTTACATAGTCACCTTTATAAAAGACTCCTGTCCACAGACTCCATTAATCAGTCAGACTCTAACCTCTACAACATGGGCAAGACCAAAGAGCTTTATAATGATGTCAGGGACAAGATTTTAGACCTGCATAAAGCTGGAATGGGCTACAAAACCATAAGTAAGACGCTGGGTGAGAAGGAGACAACGTTGGTGCAATAGAAAGAAAATGGAAGAAATTCAAAATGACTGTTAATCGACATCAATTTGGGGCACCATGCAAAATCTCACCACGTGGGGTAGCCTTGATCATGAGGAAGGTGAGAGATCTGCCTAACACTACACAGGGGGAACTTGCTAATGATCTCAAGGCAGCTGGATCCACAGTCACCAAAAAACCATTGCGAACACATTACGCTGTAAAGGTTTAAAATCCTGCAGTGCCCACAAGGTCCCCAGATTTAAAATCCTGCAGTACCAGAAAGGTCCCCCTGCTCAAGGCACATGTGCAAGCCCATCTGAAGTTTGCCAATGAACACCTGGATGATTCTGTGTGTGATTGGGAGAAGGTGCTGTGGTCAGATGAGACAAAAATTGAGGTTTTGGCATTAACTCAACTCGCCATGTTTGGAGGAAGAGAAATGATTCCTATGACCCAAAGAGCACCATCCCCACTGTCAAGCATGGAGGTGGAAACATTATGTTTTGGGGGTGTTTCTGTGATAAGGGCACAGGACTACTTCACTGCATCAATGGGAGAATGGATGGAGCCATGTACCATAAAATCCTGAGGGGCAATCTCCTTCCCTCCGCCAGGACATTAAAAATGGGTCGTGGCTGGGTATCCCGGCAAGACAATGACCCAAAACATACAGCCAAGGCAACAAAGGAGTGGCTCAAAAAGTAGCATATTAATGTCATGGAGTGGCCTAGCCAGTATCCAGACCTTAATCCCATAGAAAACTTATGGAAGGAGTTGAAGCTCTGAGTTGTCAAGCGACAGTCTCAAAATCTTAAAGATTTAGAGATGATCTGCAAAGAGGAGTGGACCAAAATTCATCCTGACATGTGCGAAAACCTCATCATCAACTACAAAAAGTCTGACTGCTGTGCTTGCCAACAAGGGTTTTGCCACCAAGTATTAAGTCTTGTTTGCCAGAGGGATCAAATACTTATTTCTCACTGCAAAGTGCAAATAAATTCATAGAATTTATACAATGTGATTTTCTGGATTTTATTTTTGATATTCTATATCTCAATGTTAAAATTAACCTGCCCTTAAAATTATAAACTGTTCCTGTCTTTGTCAGTGGGCAAACTTACAAAATCAGCAAGGGATCAAATACTTATTTCCCCCACTGTATTAGGCAATAATTAAAGTTGACCTGTTCTGCTACTTTCACACTTCCGTTTTTTTTTAATCCGTCACAATGCGCCGGCGCGAAGTATCGACGGATGCAGCAAAAATAGTGAAAAACGGATGAAACTCATCCAGTATTTCGACGGATCCATTGCATTCGTTTTGTCCGTTTTTACCATCCATTTCATCCGGTTTTTTTTTATGGATCCGTTTTCCATGCCTAAAAATGGGAATCTCCCAAATGTGATTGGCTACTGGAAAATAGGGAAACCAATATATTGACTGGCTGGCTGTCTTCAGGCTGGCAGGTGTCTTGCTGGCACATTTGGGGGTGACGCCCCAGGCCAGGTTTATATAGATTTGGGGCCTGTCTGGCCAAATGGCTACAAATTCCTGATTCTGAGCATGCTCAGTGTAAAAAAACGGATTCCAGCACTGGATTTCGTCATAGGACGTGTCACGACGGATCCTGCGTCCTTAGGCTTCCATTCTAGTTAACGACGTATGCCGCAGGATCCGTCGCAACACTTTTTCCCGACGCAGACAAAAAACTTTACATTGAACGTTTTTTCCAGACGGCGGTCCACCAAAACACGACGGATCCGTCGCACGACGAATGCGACGTGTGGCCATCCGTCGCGATCCGTCGCTCAGACAAGTCTATGGGAAAAAAACAGATCCTGCGGGCACATTTGCAGGATCCGTTTTTTTCCCAAAACGACGCATTGCAACGGATCTGAAAAGATGGAAGTGTGAAAGAGGCCTTAGCATTCCTGGTAAGTCAGTGGTAGTAATACGTATATATAAGAACAAATAATTACAAGTCTGCCTTGTGAGTTTCCCCAGTTATTACTCTTGGAATCTATAAAAATATGAAGAACTCATGTGCTTTCCTATTGTAGATCCCTGACATTGTCAGCATAATTTCAGCATGGAATGTCCTGTTGACAAGAAGGTAAATTGCATTTCTCAGAGTAGAAGCAGAGGAACAGCACATCACAGACTTCTGATGAAACATCCTCCTGAATTTGTATTTTATTGCAAGAAATTCAGATATTTACTAAAGCAAGCATGTCAAAGGTGCTGATTGCTGAAAGATCCTTTTTAATTTTATGGAGTGTGTTTATACGTGAAAGGTCAGCCGTAAACTACTGTTGTAGATTTCCTCTTAAGCATTAATTTATAGAATCATAGAATGTTAGAGTTGGAAGGGTCCTCCAGGGTCACCGTGTCCAACCCCCTGCTCAATGCAGGATTCACTAAACCATCTCAGACAGATGTCTTTCCAGCCTCTATGTGATGACTTCCATTGAAGGAGAACTCACCACGTCTCGTGGCAGCCTGTTCCACTTATTGATCACCCTCACTGTCAAAAAGTAATGTCTAATCTGTATCTTCTCCTTTTCAGCTTCATTCCATTGCTTCTCGGGTTTCCATGTGCAAATGAAAATAAAGATGATCCCCCTACACTGTGGCAGCCCTTCAGATATTTGTATACTGTTATTAAGCCTCCTCTTAGCCTTTTTTTTAACAAGCTAAAAATTCCCAGATCCTTTAACCATTCCACATAGGACATACTTTGCAGTCCGCTCACCATCCTGGTAGCTCTTCTCTGAACTTGCTCCAGTTTTTCAATGTCTTTTTTAAAATGTGGTGCTCAGAAATGGACACGGTATGACTGATGAGGCCTGACCAAGGAGGAGTAGAGGGGAATAATTATTTTAAGGTCTTTCAGCAATCAATTGTCAGGTTGTAGTAGAATCTGCTAGACTTTGTATTCTAGACAGTCTGTTCCTATTCATGATATCATATATGATACCACACTTTAACCTTAACCTTAGTATCTAGTAGCCAGCAACTTTGTTGAGTGCTGTGAAATTTTTCAGCTGTAGCCGCTCTCCTTTTTATAAGTCAACCCTCTCCTGCTCATTCGTTGACCCACTTTACCACAGTCCCCTCCTCCCTTTGTTGCCAGATCACAAGAAAATTCCAGAATTTCTAATTTAGCTTTAGGGATATTCCCATCTCCAGAATCCTATCCCAATATGTAGTAGGTGTAATAATAATAATATTAGCAAATACCTCCAATTAGAAATGTACTATACTTCTGATTAGCTGTGTCACTTACCTTATGTGCAGGGCATTGTAGTAGCTTAGGTATCCATGGTTATGACCATGACAAGTAAAATGACAGGTAGTTGGCAGTGCCCAGTAGTCTGGTAAGCTGCTATAGGTAGGCTGTGGTGACGTCACATGATGTGATTATCTTAATATGATGTGTGGTGATGAACACTTGATGTGTGCTGACAAGTTCACATGATGTGTGTTGATGTACACAGGGTGTGCAGTGTGTAAAACTGTGTGCAATGAGCTGGAAGCCTTCTGATGTGTCAGCATTGGTAGTGCAGTGTGCACTGTGTGTGAGGCTGTGTGTCTGCAGTGCAGTATGGTGATGTACAGGCAGCAGAGCCTGTGTGCGTGTAGTCTGTACATGGCAGAGCATTGCGTGTAGTCTGTACATGGCAGAGCATCGCGTGTAGTCTGTACATGGCAGAGCATCGCGTGTAGTCTGTAGGTGGCAGAGCATTGCATGTAGTTTGTAGATAGCAGAGCCCTGAGTGTTAGCTGTAGATAGCAAGGCTCTGTTTGAAATGTGTGAATTATGTTCCCCAGAACCTGGGAGACAATGATCAGTTTTGGTAGAATGACCCTCTGTTAGCACTGTGGGTTGGCAGATGGTGCCCAGCCCTTGGCTTTGGGCAGAAGGGGGGGATATGTAGCATAGCTGGGAAGGACAGGGTTAAATTTCAGCTATGCAGTGTTTAATTAGAAGCACCTGCATGGTTTCTCTGAGAATCAGGAAGTAGATTCAGTGAAGATGACTAGCCAAGAGAGCGGTAGCTGGGAGAGAGGCATTGAGCGACTGAATCAGTCTGTTGGATGTAGCAGAAGCAAATAGGTGAACTGGTGAATGGACAGACCATGGGCACCAGACTGGATATGTCTTGGAACTGAAAAGTGTTGGAAAGCCAGAGTCCTTCTCTGAGAGGGGTTTGGACATGCCATGTGCAGAGTGGTATCAGTGGTTGGTAAGGACAGTAGCTGTTTTGCTTGACTGAGCTGGGGCTAGCTCAGCTGTGTATGAGTAGCCAGAGTCTATTCTGTTTCGTTAGTGCCTAGACAAGGCTAGGGTGTTTATGTTTATGAGCTTGTTTTGGTGCTGTGCAACCTGTGGAAAGCAATAAAAACTGCACGTGTTTGGAACAAAACTGCATTGTCTGTATGAACGCTACCTAATGCCTAATGTCTAATGCCTACCAGAGAAAGTTAATCCCTATAATCCCTACAGACTCTTTGTTTCTTAGCAGTGAATGTAAAATTGCTAAATTGAAGGCATCATCAGATTTGTGCCGAATGAAAAAAGTATTGTTCCAGCTATTTGTGGAAAATTACTTGAGAAACACTTTCTTAAAATAATGTGTTTTTTCTATATATAAAAGTTGTTTGAATTACTGTATTATTTTTGCTGTATTCATTAAAGATTTGGTTTATATTGGAATGAATAGGAAATGGCGAACAAGAGTAAAAAATGACTGGACAGTAGTCAGATTTTAACCACACTGAGCTTTATTGAATTGGAACAAATATTTTTTTTTTTTTTCTTAAGTAAATTGATTTACAGTCAGTGTAAAATGTTCACTTCATTGTTAAATTGCACATGTTTCATAAGTAAAAATACTTTTATGTTTCATTTTCGTACTTAAAATACGTATCAAGGACCTGAACTTCGTAGGTAGTAAATGAAAGGTTAATAAGATCTGGATATGAAAACCACAGTCAAAGTTTAGACTTCTCAGGTTAATCAGTAGTATCAGAAATGACAGTCATTTCGCGAAAGATAGAAATTGTAGGTTTGTAAACAAATTTGACTTAAGGTTTATCCACTGCTGCTGGACTGACGGCAGTGATAAACTTTACTGAGCTACACCATTACAAGTGACATCAATAGTGTGGTGCATTGAGTTACACGCAAGTAGATAGATGATCGCTTGGCACTTGAAGTTATCTGGTAAACCAGGAGTGAGTATTCCTAATAAACCCCGTACATTACTGTTTATTCACCGACACTGCTCTGTGCGGCAAACAGCACCCCAAACCATGTCATTTAATTATCTTTCCTTTTATTGTCTAAAGTTGGTGTATTCTGAGGCTTGACCATAAGAGAATTAGACTTTGTATGGAAAAGCAATGTAGCTCTAACTCTTCGAGCAAGTTGGTAAAACTTCTCTTCTTCGAGGTCAGACACTATATGGATAAAGGTATTGGGACGCCTACATATAATACCTACAGGTGCTTTTATGATATTCCATTCTAGATCCATAGGAATTAGTATGAAGTTTGTCCCTCTACTGGTAAAATTGCTTCTACGCCTCTGGGAATGTTTTCCACGAGATTTTGGTGGTGTGTGCGAAGGTTTGCCTATTCATCCAGAAGACCATTTGTGAAGTCAGGTATTGATGTTGGAGGAGAGGGACAGTCTCACAATCTCCGTTCTAGATCATCCCGACTGTGTTCAATATGGTTAAGATCAGGGCACTATGCGAACAAACAAGTTCTTCTTCACCCAACCGTGTTTTTTTGGACCTTGGTTTGGGCACTGGACACAGTCATGGGGAACAGAAATGGGTCTTCCTCAAACTGATTTTACAAAGTTGGAAGCTACAATTGTCCAAAATATCTTATTTGCTGAAGCAAGACAAATCATGACATTACCCCTCCTCCAGCCATCTTTACAGTTGTCACAATCCAGTTAGAAAAGTAACATTTTCCTGGCATTCACTAGACCAAACCCAAGTTTGTCCATTCGACTGCCAAGTAGAGAAGTGTGGTCCGTTACTCCACAATACAAAGTTCATTGGCAGAGTGCTTTCACACCACCCCATCCTATGCTTGGTATTGTGCTTCGTGATGTAAGGCTGCATGCCACTACTCGGCCATGAAATCCCATACCATGAAGCTCCTGCTGCCAAGTTTTTGTGCTACTATTAATGCCAGAGAAGGTTTGGAGCTCTGGAGCTATGGAGTCAGCAGAATTTTGGAGACTTTTGCGCACTATGTACCTAAGCAATCAGCAACCTCTGCAATTTTACATGGTCTTCTATTTCAGGACTTACTGGGTTCTGAACTCTCTCACATTTAAATAATAAAACTCACAGGTGATTGTGGAATATTTAGGAAGTAATTGTTATATTGGTGGTGTCCTATGACGGCGCTACCCTCTTATCACTGAACATCTTTGAATTACCCATTTTTGCACAAATCTATGAAAAGGCCGACTTCATGGCAAGGAGCTGGATGTTATAAACCTTTGGTAGTGGGACTAAATTTAATTAAAACTCGTGTCCCAATAGTCTTGTCCATATAGTGTATGTTCCATGATGACAAGCCCCAGGTGCCCACAGAGCAGACTATCTCCAGAGTTTAATAAGTCGTATGACCGTGCACAACTGTTTAGCAATTAGACTTCTTTCTTTAGGGCTGACACAATCCCTCTTTGCTCATGAGTGAAGTGATCCTTGACATTGTCCTCCCTCTTCATAGGAACCACACTGTTAAATACAAGAGAGGAAAATGATTCTGATTGCCATGATGCTCTCCTCTAAGCCTTTGGATGGGAATGTTTGGCAGTATTATCCAGAACAATTAAAGGCCTTTTTGATTTTTTATGTTTTTGTTTTATTCTGGAGTCTTTAATTTTATGTATTTCCCTGTATTACATTAATAGAAAGGAGATATATGTGATCTTGATGGTGGCACAAAAGTCGAAGGGCGAGAGATTGTCTGGTTAACCATTGGTGCCCTAGCATGCACTAGATTTATGAAGCCGAATAGCTGATTGGATGGTGTCGTTTAGTGCAAAATTGTAACCTAAATTAGTGTCAAAGAAATAAAAATAACACATAAAAAAATAAATAGATATTACAAATATTGGAACCTTTCAAATCAATATTTGGGCATATCCATTGAAAATTGTTTAAAGTGCTGACCGTTAAGAAAAACCACAGAGCGCACAAATGAAATCTCAAATATTACATTGTTATCATAAAGCAGTATCTCTTCTGGAAATTCACGCTCACACAAGATATCAAAGTATAAACCTTTTATATATATATTTATATAGATTATGTATACATAAGTAGAAATCATCTGAACGCAAAAGAGATGCTTGGTGCGACACTAGATACTAACACTGGTGGAATGTACCGGAGCTCAGGTTTCTCTCAAAAAAAGGCTGAAAGTCCTTTAAAAAATTTGGTCCTCACCTCGTACAGCGTGAAGTCACTGTTTTTTTTATTTTATCAAAATGGCGACCTGTTCAGCCGGTTATTAAATGGGGTGATCAAATGGAAGATTTCACATGAGATTGTTTCAGCTTACTTCTTTGTGGCAGTGCTGGCTACATTGGACCCATTTTCAGCAGAAACGCTTATTAACATCATAGGACAGGCTAACTAAAGCTGGCACCAGACGTAACGCTAATGACAACCGTTAGGTCTTTGGTGCTAAATTAAACTGTTCTAATCAATTAGTATATTGGACCTGATTTTAATTTTTTTTTCAGTTACGAAGGAAAATAAGTAAAGATTTCTGACCAATCAGAGTAAAGATATTTCATAAAATAACACAATATATTTAAAGATGCTTTGCTATGATCAGAACAATTTGCCCATTGATATAAGCCCTGATCATAGTAAAGGTTGCAACGACGTGTTCTTTGTTTTTAAGAATGTTCATGTTCAGGAAATTTTTGAACCAATGGAAATGATTCTCATTGGTGTGAGAACATTCGATAATTACCATGGGAGGCAAAATTTTCACTTAAACCCCTAAAAAGGAATCTCTCAGCTGTTCTAACCTCACGAGCAGCCAACAATGCTAGATAAGAGAGGTGTAGAGGTGTTAAACAAATCTTTCTGTACTGTTTTAGTTGCAGCAATGATGAGAAATTGAAGTATGATTCTGGTGCACGGCACCATCTACGGCATTCTGGGGGTCACTAAGGCTGGAGTGCTCTTGCTTCTCGGCATTATTGCATCTATAGCTTCTCCCATTTGCTATTGAGTGACGGTTGTAGCGTCCAACCAGGAACACATTACAGCTGTTATTCCAAAGCATAAGTGGAGTCTGTAGAGCCTTAAAGGTGTATCTTTTGGATGACAATGGAATATAAATGTACAGTCCTATAAAAGTACATATATCTATTCTATCCTTCCAGTTGTTAATCTTCCTAGTAGCCTCTCATGACCGCTTGACTCACTGGAAGTATTTCTCATATCTCTCTGATGGACAGGGTGCGTGCACTATCCTGGCTGAGCTGACCTGCACTCCTGACTTCCTTTGCCCTACTTCCTACAATGCTTTATCTATTTAACTAGTATTACAAATTTCAAACACTCACTCTGCAATTGTATATAAATATATATATATATATATATATATATAACGCATTCATGGATAGATCCAGGCATGAATTACTGTGTGCTGTGCTAAGCTCTGTGTCTATATAACTCTCTGCCCGTGTAGGAGGCAGCACAAAGCACTTTCTTGAATCTGTCCAGCTTGTCTGTAGCTATAAACAGATGATTCTTGGCAACAGGCAGTGGACAACTCAGTTGCTCAGAATGGAGATTCCTAGAAACTTATAACTCCAAGCATAACTTTTTTTGTAATAAAGATATATTATATATTTTGGTGTGGCTACATTGGCAATCTGAAACAACAGTGATCTGTCATTATAGAGAGACGTGAGCACTTAAACCTTAAGGAGCACCTTCAAAGTACTTGCAGGACTGGGGCCTTCCAGAATCAACTTTTTTTTTTTTTAATGAATGCAGTTTCTAAATTGGTATAAAAAAGTATGCTTATATACTTCTACACATATCTGATCTAGTTTTACAGTTGTTGACTACGTTCCTTCAATCACGGAAAAGATTTAAAGGGGTTGTACATGAGTAGGAAAAAAGTGTCTTCTTTGTCTTTACAGAAACCATGCCACACTTATCAATGGCTAGTGGCTGGTGTTTGGCATTGCAATTCATCCCCAATCAAGTGTATAGGACTGCAGTGTAATACCAGGACACAGCCCATGGACATTAGTTGTGTTGTCTGTAGAAAAACAAATCCTGGACAATCCCTTCTATCTCATGAATGATTTGCTAAATTGTTTCCGTAAATTAGTACAGGTATCTCAGTAACTTTTCTGACTGCAGTACTTTACTATAAATTATACCATGTGTCTGAATAGGCTCAGGAGTTATTCATCATAAATGCTGGGAAAAAGTAAACCGAAGACAACATTAAACACTAGAAAGAGAATCATTAGGCTCCTTCAGGCTTAATATTCATCTTCTTTGCTCCCCGAATGTCTTTGTTTCCTGCTTTCTGTCTTCAAGGATGAGTACAGCAAGTGGATATAAAACCAGTCTGTATGTCTTGGGGATTTTCCACTACGTATTTACAAGCACACTTTGGCATTGAGTTCCCTAAAATAAATAAGTGGCTTATTTCTTGTGTACATCCTCGTGCCTTATGATTTTATATGTAATCCAGTAAAAGATGTTAAAAATGAGGAAGGCCAGTGGAAAGGCAGCCCGGGATATGGTATCAATCCGTTTTGCTCGATCAACAAACTTCTTCTTGATAGACTCTGCATCCTTTGGTGGTGGAGGGGGAAGGACTGGTGGAGCAGCTTTCACGGCAGTGCCATCTTTTACTTGCAGGCAATGACCCATCCCATATCCACTGAAGTTAAACCGACTCTCCCGGGACATATCATCATCCTGAATAAGAGAGAAGAGAACATATATAATTTATCATGCTTCAAGTAATACTTGACATCTTGATAAGGGCCACTAAACCTACAATTTGTGAGAGCTTTTTTTATATGCAGTAGAATTTTATGCATTTTTGTGTAAAGGGGTTTTCCACTCAAAAAAATTTCAGGTCTACTTATTTCTAGGAGTCTCTCTGGTAATCCTTTGCACCATGCTGCCAGATGTACTACTGGTCTCCCACCATTTCTGTACATCACAGTGCTGAGCACACCTCCAGTGGTCATTGCATTGCAGCATCATGCCACAAACATACCCTCCAACTTTATTTGGAGAGAGTAGGAAGATTTGACTTGCTTTCAGGGGGAAAACGGGTGTATGAGGAGCTAGAAAAAACTGCTTCCTGTGATGTACGGTGAAGAATGAATTGAATGGCGGAATTTTGACAACTAAAAAAAATATTTGGGGTGCAAAAACTCTTTTAATGTATATTTTCAGTAAGGTTAGTGACTGGAAGTTCAGAAAAATATTTAATCCATGATCACTACACCAACTTATACAGTTCGAGTTTTCAGAACCTCTGGTGTAGCAGTTTCTTTTATAAGGTGAATACAGATGTAGTTACTACTACCTTTACAAATGACACAATACATTTTTGAGATTTTGTGCAATGGTGCCTGAGAATTGTGTGAATTTTGTTTAATGGGAATTGAATTCTACTCAAATTTTACAAAAATCTGTATTATCGAGAATGTATCTTTTTCTTTCTTATATATATAATTCACTTACAGTTCACACATCTCCAGCCATGTGCACTGCTCGCTCTCCCACCTACGGTCCTTGGAGCCTCCTCTTATTAGTGCCATGCGCTGATGTCCCCATGCATGTCTAGAGCCTAGTCACGAGCAGAAGTCTTGGCCTAAAATGCATGTCATAAGGTTGTGGGGCACCTCATGATGTCAAGGCAACCGCCACAACATTAGGGCACACACTCTCGGCTGAAACTTCTGGCTGCAACTTGAATGTCTCAGTGTATGTACATTATAAGTGTCAGGATTCAAACCTAGCAGCTCCTGTGCACCAGTCGGCAGCTCTTCCTTCTGAGCTATTCAGCTGATTGGACAATTCCGTGCTTATACAATACTTGAACCTATGTTGTTTCTGATGTCTCCTCCCTGAGTTTCCTGTGGGTTACCACCCTGAGTTTCTGACTGGCTCATTCTGATTACACACACTATTTAAACCTGGCCTTGCTCTCAGTTCGTTGCGTGATTATTGAGCTACCTGCCTTTAGTCAAGCTTCCTTCCACCTGCTATTCCTTCAAACAACATTACTGCTCCTGCTAAACAACCTCTGGCTTCCTTGACTACGATTCCAGCCTATTCCTTCAAACTACATTGCTGTTCCTGTATATCAACACCTTGGCTGTTCCAGACTATGCTACCTGCCTGGCGCTGCCCCTAAAAGTTGCAATATCTCTACTCCAACCATGTCAGTCCGTAACAATAAGGCTGCACATTCTGGCCTAGTCACGACTGGAAGTCCTGGTCTAGCAAGAAGATACCCAGGGTTTCAGCACATGGCAGTGGTAGAAGAAGAAGAGGTGCTGAGGACTTATGGGGGATCGCAAGTAGCAGAGATGCGCTGTGAAGTGAATATTACTGTAGTTGTTTTTTTTGTTTTTTTTTTACATCTTATATTTACTATGCCCCGAGGTCTCTCCAGACCCCAAGGGATAACAAGTGACATTTAATTCACTGAGAATAAATTAGCTACAAATTAAACTTTACAGTAAAATCCGCTCAATTTGGTGATTTCGAAACACATCTGCTCTTCTCATCTCTAGTAAGTAACTATTCAATTTTTGCATAGCGTATCCATTGTCATCCCCAAAAAATGATCGTCTGCTAATGCAACAATTGCTGTGCTACAAAGACAGCATTGGAAACCACGCTGGTAATGTATAACAGCTGTACATTTAATACGTCTAGTTCAGGTTTGGGGTTTCGTCAAATTCTAAAAATACTAATAAAAGTGTACTTTGACATTGTATTTTGCACATGTTTTCTAAATCTGAAAAAGATGTTCAATTACATTTTAAACAAGCATCATATTTAATAAAGTGTTGCCCGATCTAGAGAAACAATTTTCATATATCCTTATAGACAATTTTGCGTTAATAGAGGAGTTCTCTGTTCAGGATCTTCATCTATTAGCCAGATGATCTAATATGTCAGCACTAAATCCTACACATTGGATGGCATTGCTTGGAAATAAGCAGGACTAACAGAGAAACCAAACAATGCAGAGGTCTAATCATAGGTGTTCCTAGATAAGAATTTCATAGAGAATGCAACTATTTAATAAAACGGACATGTCAGGAAAGTTGTTAGATCCTCTATAAAGAGAACCGTTCATGTCGCTTGTCCACCCAATGTGCACTATGACTTATTACATGACCTGACAATTACGGCAAACATACCACTGTATGCTTTTTCAGATGCTGCATAATTGTTTATCTTCATTATAGTACACATTGCTGCATTGCGCATGCAGAGATATAGTAGCTGAGAGGTGTCAACTAGAGTTGAGGGAATATGTTAGGAATCAGTCTTCGAATCTGAATTTGCGATAATCGTGCCATATTGGTACCCTGTTCATGCTGAATTTATGTTTGATGATCAGTTCTGACCATATTCGTTCATTTCTTCTCGAATGACTCCAATGACATTCGGCTGTGTTCCGTGAATATTGCAAAAACAATATTCGCAGCCGATCATAATCGGAACCAAATTTAGAAAAATTCATTCAACTCTAGGTGTCAGAGTTGGACATCAAACTATCCGAGTCTTCTGTACAGTGTCAAGTCAACACCCACTTGACTCTTCAGACGTCATTAGCATATAAAATTTTATAAAATTTGTGCATTTTTCGGCATCTGAAAGAGCAGACAGGTACATATCTGTAAAGATTGTCAGGCCATGACACGGTTTAGATTGGTAAAATGACCTGATAGGTTGCCTTTAAAGCCATCAAATACTCCCCCCAAACATTGACCTGAATTTCAGAACCATACGATACTCTATATTTCCCACCATTGATGGTTGTAGAGAATTGCTACATATATCGATCTACATCTTTCAATGCATATATAATGATACGTGTGTGACCCATATTCTTACACTTTTTTTCCTGCTCTTACATTAAAGTGTTGATAAAGGTATGTGGGTTACAAGGTTATAACCATCCAGAAAGAATCAAATCAGTCAGGTAGAGTATCGTAAGTGGAACCCTAAGGGGACTGGAGATTGTAAAATTGTGATTGCTTTTTCCTGCATGAGTAACAGCAGGGGTGTCCGGGAGAGATAACTGTAATTGTGCAGAGAATGTATAATAGATGGAAACAGCTTAGAAATCCATTGCTTGAGCAGCAGGAATTAAGGGAGATTTTTGCCTTCAAAAGTGTGACCACTCTCCACTACTCCATGGAGGACACTGAGATACTAACGCCACCACCTATGGAAGTGCCAGTAACATGTATAGAGTGGCAAAAGTAATCTTCTAATGCCTCCATACACATTAGGTAAAAGTCAATCAAACGTGACGATTTTGAAAGGATTGCCAACAATCTACTGTATTTGGGGGCTTGCTGATTGTCCCCCTGACAAATTATGGATGTGGTGGATGGAATCCTTTTGTTCAGCGGCCACATAAATCATCTGGCAGCAATTTTGGTAGTGTCTCTTCCATAGAGAACGCAGAAGCCTTCAGCCGAGCCAAGATTTCCTCTTGTATGGGGAGGCCAAGAGAGATGGCTGTCGGCTGACAGATAGTTCGGCTGACAGCTACAGTATCTAATGTTTATGTGTTGGGGGTTCACAAAATATTTCTTATGATAAGGTTTAACTCAACAGTTTTCACATTTTTTTGTACACGCTAATTATTGAAAGGCCACAAATAGACTTTGACCATTTCTTCATGGCCAATACATTTTTTTATGTATTATGCATCAATGGGTCAAAATGCATTGATTAATCCAATGACGTTTAAAGATCTTCATCAGATCCTCTGCAAATCCACAATAATTTAGGTTTAGTCAGTCTTTACAAAAACAAACTTACAACCTCCCAAGCACTGTCAGTGTGTGTTGTAGCACTCAAGATGGATCTACCACCAGGAAGACACCAGTGAGATTTTTCTATTGGGAACATTCATTGCTTTATTGTCTCCTACTCACCACCTAATGCAACAACTTCTCCCTGCCTATTATAGTAAAATTAGCTTGAAGAAATGGTATACCCTTGTGTAGCTCAACAAAATTATTGCATTACTTTCTTCTATTTTTTAGGAAATGATGAGAGGTGGGACGCAGATTAGACAACTAATTTCTTGCCTCAATAATTTCCAATAGCACATGTTCCTAAGCAGAAGGTTGTTAGGCAACCTGCTAAATCCAGCTAACCCTCCACTCATTTTTTTCGCTGGTAATGTTGGGTTGCCAGGGCAATGACTGCTCCCAGATGACATTGGTCCTGGTGGCCTCTTTAGAGATTCTTCCAACTTTAACACTTTGTCTGACGATCAAGGTGCATCCTTTTCCTGGCTATCATTACTGGTTGTTTATGGACTCTCTTTTAACTCCTGATCATGAGCTTGAGCTTGCCCTTGTTCCTAGATTATGCTCATTTCTGGTCCATTAGATTTTTGCTGGTACTGAGTCCAGGCTATGGTTTTGTCTAAACCAGTGTTCCCCAACTCCGGTCCTCAAGAGCCACCATCAGGTCATGTTTTCAGGATTTCCTTAGTATTGCACAGGTGATAATTGCATCACCTGGACAGGCAAGCATTCAATCACCTGTGCAATACTAAGGAAATCCTGAAAACATGACCTGTTGGTGGCTCTTGAGGACTGGAGTTGGGGAACACTGGTCTAAACTGTTGTCAACTCGTGGCTACATTCCTGTAAGTTCTTTGCTTACAGCCCACCTGCCGCTAATGGGTGACTATACGGGGAGCCCGTCTGGGGAAGATCACACAAATGCAATTTAGAGGATCTACTTCTCATTGACGCACAAACTGTGAGAAGGCAATTTTGCCACTTCTGTTTGAAGCAACATTGCAACATGACTTAATATCAAGATTTGCTGACCTCATACTGAGGTCTACTGGTAGATTATCGTCTACTACTTGGCCAAAACTTTTTTAAATGGTTTGCTCTGATTTGCCAGAGTATATAGTTTGAACTTCCGTCTGGGGACCATAGATGGTTGGTGACTAGTGATGAGCGAATATACTCGTTGCTCGGGTTTTCCAGAGCACGCTTGGGTGGTCTCCGAGTATTTGTAATTGTGTGGAGATTTAGTCTTTGCTGAAGCAGCTGCATGATTTACGGCTGCTAGCCAGTCTGAGTACATGTGGGGGTTGCCTGGTTGCTAGGGAATCCCCACATATAATCAAGCCGTCTAGTAGCTGTAAATCATTCAGCTGCGGCGATGAAAACTAAATCTCCGAGCAATTACAGATACTCGGAGACCACCCAAGTGTGCTCTGGAAAACCCAAGCAATGAGTATACTCGCTCATCACTACTTTTAACCCTTCCAACTTGCTAACAAAAAAAATTTTGGGTTCCAAAATTATGCTGATGTTAAGTAGAAATGTGGGAAATCTTACTCATCAAGTATTTTGTGTGACATATCTCTGTAATTTAAGGGCAACCCCCACATGTACTCAGGCTGGCTAGCAGCCGTAAATCATGCAGCTGAGGCGAAGAAAACTAAATCTCCGAGCACTAACAAATACTCGGAGACCACCCGAGCGTGCTTAGGAAAACCCAAGCAACGAGTATATTCGCTCATCACTATTGGTGACAATTTTATTTCTCGACTTCCTTGTGCTTCTATATAAAGAGAACCTGTCAGCTGATTCATCCTACCCAAACCAAAGGGCAGCATAAATCAGAGCCTTGGTGCATGAGAGCATTCAGGTATGCTTCACTAGTGCCGTATGAGGTGATTGACAGGTCTCTTCCAAATGGGTACATAGGTAGACACCTGTCAGTCACCTAGACTAGTGCAGGAAGAAGATCGCCAGGGGCAGCACAGAACTAATCTTGTATTCAGCTATATTCCCAACCTGACCTCCAATCTACATTTTCTCTGAAACGCCAAAGTGCACCCAGACTCTAATTCATAATGCTACCAGCGTTTTGGGCAATACAAATTATATGACATGTTCCCTTTAAAAGAGTATCACAAGTTAACCAAGAAAAAAAACTAGGTAAATGTGGCGCCCCAGGGTCCTGGTCCTCACAGTAGCATTGCTTTCCTCATGGGGAGAGTGATGTTACGCTTGAAGGCAAACAGGGATAACTGCAACCAGGTACCACAAACATGCAACACATTCACACTCCAGGCCACCAGGGGGAGCTTTTGTTCCTACTTGCTAGGTGACTCCCCATATATATATAACTGGTAGTCTGTAGGGAAAGTTAGTCAGTTCCAGGCAGGACCAGTCAGGAGACGGACTGGACCAGTCTGAGGCAGCAGAAGGTTTTACGGAGCTGTGCCGCCACAGTGCAGCAGCTTCTGGAAAGAGACATTGAGAAAGCCAAATACATTACAGAGAGCGTGCAGGAGAATAAAGCACAGGAGAAGATACCAGGGGGAGACCAGCCCCGAGCAGGCTGCCTCCTTCTGAGGCGCAGAGACCGGTAGCCGGAACACCGAGAGACCTCTATGGCTTACATCAGAGACCGGCAGGACAGCTGAACTCTACGTTACCTGTCCGACCTAACACCCAGGAGGCACGGTGGCACCCCTCAGAGGCCGGGGCGTGCTAGAGTCCCTATAAACAGCCCCAAGCCACCAGTCATACGGGTTATGTCCTATCCTACCGGGGGGACAAAGAGAGAGTTAACATCTGTGAGGACCTTATATGGAGCATTAAGCCATAAGGAACTACAACACCATGGCGCTAGAGGAAGGCTTTTGATTTCCATCTGGGTAAGGGGACTTCTAACTTGCCTTCAAGCCGGCCAGACCCTGCCTGCCCTGTGATCTGGTGCTCTGGACTGCGGATGCTGAAGTCTTCAGTAAATCAGGGTAAAGAGACTGCAAACCTGTGTTCTCATTCTTTACTGCACTCCTAACCATCTTCCATCTACACCATGGGAGCCCTGGGGACATACTTCACCTGTGGGAAGTTATAGCATCTAGCTGCCATAACATCACCCCAGAGGACCCCTTAAAGCAGCGTTGGTCCCCACTGACCGAATACCACAGGTGGCATCACAAACACAAACTTTATTCCCTTTAAAGACCTTTCCCTTTAACGTTGATGCCACGGGCCGGGTCGCCACCGTGACATCCCCCTGTGAACCACAGGACCCGGTACCGAGTACCCCACGGCCCTGTGGGCGCGTCACAAACAATAAAGGAAATATGTAGTATGGGTTGAGATATCCATTGGGAACAGTCGCTCTAACAATTAGACAATGCTCTATAATAGAGTTAATTCTTGCAAATATGTTGAAACTGCAAATCGCCCTTGAAGATGTTTCTGTTAAGAAAACAAGATCTTATATTATCTAGCAATAAACCATGTAAATCATTCTAATTAAAATGTCAGCAGCAGAAAACACATCTGATGCTTAAGCTCTAGGCTGTCATAATGACTGTCCAAAGTCTATGTATGAAACACCTTACGGGGGTAAAAGTTAATTATAATCTTTTGTCAGAGATACAGTGGATCAGATTTATTAATATGTATGTAATTTTCTTGAATGTCATTAAACAAGATTGTCTAGCGGCTACGGGAAAAGAGGATTTCATTCCAGAGATTGACTTTCTTGCTCTGTGTTTGCGCTGTAGATAGATGGCAACATAAATATACAAAGTACAGTGCCATACATATAAAAAGGCAGTCATATTATTAAATACACATGCAAAATCAGAAATATCCTATTCTTGTTATAAAACAGCTTACAGTACATTGCTGCCAAACTGTTACAGTCTCAGTCCATATGTCGCTGCTCTTTTTCCATATTCTCTGCCATTTTGAGCAGATTTGCAGAAGCTCGTGCATTATGTTAATCTATCCATTGGGTATGTGTGAGTGTATACAGTTGGAATTTGTGCAACTAGGTATAAATTGCCAAATCGAGGCTGAATGTATGTGTCTTGCTACAAAAATAACCACATTCACTCATCGAGCAGCTGTTTGCTGCGTCCAGAGTGCTGCCGTCTATTGAAGGCAGGTGAATCTGCATGTGTTCACTGAACCTATGGGTGAAATTTCTCTTCTAGTGTCTCCGTAGGAGAAATTCACATGCTGCGGTCTGGAGAGATGCGCTGCATGTCCATCTCCTCAGGTGATGCCAGAAATCCCATCCGCTATGCTGTAACATCTGTCTGCTGTGGGTTTGACGCTACATAAGTATGCAGCGTCCAGCCCTCAGCAATTACTGATCGTGCGCACATACCCTAACAGTTTGCAGTCCCATATACACTGAAAGGCTGCAGCTGCATCCCCCTACTATCCCATTTTTCTATCGCTTACTTTTATTGAATTATTTAAAACAAGTATACTGGTTAGTAATTAAGTCTTTGAACAGTTACGGCTTTATTGACACATCATTTTTATTCTGGTAAGTGCGAAATCGGAACGATTTTCATCAGTGTGTTGGATCAGATCTTCATCCATTTTCTATCAGTGCCATCAGGTTTTTTTCCCCTAGCATTAGTCAGTAAAAACCAGACAGCACCCAAATGGAACTTGGATATAATACGTGTTTATTTTTTTTTTAACTGCAACTTAGATCAAAATTGGACACTGTTCACATATACAGAAAACACACGCACACATCACACAGACACACACACATTACATTAACACACACTATATATATATATATATATATATATATATATATATATATATATATATACACATACTCCAAATAAACCTAATGGTCACTGAAAACATGAAACTTACAAAAGTAATTTTCCATATAAATTTACTGAATATTAACTGATGGTAATCAGATATTGATTTTTAAATTTTGGTTCAACAGGAAAAAACCTAATAAGATTGGCCCGGATAAAAATTGTGATAGCTGTAATAAATACCACTCACTCCCGACATTTGTGCCTCAGATGAGATCAAAAAAGGGTGCGCCACATCCCACTCATTCGGCAACTCGCCTACCGCATTAGGCAACTAAAGCAATGACAGGCTAAGTTAACAGGACAAGCAGTCCTCCACGCCACAGTTTACGCTTCCACCACTCACTGTTTTACCAGCCCAGCGAGACGCCTTCACTGGGTAACACACTGGTACACATGCACACTCAGCTTTCCAAAACTCCTGAACGGCTCTGGACGTGCACTTTGGCTACAAGGTAACACAACCCACCTATTTTCTCTATCATGGGTACATTAGAGGAAAGAGAGTGAAACTGGTTGTATTTTTTATTAAATATACAAAGACTACAGTGCATGAAAAGTTTTCAAAAGATGGAAAAATAAAAGGATATACTTACAGGTCATGTCACATTTCCATGAAAACCACAAAAAGAGGAAAAAATCCTCCAATATTCATGTTCTCAGCCTATTAATGATGCCCAAAGAGAAACCAGATACTCTGCATTCCTTGTGTGAACATTGCCACATACAGAGTACTTTTTTGCACTAGTGTGCCTCATGGCCAATCTCTGATTGAAGGCTGGTTGTCTCATTTGGTATTATTGCACCTGTGCAGTTGCCATTTTACTTGGGTCCGCTGCACCGTTAGTACAATTGTATTGAGGCCCAGTTATACAGGTAAGCATCTGTGCCTGTTTTTGTTTTTTTCTTGAATATTGGAGGATTTTTTCCTCTTTGTGTGGTTTTCATGTTAGAGTAGGACTGGCAAACGTAAGGACCCTTGATGCGGGTTGCCAGCTTACATATTATGGCCAGAATATCAACCAATACCTTACATATATTGATGTTTTTTTTGCACATTATATTTTTTTGGGGTAAAGTTGGACCCAAATGGTTCTGTAAACTGTGGCCTCTGTTCACACAGGATGCATTATAGTTAGCACTGGGCAGCCTGCCATAGCGCGTCATTAATAGGCTGAGACCAGATTCTCTGCATTCCTTGTGTGAACATTGCCACATACAGGGTATATTTTTTTGCATTGGTGTGCCACACGGCCAATCTCTGATTGAAGGCTGGCTGTCTCATTTGGTATTATTGCACCTATGCAGTTGCCATTTTACTTGGGTCCTCTGCACCGTTAGTGCAATTGTATTGAGGCCCAGTTAGACAGGTAAGCATCTCTGCCAGTTTTTGTTTTTTTTCGTGTCACATTTCCACCAGGACCTGCTTCTGCGATGTCTGCTTCTGTCGCCTGGTACCACAGTGTTCATTCTGCAGGTGGGGCTGGTGATAAAAGAGACATTGGAACCAGAAGCTCCAGATGGCACAGGCTTTTTCCAGCCATTTAGAGTTGGGTGGCTGGGACCTGCAGTGCCTTCTAGTCCGGCAGTATGGGTGTATGTGCGGTCCAGCTGGAGTTATCAGTTCACTGCTCTTGCAAATTGGAGAGCACCACACCCTATTTAACCTTCCAGTTTACTGCTGGAAGCTGCCAGATATAGCTTTGTGCTTCCCTGGTTTAGGTCTGTGGTTTCTGCTCCTGTGTTGTATTTCTGCTTTCTTGTTTTGACCTCGGCTTGTTTATTAATGCTTCTCCTGCCTCATGATTTTGTACCTTCGCTGTCCTCTGGGTTTTGAACTGGCTACCTGACAATCTTAAACCTTAAAAGGTGAGGCCCAGGGCAAACTCATGGATCTGGGAAACAGAGTAGCTTGCTCCAAACCTGTTTGTGGTAGCCATTTTAGAGCTGCCAGCTGACTACTGACAGAGCCACCTTACAGGCAGAAGCAATATAAAATAAAAGGATTAAAATACCAATACAACTTAAGAATTAGATCTGTGAGCGCTTCTGGTGGAGGAGAACACCGCAGGAAATATGGACAGATCTGCAATATACACTGCTTCTCCAGGGATTTAACACAGATATTCATTAGATGACATATTATGAAGGATCTCACCAGATCCCGCACTCCACCCTCCACTGAGATAAGAGAGGAACGGCTGATTAGATTCGATTTTAATCCAGTTTTATATCTCATTTCTGCTATGGGTAAAATTTTCCTCCAGAAACAATATGGCCATCATCTTACTGAACATCCTTCAAGCATTCTATACATACCACACATGAATATGATATATCCATAATTCAGGGAGATATTGCACTCCTGAGGGTAATGACTGCAGTCTCAAAGGGTGCAACCGGACCGGGCCCATGCGGGAGGGGGGCTCGCTGATGTTAGCTTTCATTTCTCCTGGATGTGTGTCTTAGGAAGCACATTCTGTTGAAGTGTCTTGCTGGCTCCCTGCACTACAATACACGCTGCCGGCCAATCAGAGGCCAGCAGCAGACGTTGGATTGCCTACTTGCTATAATGGGAGGTATGGGTGTTATTATAGAAAGGGGACCCGGTGTTATTACTGGAAACACCCAAGACGGGGGAAATTATTATGTGGAAAGTGAACACACGTCTTTATAGGATCTAGTATGGTACAAGTGCCCATGCATCTGACTAACATGCAGGTGGGGGCCCAGGTTGGGGATACATTATACCAGGAAGGGGTCCAGGATGGGTGTTATTATAAAAAAGGGACCTGGATAGGGAGCATTATTACTGGATAGGCCCAAGACGGGGGAAATTATTGCGTGGGAAGTGAACACAGATGTCTTTGTAGGATGTAGTATGCTGCAAGCGCCCATGCATCTGACTAACATGCAGGTTGGGGCCCAGGTGCAGATTTTGCACCAGGGCGCAATATCATCTAGTTGCGCCGCTTTTGCTGATAGACATACAGCCTTGAGAAAGCAGGGTCATTTTGATATAATTATACATTTGTGTATAAATATTCCTTGGCTTATAGGAAAACGACTGAGATGGTATCAAATAAGAGCTATAGATGGTGTAGTGAATGCGGATCCAGAATGATCAGAAATAATTACACAATTTGCATAATTGACATTCAGGACTAGTGACAGGTAAGCTGCTGTTGCAAATCGTAAATTGCAGGAAGTTCACAATTACTGTGCAGAGCATGGCAATTGCTTTACCAAAGTAATTGTGTTTTTCAAGGAAGCACTAAACTCCATCACCCTGATTAATGGTGAGATGATTACATGATTCTCTGCAATACGCCTTTATGTTAGGCTCTTGTTACATTATCGAATTTTATACTGAATTATCCTCACATGCTGACACTCTATACGCAAACATCTTGTTCAGTATTATATGTGGATGCAGGTAATGCAGAGCACAACTTCCAACCCCCAGGACACTATTATATTTTGTTATTGCCATTTACTGACATTTTCTATCAATAATATTTACTATTTTTTATTATGTTACTGACACTGAAATGAAATATTTATTATATAATTGTAAGCATTGTTGTGAAGACATGTGGTGATACTGGGGGTTTACAGAGATCAATAGTTTTTTTTATTTTTAAGTGCCCCCTCGATTCAGAATATGCTGTTTTGTGCCTGTATACGAGAAATGACATTATTTCTGAGCATTAAATGACTTATCCTGCATTTTATCACTAGTTTTTCCATCTTCCGGTTTTATCTCTAATTTTCTGCTGTTTCTAAGATACTGGGTCTAGACAAGCTGCTACGATGTCTCCCATATGGAGCACACATACTTAAATGGATTCCTGCACTCAGGGTTGAGAAGAAATATCGGCATAGGTGGGCACCCGTCTTGAGCACAACTTAACGGAAAGTAGGAAGTTGGCACAACTTGAAATAAAAAAATTATTTTTGCTCGGCAGCAGTGCTGACGCCACTTATCCCTTCCACTAGTCAGCACTGATTGTGTACTGACACCGCCCGCTGCTTAGCCTAATTCCCTACAGGCCGAGACCAGTGACTGTCCTGCCCACCACTGCACCCAGTCAGTACAGTAGTCAGTATTACTAGTTTAGTACTGGCATGGGGCACAGACTTATTACTGCACTACTTGCTTGTTAATCGGACATTGCTTGACTGGTAGAGAGACTTTACCTTACCAGCGCTGAGTGAGTACTGCCTCAGATTAACAAACCAGCAGCACAGTAATCAGTCTACGCCCCATGCCAGCACTAAACTACTACTGACATTGCTGGCACGGGGCACAAACTGATTACTGTGCTGCTTGCTAGTCAAAGTGAGGCTAAGGTTACTATATGCCAATTTTATAAGTAAATATATTTCTAAAGGTGCTATTGACATGAAATTCTCAGCAGATGATGGTAAGAACCAATCCAATCTATGCAGGCAAAGAAATCAAACCATAGATGTCCATAAATTAAGTTATGTGTAATAATGATAAATGACTCAAACCCAATTCTTCATACCTACAATACCCATTATGCACAAAACCTTTGTCACAGGACTTCTGAGAGATTAAGGAATCATCTTTTGCATGTCTGCTACAGCACAAATAGTAAAGTCCAAGGGCAATTTGAAACTCTGAGGAAAACACTTACAGAAGACACAGAGCAAAAATTACAACAATACTACAACAACCTACGGACCCATCTGATTCATAACAAGGAAAAGAAATTACACAGATTGCGCCTCAATTCAGGACTCTATACAAACAGATACAAAACAAGGCCAAAACCTGACAACTTTGACAACCACTCCATTCCAGACACAAAAGCATCTAACTGTGTCATTAATCTCTCAGATTATAAACCCAACAAAGTGGAGCTGGACGTGCTTTCCAGAGGACTCTCATTTTGTCCTACTAAGGCCCTGGATAAAACTGAACTCTGCAGTGATATGGAACATTTTTTCAGGAGACAGCACCTGAGGGAATATTTCAATGATACAGAGGATTCAGAAAACACTCGGACTGAAGGAAAAGGGATCCTAACAACAAAGAAGAGGTCAGACTAGACACCTCCACCTGGACGCAACCCTCATTTGGATAAGTATATAGACTCCTTCAGATATTTGATAAAACCACCATCATAGACACTAACAGGAGACAAGCATCCAACATCAGTGCCCAGGAGAGAAAGGCCATAGAGTCTCTGAAAACCAACAAAGAAATCATCATCAAACCTTCTGATAAGGGTGGTGCAATAGTCATGATGAACACATTAGACTGTTTGAAGGAAGCAAACAGACAACTTATGGACACACACTACTACAAAAAATTGGAGTTGGATCCTACATAGGACTATTACAAGGAACTAAACAAGTTAAAATCTTGTCTGCCCAACGATTCCATAAGAGCCGATGACCTGATACCGGAAAGTCCAAGAATAGGTGTTAGGGATCGAGTTCCCGCCTCTGCACAGGGGGAATCTTGAGCCATCTCCTCTGCGGTCTCCCATTCTTCTCCAGCCACAGTGGAGCCTGCTCAGCGGAGACGTCAGTCCCAGTATCTGGCTCAGCCTGATACTTTGCGGATGGTTTCTACTGCTTTCCCAGGCTCAGCCATTGTAGCCAGTACTGGTCAGCGGCGAGCAGACGTCTCTGGGACTAAGTCCTGCTTTTTCCCTTCTGAGCATGTGTGGCGCCCCAGGGTCCTGGTCATTGCAGTGGTATTGCTTTCCTCTTGGGGAGAGTGATACTACGTTTGGAGGCAATGAAGGAGAACTCTTTGTCAAGTAACACAATGCATGCAACATGTTCACACTCCAGACCAGAAGGGGGAGCTCTAAGCCTGTTTAAGGTGAACTCCCCTATAAGAACATCCTGATCTGGAGGGAAAGGGTTCAGTTCCTGTCAGGAAGCAGAGGAGTACTGTGGCCTGAAGTGCTGCGGCTCCTAGGAAACAGACGCATAGAAAGCAGAACATATTGCAGTAAGCATGAAGGAAAGCAGAGCAAAGGAGAGGATATCAGAGGGAGATCAGCCAGGAGCTGGCTGCTTCCTTCTGAGGAACAGAAATCCGGTGGCCTGAATACCGAGGGAGTAAGGATCTCTACGCTTTACTTCAGAGACCGGCAAGACAGCTATTTCCACGGTACCTGTCCGACCTATACCCAGGGGGCACATTGGCAACTCCCAGAGGTTGGGGCATGCTAGAGTCCCTATAAACCGCCTCAAGCCACCAGTCATACGGGTTTGTCCTATCCTATCTGCGGGACAGAGAGAGAGACATAACATCTACAACAGTTGTGAGGACCTTATGAGAAGCTTAGCAGTAAGGGACTACAACACTGCAGCGCAAAGTAAGGCTACTGATTTCCAACTGGATAAGGGGACTCTGGATTTGCCTCCAAACCGGCCAGACTCTGCCTGCCCTGTGGTCTGGTACCCTGGACTGTGTATGCTGAAGCCTTCAGCAAAGGTAAAGAGACTTCAACCTAGTGTCTTCGTTCTTCACTGCGCCTCTCACATCCACCATCTACACACTGGGAAGCCCTGGGGACATACTTCACCTGTGGGAAGGTATACCATCTAGCTGCCATAACATCACCCCAGTGGACCCCTTAAAGCAGCATCGGTCATCCTGACCGAATACCACAGGTGGCATCACGAACATATCCCTTTAAAGACCTTTCCCTTTTACACGGACGTCCCAGGGCCACGGACCGGGTCAGCCACCATGACATCCCCCTGTGAACTGCAGGACCCGGTATCGAGCACCCCTTATCCACAGGGGGGGGGGCGCTCCACATGCCCAAGGTAAGACCTCTCATTGCAGGTCAGGAGTCACATGTTCAGGTACTGCTGCAGCTCCCATTGGTCCTCTAGGAAGGTCCTGAAGTTGCTCTGGTATTGTAGCAGCTTCCATTGGTCCTCTATGAAGGTCCTGAAGCTGCTGCAGCTGTAAAAGGTTTGCATGGCCGCAAGGCCATGCGCTAGTATCACTTCATGTTATGAGCTATCTAATTGTGGTCGCTCCTGTATGATTGTATTCAGGGACCTGGCTGAAATAAGCCCCTAGAATACCGCCACCTCCGGTGAGGAGTTTTTGTGTGCTTCTCTGTGTGCATGACCACTGACTGCCATCAGCTCAGCAGTTAGCTGTGTTCCCCTGTAACGCTAACAGGGCGTAGCGTGTTCTTTTCTGTGTGACTCAGTGAAGTAACTGAGTTCACTTATACCGCCATATAGTCCCGTCATTTTCTAGCAGCAGGTTGTCTCCTGCAGGGTGGACCCCAGGCTGCAAACGCATCAATTATAACATCCATATTAACTCGGTGCGTTCCGCCAGTCCTCACATAATACTGCGCCAAAAATAAGTCTCCTCGACAACAGCCGTCTGGGTTACTCTATTCCCTGCTGGTGGCTGACAGGCCCTGGAAGATGGTCGGGATGGACTTTGTGGTGGGCTTACCCAAGTCTCGTGGTTGCACCATCATTTGGGTAATCACCGACCATTTTTCTAAAATGGTGCACCTGGTGCCGCTTCCATGGTTACCTTCTGCACGGGCCTTGGCAGTGTTGTTTATAAGACACATTTTCCGCCTACATGGTATGCTGGACAAAGTTGTCAGTGACCGGGGTCCCCAGTTTGCGTCTCGGTTCTGGAGAGAGCTTTGTCGTTCACTCAGCATTGAGTTAAATATCTCTTCACCATATCATCCTGAGACGAATGGATTGGTAGAGAGGACCAATCAGACCTTGGTCACATATTTGCGACATTTTGCTTCTGCCAGGCAGTATGACTGGGCATCCTTGCTACCGTGGGCGGAGTTTGCGCTTAATAACGCCGTAGCCGACTCCACTGGTCAGACTCCATTCATCCTTAATTATGGTCAGCATCCGCGGGTTCCTCTGCCTATGCCCGTATCTTCCGCTGACTCCAGGGTGGCAGACTGGGCTCTGGAGGCATGGGACATTTGGGACAGTGTCCCAGCATCTGGCTCAGCCTGATACTGTGTGGATGGTTTCTACTGCTTTACCAGGCTCAGCCATTGTAGCCAATACTGGTCAGTGGCGAGCAGATGTCTCTGGGACTGTTCTGCTTTTTCCCTTCTGAGCATGCCCAAGGTAAGACCTCTCATTGGAGGTCAGGTGTCATATGCTCAGGTACTGCTGCAGCTCCCATTGGTCCTCTAGGAAGGTCCTGAAGTTGCGCTGGTATTGTAGCAGCTTCCATTGGTCCTCTAGGAAGGTCCTAAAGCTGCTGCAGCTATAAAAGGTTTGCATGGCCACATGACCATGCGCTAATATCACTTCATGTTATGAGCTTGATAATTGTGCTCGCGCCTGCATGATTGTATTCAGGGACCAAGCTGAATACCGGCACCTCTGGTGAGGAGTTTTTGTGTGATTCTCTGTGTGCGTGACCACTGACGGCCATCAGCTCAGCTGTTAGCTGTGTTCCCCTGTAACGCTAACAGGGCACAGCGTGTTCTTTTCTGTGTGACTCAGTGAAGTAACTGAGTTCACTTATACCACCATATAGTGCCATAATTTTCTAGCAGCAGGTTGTCTCCTGCACAGTGGACCCCAGGCTGCGAACACACCAATTATAACATCCATATTAACTCGGTGCACTCCGCCAGTCCTCACAATACGGACATTCTACATGCTTCCCAATTATTTCATGTGTGGGCACGCTTACTGAGCAGGTATCTGGATGGGTAGAGGGTATTCTTAAACCACTGGTAAGCTTCATTCAGGACACAATTGACCTATTGAATAAACTATCAGCAATAGGTCCTCTACCAGAAAGAACCATCCTGGCCACCATGGATGTGGAATCTTTGTACTCTAATATCCCACACCAGGATGGATTAAATGCCTGCAAATTCTTCCTGGAAAACACAGGGTCTAATGCTGATTCTGTGGTGAAACTTATAAAATTCATCCTCACCCACAATTACTTTGAATTTGACAACAAGATATATCTACAGAAGACTGTCACAGCAATGGGAATTAAAATTGCCACACAGTATGCAAATCTTTTCATGGCAAAGCTTGAAAGCGACTTTTTGTCCTCATGTCCCATCAGGACGCTGGCCTGCTACCGCTACATTGATGATATTTTAATCATCTGGACGGAATATGAGCCACAGCTAAAGACGTTCCATGAACAGTTTAATCAATTTCATCCCACCATCAACTTGACACTCAGCTACTCCTGCACTGAAATTAACTTTTTGGACACCATCATTAAGCTGCAGAACAATGAAATAGAGACATCCCTGTATCAGAAGCCGATCGACCGTCCAACATACCTTAAATGGCACAGTTTCCATCCAAAACACATAAAAAATTCTATTGTCTACAGCCAAGCCAGCAGATACAATCGTATATGTTCCAACCCCATGGATAGGGATGAACACCTTGGTCGACTTAGAAAGACCTTTCTGAATCAGGGCTACCATCCAAAAAAACAGTTTACAAGAGCCACCAGAATACCAATGAATCACCTGCTACATTACATTACAAGGCTAAAGAAGAAAACAACTGGGTGCCTCTAGTAGTTACCTACAATCCAAATCTGGAGATACTAAGGGGAGCTGCACGGGAATTACAACCTTTACTACAAAAAGATGCTCGCTTACAATCCATTTTTCCAGACCCCCCACTACTGTGTTTTAGGCAGCCCCCAAATCTAAGAAGTATCATTTTCAGAAGCTCCCTGTCCTCTCTAACAGCTGCAGGAACCTTTCCTTGCTATCAGAAAAAATGTAAATCCTGTCCATTTATAATGACCACGGACAAGATAAAGATCCCCAATTCACATCAGGACTACAAGATACCAGGTACTTTCAGCTGCGTCACTTCTAATGTGGTGTAATTAATTATTTGTACTAAATGTCCAACTGGGGGTCTGCATGTAGGGGAGACAGGGCAGAAACTGAGAACAAGAATGAACTCTCATCGTCACACAATAAGAGAAAAAATAATGGATCTATCTGTGACAATACATTTTTGTCTCCCCAATCATAACATTATGGACATGAAATTACTTGTATTAAAAGGTAACTTCAAATCTCAAAGAGACAGAAGAGTTTGAGAATATAAGCTGATGATGATCTTTAACACTAAGAGTGCAGGAATGAATGTGTTGCATGGATTTATGTCTTTTTACATCAACTAAGGAACTAAGGAATTTGCCCCTCAGACCATGTGGGGTCATCACAACAGAACCAGACCCCAATCAGAGGACAATAAAACATTCCTTATCTAAGAACTGGTCCAATATTTATCGGCATAACTGTTTATCACTCATGGTAATTCTGCTTCATGTCACCTGTCTTAACTATTTTTTCCTTTTTTTGTGATGTGTTGTGCATAAATATGTGATTCTCCAGAATTTCTTTTAGTCTTTTCCTGATGAAGAGACCTGTGTAGTCTCGAAAGCTTGCAATTTGTTACCATCTTTTCAGCTAGCCTTTAAAAGGTATCAACCGCTGAGGACTCTCAATTCTAAATATTTTTCTATCTACTGGCTAACACGGTACTAAGATATATTTCTTTCCTGTCTCCAATTTTGGAATTTTTAAACTTTATTCATTAAAAGTTATTTTTTAGGGGATCTTGTTTTTCTTGGGTTGTTTTTGCTGTTCCAGGATCTCAAAAGATTTGATTTTGGTAATATATTCTTCTCATATATACAGACACACACACATACTGTATTTATATAGTTTATCAAGTAACAAACTGCAAAGTGAATGGTCCAATGAGAAATCTAAATAAAATTAATATTTCTTGTGACCACCCTTAGCCTTAAGAACAGCATCATTTTTTCAATGTCCATTTGTGCACAGTTGTTGAAGGAAGTTGGCAGGGAGGTTTTCCCAAGCAACTTGGAGAACTAACCATAGATCTGACGATGTAGTTTTACACAAATCTATCTCTTCTTATAATTTCACAGATCATGGCTTTGTGGGAGCTATATGATCACCTCTAGGACTCCTCTTAGTTCTTTACAGTTGGAGCTGTCAGACTGTGGAATGCCGACCACAGGAGGTAGTAATGGCCGACACTATAAGAGCTTTTAAAAAAGGGCTGAAGGATTTCTTCAATACACATAACATTGCGGGTTAGTTAAATTAGTGACAAAATGTACAATTGATGGAGAAAGGTTGAACTTGATGGACCTAGGTCTTTTTTAAACCTATGTAACTATGTAACTATGGATGACATTGGCTGTATGTTTGGAGTCCTCCTGCTGCAGAATAATTTGGAGCCAATTAGATGCCTCCCTGATGGTATTGCATGATGGATAAGTATCTGCCTGTATCTTTCAGCATTGATGACACCAAGAAATGGGCAATAATAAGGACCGTAGATGCAGTGGTTGGCCAAGAAAACTAAACCCATACACTAGTAGGAGAAATTTGTCCAAAAGTGTACTTCATGGAAAAATTGAGGTTAAAAACCACACTTTTGACATAGAAACAAGGCAAAATTACTCAGCTAGGCAAAAAAACCCTTTAAATTTGAAATATTTAACTGCAGTAACAAAATCAGTTCGTTCACCGAAGTATCTGCAGTAGTGAATATCTGAAACCGGTAAGTATGGTGGAAGTTCATTGCCAGTCTGGCGCTGCCTTTCAGCAAATAGAGCTGGGGTTTGATCAGGATTAATGGTGTCATCAATTCTGAGAAATAGAGGCAGATATGTACGCATCATGTAACACCATCAGGGAAACATCTGGTTGGTTTCAAACAAAAAAAAAATTGCGCCATTTTCCGATACCCGTGGCGTCTCCATTTTTCATGATCTCGGGTTGGGTGAGGGCTTATTTTTATTCATACCATTTTGGTGCAGATACGTTCTTTTGATTGCCCGTTACTGCATTTTAATGCAATGTGGCGGCTACCAATAAAAACGTAATTCTGGCATTTTGACTTTTTTCTTGCTACGCCGTTTAGCGATCAGGTTAATCCTTTATTTTTATTGATAGATCGGCAATTTTGAAAGCGGCGATACCAAATATGTGTATGTTTGATTTTGAACTTTTATATTTTTTAATTTTTTTTTACATTTTTACAATTTTTTTTTACTTTTGGAATGCTCAGTAGTCTCCATGGGAGACTAGAAGCTGCCATAACCTGATCGGCTCTGCTACACACAGGCGATGATCAGATCGTCTGCATGTAGCAGCATATCTCACTTGCTATGAACACTGACCACTGGGTGGTGCTCATAGCAATCCGGCAGTGACAACCATAGAGGTCTCCAGGAGACCTCTGGTTGTTATGCCAACCCATTAGTAACCCGCGATCACTTGATGGGGTCACCGATGGGCGGATTTCTGGTGCGATTGCCGGAAATGCATGTACGGGTTAACAGCTGCGGGAGGATCGCGATTCCTCCCACGGCTGTTAGCGGCATATGTCAGATCAGCTGTCATGTACTGGAAAAGGTGCGGGCTCATCGCCAGAGCAAACAGGAGGAGGCGACCAATGACGGATAGATCCGTCATTGGTCGTTAAGGGGTTAAAGGCAAAAGGCCACGCCAAATATTGATTTGATTTAGATTTCTCTTTTATTTATTCTCTTTGCATTTTGTTAGTTGTTCAAAATAAACTATTAACATGTCTATTTGAAAGCATTCTTACCTTGAAGTAAATTTTTCACACCTCTCTAAAACTTTTGCACAGTATTATATGCATAGATAGTTAGGTCCAGAAATATTTCGACAGTGACATGTTTTGGTATTTTAGCTGTTTTTCAAAACATATTCAAGATAAATATGATTAATATGGGATTAAAGTGCTGACTCCCAGCTTTCATTTGTCACATTCCAATTGGAGTAAGGGTTTAGGATTTCCAGCTCTTTAATATGTACAGTAGCATGTAAAAGATTGGGCACCCCTGAAATGATCTCTAAAAGGTCTTATGTTAAAGATGACACATTTACTTTGTATTTTATGGTAAAAAAAATTGTCATTTTTTCCATTAAAAAAATTACAAAAAGGATAATGGGCCAATGTAAAGGCTTGGGCACTCTGCATGGTTAGTACCTAGTAGCACCCTCTTTTGCAAATATCACAGGTTGTAAATGCTTTTTGTATCCAGCCAAGAGTCTTTAAATTCTTGTTTGAGGGATTTTCATCCATTCTTCCTTGGAAAATTCTTCTAGTTCTGTGATATTCTTGCATGCATTGATATTTTGAGGTCAAGCCACAGATTTTCAATGATGTTTAGATCAAGGGTCTGTGAAGGCCTTTGTAAAACCTTCAGCTTGCACCTTTTGAGGTTGTCTATTGTGGATTTTGACCTGTGTTTAGGTTAGTGATGAGCGAGTATACTCGTTGCTCGGGTTTTCCGAGCACGTCCGGCTGGTTTCCGAGTATTTGTGACTGCTGGGAGATTTCGTTTTCCTCGCAGCATATGCATGATTTGCGACTGTTACACAGTTTGATTACATGTGGGAATTCCCTACCGGGCAACCCCGACATGTACTCAGGCTGGCTAACAGCTGTAAATCATTCAGCTGTGTCAACAAAAACTAAATATTCGAGCAGTTACAAATACTTAGAGACCACCCGGGCGTGCTTGGGAAACCCCAAGCAACGAGTATACTCACTCATCACTATCTACGATCATTATCCATGTAGAAGCCATCTTCTTTTCAACTTTAGCTTTTTTACAGATGGTGTTTAGTGATGAGCGAGTATACTCGTTGCTTGGGTTTTCCCGAGCACACTCGGGTGGTCTCCGAGTATTTGTGACTGCTCGGAGATTTAGTTTTTGTTGCCGCAGCTGCATGATTTACGGCTGGTAGCCAACCTGAGTACATGTGGAGGTTGCCTGGTTGCTAGGGAATCCTCACATGTAATCTAGCTGGCTAGCATTGTCTGGAAAATGTGGTGGCAGTGTGATGGTGTGGCATGCAAGGCTTTTAATTGCAATGGGTCACTAGTGTTTATTGATGATGTGATTGAAGACAGAAGCAGCCAAATACAGCAAGGTTGATGGACGGCACTTCACAATTTAGAAGAACAGTGACCCAAATCCTGGGAGTTTAAGGTAAAGCAGTAGAATATTCTGCAATGGCCGAGTCAATCAACAGATCTCAACCCCATCGAGCAGCATTTCACATGTTTAAGATAATACTTAAGGCAGAAAGACCCACAAACAAACCACAACTGTAGTCAGCTATAGTAAAGGCCTGCAAAGTATCACAAAGGAGGAAACCTTGGATTTGATGATGTCCATGGCTTCAGCCGTTGCCTGCAAAGAATTCTCAAAGGATTCTCTACACAGAGAAAAAATGAACATTTTATTTATGATAAAATTAATTTGACCAATTACTTTTGAGCCCCTGAAATGAGGAAACTTTGTAGAAAAATTGTTGAAATTCCTAAATGTTTAAAAAAATGTTTTTGTTCAACCCGTTTAATTAAACCTGAAAGTTTACACTTCAATTGCTTCTTATTAGTGATGGGCAAACCCCCCCGATGTTCGGGATCGGCGGGTACGTGTGAGTTTTTCTGTAAAGTTCTAGTTTGGGGCCGGAGATGACGCAAACTTGCGTCCGTACCCTGAACTTGGACTTTACAGAAATGGGATGGGGCCTGGGGGGGCTCTGTAAAAGAAAGCATAAAATTAAAAATAAACATTATAATTATACTTACCTGTCCAGCGATGCGTCCTCCCATCCCGCACGAACACTGCCAGAAAATGCCGAAGACAGCTGAGTGCAGTGAATACTGCCGGAAGGTAATGAGTAGCCCCGGAAGCAGATGCAGCCGGGAGACAGCGGGACGGGAGGACGTGTGGCGCCCCAGGGTCCTGGTCATGACAGTAGCATTGCTTTCCTCATGGGGAGAGTGATGTTACGTTTGGAAGCGATGAAGGATAACTCTTATCAGGTAACCACCACACACACAACATGTTCACACTCCAGGCCACAAGGGGGAGCTTTTGATCCTATTTAGTAGGTGACTCCCCTATATATATTGGTTTGGAGGGAAAGGGAGGTTAGTTCGTGCCAGACAGCAGACTGGAGCAGTCTGAGGCAAGAAGAGAGCAGTCTACAGGACTGGAGGGGCCGAACAGCCAGAAAGCGCTGAAGCTCCTGGACAGAGATTATACCAACAGCAGAGCATCGTTGAGTGAGCGTGATGGAGAGCAAAGCAAAAGAGAGTGATATTAGGGGAGACCAGCTAAGAGCAGGGTGCCTCCCTCTGAGGCGCAGATAACCGGTATCCGGACCACCGAGGTTGTAAGGACTGTACAACTTACATCAGTGACCGGCAGGACAGCTGAACTGCAAGTTACCTGTCCGCCTTAACACCCAGGAAACACGGTGACACCTATAGAGCCCGGGGCATGCTAGAGTCCCTGTAAAAAGGCTCAAGTCACCAGTCATACGGGTTATGTCCTATCCTATATGGGGGACAGAGAAAACAACTGTGAGGACCTTATGTGAAGCCACAGGCAGTAAGGGACTACAACACCACCATGCTTTGAGGGAGGCTTTCAACTCCCACCTGGTAAAGGGGACTCTGGATTCGCTTCCAAGCCGGTTCGACCCTGCCTGCCCTGTGATCTGGTACCCTGGACTGTGGCTGCCTGAAGTCTTCAGTAAACCAGGTAAAGAGACTGCAAACCTGTGTCCTCATTCTTTACTGCGCCATTCATCATCTTCCATCTACACACCCGGAGCCCTGGGGATATACTTCACCTGTGGGAAGTTATACCATCTAGATGCCATAACATCACCCCAGAGGACCCCTTAAAGCAGCGTCGGTCCCCACTGACCGAACACCACAGTTGGCATCACAAACATAAAATTTATTCACCAAATCCCTTTAAAGACCTTCCCCTTTTAAATGGGCGCCCAGGGCCATGGACCGGGTGTTAGGAGTCGAGTTTCCTCTGCTGCACAGGGGGAATCTCGATCCGTGTCTGCTGCGGTCTCCCATTCGGTATCGGCCGCAGTGGGCTCTGCTCAGCGGAGACGTCGCTCCCAGCGTCTCGCTGAGGCTGATTCGGTGCATAGGGTCACTACTGCCTTTTCTGGCTTTCCTATGGTACCCTGCACTGATCTGCGGCAAGCGAGCCTCTCTGGGACTAAGTCCTTGTTTACTCACACTGAGCATGCCCAGGGCAGGGTCTCCCATTGGAGGTCGAGGGCCACATGTTCGCTCACATGCTCAGGTGCTGCAGTACATTCCATCGGTCCTCCTGGAAGGTCCTGAAAGGGCAAAACATGCTCAGGTACTGCAGCACTTTCCATTGGTCCTTCTGGAAGGTCCTGAAAGGGCAAAAACTTCAGTAGCAGCTTCCTGTGCTGCAACTATATAAACTGCGCATGACCGCATGGCCATGCGCTAGTATTGTCTTGAAAATATGTGTGTGTAGATGGATGTATGTCGAAGGATGAAAGCTCCTAAATATCCCTCCCTAGTGTTGTTGACTGTTTGCAGATGATGGTAGCTATCTAGCGCCCGACTAGCCATCAGCACAAAACACACATAACAGCGTCTAGTTGCTGTGACCGCCTGTACGGCGCCGTGCGCTTTCCTTACCCAAGCCTGGGTGGTTAGCGGCGTCCGTTTGTGCGGCACCGCACGCACTCTCGTGCCTTTATTTACTATTTCTATAGTTTCCTTACACACCCAGTTGCGGTGTTGTGCCAGCAGTGGTCTAATCGGACTTCAATCCTAGTTGGGGTTGTGTTCGCTGACTTATTGCTCGCACTCTATGTGCGGTACCGCGGTCCTGTGACGCAACAGGATCGCTTCCTTCACGCAGGGTGAAGTTAACCCTTGTATGTATACTTATAGTACCGCCATATAGTCCGTCTTACTTAGCAGCAGGTACTTTCCTGCACGGTGGATCCCGGGTTGCGAACGCACCAATTCCATCTAATAAACTATATATTTGGTGCGTTCCGCCAACCATAACAGAATACTAGCGCCAGGATCTGGCTAAGTAATGGCGGATGAACAGCGATTGCAGGGGTGGGGTACATCCAGCTGCTGGAGGGCCGGTTGGCGTCTCTTGAGTGTGCAACCTCGGCGGTGGATGTTACCGCAATAGCTGTTCAGGCTGCTAGCGTGGCTGCAGCAGCTTTACCCACTGCCACCTCTGTTCCGACCCTATCTCACCTTCCTTTGCCTGAGAGATACTCTTGGGACAGTAAGTCCTGTAGGGGTTTTGTGAGCCAATGTGGTATACACCTCGAGCTCCTGGCTGCACGTTTCCCTACTGAGCGGGCAAAGGTGGGATTCATAATCTCCCTCTTGTCGGACAGAGCGTTGGAGTGGGCTGCGCCGCTGTGGGAGCGCAACGATCATGTGGTGCGGAGTGTTCCTCGGTTTCTGGACTCTCTGAAACAGGTCTTTTTAGGACCTCAAGTCACCCATGATACAGCGCTCCAGCTGCTGGCTTTGACTCAGGGTTCAACCATGGTCAGCCATTTTGCTGTTCTCTTCCGGACATTAGCGTCTGAGTTGGAATGGTCAGATAAAACCCTCATTCCCGTATTTTGGAGGGGGCTGGCTGACCATGTGAAAGACGCTTTGGCCACTAGGGAGATTCCGGCCACACTGGAGGAGCTCATAGCCATATCTACTCGCATAGACCTTCGTTTTCACGAGCGAAGGTTGGAGCGAGCCCAGTGTAGGCAGAGGTTTCGGCTGGCTCCCACCTTCGCCAAACCTTTGGAATCTCCAGTCCAGGCGTCCGAGTCACATGAGGCCTTAGAGGTGACACGAGCAGGATCCAAGTCTCAGTCCGCCCGTGCACATAAGGTCCGTCATGTTTACCGGCAGTCAGGACATCTTGCCTCCAAGGGTCCTCAGCGGTCGGGGAAACGTCAGCGTTTAGTGGCAGTTGGAGGAGGTACACTAGACATGGCGACGTTTGCCTCAAAGTTGTCCTTCAAGGGGACAATTACCATAGGCCCATCCACTCTTATGGTCGAGCTATGCGTGGATTCTGGGGCAGAGGGTAATTTTATGTCTTCCTCTTTTGCCCAGCGTCACGCAATACCCTTGGTGATGCTCGCCAAGCCTGTGACCGTTCGAGTGGTAAATGGGTCAACCCTACCCTCACAGATTACCCACCAAACCATTCCTTTCACGCTTTCTGTGTCTCCATCACATCAGGAGATAATCTCCCTATTAGTCATTCCTGAGGGAATTGATGAGGTCCTGTTGGGGATACCATGGCTTCGCTACCATTCTCCTCATATTGAGTGGTCCTCTGGGAGAATTTTGGGATGGAGTAAATCCTGCGAGGGTAGATGTCTGAGGGAGTGCGTTCAGGTTGCTACTACACAGGTACCCGCAGATCTTTCCTCTCTCCCCAAGCACTATTGGCCCTATGCAGATGTGTTCTCCAAAAGAGCTGCGGAGACCCTTCCGCCTCACCGCCCCTATGACTGTCCTATTGACCTCTTGCCTGGTGCTGAGCCTCCCCGGGGTCGAGTCTATCCGTTATCTCTCCCGGAGACGGAGGCAATGTCTCAGTACATCCAAGAGAATCTGGCAAGAGGATTCATTAGGAAGTCAGTGTCACCGGCAGGGGCTGGTTTCTTCTTCGTACAGAAGAAGACTGGAGACTTACGTCCATGCATAGACTACAGGGGTCTTAACGCCATCACCGTTAAGAACAAGTACCCATTACCCCGATATCTGAGCTGTTTGATAGGCTACGGGGAGCGAGGGTATTTACGAAGTTAGATCTGCGGGGTGCCTACAACCTGATTCGCATCCATGAGGGGGATGAATGGAAGACGGCTTTTAACACCAGGGATGGGCACTATGAATATCTGGTGATGCCCTTTGGGCTCTGTAATGCCCCAGCCGTTTTCCAAGACTTTGTGAACGACATCTTCCGGGATATGCTCACCACCTCGGTCGTAGTCTATCTGGATGATATTCTCATCTTCTCTCCAGATATTGACTCCCATCGGAGAGATGTTCGCAAAGTCTTCGACCTCTTACGGGCAAACTCCCTCTACGCCAAGTTGGAGAAGTGTGTGTTTGAGCAGGAGTCCTTGCCTTTCCTTGGTTATATCATCTCTGCCCAGGGTTTGGCTATGGATCCTGCCAAGCTACAGGCTGTAATGGACTGGCAGGAACCCCATTCTCTTAAAGCGGTGCAGCGCTTTATGGGGTTCATTAATTATTATCGCCAGTTCATTCCACACTTCTCAACTTTGGTAGCTCCCTTGGTTGCCCTCACCAAGAAGGGAGCAAATCCCAAGTTGTGGTCAGAGGAGGTCTCCAAAGCCTTTCTCTCGATCAAGTCACACTTCGCTAGCGCTCCCATCCTACATCGCCCCGATGTTGATAAGCCATTTATCTTGGAGGTGGCTGCCTCATCCGTTGGTGCTGGAGCAGTCCTTTTCCAAAAGGATGCTCAAGGTCGGAAGCATCCTTGCTTCTTCTTCTCCAAGACCTTCACACCAGCGGAGAGGAATTATTCCATCGGGGACAGGGAGTAGCTGGCCATGAAGTTGGCTTTTTCGGAGTGGAGACATCTCTTGGAGGGAGCTCGCTTTCCCTTCCAAGTCTTCACTGACCACAAGAACTTGGTGTATCTGCAAACGGCCCAGCGGCTGAATTCTCGCCAGGCTAGATGGTCCCTGTTCTTCTCCCGGTTCCATTTTACTCTCCATTTCCTCTCCGGGGAGAAGAACGTTCGTGCTGACGCTCTCTCCCGCTCCGTGGTGTCATCGGAGGAGGAGGAGGAGCCTCGGCTTATTGTCCCTTCTGAGAGCCTGAGAACTGTAGCTCCGGTTTCGCTAGAGTCTGTGCCCCGGGCAAGACTTTCGTACCAGCTAACTTGCGACCGGAGGTTCTCTCTTGGGCTCACTCCTCCAGAGTGGGTGGGCATTTTGGGACCAAGAGGACATCTGAGCTTCTGGCGAGAACATACTGGTGGCCGCATATGGCCCGAGATGTCAAGGACTATATTCAGGTGTGCGTTTCTTGCACCCAGAATCGGTCTCCTCGGCAACGGCCTGCTGGGTTGCTTTACCCTCTACCGGTGGCAGACAGGCCCTGGGAGATGGTCGGGATGGACTTTGTGGTGGGTCTACCCACGTGGCTGCTCCATTATTTGGGTTGTCACCGACCATTTCTCCAAGATGGTGCATTTGGTGCCGCTTCCTCGGTTACCCTCAGCATGGGCCTTGGCGGTGTTGTTCATTAAACACGTTTTCCGATTGCATGGTATGCCTGATAAGATTGTCAGCGATCGGGGTCCCCAGTTCGCATCTCGGTTTTGGAGAGAGCTCTGCCGTTTACTCAGCATAGAGTTAAACCTCTCCTCTGCATACCATCCCGAGACAAATGGGTTGGTGGAGAGAACCAACCAGACTCTGGTGACATATTTGCGACATTTTGTCTCTGCTAGGCAGGATGACTGGGCATCTTTGCTACCTTGGGCGGAATTTGCCTTGAACAACGCCGTAGCCGATTCCACTGGTCAATCTCCTTTTCTCCTTAATTACGGCCAGCATCCGCGTGTCCCTGTGCCCATGCCCGTGTCATCCACCGATTCTAGGGTGGCAGACTGGGCGGTGGAGGCACGTGACATCTGGGACCGCACACAGGATGCCATCCGGGCCTCCAAGGAGAGAATGAGGGTTTCGGCTGATACACACCGGCGCCCCGCTCCGGTCTTTGCTCCTGGCGACTTAGTGTGGCTCTCCGCCCATAACATCAGGCTGCGAGTTGAGTCCACTAAGTTTGCTCCTCGCTACATTGGCCCGTTTAAGGTTCTGGAACAGGTCAACCCTGTGGTCTACTGTTTGGCTATTCCTCCACGCCTTGGTATCACCGATACTTTCCACGTTTCCCTCTTAAAGCCCGTTCATTTGTCCCGGTTTTCTGAGTCATCTGCTGGGACATCGGGTTCATCCACGGATGACTTTGAGGTGAATGCTATTGTGGGGTGCAAGGTGGTACGTGGCAAGAAATTTTATCTGGTGGACTGGAAGGGTCACGGCCCAGAGGATAGAACCTGGGAGCCTGTGGAGCACATTCGGGCTCCGCTGCTTATCGCAGCTTTTGAGCGTAGTGAGGCTCAAGGAGGGGGGGGCCCTAGGAGGGGGGGGTAATGTTAGGAGTCGAGTTTCCTCTGCTGCACAGGGGGAATCTCGATCCATGTCTGCTGCGGTCTCCCATTCGGCATCGGCCGCAGTGGGCTCTGCTCAGCGGAGATGTCGCTCCCAGCGTCTCGCTGAGGCTGATTCGGTGCATAGGGTCACTACTGCCTTTTCTGGCTTTCCTATGGTACCCTGCACTGATCTGCGGCAAGCGAGCCTCTCTGGGACTAAGTCCTTGTTTACTCACACTGAGCATGCCCAGGGCAGGGTCTCCCATTGGAGGTCGAGGGCCACATGTTCGCTCACATGCTCAGGTGCTGCAGTACATTCCATCGGTCCTCCTGGAAGGTCCTGAAAGGGCAAAACATGCTCAGGTACTGCAGCACTTTCCATTGGTTCTTCTGGAAGGTCCTGAAAGGGCAAAAACTTCAGTAGCAGCTTCCTGTGCTGCAACTATATAAACTGCGCATGACCGCACGGCCATGCGCTAGTATTGTCGTGAAAATATGTGTGTGTGTGTAGATGGATGTATGTCGAAGGATGAAAGCTCCTAAATATCCCTCCCTAGTGTTGTTGACTGTTTGCGGATGATGGTAGCTATCTAGCGCCCGACTAGCCATCAGCACAAAACACACATAACAGCGTCTAGTTGCTGTGACCGCCTGTATGGCGCCGTGCGCTTTCCTTACCCAAGCCTGGGTGGTTAGCGGCGTCCATTTGTGCGGCACCGCACGCACTCTCGTGCCTTTATTTACTATTTCTATAGTTTCCTTACACACCCAGTTGCGGTGTTGTGCCAGCAGTGGTCTAATCGGACTTCAATCCTAGTTGGGGTTGTGTTCGCTGACTTATTGCTCGCGCTCTATGTGCGGTACCGCGGTCCTGTGACGCAACAGGATCGCTTCCTTCACGCAGGGTGAAGTTAACCCTTGTATGTATACTTATAGTACCGCCATATAGTCCGTCTTACTTAGCAGCAGGTACTTTCCTGCACGGTGGATCCCGGGTTGCGAACGCACCAATTCCATCTAATAAACTATATATTTGGTGCGTTCCGCCAACCCTAACACCGGGTCGCCACTGTGACATCCCCTTGTCAACACCAGACCCGGTACCTGGTATCCCACGGCCCTGGCGGGCGACTCAGACGCGTCGCTGGACAGGTAAGTATAATATTTATAATGTTTATTATTAATTTTATGTTTTCTTTTACAGGCCCTGGACCCAAACTGTAACACATGTTTCCCATGGAAACCCGTGTTCGGGACCTTGTGACCGAACACTATGTGTTTGGTACGGTCCCGAACTCTACAGTTCGGGTTTGCCCATCCCTACTTCTTATTTGTTTCATTTTAAATAAAAAAATAGTGGCCTGCAGAGGTCAGATCACAAAGATTCGGTCACTGTCCAAATATTTCTGTACACAACTGTATATCTGTATCTCTTTCCAGTATGTAATCTATATTCCCATCATAACATATGTTAGCAGTTATCTTTCTAGTAAAGGCTTCCACTTAGGTTATTTTCGCCTTGAGCCTTGCCCTAATATTTTGTGAATTATAAATTGCCCTTGCCTTGGCAGGCAATGATTTACCCATTCTGGCTAAGAAATAGGAATAATAGAAGTCTGCAAATTAAAGTTAATTTCTACTTGTATAGATCATTTTGGTTTAAAATTTTGCTTATAATTTCTTAAAGGGTAATTTCCAAAATAGTAATTTGTCTCTTATACATAGGATATCCGTAGGATTAAAGATAAATTAGTGATGGCTGGGAGCACAATTGCAGTGACTCCAAGCAATCCCATGAATGGGATGGGACTCAGCAGAACCCCATCTTGATGGGAGAAAAGGTGCACATGCATGATCTCTTTGTCTATGGGACTGTCAGATATAGAGGATTGGTGTATTAGGCTGTCTCCGACAGTGCGATAGACACCAAATGGTGAGGAGGTCCCGTATAGGACCCTCTATTCCATTCCAAATGGGACTCTGCAGACCCCAGATTCCAGAATTCCATTACTGAGATTGCTGGGGGTCAGTCCTAATGGTTGAACTTCAAGTTATTATTAAGTTGTACTCTATCATAGGGATTTTTTTTTAATATAGAGCCAGTCGCAGAGTTGGAATCCTTGGAATCCCAGATATGTACTTAGAGGTACTATTAGATAAACAATCACAGAAGATTTCTATTCTAGGAGGAGATTTAATTACTTAATTTGCATTTAGCTTGTAGCCATAATCATCATTATTCTTCATCTGGGCTTTACGGTCATCCAGCTTTATCATGCATGATATTCCAGCAGTGTAATTTATTTATTTATTGCATCCCAGCTCAGTTGCATCCATACATTTTCCACCCCACATTATTTACACATGTCTTGTGTGATCTCCAATCTGACCACGATCTAACGTGTAGACGGGAAATCAATCATTAACTTCCTGTGAAATGCAGGATGACATAATCACCTCTCACCCATGGAAGCTCACAGTCCTCTTGCCACAGCATCCTTCTTGTCTTTCTGTGTATCACCCCGATGCCGAAGAAAACATTGGGGAAGATTTATTAAACTGTTTGAAAGAAAAAGTGTGCTTGTTGTCCATAATCAACCAATCATCCCGCATCTGTACATTCCTCAACCAAGATTCTTCAAAAACCCTAGTGCATGCCTTCATCACCTCCCGCCTCGACTACTACAACCTCCTACTTTGTGGATTTCCTTCTAACACTCTCGCACCCCTCCAATCTATTCTAAACTCAGCTGCCAGACTAATCCACTTATCCCCCTGCCATTCCCCGGCCTCTCCCCTCTGTCAATCCCTGCATTGGCTCCCCATTACCCAAAGACTCCCGTTCAAAACCCTAACCTTGACATATAAAGCCATCCACAACCTGTCTCCTCCATACATCTGTGATCTCGTCACGTGGTACTTACCTGCACGCAACCTCCGATCCTCACAAGATCTCCTTCTCTACTCCTCTCTTATCTCTTCTTCCCACAATCGCTTACAAGATTTCTCCCGTGCTTCCCCCATACTCTGGAACTCTCTACAGCAGTAACCACCAAACCGCTACACGACCAGTTCTACCCTCGCCTACTGTATTCTCACCCATCCCTTGTAGATTGTGAGCCTTCGCGGGCAGGGTCCTCACTCCTCCTGTACAAGTCATGACTTGTATTGTTTAAGATTACTTTACTAGTTTTTATTATGTATACCCCTTTTCACATATAAAGCTCCATGGAACAAATGGCGCTATAATAATAAATAATAGTAATAATAAAATTCTCAGCACAAATATTTAAGATTTTGCTCTTGAAAATTATAGCTACATGGAATTATTTGCCATGAGCAATAAAGACTGTTCTGCATCATAGACAGATCCATGAGAGCCCTTATACATTAGGAAAAACTTAAATGGCCGATTTTTAAACATAATGAACACTTTTTGGCCCAGTTCAGTGAAACACAAGAATGTTTATTTCAATCCGTGATAGACTGCTTAATATTTGGAATTGTTTAACCCATTACTTGCCAAATTAGCAATTTTCATTTTTTTTTTTAATGACAGATTTTTAATAAATTGGGTCCTAATGAATCAGAAACATAATTTGCAAAATGTTTACAAGTACGGGTTTTTCAGAAAAGGGCGTTCCAATATTCAATTAAAAATGACAATGACATGATTTCCTATTTTGAAAACATTTATTTTACAAACACAACACAAAAAATTGGACCTAATTATAAAAATTATAAAATCATAGCTGCTAGAAGCTAAAGACTAGGCGTCCCAAAAAAAGGACATTGCTAGATAATGGGTTTAAAGCGCTTCTGGGATTTTTGGTCCAGTGGGCGGTCCTATTAGTAACATAGTAGCATAGTTATTAAGGTTGAAGGAAGACTTTATGTCCATCTAGTTCAACCCATAGCCTAACCTAACATGCCCTAACATAGTGACTGATAGTTGTTTCTATATGTACAACTATACAAAGAAAGCTGTCAGTTACTGACCGGACCGCCCACTGGACCGAAAATCCCACAGAGAGCAGAGGTTCATGTGACTTAGGCTACAACCCCACTATCAGTATTTGGTCAGTATTTTACATCAATATTTGTAAGCCAAATTCATGAGTAGGTCAAAAATGCAGAAGTGGTGACGTTTTTCTATTATACCGTATTTTCTGGTGTATAAGACGACTGGGCGTATAAGACGACCCCCAACTTTTCCATATAAAATATGGAATTTGGGATATACCCGCCGTATAAGACGGGGGTCATCTTATACGCCCAGTCATCTTATACGGCGTGTGGTTCCCAGGGTCTGGAGGAGAAGAGACTCTCCTTCAGGCCCAGGGATCCATATTCATGTAAAAAATAAAGAATAAAAATAAAAAATATGGATATACTCACCCCTCCGACGAACCCTGGCTCTCGGCGCTGCTAGCGTCTGCCTCCGTTCCTAAGAATGCAGAGAGTGAAGGACCTTCGATGACGTCGCGGTCACGTGAGCGGTCAGGTGACCGGTCACCTGACCTCGACGTCATCGATCGCTCCCTACACACGTCGTACCCGGCGTATAAGACGACCCCCGACTTTTGGGACAATTTTTAGGGGTTAAAAAGTCGTCTTATACGCCGAAAAATACGGTATTTCTCCTCTGAATGTTACTCATCTGATTTTGGCCTACAAATACTGAGGAAAAATACTGACCAAATACTGATAGTGGAGCCGTAGCCTGAAACTTAGGTTATACTGGATCTTTTCTCACTGTACTATATATCAATCTGCTCAGTTTCCCCTGCTCTATAACATGGTGCCTACAGACTAGACGGTATTTTCCTGGTGACATATTACTGAAGCAAACAGTGATGAGCTGATTGCAGTAACAAATTTGACTAACATACTGTAAGTAGAACTTAAAAAAAAGTAATCTTTTCTAAAGCTTCACTTAGCAAACATTATCTGCTCTTAGTGTTCAGTTTCACATTCTAAATTTTGACCGAGCTTTAGTTTTTCTGTTCCCAAAGTGAGAAAAATCCAGCGTTCTGTGCAGCAATCTGCGGACAGCTCAGGCTCATAATTGCCATGCTGAGCAACTGATCATCAATTACGTTGATGTGACCATCTGTTGTCTTCATTCCGTTCTGTTAGATCAATGTAAAGGTCAAGGAAATGAAGTGTACTGCATGTAAGAAGGCTTGCATGAAGTATGAGGCCACGCATGGTGAGGGGAGAAGCACTTCCTCCTACAGAAATTTCAATAAGCTGTTCTACTGATGGACTGAATCGATCATTGGCTTCTAAGTGAAAGACCATAAGCTTGTGTTCATATGTTGCAGCCATGGTTCAAAATATACCATTTTGCCTCGATTTTTGAAAAATCAAGGCAAAAATGTGTGACTGCAGCTCATGGCACCACATTCAGTGGCGGGTGGTGCTCACTTATTTGCCATGTGACATGAGTCCTTATCTGTGCTTGGTTTCAAACTCTAATTAAAAACCTTCTTATGAGAGATTAAAGGGGTTTTACACTACACTGATACTGATGCCCCTTTACAAGGTCATCGATATTAGATCAGTCGGGGTCCAACGTCTGATACCTTCATGATCAGCTGCTAGCCGATCAGGCAGGGGCAAGTCCAGATGTAAGAAGTGTATGGAGCAGAAGATCACATCTCACTCACATTATTTATTGGCCACTTTCAGATTAGTTCCTGTTAAACATGTAATAGGAAGTGATCTACTGCTGAAAACAAGTTCAGTTGCACAAATTTGATTAAATGCTTTTTTTCCGCTTTCATAAAATGTTGCAGTTTTTACTCTTGCCAATAAGCCTCATGTTATACTGACAATTGTTGTTGTGTGCAAAAGACTTTTCAGCAGTCTCATTATCATTACAGGCAGGCTTACAATGAAATCACATGAAAGTGGCTTTCAAAAATTCATGCACAGCCTCATTTACATGTACAAAATTTTCTGCAAAAAATCTGCAGGTCTTTAGTAGCCCTTTCAACCAACCAATTGACTATAGTATATTATTTTCATGGTGGTTGTTTTAGAGACTTTTTCTGATTCGATTCCTTTTTCGAGGGGTTTCATGAAAGGTTTTCAGATTAGTGCCTGATGTACAATGTTGCTAGCAACAATCAGAGACTAATAAAGCTAGGCTCTGATGGTTTAACGCCTTAGATACTGACCTTAATTACAACTCCCTCTGTCACCTCATCACACCACTCCCTCTGAGAAACACAGCTTTACTGTGATTATGACAATGCATTTTAAGGAATTGAAACCAGCGGCTCTTGTGCACCAGGCAGCAGCTCTTCTATCTGAGCTATTCAGCTCAATGGACAGTTCCTTGCTAACCCAGATACTAGTACCTGTGTTGTTCCTGATAGTCTCCAACTTGAGTTCCTGATTGGCTCCACCATGAGATCTCCTGATTGAGTATCCTGCTTAAACATGGCATTGCACTTCCTTCCTTGCATGATTACTGAGCTCCCAGCCTTTAGTCAAGCTTTCCTTCCACCAGCTGCTTCCACCAAACTATACTGCTGTTCCCGAGTACCAACCTCTGGCTCACTCCTGACTTTGCTTTCTGCCGGTGCTGCCCCTAGTAGTTGTAATACCACTACTCCAACTCAGGTCAGTTTATAATAGAATTACTGTACTTTACTCACAAAGGCCCTTGGGTCTGCCAAAAACATCTGCCTATTAAGTGTTGCCTAATAGTTTGTTTGTCTGCTGGGATCACATGAGCATATGCAAAATCATCCATTGACTTATTACTGAGTCTGATCCAGAATACACATCACAGTAGTGCATGATGAGAGTTTTTTATATGCAGACCATAGGTCTGTGTGTAAAAATGACATATGAACAGCTACATTGATTTGCATTGGTCAGTGCGCTGTCCATACGCTATCAGTTTTAATACGCTTGTCTGAACAAGCCCTAACATTGAAGTACGTAAGCGATAGATGGATATATGGAAAAAATTCTATATAAAAAATATGAAAATGCTGATTTTTTTCCCTTACCCTCCCAAAATATGCCCACAACAATTAAAAAATAAATTATATGTAAACCAAAATAGTAATGATAGCTAACCGTTTTGCAAAAACTAAGCCCTCATACACATATGAGGACAAAAAGGAAAAATAAACAAAAAATATGGCTTTGGGGATACTTCTATCCTAAAGTAACTTTTTTGTCTATAAAACATGTATTTGCTGTCTAAATGTGCTAAAAAGAAAACTATAAGCTATGATTAAGGAACTTCTGAAACACTTCATAATGCATTCTGATACTTACTTTTAATGCTGTCTATGCATATGATTTTTGAATAAAGAAATAAGAGTCCATTTAGGAGGATAGTGTGGCGACTTTTTCTTAAGTTGAAAAAGTCAAATAAATAATTATTGCTATATTTTTACCAACCTGCAGTATAAAGTTAACTTGTTACATTTTCCTTACAGTAATCAGCTGAAAAAAATATGAAATTGCTGTAGTTTTGCTCTCAATATGTGACAATAAATAAATTGAAAACAAATTATTGGCACTTAATGTCCAAAATCCGTGTAGTATTAAAAGGAACTTAGCATCAGAAAATGACCAATTGTTTAAGTCACGATTCTATATATCGTAAATGAGTTTTTAAAAACAGATTTCTATTAGGTTTTACATATCACAATCTGTATATATATATATATATATATATATATATACACCTATACACATATACAGTATATAAATCTGAAATATGTAATTAGCACTTTGTAACAGCAGTATGGGCATAAGAACTTCTACAGGACAGCTTTCTAGAAATGCTATGATCTGGGCAAAGATCATTGTGAAGAAAGGGGGAGGAGGTGAGCTGTGATATCGCCTATTATTAATGGTGGACCTGTGTTATATATTGTATATATAGATATTATCTGTAACCCTGCCTGTAATGATAGTGACTGATGAAAAGTGATCTCTTGGTAGCATTTGACACTGTGGATCACCAGCTCCTCCTCACTATGGTCCCTTCTATTAAGGATGCCATTCTCTCCTGGTTCTCCTCCTACTTCTCTAATTGCTCCTTCACTCTATCTTTTGCTGGCTCCTCTTTCCCTCCCCTTCCCCTTACTGTGAGGATTCCCCAGGGCTCAGCTCTAGGTCCCCTATGTACTTTCCCTATTGGACAAACCAGCAGCAAATCTGTTTTTCATTGGTCCCATCTCTCTGCCTCTATCTAAAACTTAATCTGGTAAAAACTGAACTCTTTTTGTTCCCCCCCTCGCTCTACTAACTTTCCCAAACCTGAAATTGCCATATCTGTGTGTGGTTGTTCCATAACTCTGAAGCAGAATGCCGACAATCTTGAGGTTATATTTAACTCAGATCTTTCCTTCACTCCCCACATCTGATCACTCACTCATATCACGTACACCTCAAAGATGTCTCTAGAATTCAACATTTTCTTAACTTTGACTCTGCAAAAACTTTTAGGCCATGTGCACACGTTGAGTATTTGGTCAGTTTTTTATCTCAGTATTTGAAAGCGAAAACCAGGAGAGGAACAATCTGTATTTATCACCCACTCCTGGTTTTGGCTTACAAATACTGATGTAAAATACTGACCAAAAACTGTATAGGTGGCCTTCCTGTTGCTCTGATTCACCCTCTTACTAATCTGTCCCCTCTCTAATCTATCAAAATGCAGCATCCAGGATCATATTTCTGTTCAACTACTGCACAGATGCTGACACCATGTGCCCATCATTTTATTGGTCGCCAATCTGCTGCAGAATCCAATGTAAACTCATCACTAGTGATGAGCGAGTATACTCGTTGCTCGGGTTTTCCCGAGCACGCTCGGGTGATCTCCGAGTATTTGTTAGTGCTCAGAGATTTTGTTTTTGTTGACACAGCTGCAAGATTTACAGCTACTAGCCAGCCTGAGTACATGTGGGGGTTGCCTGGTTGCTAGGAAATCCCCACATGTATTCAAGCTGTCTATCAGCTGTAAATCATGCAGCTGAGGCAACGAAAACTAAATCTCCGAGCAGTTACAAATCCTCGGAGATCACCCGAGCATGCTCGGGAAAACCCGAGCAACAAGTATACTTGCTCATCACTACTTATCACGTTTACACACAAAGTTCTCCACATTTCTGCACCACCCTACAATCCCCTCACTCATCTCTGTCCACCACCCTTCCTGTCCTCTCTGTCCCGCTAATGAACTAAGACTAACATCCTCTAATCCTAGCCTCCCACTCTCATTGCCATGACTTCTCTTGTGCTGCACCTGTTTTCAGGAATGCACTACCCCAGGCAATCCAGTTATTTCCCACAGTTTCAAGAGTGCTCTAAAAACACTTTTTTTAAAAAAAAAATTGTCCTATCACCTCACCTTACTAATCTAACTAACTGTTCCCTGTTCTCTCTTCCACACACTCGGCAGCACTTTGTATCTGTATTTGTACATATACTGACTGGTGACCGGTTCATGCAGCGTGATTTGAATGCACCTATTATATTGATGGTTGCTGGACCATACAATACAAGCACTTTATTTTTACCTTTTGTGTCCCCTCTATTTCCGCTTAGATTGTAAACCTGCGAGCAGCGGGCGCTAACTCTTTTTGGTATGTGTCGAACTATGCGTTTGAGTCTAGTAGTATGAAATGATTACGCGCGTGTGTATCTATATACATAATTGTCTAAGGGGTACTTCCGTCTGTCCGTCTGTCCTTCTGTCACGGTTATTCGTTCGCTGATTGGTCTTGGCAGCTGCCTGTCATGGCTGCCGTGACCAATCAGCGATGCGAACAGTCCGGAAGAAAATGGCCGCTCCTTACTCCCCGCACTCACTGCCCGGGGCCCGCATACACCCCTCCAGTCTGCCCTCACACAGGGTTAATAGCAGTGGTAACGGACAGCGTTATGCTGCGGTGTAATGCAGTCTGTTACCGCTGCTATTAACCCTGTGTGACCAAGTTTTTTACTATTGACGCAGCCTATGCAGCGCCAATAGTAAAAACATTGAATGTTAAAAATAATTATAAAAATTAAAAAATGATGAAATACTCACCTACGCCGCCTTTCCCGCTCCTCGCTATGCAACCGGCACGTTCCGGTTGCACGGATGATGTGGCAGAAGGACCTGCCATGACGTCTCAGTCGAGTGACCGCGACGTCATTACAAGTCCTGTGCGCCTGCGCGAAAAGGACCTGCCGTGACGTCACGGTCATGTGACTGCTACACGGTCATGTGACCACGACGTCACGGCAGGTCCTGCACGACAAGGACCTTGCCACTTGCAATGGAGCGGTTCCGGAAGCGTGGCGAGGAGCGGCAAAGGCGGCGGATGGTGAGTATAGCAGGACTTCCAACGGGCCTTCGGAAGGTGAGTATAGGTTTATTTTTTTTTCCGTATCTATGCTACGTGGCTCTGTGCTGGGCAATATACTACGTGGCTGGGCAATATACTACGTGGCTCTGTTATATACTATGTGGCTGGGCAATATACTACGTGACTGGGCAATATACTACGTGACTGGGCAATATACTACGTAACTGGGCAATATACTACGTGGCTGGGAAATATACTACGTAACTGGGCAATATACTACGTGGCTCTGCTGTATACTATGTAGCTGGGCAATATACTCCGTGACTGGGCAATATACTACATAACTGGGCAATATACTACGTGGCTGGGCAATATGCTACATAACTGGGCAATATACTACATAACTGGGCAATATACTACGTGGCTCTGCTGTATACTATGTAGCTGGGCAATATACTCCATGGCTGGGCAATATACTACGTAACTGGGAAATATACTACGTGACTGGGCAATATACTACGTAACTGGGCAATATACTACGTGACTGGGCAATATACTACGTAACTGGGCAATATACTACGTAACTGGGCAATATACTATGTGACTGGGTAATATACTACGTGACTGGGCAATATACTACATAACTGGGCAATATACTATGTGGACATGCATATTCTAGAATACCCGATGCGTTAGAATCGGGCCACCATCTAGTATATATATATATATATATATATATATATATATGTATATATATACCTATTATATACCTATAT